>NC_138963.1:73841500-74467000 GCF_055761805.1 Camellia sinensis
AACCTGTAACAGAAAGAAAAGGCTCCGGCGGTGGCTCTTCCACCCGGGGGCACTCCGACGATCAAGTCAGTATATCTCTCAAAGATAATCAAGTGCTAAATTTACTACTCAAAGCATAAAACTGCGTACCTTAGACCCACGGGGGTGCATCTTTTTTTATAGCCAACATAAACCTAGTCCCACTAGAAGCCTGACTTCCATGGACTCCCATTCAGGGCTTACTTTGGATTTCTCAAGAGATAAAGATACACTCTCTAAGAGCTTTATCCTTATCTTGGCTAAGTCTCCTCTTTACTCTAGGACTCTTGTTCCTTATCTTTTATCCATTTATCTCGGATTCCGATATCTTCGGAGATAATCTCGGCCTTGCCGAGATAACCTCTGCGTAACAACCAGGACACGTGGCACCTCGGCTGACACGTCGGCGTCACCTTGCCACGTGTTCGTATTTAGAAAATACATCCCCACAACTGCTCCCTAGGTTCTATTACCTTGGCATTCTGAGGTGATGGAACCTATATCTGTATTTTCTTTCAGTAAATTGGTTTAAAGTTTGATAGCCGAGATCATTCATTTCTAGCCGACATGCTTTCCCTAAAAAATCAAGATTTTTAAGGAACTTCTCACGCGCATGAGCTGTCATGCACTTCAACCCAACCGTTTTAGACATACGTTTTCCACTTATTGGTTCGTATACGTGACGCGCTTGTTAGCCATCTCTTTTCTCACGTGCGTCGTCTGACGCCATCGTTCTTCTAGGCGTATTGATTGCTTTTGCCGCCGTTTCTGTTTAATCAAAAACTTTTTTTCCCTTTTCTCGTCTCTTCACTTTTTCATTCGAATCTCCTGCTCTCTCTCTCTTGCTTTCGAAATCCTCCATCGCTCAAGCTTCCAAAGCTCTACAACCTTCTCCGTTCACCCCTTCCGGCAAGATTTCCACCGATCTTCTACTCCTGCAATCGTCGTAGGACATCGGCAAATCCCTTTCCGGCTTTCCTTTTTCTGGTAAGCTACTGTTCCTTTAGTTTTCAGTTCCCTGATGTTTGTTCTTTTTTGCTGTCGCCATTACTGTACCGTTTCAAGCTTTTTTAATTCATAAATCGTACATATGAATGTATTCATCCATGATTTTGCCTTTGCCCACATTTTGAACATGCGCACTGTTTCAACACTTCTTTGCACTTTTGTCACTGTTCTTGGCCATATACTCTTGTATTCTTTATGTTCTTGATAGCCCATCCAAATTCTTGTTTCTGAAACTTCATTTTTGTTTTCTGTTTTTTGCATCTTTTCCAGATTCTTGCTTTCAATCTGTGTTTCCGTAGATTTAGGTTTGGGATTTGTCTGTAGAACCCATAACTTAGGAAAAAAAAACTGAAACCTGCACCTACCTTATTGTTTGCCAAGGTCCCAATAACCTTTCAAAAACACCTTCTGAGACCCACCTTCTAAGATTAAGCCGATATCATGGGTATGTGGAAACATAGGGTAAACACCCCCTCCAAACTAGAATACTTTAGACAGGAGTTTGAAATCCCAGCCGATGTCAATCTGAGGTTGGCTGGGGATGATGACTCCATCATGCCTACTGAAAACTCCATGCCCTTCCCTGTAGTCGCCTTTATAGAGTGTGGACTTCGGCTTCCATTAAACATTCTGTTTCGTGAGGTTCTCTATTACTATAAGTTGAACCCCATGCAACTAGCAATCAATTCCTATCGAGTGATCTTTGGTATTATAGCCCTAGCTAAACGGGAAAACGCTAGGATCACCCTTACCGACATCCAATATTGCTATACCATGTGTGGCCTTAACTTGAAAGAAAAAGGCTACATTTATTACCTTAAGCCGAGATCCACAGAATTTAAAATTGTAGCCGACCTCCCAGACTCCAACAAGGGAGCTGGTGATGATTATCTCATTACCTCGGGGAACTGGGAGTTCGCCCTAGATGAAGATCTCCATCTCTTTCCTTTCCTACGATCAATCTTTATAGAGGGTAATGGTAAGAGCCCTATATTCATACTTGTTTTACTTTTAGAGTCTTCTATATTTTATCTGTTTCCTAATGTCTGCTTTGCCTTTACTTTTGCAGTTCTGCCTCAGCTGCCAAAAAACTTTCGCCAATCCTTTGTTCCAAGCAAGGATTTAAAGAAATTACTGGACCTGCCATTTTCTGAGGCGAAAGGCACCCCTGCTTCTCAAGTTCATCCCAACATACAAATCAGCTCTCCCCGACGTCTCCAGAAAAAAGAAGAAGAAGAGCTTATCTCCACCTTCTGCCACTACCCCACAGACTGCATCCACATCTCAGACAGATCAGGGGTCAACTTCTGATCCGGCCAAGCAACCGTCTACTTCAGTTCCATACTTGGTTCCAATTTCGCAGCGCCGCCGCCGACGTCGAACGGTTTCTACTGCCGAGATGGGTCGCGTAAAACCAGTTACGAAAGATCTTCTGGCCAGTATTCCATTATCGGTTGATGATCAACCAGCACAAACCCTTCCTCCACCTAAGCCAAAAAGAATTAAGAAGGCCCAATCAAAGGCTAAAGTTACTTGGACTGAGTCTGAGGATGCTTTGCCTATATCAAAGTTGCCTGAGAGCGACAAACCTCAACCCTCTGCTGGGAAGAGGCGCTCTGAAACTCAGCCATCAGAATCCCCAAAATCCAAAAAGCCGAGGTCTTCTTCCACGACGACTTCGGGGTCCAAACAGAGTGGTGCCCCTTGGACTCCAAAAATTACTCTGGAGGACAAGCCAGTCCTGTCCACTGACAGTGCCGATGATATCAATGTCGGCATAGCACTCAGTACAGCTCTGCTTCTGCCAGGGGACTTAGAACGAAATGCTGGCTTTAGCGAGTATGAGAATTATACCCTGATGCTTCAGCACTCCGTTCAGGTAGATGTCTTCTATTTGGTAATCATCCTCTTTCATACTTTGAACATTCTCTAACACTTCTGTTTTTTTTTTTTTTTTTTTTTTTTTTTTTTTTTTCAGGGCATCCAACATGCCCACTCATTTTCAATGCAGTCTTTCGAAAATCGGGAAAGGCTTGTTGAGATGAAGAGGGACTCTTCCCTTCAAAAGACCAACAAAGGTATTCAATCGAAGATGAAAAAACTAGAGGACCAAGCCGAGGCTGCAATAAAATCCCAGACCAATGCCGAAGAGAAGGCTGAGGCCGCTGAAGCCATCAGGAAAGTGGCTGAGTCTCAAAAGAGAGAAGCAGAAGAAAAAATGGCCCAGGCTGAAAAAGAGCTTCAGGAGGCTCTGGCCACTAAAGACGCGGAAATCAAGGAAGCTGATGAAAAGGCCTATAATCAAGGCATGGCCGACGTTACAGAGGCCTATGAACTTCAAGTGAAGCAGGCATGCAATAGGGGTTTCACCCTTGGTTGGATGTCTCTTCTGAAAAAACTAAATGTTCCTGATGATTTGCCTCTGAGAAATGCCGACAATATTCCTCTTCCATTCCCTCCAGCCCAACCCTCAAATCAAGACGTCGGTGAATCTGAGTCTAAGGATGCCGATGAGGAAGAAGATAAGGCTTTGGTCAGAAAATCCAAAGATGCTGATGGGGCCAAGTCCCCTCCTCAGAATGAGCAAGTTCTAGACTTGACTCAGGATGAGAAAGGTGATGAGGTTATCCAAGAAGCTGTTCTTGACATCGCACCAGCCGACATCCCTTCTGAGGTCAAGACTGTTGAAGAAACTCTTTAAGAAATTGATGTCAAGATAGCGGCAGAGAAGGAGGCCGAGGTGGTATCTGTTCTTCAAACTCAACCAACTATTTGGGAGGAGTCTTAGCTGTTTATCTTTTTCTTACTTGTATTTTCTGGCTTCTTTGTCTTGGGGAACAATGTATGCTTTTTGTATGGCCGATGTGCCCCCCTTTTTTCTTTGAATGTTAATACAAGGTTTTTCCTTTATTGAATTCTTGTACTTCTATCATCTCTTCTTTGTCTTCATATGATTCTATACTTAGAATATTCTGCATATATGTACTTATTCTTCTTTGTACAATCTTCTCGGGGTAACATACCTCGGTTATGCCAACTGATAATTTACCTCGGCAAGTACTTGTCCTGTAAATTGCTTATAAGTTTCAACAAGGATAAACATAAATTGGCTTAATTTTTATAATCTTTTCTCAAGTTATAACAAATGCTAAGCAATATATTTGCCTAACTTCAACTTGTAAACTACTACAAGCGTTATTACTTTGGTTTAACTTTAACTTGTAAATTGCTACAAATTTCAACAAGTGTTAAGCATTATTTTGGTTTAACTTTGACTTGTAAATTGCTACAAATTTCAACAAGTGAAGATAAACAATTATCTCGGCTTAACTTCAACTTGTAAATTGCTACAAATTTCAACAAGCGTTAATCATTATTTCGGCTTAACTTCGACTTGTAAATTGCTACAAATTTCAACAAGTGAAGATAAACAATTATCTCAGCTTAACTTCAACTTGTAAATTGCTACAAATTTTAACAAGCGTTAAACATTATTTCAGTTTAATTTCGACTTGTAAATTGCTACAAATTTCAATAAGTGAAGATAAACAATTATCTCGGCTTAACTTCAACTTGTAAATTGCTACAAATTTTAACAAGTGAAGATAAACAATTATCTCGGCTTAACTTCAACTTGTAAATTGCTACAAATTTCAACAAGTGTTAAGCATTATTTCGGTTTAACTTCGACTTGTAAATTGCTACAAATTTCAACAAGTGAAGATAAACAATTATCTTGGCTTAACTTCAACTTATAAATTGCTACAAATTTCAACAAGCGTTAAGCATTATTTCAGTTTAACTTCGACTTGTAAATTGCTACAAATTTCAACAAGTGAAGATAAACAATTATCTCGGCTTAATTTCAACTTGTAAATTGCTACAAATTTCAACAAGTGTTAAGCATTATTTTGGTTTAACTTTGACTTGTAAATTGCTACAAATTCCAACAAGTGAAGATAAACAATTATCTCGGCTTAACTTCAACTTGTAAATTGCTACAAATTTCAACAAGCGTTAAGCATTATTTTGGTTTAACTTCGACTTGTAAATTGCTATAAATTTCAATAAGTGAAGATAAACAATTATCTCGGCTTAACTTCAACTTGTAAATTGCTACAAATTTCAACAAGCGTTAAGCATTATTGTCTTCTCTCTGCCTCCAATGTGAACCTGAGTTCTACTTAGGTTCTCATTATTCAGGAACAATCATTATGTTTCTTTTCACAAGTCTTGGAGAATTTTGCTAAGATTTTATTGATGATATTTGGCAAAAAATAACAAGGAACATCTAATGATAGAAAAATTTCAAATTACAAGTGTTCCAAGATCTTGGCAATGCTTTGCCCTCATTATCTTTAAGCCGGTATGCTCCATTGCCCAATACCGAAGTAATTCTATAGGGCCTTTCCCAGTTTGGGCCAAGTTTGCCCTCTCTTGAATCCTTCTTGTTGCCAACAACTTTTCTTAGGACTAGGTCGCTGACCTGAAAATCCCTTGGATTAACCTTCTTATTGTAAGCTCTAGCAAGTTGCTGCTGGTATGTTGCGAGCTGAATTGCAGCTTTCTCCCTTCTTTCTTCTAAGAGATCCAAATCTCGGGCTAGAAGTATATCATTTGTACTATTCTCTACTCCTTCGGTTCTGATCCCTGGGATGCCGATCTCTAGTGGGATGACTGCTTCTGTGCCATAAGCCATGGCAAAGGGGGTTTCTCCTGTTGATCTTCTCGACGTAGTCCGATATGCCCAGAGTACATTGGGCAATTCGTCTACCCACTTTCCTTTTGCTGCCTGCAGCCTCTTTTTTATCCCATCCAAAATTGCTTTGTTGGATGCTTCTGCTTGCCCATTGCTTTGGGAAAAACTTGGTGTTGAAAAGTAATTTTTTATCTTGAATTTCGCACAAAAGTTCTTGATGAGTTTGCTGTCAAATTGCGTTCCGTTGTCGGCAACTATTGCCCTTGGGATGCCAAATCTGGTGATGATGTTTCTCCATATGAAATTCTTGACGTCCACATCTCAGATTTTGGCAAGAGGTTCTGCTTCTATCCACTTTGTGAAGTAATCTGTTGCTACCAACAAGTACTTCATTTGCCCAGTTACTTGGGGCAACTGTCTAATGAGATCCATGCCCCATTGGGCAAATGGCCATGGACTGGATACAGGGTTTAGGTCAGCAGCTGGCTGGTGTATCAAAGGTGCTAACCTTTGGCATTGTTCACACTTCTTCACGTAGACTTCTGCATCTTTTTGTATGTAGGGCCACCAATACCCCTGGGTAATGGCCCTGTGAGCTAGTGATCTGCCCCCAGCGTGGCTTCCACAAATTCCTTCATGAATTTCGTATAGAAAGTCTTCAACTTGCGAAGGGTGTACGCACCTTAAAAGAGGTCCTGTGAAGGACCTTCTGTAGAGATGTCTGTCCGCTGTCAGACTGAATCTTGCCGACTTCAATCTGATCTTGTGTGCTTCCTTATGGTTTTCTGGCAGCTTTCCCTCTTCAGGAATGCAACAATTGCATCCATCCAGCTTGGACCCAAGTCCACACACATTGCTTCTTGCTCTGTGATCGGCTGTTCTATGCTCGGGCTTGACAAATAGTCAATCATTATTGTTCTTGTTTTTCCAGTTTGCATTGAGCTTGCCAAGTTGGCCAACGCGTCGGCGTGGTTGTTATCATTTCGGCTGACTTGAAGAAGTCGGCAGTTACGAAACAAGGCTGCCAATCTGATGACCTTTTTTACGTATGCCGACATCCTCTCATCTCGGGTTGCAAACTCTCATGTTGTTTGATTTACTATAAGTTGTGAATCACAAAAAATTATTACCTCATTTGCTTTTACTGCTACTGCTAGCTTCAATCCTGCAATCAGTGCTTCGTATTCTGCCTCATTATTTGAGGCCTTAAACCCCAATCGAATAGACTGTTCCAATATCTCCCTATCCGGAGATATTAACACTACTCCTGCCCTCGCTCATTGCCGGTTTGAACTCCCATCGACAAACAGGAGAAAGGAGTCACCGATGTAAATGCTTCAGGGTCTTAGTTTTTCTTTTCCTTGTTCTTTTGTCTTTGGTTGGGCTTCTCCTTGTTTGCTTGGACATCGTTCATCTCGGCTCAACGGAGCCTGATGTTCGATGGATTCCGGCGTGAATTCGGCCACGAAGTCGGCCAAAACTTGGCCCTTAATTGCTGTTCTTGGCCTGAACTCCAGGTCGTATTGGCCCAAAGCCACTGCCCATCTTGCTATTCTTCCAGTTAAGTCTCCTTGTTGTAACAAGGACTTCAGTGGGTGTTCTGTCAGCACTATAATCTTGTGCCCTTGAAAGTAATGGCTCAGCTTCTTTGAAGCCATTACTAAAGCTAGCGCCAATTTTTCCAAGGGTGGATACCTTGTTTCTGCATCGGCTAAGGTTTTGTTTACATAGTAAACAGCCTTTTGCTCCCCTTTTTCTTCACGAATTAATACCGCACTTATTGCATGTTCTGAAACGGCTAAGTACAAAAACAGTTCTTCTCCAGGTTCAGGTGTTGAGAGGACTGAAGGCGTGGTCAGGTACTTCTTTAGGTCGGCCAAGGCGGCCTCACATTCCTCAGTCCATAGGAAGTCTGTGGCCTTTTTTACCAGGTTAAAGAAAGGTTTACATTTGTCTGAGCTTCGGCTTATGAACCTGTTTAGGGTTGCGGCCCTTCCAGTAAGCATCTGAACCTGTTTTGCCGACGTCGGGCTTTTTAGCTCTTGGATGGCCTTGATTTGATCTGGGCTGGCCTCAATGCCTTTTCTTGTTACCAGGTACCCCAAAAATTTACCTGATCCAACTCCAAACGCGCACTTCGATGCGTTGAGTCGGAGCCGATATGTTTTGAGAATCTCAAAGACCTCTTTTAGGTCGGCAAGATGACCCCTTGGTTCCTTGGTCATCACGACCATGTCGTCAATGTAGACTTCCACTGTTTGGCCAATCAGATTTTTGAACATCTTGGTTACCAACCTTTGGTAAGTTGCTCCTGCGTTTTTCAACCCAAAAGGCATTACCTTGTAACAATATAGTCATTTCGGGGTGATAAACGCTGTCTTCTCATCGTCTGGGGGGTACATGGCTATCTGGTGGTATCCTCTGTAAGCGTCCAGGAAGCTCATCCTTCCATGTCCAGATGTGGCGTCTACCAACTGGTCAATCTTGGGTAGAGGAAAGCAGTCTTTGGGACAAGCTTTGTTCAGGCTTGTAAAATCTACGCAGACCCGCCATTTACCGTTCTTCTTCTTTACCACTACTGTGTTGGATAGCCATGTCGGGTAATAAACTTCTCGGATGGCCCTGGCCTCCAGAAGTCTGTCCACTTCTTCTTGTACTGCTTCGACGTGCATCAACGTCGGTCTTCTGGCTCGTTGAATCACATGTTTTGCCGACCTGTTGACATTCAGTCTGTGGCAAGTGACCTCGGGGTCAATGCTAGGCATTTCGTAAGGTGTCCAGGTGAACACCTCAATGTTGGCTCTTAAAAAAGTCTCTAACTCTTTTTCATCCTCTTCGGCTAAGCCCGAGCCGAGAAGAAAAAAGCGTTCTTCATCCCCATCCTGAACGAGGATTTTCTTCAGTGCCTCTTCGCTTTTCTCGGCTAGTTTTTTGCTGACGTGTTCTAGGACTTCCACTTCTTTATCTTCAATTTCTGCCTTTTCTGGTTCTCGAATGTTGCAGGTGGATTTCATTACTACCATGGAGCAATTCTTTGCCTGCAGTTGATCTCCTCTGACTTCTTCAATCTCATGCTCTGTTGGGAACCGCAGTAGTTGATGCAATGTTGAGGGAACTGCCCCCATTGCATGTAACCATGGTCTTTCCAAGATGATGTTATATGGCGAATGTGTGTCAATCACCATGAATTCTATCCTGATCTTCTTAGTGCCAGCTTGTACTACCAAGCTTGTTGCCCCCAGTGGCCACGTCGGCGTTCCATTGAAGCCGCCCATCGGGCCATTTGATTGTTCCAAGTCATCAGGATGAAGGCCCAGCTCTTTGTAACATCTAACGTACATGATGTCGCAAGAGCTGCCTTGATCAATCAGGATGCGTTTCACTTGGCACTCCCCAACCTGGAGGGATACTACCAAGGCATCATTATGGGGATGCTGGACCATCTCTAGGTCGGCTTCAGTAAATGCTATCGTCGGTCCCTGGCATTCTTCAGGCCGAGGTCGTTTATGTCCAACTTGGTTCACGTGCTGCAGGTGTTTTACCTTCTGGGCCTCCCCTCGTATGTCGTTTTCGTTCACCTTTGAGTGAATTACGTTAACCACGCGTGGTCCTCCTGTGGGTGGTTGCTGTGCTGGTGGAGGCGGAGCTGCTGGTGCTTGAGGCAATCTTGCATGTTCTTCTCTAGTCCTGGCCTCATCAACAAGGTCCCTTAGATGTCCTTGCCTTACCAAGTCTTCTAAGTGTCCCTGGCATTCTTCAGGCCGAGGTTGTTTATGTCCAACCTGGTTCACGTGCTATAGGTGTTTTACCTTCTGGGTCTCCCCTCGTATGTCATTTTTGTTCACCTTTGAGTGAATTACGTTAACCACGCGTGGTCCTCCTACAGGTGGTTGCTGTGCTGGTGGAGGCGGAGCTGCTGGTGCTTGAGGCAATCTTGCATGTTCTTCTCTAGTCCTAGCCTCATCAACAAGGTCCCTCAGATGTCCTTGCCTTACCAAGTCTTCTAAGCGTGCTTTTAGGGCTCTGCAGCCCTGAGTTGGGTGCCTTTCTTCATTGTGGTAAACACAACGCCTACTGACGTTTCTTCCCATGAATTCCCCTGGTGTTTTTGTCGGTCCTTTAAAATAGGGTTGGTTTCGTATTTGATCCAAGACTTTGTGGATCGGGACTCGTAATATAGTCGTTATTGCTTGTTTCGCCTTCAAGTCCGTTTCTTGTTTGGTCGGTCCGTTGTTACCTCGGCTTCGCTTCGGTGAGTCGTTTCCTTTCTCCTGCTTTATTTCTTTATTTCCCGACATGTCCTCCTCGGCTCTGGCATACTTCTCGATTCTTGCCATGAGTTCTTCCATGCTTTTTGGCAATGTCTTTGCCAAAGATTTTCGTAGTGGGCAGTCATCTTTCAGGCCGTTCTTGAAGTACACGACCGCCACTTCTTGGTTGCAATCAGGTATTCGATTGAACACCTCGTAGTACCTTTTTGCATAGGCCCTAAGGCCTTCTTCCTTGGTAATCTTTAAAGCCATCAGTGCGTCGACCCTTAAGGGCTGTAGCTTATTTGTCACAAACCTAGCCACAAACATCTCAGCCAGGCCTTCCCAAGTCTTTACACTTCCCTTCGGTAGTTTATAGAACCAATCTGATGCAATTTCCCCGAAGGATGAGGGGAATACTTTGCAGAGCAACGACTCGTTCCCACTATATAATGCCATTGAGTTCAGGTATAGTCCAACATGAATGTTGGGATCTGACTTACCATCATATATTTGGAACCTCGGCATACTGAATCTCTTTGGTGCTTCAAATTTGTCCAGTTCCACCGAGAATGGTGTCCTCGACTTAACCAGGGATATTACCTCGGCTTCAGCATTCTGTTGTTTTCTCTTGAGGTAATCTCTTAAGTCTTCTTTACTCCTCCCTGGAGCTCGGCTATCTTTGAACTTCAATCTTTTCGGCACACTACTCTCAGCCTCGTGGTGGGCTTGTTTTGATCTCTTTCCATGTGTTGTGTCAAAGCAGAGCGCCTGCCCTTGAACATGCTGATGTTCCTTGGGCTCTAGGTCCTTCGTATGATACGTCCTTCGGGATCCCTCTTGTCTTGGCTTCTCTCGTCCGACTTCCCCGGAAGGTCAGTGAGAATGTCTTTTGCTCCCGTTGTGCTGGGGGGCTTCGGGGATTGCTCTTCTTCCTTTCTTCTGGGTATTAGTTGCTGGCATCGGCGTATCCTGCAGCGAGTATGGTGGCTGCATGACATGGTTTTGCATCATGAAGTTGACAACCGACTGTAGGTCTGCCAACTTGTTCGCCAATTCTTTTACTTCCTCATCCCTCCGTAGGCACCTATCCCTCCATACCTAAAGGTTGTCTTCGTGATAGTACTTGCCTTGGTCTGTCCTCTTCGAAGTGTCGCCCTCCTGGCCGACGTCTTTCTCTCCGTGGCCCTGGTCATGAGTTTCTGCATTATGGTTGTCTCATTCAATGTCAAGGTCAATTGGTCTGCCATTCCTAGCGGGAGTGTCGCCCCCAATGTTTTCCTTCTGTCCGTTACTGGCCATCTATTCTTCTAAGTTTCCCACAGACGGCGCCAAATTGTGTGGGTGATTTTCTGACCACACTGCCCGCCTAGTAATCAGCTGGAAAAGCACTGGCAGAATAGATGGCTTCAGCTAACCTGTAACAGAAAGAAAAGGCTCCGGCGGTGGCTCTTCCACCCGGGGGCACTCCAACAATTAAGTCAGTATATCTCTCAAAGATAATCAAGTGCTAAATTTACTACTCAAAGCATAAAACTGCGTACCTTAGACCCACGGGGGTGCCTCTTTTTTTATAGCCAACATAAACCTAGTCCCACTAGAAGCCTGACTTCCATGGACTCCCATTCAGGGTTTACTTTGGATTTCTCAAGAGATAAAGATAAACTCCCTAAGAGCTTTATTCTTATCTTGGCTAAGTCTCCTCTTTACTCTAGGACTCTTGTCCCTTATCTTTTATCCATTTATCTCGGATTCCGATATCTTCGGAGACAACCTCGGCCTTGCCGAGATAACCTCGGTGTAATAACCAGGACACGTGGCACCTCGGCTGACACGTCGGCGTCACCTTGCCACGTGTTCGTATTTAGAAAATACATCCCCACAGTTTCATATGGGTATTAGTTATAAAAAAATTTATATATTCACTTACCATTTTGCCCACAATTGTTTTGATTGATAATTATGTATACAATAATACTATGTTTTCTTAAAATTTAACTAAAATAAATAAATTTATAGATCTTATTCATTTTAGGTATAGCTCCATTATATTAATTTTGAATTTACATAATACATCTTTAGAATAAAATTTTGAATAAATGATTTTTTTATTTTATTTTTATTCATAAAGACTCCTAATTTTAAAATTCGCTTTAAGCCCTAAATATCTCAGTGTTGGCCCTGTGTATCACATGTTTGTTATTTTATTTTAACCAAATATATAATTTAAATAATTCTATAACCTCAAATTTTTTATTTTCTTCGTAGGTAATGCTATAATACACACCCCTTAAAAAATGATATATCAAGTTATAACAATTTGTGATATCATAACCAAACAATGTTGAGGCATAACTTAATGGATCATAACCACTCTTTTGGGCAATAACCAAAGACCTCTTTAGTCATAATCAAATTTACAATCACAATGTGTAATAATGGCCAAACTTCAATTGGGGCATAACCAAAGTAATAACCACAGTAAGTCATAATCAATACTACAATGAATTATAATCAATATTATAATAAGTCACAACCAATTCACAACTAATATCATAAAAGATCATAATAAAGAATTACAAAAATCATAACTAGAACATATGACCCGTGTATCATAGAATTGCACCTCATCCATTTATTTTTAGTTTAGTTACCAAAAATGTAGCATTTTTCTTCTCCAGTGGAACTGTAATGTAGCTCCTAAACATGTTTGCTAGCTTGACTGCTGACTATGGCCATGGATTTTGCAAGAGAGAAAAAAGTGAGAGAATAGGAGAGGGAAAGAGAAGGGGGGAAAATGAAACTTTTTTTATTATAAAACTAAAGAAAATAAAGAAGAAAGAGTCACAATGAAAGATTAGATATAGATTTTTTTTTATATATTCATTACCATGCAAACTCATCTATTTATAGGCAATAAAACCCTCATTATTCATCACACCATATGATTTACCACATGGTATACCACACTATTCACATGGTAAAGCTTTTCCCTATTTACACTTTGGCCCAAAAACTCATTAGAATTCCAATTGCATCTCTTTTGATGGTTATCCAAATATTTCACAACACTTCCCCTTGGATAACCTTATACTAAGAATATGCCTTATTAAAACCTTACCAAGGAAAACCCAGTGGGAAAAAAAACCTTTGATGAAGGAAAAATAATACAATATTCTTGTTAATACCTTTGGTGAAGGAAAAATAGTACAATATTCTTGTATGTGATTTGTTTAGATTGCCTCATTAAAACCTTGCTAAGGAAAATCCAATAAGAAAAAACCTTAGACGAAGGAAAAATAGCACAATCTATAAATTTGCTTAAATAGATGACTTCCCCTCAATGCTGCAAAATAGATCTTTATGTCGACGCATCCCAATATTATGCACTAGGCTTCTTGAATGTTACAGTTGGTAGTGCTTTAGCAAATAGATTTGTTAGATTATCACTTGAGTGTATTTTTGATATAGCCACCTTTGTTCTGTGTGCACCATTATCTTCATATAATATGGTTGTATTATCTTTTGTTGAAGATAATCACTTGAGCGTGTCTTTAATATAGTCACCTTTGATCTGTGTGCAATATTATCTTCATATAATATGGTTGGATTATCTTTTGTTGAAGACAATCTACATCTTCCTTGAATATGATGGATCATGGATCTAAGCCAAATACATTCTCGACTTGCTTCATGAATTGTAAGTATCTTTGAATGATTTCAAGAAGTAGCCGTTAATGTTTATTTACTGATCGCCAAGATATAACAGTATTTTCATGGATAAAAACATATATTATTTGTGATTTGGCTTTATGTGGACCAATATCCATCATCTGCATATCCAATTAGTTGCAACTTTGATTTATTTGAATAAAATAAACCCATATCGGTTATTTCACGAAAATAACATAATATCTGCGGTACTTCATTCCAATGGCTTCAAGTTGATATAGAAATATATCTTGCTAATAAATTGACTGCAAATACAATATTGGGCCTAGTACAATTTATAAGATACATAATAGCACTAATTACATTGAGATATAGTACTTCAGGACCAAGAATTTCTTCACTATCTTCTAGAGGGCGAGAAAACCATTGGAGTATTTAATGGGTAACCCCTTTTTTCATATATAGGTGCTTCAAGACTTTTTAATTGATGAACAAGAATTCTATTTGACAAATGTTCGATCTGCATGCCGATACAAAATTTCGTTTTGCTAAGATCTTTCATTTTAAATTTATTTTAAATATTCTGCAATTTATGTAAGCTTTTTTGGAGTTCCACAAGATTCAAAACTTTAATATATACCGTAACAATTGCAAATTCGAATTCCTCACTTTTGGGTTTTGAATTAAATGCTCCTGGCATCTTATATCCTTCATAAACTCATCTATATATATATATATATATACATATCACTATCTAATGATCCATCAATATGTTGTAACCACATCCAGTAAAAGCATATCTAAATTTTTGATGATCTCCAAGCAGATGAAAAATCTAAATGCAATTGCATTCATTATGGGTGAATAAGTTTTCTCATAATCAATACTAAGTTTCTACAAGAAACCTTGCACAATAAGTTGCGCATTATATCTAACAATTTCATTTTTCTCATTGCGTTGTAGTACAAATACCCATGTATATCCAACAATACCCACTTATATTTGACAGACTATGCCCTTTCAGGGGGTTAGACTACAGGTCCAAATACTTTACATTTTGTAAGTGAGTTTAATTCTACCTGCATTGCTTCTTTTCGCATTGGCCAATTATTTCTACGTCGTCATTCTTCAATGATTTGTGGTTTATTATTATCATTACTTCTGAAAATACTTTCACCATTACTTTTGGTAATACCAAGAGCAACTTTAAACGAAAATATGTTGTTGACAACAGTTTAATTTCTATTACAAATATCTCCTATACTTATATTATGTTTTGAGATCTCATTATTTTTAGGTACCTTTTCCACTTCAAGGGATAACTCTTCAGGAGGTTCCACTTCAGGGATAACTCTTCAGGAAATTCTTCTTCTAGAGGTTCTACTTCAGGAGGTTTATAAGTAAGAGATTTAGATAGATTTATAATAGTCTGCTTTGTGGGTCTAGTCTCTCCAGGAGCACTAAGAATTTTTTGTGGGTTTAGCTTCTTCAAGAATGCTAGGTATAGTCTCCTCTGGAGCACCTCTTTAGAAGCGTTGATATAGCCTCTTCAGGAGCGCTGGATATGATCTCTTCAAGAATACCAATTGTCTTATTCTTCCAAGAAACTTTGTTTTTTGCATCAATAGATCTAACACGCTTCTAGCGTAACTTAGATACATTTACAGCTATACCAGTAGATTGTTCTTCAGGAACATCAATTCTTGTTGGAGCATTAGCAGCTGGAATATAGGATTTTATTATATTTATTTAGTATCGGTGAAGGCATCCGGTAATTGATTTGCTTATACTTGGCAAATAAATAATCCTTTAAACTTCTAATTCTTATTGATTAGTACGAAGGTCAAGATAAGATTACATCGAATTATTTCAAGTGATTTCACATCGAGTTTCAAGCTGCGACTTTTTTTTCCTTGATGATGGGAAGACTGTTTCATCAAAATGAGAATCCTCAAAACAAGCTCTAAATCCATCGTATGTTAAGGATTCAAGATATATAATAATAGATGGAGAATCAAAACTAACATAAACTCCAAGTTTACGTTTGAGGACCCATTTGCAATAGAAACATATACAACATAACCAAACATTCTAAATAAATAATATTTGATAGTTGACCAAATACAAGCTATAATGGTGAGTACTCATGTATACAATTATTCTAGCATGACCCCATGCTAAAACAAGTAATTTATTTTTCAAAAGCAAAGGTTAAGAAATCAACTAAAGCCACTTAATTAAATATTAAACTATGCCATTTTGAATATGAACATGGGCAGTAGGATGCTTGACATTATTAAAAGTTGTGTTATGAATGAGACTATCTAGTTAATATATCTATAAAAATTATGAAATAATGAATAGTCCATATTGATATGAATGGGACAGTCTAATAATTAATTTTCTCAGTGAACAGACAGAGCATCGATAATCACTTGATGGATAATCTCTTGGTAAAAGAATCTTATTAAACAGGAAAGCAACCCAAAAGTAGAGTGAATTGGGTAATTAAAAAATTTGGCCAGAAAATAGATTTCAAAAAACTAAGTGATTAAATGTAGTAGACAATCAATACATACATAGAAAATAAAAGGAAATGAAAGAAGAGTTCAACAAAAGGATTTATAGTGGCTCGGCTCACCGGCCTACGTCCACTCTTCAAGAAACCTCATTGAGAATTTCTTCACTAAGAATCAATTCACCGCCAAGTTTCACCCAACTTGTGGATTTTTACAAAGGACTTACTTCAATCTGTTGAGGACCTCTTAACTAAATGCCTCACTTTACAAGTGTTTCACTCAGAAAATAAGGAACAAAAGAAAGAGGTTCAATTGTCCTCTTTTACAAATATCCTCTTATGAAAGTGTAAGGTCACAAGTAATTAAAGACTCACTCAGTTATGAAAGTGGAAGTATAATGGAGTATATTGAATACTCTTGATTGCTCTTGAATGCTCTGGGTTCTTGTATTCAAGAAGTGTATCTTTCGAACAAGGAGAGCTTCTTCTTTATAGCATTAATGGTTTCTAACTGTTAGAGAAAGGTAGAGACACATATTCTAGCCGTTTGAGCAAATCAAGGAGGATATCTTCTAGCTGTGTTTGATCAGGGCATGGTGTGTATAGACTGTAGACAGGTCTTGGAAAGAGAGGGATCATTAAATACACAAGCTTTTCATTTAATGCTTTGCTTCATAGGTCAACTTCTTGGAGAGGATATGGTGACAGAAGATTTGCTCAGAGGTCAGAAAAGATGACATATTCTGTACATAACTCTGAAAAAGTGGTTGAGAAAAGGGCTGTGTCAGTCCAGATCTGATTTGGTAGGTGGGGTTTTTCTAAACCCAGATTTATAGGTGTCGACCCCTGCAGATTGGGTGTTGACCCTTTGCTTTCTTCTCTTCTCCGAGTTGAGTTCCAGGTGTTCTTGGTGTCGACCCTTATCATTCTTGTTGTTGACCCTTGCTGTTGGATTGCATTATGAAATTTAGTGTCAATCCTTATTGTTCTTGGTGTTGACCCTTGCTGCTGGATTGCATTATGAAATTCAGTATCGACCCTTGTTGTCTTTGGTGTCAACCTTTGCTGCCGAATTGCATTATGAAATTTAGTGTCGACCCTTGTTATTTTGGTGTCGACCCTTGCTTTTGGAACACTTAGACATTTTGAGCTTTATTCTGGTGTTGACCTTTGCTATTTTGGTGTTGACCCTTGGACCTGTTTCAAGTATAAATACATTTTTGCATACAAGTACTAATCTCATGTTTTGAGGGGCTCAAAATCATTGAAAAATAACACTTTAGAATAATATAACTTCTAGAACAATTGAAACACAAATTGTATACTATTATTTTGAAAACTTTAAATAATCAAAATGAATTCAAAATATTTGTCAATAATCAAAATCAATAAGAACTTAAATTTGAATAACCTTAGAGCTAACAATCTCCCCATTTTTTATGATGACAAATATTTAAAATTTTCAAAGTATGAGTTTCAAAAGGAAGGCATTAAGAGTGTTTTTTCAAGGAGTTTTGTAAATAAAGGATTTGAAAATGAGATCGAAAACTCCCCCTATAAAAGGCCTTCAAGGCCAAAACACAAATAATGAGAAATATATATATCAAGACAATAAAACAACTTGATATAGAACAAGCTCCCCCTGCCAATATGCATTGAGACAATCATTAGTAAAATTAATTTCTTCAATTTATTTCCATTGAATGAAATCACAAGCACTTTAAATTATTTTCGTTGAATGAAATCAGAAGCTCTTTAAAAACAAATTCCATAATGCTCCAAGTAAGTGTAAAAAAATCACAACACATCACAAGTTTTCATACCATTAAAGAGATTAGCATAAAGTATCTATGTTTCCAAAAATATCCATATACATCAATTTCTCAACTTGTGTTTCCCAAATTTTGTAGCCAAAAAGTGTTTTTACCTAGGCATCCATATATATTTATTTTTCTTAACAGTTAACATCCAAAGACTTAATAGTTGACAACCAACCAACTACAATTAGAATAATTACAATATCTACAACTTCTCCAATTTTGTCATTATCAAAAAGTGGGAACAAAGCATCAGCAAAATGAAAAAGGAGATCGAGGCCAATGCGGTGCAGCTTCGCGCCAACCTTGGGCAAACCACAGCATGAACTTTCGGATTTGTTCACCTAGATCATCGTCCCAGCGCTGTTGGAAGATTTGTCGGAATTCTTTGTTGGAGTTCTTAATCCCGTAAACTGCAATCACCATACTTTCTACACTTTCTTTAGCAGCTACAATGACTTGAGCTTGTTGCAGCTTCATGTGATCAATGTCATTTTTCATTCTAGTTTGTTAAGAGATAAGTTGTAGAACCAAGGAGGCCAACTCATCCACCTTTTGTTCCAAAAAAAAGGAGGATGAAGCAGGGACAGAGTGAAAGGATGATGGAATATTTGAGGCAAGGATGGATTGGGAATCTAGGTTTAGATTGTTAAGCCTGGAATTGATTGAAGCAATCCCATCCAACAAGGGACCCTGAACCATGAAGTCAAGATGGTTGATTTTTTTTAGAGAGAGGAGAGGTCAGACGGAGGTGGTGGAGTAGAAGGACCAGTGGTGGAGAAAGGAAGTGTAGAACTGGGAAAGGAACAGCTAGGGTTAGAGAGACTAGGAGTAGAGAGACCAGGGAAAGAACCAATTTTCTTTGTCTTAGTCCAGATGTTATTGATCAGAGAATATCACATATTCCTAAGAGTTTTGGCCCCATAACAAGAGGGTTCTCGAGGGACTTTTTCTTCCCCCTTAAGTTCAATTTTGAAGTGTTTGAAAATCTTTGTGAAAATCATTCCATAGGAAAGAGTTTGATTATTTTGTTTATGAGAATTTTTGATACAGTGAACAACCAAAAAATCGAAATCAGTAAGAAAGCCAATAGATAGGGCCCAAATGAGGTAAGTGTGGCCATAGGTGACGGCATCAAAGCGGGCGGAGCGTGGAATAATGTTATGAGTAATGATGTGATGTAACGACCTCATTTCAAGGGAAAGGTCTTTCCCAGAGACAGTGATATGATCAGTTAAATCCGGGTTACTGGTGAGAAATTAAAGACCAATAAGATGAGTGTTTTGGGGTGGTTTAAGAGTGACTGATGGATTGACCCTGTGTCTATCATTGGAGGTTTTCAGAATGGAGTTAATAACAGAGAGTGCCAAAGTGAAAGAAACACCCTTAACAAAGTAGTCGAGGGTATGACGAGAAGTTCCCTCATCATATAAGAGATTCGCAAAAAACTCTTTAATGAGAGTAGGGTAAATATCACAATCAAGTTTTAAAAATGAAGACCATTTTTTATTTTCAAACCATCATTTGATAGGAATGGAATGTTTTTGAAGAATGCGATGTTTATTGTACGACTAGAGATTACCTTTTGTAGATTGAAGTCCTTGTTGAAAGCAGATCTGCACTCAGGGTTTTTGAACCGAAGTACGGGAGAAAAAGCAGCGACGGCGGTAAAAGAGGAGAAGGTGTGTGGTTGCTTCCGTGTTGGAATATAAGGAGGGGCTTGAGACCCCATGGAGAGGAAGAATAGAGATCGCGAGAGAAATTAAAGAGGATCGGAATGTGAATCGACGAAGAGAGTCGCTGGACTAGAAAAAAGGGCTAGTGCTAGGTTTTGGAAGGTGCCGCAAGAGAAAATAGAAGGGCCGCGGGGTATTTAAATACCCTTGAGAAGGTGTCGACCCTTGTGAATAGAGGGGTCGACCCTTCGAATTTGAAAGGACCACGCGGTAAAAACCTTACCCAATAAGCAGGTGTAACAACCCTCATACTGTTTACCGATTAATGACTGATAGATTACCGATAAACACTGATTACCGTTAAACTGAGCTGATTAAAGTACTGAACTGACTGACTGAAAACTGGAACTGAATTGACCGAGTATGAGTGTTAATCTGTATTCTATCTGTTTGATTGTTTATTTAATCTGTTCACGTTCCATGTTTAAACTGCTAATTGAGGGCCTTATCGGCGGCCGAACCGGGAATTGATTGATGTTTCATGATCATCATGATTTATGTGATTTTATGGTGTAATTATCAAAAAACTGATTAGGTATGATTAAATTAGATTAAAATGAGTTAAATTGCAATGGTTGCCGTAATTACACAAATGCCACTCTAGTGGCCCACTACTTGGACCTTCTTGAGACTTGATTTCACTTAGGAGCAACATTTGATCAGCCTTTTCCTTGAGTTCCACCGAGTAGAGAGAGAGGTGAGAGCTTTAAGAGAAAATTGAGTTCGTGTTTGTGAATTGGCTTGAGAGACTTGAAGGAAATTGAAGTGTATTTGCATGTTTGAGCTCCCTCACTCCTAATTCTACACCTAAGGTAAATCATTCATCTTCCGAATTGTGTCTTTGAGTTGTTCTTGCATGGTTCATGTCTAATTGTAGAGCTAAGTCATGAATTGGTTCATTAATGGTGAATTGAAGCTCACTTCATGCATGCATGTTTGAATTAATGAGTTTTCGAGTTGAATTCATGGTAAAATGGTGCATGCATGTTCATAATTTTGTAATGGTCCATGTTTTCAACTTGTTTTGGGATCGAGTGGCTCCTTAGAACATCAAATTGGAGCTTCAAAATGATTTGAATTCATGCATGTTTGCATGTTCATATTGTTCATGAAATTGGTTTGAAATTGAGTTTGAATTAGACACCCTTGGGCTTTGATTTCTCAAAATTGAGCTTTGAACCGTGTTATTCTATATGTTTACAAGTGTTTTCTGGAAATCCAGCCCAAGAGGATCGGTTTTGATGCTTTTGAACCTGGGTTTTGGCTTGGAGGTGCAATCTGGAATTTCCAGATTTTGCACTTCCGCTCGAGCGGGAAAAGTGCCGCTCGAGCGTGGAATCCGAGCATCCAATATCTCTGCACTGTTTTACAGTCCACTCGAGCGGAGGATTGGGAGCTCGAGCGGAGTCATGTGTCTCAAGCTCGAGCGGGCGTCGAGCGTCCGTCGAGCGGAGATTTCATCCATCCAGTACTTTTACAGTACGCTCGAGCGGGAAAGTTGACGCTCGAGCGTGTACCTTTGTTGCATGTCCGCTCGAGCGGGTAAACCTGAGCTTGAGTGGGAATCTGTTTTTCTGAAAATTCCGAAACTATTTTCTGATCATATCTTTGCATCCTCATCCCATTCTAGGCATTCTTAGGCCTAGTTTAAGGCATATTGTTGAGGAGACAGATGTAGAACACACCGAGGCATTAGGGATTAAATTATGATATTTTCCAACTGTGTAGCTTAGTGTGTGTTCAACCTGTGAACTGTGTAGGGTTGGCGACTGGAGAGTCACGCTCTAGCATATCGTAGCCCGAACACTGTGAGTAACAATTGTGTAAAGATATGTTCAACTGAGAATGTTTTCTGACTGTTTAACGAAACTGCTTTCTGAAGTACTTATTATTAATTGTTGAATGTATGTCCTATATTCCGAAATGTATTGTGGCATCCTTAGCAACTGTTGTATACTGTTACTGCTACTGTTACAGAGATCTCTGTCGGTTCCCTCGCGGAACCACTACTGTTTACTGACTGATGGCCATCATTACTGTTTGGTCTTTAAGACCTACTGTTTACTGCTATGCTAATGGATGTACCACATATGACTGAATAACTGTTCTGACTGAAAGACTGAAGTATTGTTTAATGAACTGTTTTCATTACTGTAAGGACATTTACGCATTATGTTATTCACTGGGCTTTAGCTCACTGTTTATATATATATGTAGGTGCTCAGCCACCAGATCGGAGCTAGGAGCGTGGGTTAGACTCCAGTTTTGTCAAGCCAGCCTTTGTGCCTCACTGCGAGGTTCCGAGTTGCCATGCTATGGCTTTGGGGTGTTTTGTTTTTCCCCCGTCTGTCCCCACACTGTTGGACTACTGTATAGACTGTCAGCTGCTAACTGCGCTGTTACCAAGGGATTAGGTCCCTGTACTGTGTAACTGTAAATTTTGTATAGACTGTACTGCTTGTATATGTGAATGCATGAAAAATCTTTTTGGCATACAGACTGTCACAGCTCAATGGACATTATTTATTTACTGTATTGGCTTCCGCTAGGCCCTGTACTCTGTTTTACTGTGTTACTGTTCTGCAGGCCTTCGGTAATCTCGGATTACTGGCCGGTTACGGTGCTAAACCCATAGGGCCGGGTTTGGGTCGTGACAGCAGGTGTCGAGCCTTAAAGAAAGGGAGGTCGACATTAAAAAGCAGTGTCCTCAAACACAATAGGTGTCGACACCTTCGAAAAGAGGTGTCAACCCTAAAAAGCAATGAACCAAAAACCAACTGGTGTCGACATTTGTGAAGAAGGGTGTCGACCCTTAACAATAAAAAACATAAGGCTGGTTCACAAGGTGTCGACCCTATAGAGTAGGGGGTCGACCCTTAAGGGTCCATGAAGGCAAAAACTAGTGTTTTACTCAACAAATTTTGCAATGAAGCATAATAACGCATAATTTAGCATCACATAGGAATATTTAACATGCCAAGCTTAGTTCTAATAAAGTAGAATTGTTCCTCATTGAGAGGCTTAGTAAAGATATCGGCCAATATTGACTTGCAGACACAAATTCGAGTTCAACGTCATCTTTAAGTACATGATCTGGTAGAAAGTGATGCCTTATTTCAATGAGTTTAATGCGTGAGTGCTGTATGAGATTCTTTGAAAGATTAATAGCACTAGTGTTATCGCATTTAATAAGAATGTGAACAGAGTGAAGTCCAAAATCAAAAAATTATTGTTTCATCCAAAGCATTTGAGTACAACAAGTAGCAGCAGCAATGTATTCTGCTTCAGCTGTAGATAAAGCCACAGAATTTTATTTTTTACAAAACCATGATGTGAGTGAATTTCCAAGAAAATGAAAAATGCCACTAGTGTTTTTTTGGACAAGTCTACATCCCGCAAAGTCGGCATCCGAGTAACCATAAAGGTCAACAAGATATCTAAAAATGCGTTTTATTGCGGTGACATGTGATTCTTTTGGAGCCAATTGAAAATGTGCACACATACACATACTAAACATGATATCGGGTCTACTAGCTGTTAGATAGAGTAAAGAACCAATCATACCTCAGTATTTTTTTTCGTCTCCATTTTAATTGATGTGCTCATAGGAGTTGCTGTGGGTTTCGATAAGTCCATTTCAAAGCTTTTGAGGAGATCCTTGATATGTTTGGCTTGAGATAAATGGATTCCATCTTGCGTTTATTTTATTTGTGATCCGAGAAAGTATGTCAACTCTACTATTATACTCATTTCAAATTCTCCCTACATATCCTTAGCAAATTCCTCATACAAAGATTTATTAGTAGCTTCAAATATGATATCATTAATATAAATTTGAACAATAAGCATATCATCATTTTTGGTTTTTATAAAAAAAATTGTATCAATTTTCCTACAAGAAAAACCTTTTTCAATAAGAAAATTGCTTAAGCGTTCATACCAAGCTCAAGGGGCTTGTTTGAAACCATACAAAATTTTTGAAAGTTTATAAACGTGGTCCGAGTGTTTGTGATTTTCAAAATTGAGAAGTTGTTCAATATACACTTCCTCCAAAATATACC
Organism: Camellia sinensis; assembly: GCF_055761805.1. NCBI lineage: Eukaryota > Viridiplantae > Streptophyta > Magnoliopsida > Ericales > Theaceae > Camellia > Camellia sinensis. The sequence continues at coordinate 73,865,280 of NC_138963.1, forward strand.
CATTTACAAAGGCACTTTCCACATCCATTTGGTAAAGTTTAAAATTTCTAAAACAAGTAAATGCAAGCAACATACGAATGGCTTCAAGACGTGTAACGGGTGCAAAAGTTTCATCAAAATCAATGCCTTTTTCTTGATTATAAGTTGAGTTACAAGTCTAGTTTTGTTTCAAATAACAACACCGGATTCATCCATTTTGTTTTGAAAAACCCATTTTGTTCCAATAACGGAATGATCCTTAGGATGAGGAGTCAAAAACCAAACTTCATTTCTTTCAAACTAATTTAACTCTTCTTGCATAGCAAAAATCCAGTTTTCATCGTGTTCAGCCACAAAAAAAGTTTTTGGCTCAATTTGAGAAACAAAAGCTAAACTGCCACAAACATTATGAATAGAAGAACGAGTTCTTACACCTTGTATGGTATCTCCTATAATGAGACCTTTGGGATATTCATGAGCATACTTCCATTCTTTGGGTAGATCATTTTCCGTCGCTAGATGAGCATACTCTTTTTGAAGATCTTCCATAAAGACTTTAACATTGGGTTCCGAAGAATGAAGTTCATCATTTTTCGATAAGTAAATGCTTTTAATTCTAGGATTAGAATCTGCAATATCATCACTAACAATATTTTTGGAAGTAAAGGAGTTAGATTCATCAAAAGCAACGTGTATATATTCTTCAACGAGTAAAGTTCTTTTATTAAAGACACGATAAGCTTTATTAAAATTTGCATAGCCAAGAAACACCGCATCATCAGATTTTGCATCAAATTTCTCAAGATTTTCTTTATTGTTATTAAGTACAAAACATTTACGACCAAATGCACGAAAATGACCAATGTTAGGTTTTCTACCTTTCCACAATTCATAAGACGTTTTCTTAAGTATGAGTCTAATTATGGCACGATTAATAACATAACAAGCAGTGTTGACGGCTTTCGCCCAAAAGTATATTGAAAAATTATTTTCATAAAGCATAGTTCGAGCCATTTCCTCAAGAACTCTATTTTTTCTTTCTACCATACCATTTTATTGAGGAGTTCGAGGAGCAGAAAAATTATGATCAATGCTATGCTCATTACAAAATAGAATAAACTCATCATTATCAAATTCTCTACCATGATCACTTCTAATGCTAAAAATAACAAGATTTTCACATTTTGAATACGTTTACAAAGAGTTGAAAATGCAGAGAAAGTATCACTTTTGTGTGCCAAGAAAATCATCCAAGTGAATCTAGTATAGTCATCCACACAAAGAAGACAATAAGATTTACCACCAAGACTTAAAGTTCTAGAAGGTTTAAACAAGTCAATATGCAACAATTGAAGAGGCCTAGAAGTGGAAATAATATTTTTGGATTTGAAAGAAACTCTTATTTGTTTTCCTTGTTGACAAGCATCACAAAGTTTATTTTTTTCAAAATCAAGTTTTGGTAAGCCAACAACCAAGTCAAGTTTTGAAAGCAAGTCCATATGAGCATGTCCTAGCCTTCTATGCTATAACCATTCAGATTCATTTATAACAGATAAACACCTAACATCAAGATTAGGAGATAAACTATGCAAATCAAATACATACACATTTTCATGCCTATGACCAACAAAAAGCACTTTGTTATTTATAAAATTTTTAATGGTGCAGTGGGATTTTTCAAAAGTGACATGATTGTCGTTATCACACATTTGACTAATACTAAGAAAGTTGTGTTTCAATCCTTCAACAAGCAACACATTTTTGATAATGGGTGAAGAAGTTTTACCAATACTACCTTCGCCGATGAACTTTCCCTTACTATTGTCTCCGAAGGTTACGTGACCTCCTTCTTTGGATTTAAGGGTTGAGAACTTTGCTCTATTGCCGGTCATGTGGCTTGAGCACGCACAATCAAGGTACCACGGGTTGTTGCTGGGTTTTGACCTAAAGCACACCTCATTTTCATCTTCAAGTGCCATCAAGCATAGATTTGTGACTACATTTTTGCCAATATCAGCCTCTGAGTCGCTGTCATCACTGTCTTCTCCCCATGCTATGATCATGGCCTTCTTCTTGTCATTCTTGAATTATTTCTTGAGCTCTGGACATTCCGATTTGTAGTGTCCCGGTTTGTTGCATTTGTAGCAAGTAACTTCAGATTTTTTATGATTTTCTCATTTTTGAAACTCTTTGTTGAAATCTTTTATGAAGAACTTCCTTACACCTTGTTTATTTTTCACAAATCTTCTGAACCTTTCGGTAATGAAAGCCATTTCTTCATTTTCCTCCGAAGCATCTTCTTTTTCTTCTTGTTCTTAAGATTTTGAGATAGACTTGAAAGCTATCCCTTTCTTCTTATTCTTGTCTTCTTCTTCTTTTCCTTCTTGCATGATGATCTCATGGGTTAGGAGAAATCCCATTAACTCATCAAGACTTAATGTTGACAAGTCTCTTGCTTTTATCACTGCTATAACTTTGTTGTCCCAGCTTTTTGGCAATGATTAGAGGACTTTTCTGACAATTTCTGAATTAGTATAAGTCTTCCCAAGAGATTTAAGGCTATTTATAATATCTGTAAAGCAAGTGAACATTTGGAATATGTTCTCATCAAGTTTCATCTTGAAGAGCTCATAGTTATGAACAAGCAAACTCACCCTAGACACATTGACTTGAGTGGTTCCCTTACGAGTTACAATAAGTTTATCTCAAATTTCTTTCGTCATTGTACAAGTGCATATTCTGTTAAACTCAGTAGCATCAAGTGCACAATACAACATATTAACAGCTTTGGCATTGGATTGAATATTCTTATAATCAGCACTAGTCCACTCACTCTCAAGTTTGGGAACTAACAGACCAACTATGGTTTTGGTGGGGACTTTAGGACCATCACAGATAATTTTTCAAACCTCATAGTCGATAGATTGGGTATGCATAATCATACAGGTTTTCCAATAGTTGAAATTTGTGCCATTGAAGAAGGGTGGTTGGTTTGAGGCTTGACCTTCAGGAAGAGAAAAGCTAGGGGTGTCATAGATCACTCTAAGACGGTTAAGTCACAATACTAGAGACGAGGCTCTGATACCAATTGTTAAATAGGAAAGCAACCTAAGACGGAGTGAATTGGGTAATTAAAAAATTTGGCCAAAAAATAGATTTCAAAAGACTAAGTGATTAAATGCAGCAGACAATCAATAAATACACAAAAAATAAAATGAAAGAAAATAAGAGCTCAACACAAGGATTTATAGTGGTTCGGCTCACCGGCCTACGTCCACTCCCCAAGAGACCTCATTAAGAATTTCTTCATTAAGAATCAATTCACCACCAAGCTTCACCTAGTTTATGGATTTTTACAAAGGACTTCAATCTGCTGAGGACCTCTCAACTAAATGCCTCGTTTTACAAGTGTTTCATTCAGAAAATAAGAAACAAGAGAAAGAGGTTCAATTGTCCTTTTTTACAAATATTCTCTTATGAAAGTGTAAGCTCACAGGTAATTAAAGACTCACTCAAATATGAAAGTGGAAGTATAATGGGGTATATTGAATGCTCTTGATTGCTCTTGAATGCTCTGGGTTTCTTATATTTAAGAAGTGTATCTTTCGAACAAGGAGAGCTTCTCATTTATAGCATTAATGGCTTCTAGCTGTTGGAGAGAGGTAGAGACACATATTCTAGCTGTTGGAGCAAATCAAGAAGGATATCTTCCAGCTGTGTTTGATTAGGGCATGGTTATATAGACTGTAGGCAGGTCTTGGGAAGAGAGGGATCATTAAATGCACAAGTTTTTCATTTAATGCTCTCCTTCATAAGTCAACTTCTTGGAGAGGATATGGTGCCAGAAGATCTGCTCAGAGATCAGAAAAGATGACATATTCTGCACATAACTCTGAAAAAGTGGCTGAAAAAAGGGCTGTGTTAGTCCAAATCTGATTTGGTAAGTGGGGTTTTTTTAAACCCAGATTTACAAGTGTTGACCCTTACAGATTGGGTGTCGACCATTTGCTTTCTTCTCTTCTCTGAGTTGAGTTTCAGGTGTTCCTGGTCTCGACCCTTATCATTCTTAGTGTCGACCCTTACTGTTGGATTGCATTATGAAATTTAGTGTCGACTCTTGTTGTTCTTGGTGTCGACCCTTGCTGCTGGATTGCATTATGAAATTTAGTGTCAACCCTTGTTTGTTCTTGGTGTCGACCCTTGCTGCTAGATTGCATTCTGAAATTCAGTGTCAACCCTTACTGTTTTGGTGCCGACCCTTGCTTTTGGAACACTTACACATTTTGAGCTTTACTTTGGTGTCGACCCTTGCTATTTTGGGGTCGACCCTTGTACCTGTTTCAAGTATAAATAGATTTTTGCATACAAGTGCTAATTTCATGTTTTGAGAGGCTAAAAATCATTGAAAAATAACACTTTAAAATCATATAACTTCTAGAACAATTAAAGCACAAATTGTATACTATTATTTTGAAAACTTTAAATAATCAAAATGAATTCAAAATATTTGTCAATAATCAAAATCAATAAGAACTTAAATTTGAATAACCTTGGGGCTAACAAATCTTCTGGTTCTTTAATGGATGCTCTATTTGAATTTTTAATAATTCAATACATCGTTATAGATCCTGAATGCTTAAGGTAATCATGCCTTAACATGACCGATTTTTGGATTATAACACTTCTAGTGCATTAAGTTGGAGCACTTCTGGTGTATCTCAACATTTGATTCAGTTGGCTTTATTGGTGTATAATACAAACTTTAGTAGAAGTAATATATAGATATTCTTCTTTACCTTTATTTACGGTTTCAATAACCAATACGACATATATCTTTAAAACTTAACAGATATCTTCTAGATCTGGTAGAATATACTTCATCAATATCAAATTTGATTCCATTTGATAATCATAATATTGGCTCTTCCAGAGCTTTCAATCAAGTTTGCAGAACTTGAGATTTGACATTAGCTTTTGTCATTGTCAAATGTTTTTCATTCCAAAGAATTATAGGTGTCTTTATACTGTCTACTAATTTAATATTTTACTCAATATTTTAGAATTAGTCAATACATCAATACAATCCATGTATATAGATAGCTAATCATCATTTCTAAAATTTGATCAAACATGAAAATATAAATTCAAAAATATAGCTAAAACAAATATAATATTCAGAAATCAGTGTGAATATTTTCATTACCGATAATCTTTTCTTTTTCCTTTTATTGAAGCTTGCTATTTAGAAGGCAGAGACGCTCCAAGTAAAAAAGATTTCAATAGTAAAATACTGTTGATGAATAGTATTTTGAGAAAATTGTTTAAAAAAATGCACAATAATGAATAATGATGAATAGTGAACTTCTAGATGAAAAAAGATGAACAACAATTATTTATGTATAATAATCACTTTCTTTTCTAACAGATTTATTTGCCATGTAATATGCACCATGCACATGCAACATGAATACATACATACATACATCATTCTTGGGAGATTCTATATGATGTAAACTTTTCCCTTTTTCTTGTGATATCTCAAGATTATTCCACTTCAGGTGGAATGACATGATTTTTTTGTATGAATATTTCTGAACATGTCTCATATGGATTCTGTTATTTTACCATAGCCATGTTTAAAACCATGACTTCTCCCGCATCCACGACCATGAAATGCAACCTCATTCACTTCAAGAAATGAAATAGAGCCAGTAAGACGGGATTGATGATTTTTCAATAAAAGTTGCTTAGTTTGTTCAGCCACAAGAAAACATGAAATCAATTCAGAGTACTTTGTAGATTAACACTCTTTATATTGCTATTACAGGAGCATATTATCAGCGTGAATAATTCAACACATATTCTATAGATTGTACTCACTAACTGATTCATAATTTTGTAATTTCAAGTGCAATCAATTATAAAGAACTTTTTGGGAGGTTTACGGTCTTCTAGTACTTGTATTTCCCCTTCAAGTAATTAAACAAAAATAGTGAATCTGTTACCATGGGGTATTCAATTTTAATTCTTCTTAGAGATGGTAGGGTATGAATATCATTACCTTTGCGTGATCCTTTATTTTTAATGGAATCTCCAAGATTTTTTGCCTTAAAGGTGGATCTTAGCATCTTGGATAAATAAATTTTCTGAAATATCAAGATTTATGAATTTTGATTTTGAAGGATTTGACATATTTGTGCACTCAACACAACACCAATAATATATTTAGTATTATGTAAATATATTAAGAAAAAATTATAGAATTAGCCTTATCATGAACCGCTCTTATAAAATATTTATTCAAAATTTATTTATACTTACCTCAACCACTTTGTAGAAAAACAAACCAACCTTATTTATATGTGATTTCACTTTTCTTTCTTAGCTGGTCAGAATCTCATGTTGATAACGTGTTATAAAACTAAAGAAAATAAAGAAGAAAGAGCCACAATAGAAGAGGAAATAAGAAGTTTTTTTTTTTTTTTTTGCTCTCTCTCTATATATTCATTACCATGCAAACCCACCTATTTATAGGTGATAAAACCCTCACTATTCACCACACACTAGATTTACCACATGGTATACCACACTATACACATGGTAAAACTTTCCCCTATTTATAATTTGGCCTAAAAACTTATTAAAATTCCAATTGCATCTCTTTTGATGGTTATCCAAATATTTCACAACATTTTTAATGTTTTTTTTAAAATTTATTCCTTATATATGAAAAATTATTTAATAGTCCAAGAATATCATGTGGAACCTATGTGGTACATCTGGTAAATCAAAATTTGCAATTCATACTAAATAGAGTCATTTCTTGTCTCTTACCTACCTAACAATGATGAGTAATGTTACAAACAAGTTGAGTTAAGTCGAGTAACAGATTGTTCAAGCTTGACTTGTTTACATAAGGAGGTAATCTCGAATAAATTTTGATTTTTTATAATGCATATATGCTTACCAAGCCAAGTAATAAGTTATTCAAGCTTGACTTAAGAAAATTTAATGAGTTTCAAAATGTGTATAAACTAGGTTTGTTTACATAAATAGTCAATTTCGAATGAATTTTTAATAAGCCTAACTCAAGTCAAGCTTGAGTAGCTTGGTTTGTTTTACAACTCTAATGATGAGTTACCATGTCCCATCTCTAAGATATTTTGCTATGCTTTTAATGTAGACCATCGCGTAAACAATACTACATAATCATCAAGAACTACTTAATAATTACCTTTTTATATATACGTACACATTTAAGTGAAATCCATTTTTACTAATAAATACACACTTTAACAACCCCTTTAACACAGTCAATGAAATACTCATTCAGTCACCAAATTAACAAATACTTAATACACACAAATGAACCTTACTTTTATTTCTCAACTTCTGGTTTGGATAAACAATGAATAAAAAAGAAAACATGTTTTTTTTTTTTTTAAATATTCTTTTTTACTTTTTATTTATAGGGATACATTATAGATTTTTTCTTTTGTAAAGAATAATTTTGATTTATCATCAAATCTCATCATTTTTTTTTTACAAAAAACAAAACATAAGTTTTGAAGGTTTTTTTCTTTTTTATCATTTATTTTCTTTTCTCACAATTTCTTGTATTTTTAATTATTTATTTAATAATAAATTTTTTTTTTAACAAAAATAAAATTTCATTCACTCTACTTATCTTCTCTCTTTTTTTTTTGATTCAAAGGAAGTTCAATACAAACAGAAGAACAGAAACAACAAAAAGAACAAATGAAAGAAGAAGAACTAATCCCGTAGAACACTAGCTCCAGTCATGACATCAATGATCAGTGCCTTCACTTCTTCAGGAGGTTCTTCAAGCACTAGAACATGTTCATCTTGTGAAACACCCATGTTTGCAAGAAAATCAGCGCATTTGTTGCCCTCCCTTGGTGTATGGCGCAGGGAGCAGTTGCATCTTTTCAACAAAAATTTTGCATCCTCTATGAGAGCTTTATATGGAGAATTAAGGCATGGACCATTCTGTATCTGGTTGATGGCCAGCTCCAAATCAGATTCAATAACCACTTCCTTGGTGCCTTTCTGGAATAAGATTGTAAGTCCTCTGTAAATAGCCCACAGTTCCGCTTCGAGACTGTAACAGTGGCCCAGTTTTCCATAAAATCCCCAGATCCATAGTCCCGTTTCATCTTGCAGCAGCCCTCCATAACCAGCTTGGCCTGGATCACCTTTAGAGTAGCCATCAACATTCAGTTTAAGAGTCCCTGCAGAAGGACAAAGCCAATGAATTAGTTTGGGATGATAGGGCCTGGAATGGAGGACAGATTGATAGGCCTCATCAATCTCATGAACATAATTCCTTGTGTTCTTGAGGCTGATTTGAATGGAATGGTTGAGATTGTCAAACACTAGTCTGTTGCGATCTTTCCAAATTTGCCAAAGTGTAGTTATGAAAACCAGTTGCCATTTTTTACCAAAATACTCACTGTTAATTTTCACATTAGAGGTAATCCATTCAAGTATAGGCCTATCACATTGTTCCTCCCACTAGTTCCTATCCTTAATTGCAATCCAGAGGTTTTGAGAAGTGGTGCAGGTTCTGAATAAATGGTTCAAATCTTCACTCGTCGAACCACATCTAGGACAAAGGTCAGATGTGGTCATGTTCCTCACAAGTCTCAGCTGATTTGTTAGCAGCCTCTGTTTTAGAATAAGCCACAGAAAGCATTTCATTTTTTGGGGAATCTTTAATTTTCAGAGCCATTTCCAATCCCTACCATCACCTTCTTGTCCTGTAATGAGTTGATAGGCTGAAGCTGTAGTGAAGTTGCCACAGGTTGATCCAATCCAAACAGGTGTATTTATGTATGTAACAAATCTAGGCCTGTGAATTTTGAGGATTTCCTGAATATCATGGGATTGAAGAATGTTTCCCAAAGCATATATGTCCTAATAGCCCTCTTCATTGATTATGGAGCTGACTTTTTGGAGGGTATTGTTCTGTTGGGAGGGGTAAGAATTAAATAAAGCTTGTTTCCCACACCACCAGTCACCCCCACAACGATGTGTTTTCACCATTCCCCACATTCCATTTAACTCCCTTCTTCAAATGATCTCTGTTTTTGCATATGCTTTTCCAGGTATGTGAATAACTTCTCTTGATGGGTCAATTAAAGATGGAATGCTTTCTCAAGCACTTAGACTGCATCACCTTACACCATAATTTGTCCTTGTCGCTTAGCATCTTTCATCCAAGTTTAGTCAATAAAGCAGCATTCTGATCTCTTGCTTTTCTAATACCTAGTCCTCCTTTAGCCTTACTAATACAAACACTCTCCCAGTTAACTAGGTGAACTTTTTTCCTAGAATCAGTGTCATCCCATAGGAAATTACGATTCAGTCTATCCATTTCATCACAGACCCTTCTAGGAATTTCCATGGTCTGCATGTTGTAACTGGGTATAGCAGAGGTGACATATTGAATAAGTGTGGTTCTACAAGCTAGGGAGAAGGTTCTAGCCTTCCAACCTGACAGCCTATTTTTAAGTTTCTTTAAAGTTTCCCTAAACATGTTTCTATTGACTCTACCATGAATCATAGGAGAACCCAAATATTTACCAAGGTTTTGGGTTAAAGGGATGTCACTATAGAAGCTAAGGGATAAGGCTTTGTTACGGGCTAAATTGGGGAAGACAAAAAGTTTGGACTTAGAGTGATTGATTTTTTGCCCAGCGACTGCACAAAATTTAGAGAGAACTGACATAATAGTATCACAGTTGGAGAGATCAGCTTTGGCAAATAAAATAAGGTCATCAGCAAAGAATAAGTGAGAGATGGGTGGGCTAGTGCGAGTTGCCTTAATCCCTTTCCACTGGCCACCTTCTACATTGGAACTAATCATATTGGATAGTCTTTCCATAGAAAGAACAAAGAGGTGTGGGTCATCCTGTCTCAAGCGTCTCTCATTCTTAATTCCTTCCAGTATCTCTCTATTCCATAGGATAGTCGATTTGCAGTTAGAGACATAGCTCATGATGAGATTGATCCAATTGTCATTCATATTAAACTCCACTAATGTGTCTCTAATAAAATCCCAAGACAGTTTATCATAGGCTTTTTCCAAATCGATTTTAAAAATCATACCTCCCTCATTGCCTTTTTTATGCCTCAAAATGTGAAGAATCTCATGGGTAATGATGATGTTATCAATAGTATTTCTACCCGGAATAAAACTACTTTGGTTGGGGCTCACCAAGCTGTCAAGGAGAGGTCTAACTCTATTCACAACAATTTTTTGAGATGATCTTATAGGTAACATTGCAGAGGCTAATGAGCCGAAATTGTTTGATATTGGCGGGGTTGTCAAACTTAGGGATAAGAACAATGAGAGTTTCAATAACAGATTCAAGGACAGATTTGTTGCGGAAGCAAGCATTAACAAGCACATACACAGACTTACCAACAATACTCCAATAGTTATGATAGAAGATTGCCTGGATACCATCAGTTCCAGGGGCTTTAAATGCACAAACATTTCTCACAACTTGAAGAATTTCCAGGTTGGACAAAGGCTTCAAAAAGCCATCATTATCTTCCTTATAAAATTTAGCAAGAGTGACATTATTCCAGTGATCTAATTGTTGAGTGTCATTTTTTGTAAAGAGGTTCTTAAAAGAGTCAAGAATGAGGTTTTTAACCCCCTCAGTGTCACTAATCCAATTACCATCATCATTTTTCAGGGCACAAATTTTAAGCTTGCGTCTTTTATTTAAAGTAAAGATATGAAAATATTTGACATTTTTTATCTCCAAGGGTGATATGTTTGGATCTAGATTTCTGGAACCAAAGCATTTCCTCTTGGAGCAAAGTCTCATTATAATCCTTAATAAGCATGTTTTCAAGATTTTGAAGACTGTGTGTGAATTTGTCAGCAAGCGCTTTCTGTGTACCCTCAATTCTAGCAAGGAGTCTCCATTTGCGCTTAAAAATGTTTTCAAAAACCTCCTTATCCATTCAGATACTCTATTAGTAAAGTCAGCAGTAGAGTCAAGGAGTTGATTGTTTATACAATGCCAAGAGGATTTAATAACATTAATAAGCTCGGGATGAGACATCCAAGTAGCCTCAAAACGGAAGGGCCTATTATGGGGGTTTAAAGTGTGCATACCTTGGGTGTAGATGACAAGAGGGGAGTGATCAGAATAAGTTCTAGGAAGAACTCTAAGGCCTCGTTTGGAAACAGGCTAATTTAGTAACTTTTTGGCTATTTGGCTAAAATATGAGCTAAAAAAAACTAGTATGTTTGGGATGACTTTTTAGTTTTTTACGAAAAGATGTGCAAAAAGTAGAGAGAAAAGAGAATCTTTGACTTTTTGGTATGGGTTGTTGACTTTTTGGTATGGGTTGTTGACTTTTTGGCTAATTTAGTAACTTTTTTGCTTTTTGGCTAAAAAAGATGGTTCCCAAACGAGGCCTAAATGTGGCTTCGAGGAACATGGTCCTCCATTCTGCATTGCACAGAGCACGGTCAAGTCTTTCCATGGTGTTAGCTATACCTTGTCTATTGTTTGTCCACATCATACAAGGTCCAAAATTTCCCAAGTCAATGAGATTACAGCTATTCACTCGATCAAGGAATTTCTGAGTTCTACTAGTATTTTGGCTAGTTGAGAAACTCCTTCTTTCACTTTGATTTGCTTAGTCATTAAAGTCTCCAGCCACCAGCCAAGGTTGTTGCATAGTATGCGCTATATCTTCAAGGTCCTGTCAAAGCCGTTCCCGAAGGTTGGGGTTGGGGTTGGGGCTGGCATAAACAGCAGTCAGTACCCATTCCTCATAATCCTCCTTATGTACAGTAGCGTGAATGACTTGTGGACTAACTGTAGAGGCTCTAACATTCACTTGGCTTGTATCCCAAACAATCCATATGCCCCTTACTCTGCCTACGGGATCAACCGTGGATGAGGCAGTGAATCCAAGTCGATTAAAGAAATCACTCATTGTACTGGAGGCCACCTTGGTTTCCATGAGGATCAGGATCTCTGGTTTATGGGTCTTGATGATTTCCATAAGATTACATTTAAATTTGTTGTTGCTGGCACCGCGGCAATTCCAAAACAGAAGACAGATTAAATCCATAATATGGAATATTGGGAAAGTGTTACCTTCAAGATTTATGATACTACGTACTCTTCGATGATTGTCCTCCGTTGATCTGAGGGAGGCCATCTGAACTAAGTGGAATGGATGTGGTCGATTGTCCCCCCAACTTGGCTCGATGATCAACTAAATTTGTTTTATCCACTAGGTGAAAAGCTTCGTTCTCTGGTTCTAATAGTAGCCCCACCGAGTTGGTCTGTCTCAGATGTTCCTCTACATGTAGCCTCTAAGCCTCTGAATTCATTTCTTCTTCTTTCTCCATTGTGTTGTTCTCCTGGGTTGGGGGGTTCTCTTTCTTGTAGCAATGGGTTTGTGGGTACATGAGTAAAACTAATATTAGGATTAGTGATATCTGGGGTGGAGTTGATGGTGTGAATTGGAATAGTTATAGCTGTTTATGAAGTCTAGTCCTCTTGCCGCGTACTAGTATCCAAGACACATATCATGTCAGTCACACCAGATTGTGGGTGCTTTTCACTGTTAGAGTTTTCTATTTCAATGTGCTCAAGGCCTGACACCTCTACAATAGGTTCCTCCACTTGCATTGATATACTAGCACCAGTTGGTGTAACCATGGATAGATGTTGGGTTAGTTTATTTTTCCCTTTGGATGGGGTTAAGTTCGGAGCCATCCTATCTTTATCATTGGGTTATTGGGTCTGGCTTGGGTTTAGAGGGGTTGTGTGGCTGCTCATGGCCTTCTTGGCTCCAACTCTGGTATGTTTGCGGCCCCGTGATTGTTCTCCTTATCCCTCTTGAGGTCCTTCTAAGTATCTAAACTTATTGGGCTTGGTTGCTGGGCCAGGTGGTTCTTGAGCTTTCCTATGCTGGACAGGTTTTCTACCCCATTTGATAACCAGCATCCAAGGCCCAAAATCCTCTTCCAAAGTTTCTTGAGATTGCAGGTTACCGTTGGTCTTAGCGACAGGAGTGCCGCTAACTACATCGGTAACGGCTACCTTTTCCCCCGCCGGCTGTGCATTTTGTGATCGAAATCTACATGTTTCTTTCCGGTGATCAATTCGTCCGCAAAGGAAACAGAAAGAATAGAGAGTTTCATACTCTATATTATAGAATTTCTTCTCTAGAAAAAATTTGGGAATCAGTGGTTTAGTTAGGTCCATCTCTACACACACTCGTGCAAATTTACCTCAAGTTGCCATTGCGGTTGTCCAATCGATCTTCAGGGGTTTCCCAATGTTTTTAGCAATCGCGAATAGGACTTTATCCTGGTAGTATTCAATCGGAAGTTCCGGAAACCGACTAAAATTGCGATTGTGGTTTCAAAAGCTTCCGAAGGCTTGAAGTTTGGTTCCCATTTTCTGACTGTTGGGTAATGATCCATGATCACCCAAGGGCCTCTAGTGTACACTTTAGTATAGTCTTCTTGATTATAAAACTTGAATAAAAATAGTTGCAACCCAAATCAATGGCATTGAACTCATCTTGAAGCCCCCAGATATTTTTGACTCGAGTGCAGAGCATGTTGTAACCAATACTCTTCCCCAGTAGTCTGATGATTAGAGCGCTCTCCCATGGTTTTCGAATCTTCTGCAAGAGCTTTTTGGGGAGGGAGATAGTGGGTACATTCATGGGTTCCAAGAGTGGTTGTTCGGTATCAAGGTGTCCCTCTTGGCCATCATCTTCTTCATTTGAGGAGAGAATCTCTATTCGGTCTTCAAACAAATAAGCGTTGATTCTCATCGTAGTCAGAGCTTCCTTAAAAGATTTCACAGGTAAGCTGCTCGGAGACGACAATATTTGAGGGTTTGACTCGTCATCTCTTTGTGCAAGAGCCATCACCACTTCGTTTTCCATTTCACTGGTTTCCGAGAGTAGTGAGCTCTTGATTTTCTTGGTACTACGGATTAGGTGGTCCTCTTCCTCAATGGACTTAGCCATTCTAATCGAAACTTGAGGGTTGGAACTGGAAGCTAAGTTGCTCTCTAGCTTTTGAGAAGACTCTTTTTTGGTAGTGTTAACTTCCTTTACTTTTCTTCTCTCACCAAACCTTAAAATGTAACTGCCACAATACCAACAACCCTACTCATTGCATACCAACCCCTTAGTATAGGCTCTACACAACCAATAATAATATAAATAATAAAAGTATTTCTTCTAATAATGTGAACTTTCAAATGAATTAGTAATTAATAATTTAAATGAAACTAAGACCTCATTTGAGATGGGAAGATTTTAGTCAAACAAGTTTTAAAAAAAAAAATGAGTAAATTATACTTTGATCTCCTTATATTTAAGTTTTTTTTTTTTTTTTTTTTTTTACTTTGGCCTTTATAATTTATTTTTTCTTATTTTAACCTTTTATATTTTAATTTTTTTCTCAGTTTATTCTTAAAAACTAACTTATATTTAAAATTAGACAGAAATACTACATTAACTATCACATAACATAAAAAATATTTTATTATATTAAAGTTTGAATTTCAATGAGCAAGAGGTGATAGCCAATGGTCAGAGATAATGGCTGAGTGTGGTTACCAATCGTCGAAAATGATGATTGAATGTGGTTTTAGATAAGTGATGGTGGCCAAAGGTGGATCAGATAAGAGGTGTTAGTTGATAATCAGAAATAATAGCCGAATGTGATTATCAATTATTAGGGATAGTGGCCAAAGGTAATTTTCACTTTCAAGAAGTGGTTGGTAATGTTCAAAGGTGGTTGCCAACCGCAGAAGGTGGTAGTGGCCAAAGATAGTTGCTAGAAGAGGTAAGTAGCCACAGTGACTAGTAGTAATGATGAATAGTGGATGATAGCTAGAAGGTGTCGGAAAAGAATGACCAAAAAAACAAAAAAAAAGATTAAATTAGTGAAACTAAATTTTTTGTGTTTATTATAAAAAATTTAATCAATTTTGTGAGCTGTTTACCAAGTTTTTGTAAATGGATTTAGATTTCAAATGAATTTTTCTTTACAATTTCAAATTTTTTGTAAATATAAACAAATTTGTAAATATAAACATTACCAAATAAACTCTTACTGTATGGTTGAGTTTCTGAATTTATTTTTTGAAGTTTTTCAATAATTAGAAACTCGATTGACAAAAATAAATATAAAAAAATTATATTTTAAAAATTATTTTCACTTCAGAAAAGAGAAAATCATATAAAAATAATGTATATATTTTTTTTACTAAACAAATTTTTAATTTAAAAAAGAAAAGGAAAAAAAGGAAGAGCATTGTGAAACGCCAACCAAACATTTCATAAATCAAAGAGTACACCGATTCTACCCCTTTCGCGCAGACTTCAAACGTGCAGTAAATTATCAACTGATTCATCATTAGATTTGTTTCTTATTATTGTGTGGATCTCAAAATCTTTTGAGGATTCTTTTTGGATAATAAAGTTGACCAAAAGTGCTTATACCTCACTGGGGTCGACTTCCAGTGAGGTAAAGGTCCGTGATTGAGCGAAAAAAAATAATTTTTTTTTTTTGATTGTCAGTCAATGAGGACGCGCTACCTCACTGGGGTGCGACCCCCACTGGGCTATTTAGCAGGGCTCTAAAGTTGACCAAGTCACAACATGAGGCCCCACTTGGATATTTAGCAGGGCTCTAAAGTTGACCAATTCACAACATGAGGAGGTAGAGTAGCAACGATTTCTTTCAATTATAACTTAATTATATTCACATATTAATGTTATTTTTATAAAAATAAAAAATCATAACATCATTTCAATCACCAACTATCGAATACATAAATGAGTTTATTAATGTTATTTTTGACAATGTAGTTTCTATTAAGAGTTATTTATATTTGGAAGTATTAAATTATTAAAAAATATCACTTTAACCTCCTTAAATTATAAAAACATATAAATGAGTTTCTTAGATTATTGACAGACAAGTATTGATTTGTCTCTAGACTATAAAAGTATACACATGAACCCTTTAAATTATTAATGTGTTTTATTTTAATTCCTTTTTATTAGGAAGTCTAATTAGTACGTTTTTTTATAGTTTAATGGGTCTATTTGTATACTTTTATGGTTGAAGAGATTTAAAGTAATATTTTTCAATAATTTAAGAGGTTTTCATGTAAATAATCATTCCATTAATTGCTTTCTTGCAATTTTTAATCTTTAATTAACCTCACCCACCACAAACCATTAAGGGCAAATTACGGGCAAATTACACTAACAGTCTCTATAGTTTAGGTTTTATGTCATTTTAGTCCCTGATTTTTCAATTATGACACATTTGATCCTAAATTTTGAATCTTGTTCCAAATAAAGACAATTGAAGATACCATTGCTCAATTTCAAGGACAAAGTCATCAATTTGATAAAATATAAACTAATTTGACAAAAATAAATGTCAAAAAAATATTTTTGAATTTTTAAAAATTATTTCTACCCACTAAAGATAAAATTATGTAAATTTGATAAATCTTTTAAACATTTTTTTATTTATTTTTATCAAATTAATTTTTATTATGTGTTTAGATGATTATCATGTAATGGGTGGTTATTTTTTATTTTTCATTAAATTAGTTTCTATTTTTTCAAAAATAAAATATGGCAGCAAATTTGATATTATTATTAAATCAATTCATTAAATCAAAAAATCTAAAATTAAAAACATTTCATATATTAAATATATCGATTACACATTAAAAGTTTAACAACCACCTATTATATGATCATCATCCAAACACACAATAAAAATTAATTTGGTAAAATAAATAAATGAATAAATCTCTAAGAGATTTATCAATTTTACATAAATTTATCTTTGGTGGGTAGAAATTATTTTTAAAAATTCAAAAATATTTTTTTGACATTTATTTTTGTCAAATTAGTTTATATTTTATTAAATTGACGACTTTACCCTTGAAATTGAGCAATGGTATCTTCAATTTTCTTCATTTAAAATAAGATTCAAAATTTAAGATCAAATATATCATAATTGAAAAATTATAAACAAAATAATACAAATCTCAAATTATAAGATTGTTAATATAATTCGCCCAATCATCAAAGTACATTACATAAACTTGAATGGAAATGACATCAAGGGTCCCCATATGTGAATTGCGAAAAGGATAAATAAACCGTGTATTATTTCACATAATTGAAACTTTATTTTATTTTTATTTTTTGAAAGATAGTGACTCCTTAAGCATTTTTTAATTTTTTAAATTAAAAAAATTGAAAATGGATTCTTTCCAATTTCTTAAATGGAGAGGCCCTTCCAGGCTTGGCGGACTAATTTTGAGACTAATTTCAATAATTCAAACTATTCATCTAATACGATATATTAAGTGAATTATTAATGTAAAAAATTAGATTAATTGAATATCGATAACTATATAATTTGATCACATTTGTATTTAAATAAATAAATGACATACTGTCTATTTTGATTAGGGGTTGTTTTGAGAATATGTTATTTTAGTATTTTTTTGACTTTTTGATTAAAATATGAGATGAAAAAAATTAATATGTTTGAGATAATTTTTTGACTTTTTATCAACAAAAAAAAAAGTAAAAGTGTAAAAAATACAGAGGGAGGGAAATCTTTAAATTTTTTGTAAGTTCTTTAGGTTTTTTTTTTTTTTTTACTTTTTCTAGTAACTTTTTAGCTATTATCCAAATTTTCCAAACTTAATTTAAGACGAATGTAATCCAATCATATAACTATTCATGTCAAATCATCTTAAATTTTTACAAAGATATTTTGCTTAATGAGCCTTACAAGGTGATCAATCATGAAAATATGTTTAAGAATGGGAAAACAGAACCTCTCCAATTGGATGCCCAATGGGAGAGTTTTTTTTTTTTTTTTGGTTATAATTTTTTTTGGAAGGCAGACTCCTTATGAATTTATCTGACAACATTACGTTGCATTGTTAGGAACTTAACAGGAGAGCTTTTGCAACCAAACACAAGTACAGTATAGCACATCTGAAGTTTAAATTTAAGGAAGCCCATTAGCATTGTCCATTAGCATTGATGAATTGATCCAATGACTAATGAACGGCTAATACTCTGTTTTGTAAGTTCTTATTTTAGTCCAAAAAAAAATCATTATAAAAAAGATTTTTAAAAAAACTACAGTGTATTCGTACAAAATTAAAAAGCTAACTGAAATAGTTATTTTTCAAAACAATTAGTGTATGGATAATTAAATACAACACGTGATATTGTACGTGTAGTGTTATAGACAATAATAATAATAATAATAATAATTCATAAAGATACTAAGGCTAAGTTTGGCAATTACAAAATAATTCATCTTTTTATCTTTTTATTTTTTTTTCATCACATCACCTCTCTACTTTTCTGTACATCTTTTCGTAAAAAGATAAAAAGTACACTTATTTAGGTCATACCAGACAACCCCTAAGTAGATCATTTCTTGTATATCAATTATGAGAAATTATCTAATAGATCTAACCAACATTACATGTCATATGTCATTCTTATAGGAGGAGAACATATGATCATATTACTTTTCAAATAAGATGACATGTATGATGAATACATGGTTATGTGATAGGCCCAACTTATTAGATACATCTCTTCCACCACTTTATATATATGAATCATTATTATTCCAAACAAATTATTATTATTATTATTATTTTAGGTAGATAATATTACACATTACTGGATAATCAGTGGCATTACCCACCAAATGCAGGTGATACTAGGGTTGAGAGACAACATACATAGACTACGCACCAAAGAGAATCAAATAAAATCTTGAACATTGTAGTTTCCAAGAAAAAAAAAATTAAAAATCATGAACCCTACAATTTTAAGACCAAAAAAAAGGGGTTAATTACACTTTTCACCCTGTAATTTGATTCAAATTTTACTTTAGTCCTTATTGTTTCAATTTGAATAATTTAGTTCCTACATTTTAAGTCTAGTTTTAATTTAATCATTCAATCTAAATTTTTGTTAATTTTGTCTACGTATACACCTTAAAAAGTTGATAAGTGTCTAAAAATTATTAATTTTAGCTTTTAATTTTAGATGGAAGAACGGAATTAAAATCTTAAAATTATTAATTTTAACCTCCAATTTAGAAGGAAGGAGCAAATTAAATCTAGACTTAATATGTAGGAATTAAATTGAAATTATATAGACTAAAGTGAAATTTAGGGGTTGTTTGGTATGACCTAAATAAGTGTACTTTTTATCTTTTTACGAAAAGATGTGTAGAAAAATAGAGAGATGATGTGATGAAAAAAAAATAAAAAGATAAAAAGATGAATTATTTTGTATATGCCAAACTTGGCCTTAGATTAAACTACAGGAATGGAAAGTGTAAATAACCAAAACAAAAAAACAAAAACAAAAACAAAAAAGTGAATACATATAAATAGAAGAGAGAAAAAGGTCACTTCGTGAGTTGTGAGCTGGAGAGTGATCTGATTCTAAAGATATATTGGAAGGATAAAGAAAGGATTAGGAAGAAGAACAGAGTGGAGAAATTATTCAATGTTTTATACTCTTTAATTAATCATTATTTAATATGCTTCTTATGTTTTCTAATCACCTAATATAATACCTCACCTCCCTACCTACCTACCTACCTCTCCACCAATCATAACTAGCATATCACCCGGGATAATTATAGATATTCATATTTGTTTTAGATTTATTTTAATATAGAAATTATGTTTTTTAAGATTTTTATAAAAATAATTTAACAATTTTATCACTAACTATAGTATATGAGAGAAGTTAAAAAGGGTACTGCAGTAACTATACACAGATTGTATCTATAATTATTTGTATGAGGGATTTTAAATACTGATCAAGGAATTTTGTCCAAATCAATAAATGCAAGCATGTGGAAAGGCAGGTAGATTGAAAAAAGTTAATAAATGCTGATTAAGGAATTTTGATCAAATCAATAAATGCAGAATTTTTTTTTTTAATAAGAAATTTAGAAATTCAGATTGGGATATTAAAACTCACACATGCCTTGGGGTTAAAAATCTCATTTTACTTAATATATAGTATAGATAGATATTATGAAATACCACGCGTCTATGCTTCGAGATTACTGAATAATTACCAAAGATAGGGATCTCTCTCTTCTGTTGTGTGTGCTGCGTGTCTGCAAATCAATCGTATCCCCAATGACCATAAAGATAACGAAATATCTGTTATCCGATTTTATCACGATTTCTTCTTATTCTTCTTCTTCATAAAATGCGTGTGTATATATATTATATATACAGGGCATCTTCCTCACCTACCCCTCCAACTTGCACCTCTCCCTCTCCTGTGTTTGTGTTTGTGTAGTTTCCAGTTTTGTTTTTCCAAGATTATTTGTGGGGTCTGTTTGGGTTTGTAGAAAGTTTGGAAAAGAAAAATGGATTGTTCATCGTCTACGATGGGATTGGATTATGAGGAAAGCCCACACGTTTTAGCTGTTGATGACAGTTTGGTTGATAGGAAACTCATCGAAAGCCTGCTTAAAAACTCTAATTGTATAGGTAAAACTATTTTATATTCCTAATTTATTTTGTTATATATTTTAGGTTCGTGATTTCAATGTCATCTTCAGTCACATTCTTTCTCGTGTCATGTTTTGCACCACGTTGGCCAACGTTACTTCTTCTTTTCGCTAAAAATATACTTTGTTCATATATTTTGTGAATTTAAAAAATCAAAATAAAAAATACGGCCACTATATGAACTTTTTGGCGTTGGATAAACAACTTGATGCACAAATACTTATGATAAGAAAATCAAAACCCCCCCCCCCCCCCCCCCCCCCAAAAAAAAAAAACCGAAAAGCTTGCGAATTTGTGTTCATTTTAACATATACACTCTTTTTTTATTTAAGTTTTAAAAAATAATTTTTTTGAGTTTCCAATATGAATTCTACTATTTTAGTATATTTTTTTAATATTTTCATCATTTTTTCAATTGTTAGATTCATTGATACACTTAAAAGTACACTCTAACGTTTTTTTTTTTTTTACAAATTTATTAAATACAAAAATTCATTATATATTTATATTTTTTAGAATTTCCATCAAAGCTAAATGTAATGATAATTTTTTTTTAAAAAAATATTATTAGTTGGTTCATAATTAAAATTATAGACATACTATAAACTCTCTCAATCACTGTGTTTAAATTTAATTTTTTTAAAATTAATTTTTTTCTTGTTTTTTTTGTTTTTGTTTTTAGTGAATATTTTTAAAATTTTAAACATTTTTTTAAAAACTTTTTTAAATACACCTTATTTAGATGTACGTAAAAAAATAAAATATTTATAAAAAAATATTTTAAAAAATTAAAAAACATATAAAAATACGAAAATGTATTGAATTTTCGTATATATATATATATATATATATATATATATATATATATTTTTAAATATTATATTTATTAAGTATATTTATGTTAGATATATCTAAAAATTTTAAAAAAAAATACTTTAAATATTAAAAAAAATCAGTAAAAATAAAAATATATAAAAAAAAAAAAATTAATTTTTTTTTAAAAGCTAAAACTAAACCAGCTGAATTTTTTGACAAAGTAAAGCCTCTATAAGAAAGGAGTTGGTCCTTGCCACGACCTGTTCTAACGATATTTATGCTATGTTTAGTTGGTAAGAGAGATTGGGCCGGAGATCTTTGATAGGGTTGAGTAAGGAATTTGTGAAATTCGTAATCCGATCTAGTCTAGTTTAATCCAGTAAGTTTGGATTGATTTTTTGAATCCGTAGTTCAGTTCCAGATTGAAATTAAAAATCCGTAATTCACAGATTAGTTCTGGATTGAACCCCACGGTTCCGGATTGGAACCGATCCGAACCGTATACAAATAGTTTATTTTTTTATTATGCACCCTCCTGCATAATATCTTCTCTTATTTTATATAAAACTTAAATCTAAACCTAAACTTATATAGTATCTTCTTTTATTACTTTTGTTTGTTAATTTTTAGTATTAATTTGTAATGGTCTAAATACTTATGGTGGAACTAATTTTCTTATGATTATTTGAATTCTACAACAGTTTGTTGCTATTGTGAAACTAATATGGTGCTATATATATATATATATATATATTTATGAAATTAAAGTGTTATATATATATTTTTTGTTATTTAATCATGTAAATTCGTGATCCTAAACCAATTCAATCCGTGTTTAAATGAATTGATTCGGATCAGTTCCACGATTTAAACGGATTAGATTGGTTCTAATTTTTCAAGATCTGTAAATAACAGATTGGTCTTGATTTTTTTTCAATCCGGTCCATGCTCACCCCTAATCTTTGCCCAACAAGGACACATGATCAATTCTCTCAAGGATTGGTCCATATATCCGGTCCCACAATTTTCTTCCAATTTAAAACATTTGAAATTCCTTTTTCTATCCTTAAAAATAACAAGACTAAATTATATTTACAACAATGATTCATTCCTCTAATTTAGAAACTCTAATTGAGCACTAATGAGGTGAAAACTCAAAAAAAAAAAAAAAAAACAACAACAACAACACTTAAGGCCAAAACATCACAATTAAGTTGGACTCATCCCTAGAGCTCATAGTTTAGAGCTCCCAAACATTTTTGTTATATTTAACTCCCGTCAACTATAATTCATTTGTATTTTACCTTTCCAAACTTCAAAATGCAATAATTAACCAACTCGAACTATTATCTTATTACACTTAACACCTTTTGTCATAATTTTGTCCTAAAATTTAAACAAAAACAAATCAATTGTAAAACACGACACACTTATTAATTGTTTAAAACAATAATATCTTTTATTGGTTTTGTTAAGACAATAATACTTTTATCTAGTAATCTCACTTGCAATTTATCTCATTTATCTTACAAGTGTAGTATAGTACAAACGAAATCATTAGATAAAAATATTTTTATCCTAAAAATTTAATAAATGTGTTATGTGATTTACATATGATCTAATATTGTTTAAATCCCTAACATAATCTTAATAGAATGATTAACCGTAACAAGATCATACATTGATATAGTTAATTGTTGAGTTATGTTATTTACCATAATAACAAACTAATTCTACATAAAGCGTAAATAAAGTGGGGTTAAAAATGACATAAACCCCATCTTTTTTTTTAAAAATAAATTACATTAATTGTTCCTATATTTTGTTTGTCGTGTTATTTTACTCCCTATAATTTCAACTAGCTCGATTTTTATATTTAATTTTAAATTGTGTCAATTTAATTTTAATTGATAACCCCAATTAAGGCCACTCTAGAGGATCTGAATTTCTAAACAGAATGCCTCTGTAATTTGGGGGCAAATATATATATATATATATATATGAAGGAAGGTGTGTTCTAGTCTCCTATACGTCCTTTCCCGGTAATTTGACATTTATCAAAATAAATTGAAATAAAAAATCCCTTGATCATGGTGACTTATAAGAGGAAAAAGAAAAAAAATAATTTCAAAATAACATGGTCCACGGTCAATCAATATATATTTTTTAAAAGGAGATTACGTATCATGAAAAGTTGTCAAAACACAATTTGAGTAGAGCCCACCTCACCCAAAAAATAAAAATAAAAAAAATAAAAAAGAAGAAAAAGACATACAAACAAACAAACAAATTTGGTGACAAAATTGGAGACAACATTTTCGTTCTCAATAGATTTACCAATATTTTTCAGCATAATTCTGGGTTTTTAGAAGGTTTTGTTTGGACTGAAGGATGAGTTATGATTTGGTATGCAGTGACTACAGCAGAGAACGGGCAAAGGGCGTTGGAACTTTTGGGCCTAGGCGATAGACAACACATCATTAACAACAAGAAGAAGAAGAAGAAGGTAAGTGGTCCTTCATATAAACAACATATTGCAATAAAACAACTTCTATTACCACATGGATTTTTATAGTTCTGTTTGTTTTCCTAGATACTCAGGTTTCAGAATCACATACCAATTTTGTCAAAAACATACCCTTTGCAGGACTCAAAGGTGAACTTGATAATCACTGATTATTGTATGCCAGGAATGACAGGGTATGAGCTACTTAAAAAATTAAAGGTAACTTCAAATGCTTTAAGAGCTCTGATGATTTTTACAAAGTTTGTGAAGAAGTGCGATATCCTAAATCTATTTTTTTGGGGGGGGCAACAGGAATCGTCTGACCTAAAAGAGATTCCAGTAGTGATAGTGTCCTCCGAGAATGTCCCAACTCGAATCAAGAAGTAATCACTCACCCTTCATCCTATTATGTAGTTGGTTTCCGTTAATTGGGTGAGTAATTCACAGTATTCTCTTTAATCTTGTTCACCTAAACAGATGCATGAAAGAAGGAGCTCAAGAGTTCATGCTGAAACCTCTCCAACAATCAGATATTAAGAAATTGCGATGTCACATGACAAAATTCAGCAAACCTACCAACGGGAAGCTGTGCATGGGAAGCTAAATAAAGTGTACCCTAGAGAAGAGAAGAAAATATGCAGGAGACATATCTGAGAAATCAACAGGAACAGAAGAATGAACTCATCCATTTCTATTGGTATCCAATATGACTTTTTTGGCAAGTGCATCCGATATGAATGGATAAAACACTTTTGTTACAGCTGATGCTACGAAGTTCATATATTTTTGGAAATTTTTTAATTTGGGTGTGGCATTGGTTTTCCTATTTTGCATGAATGCTAACTAAAGCATATAATGTTCGCACCTTCAAAGGCCTGTTTGGTTATGTTTTCATTTTTTGTTTTCTGTTTCCATTTTCCAGAAAACACAAAGTCACTTGCAGAACCATTTGCAATATGGTAGGTTACAGAAACCATTTGAAACTAGTACAAAGAGTTTCAAAGAGTCCGTGTTATCTGCTAAATGCAAAAAGTATTATACCTTCTTCGCTGTGCCCTGCACAGATGCTTCATTCAGTACCTTCTGCACGCATAGAAGCTGAAGAACATAGCTTTCAAGCATCATCACCTGGCAAGATGGGTTAGCGCTAGTATTATCTTGACCCTTGCTTTCTAGCTTCCTTTCTTTTCGCCCAGAATCTTCTGTTTCTGTATTTCCAAATTAATGACACTCATCCTCCGTTAAAGACATAGAAATGGACAAAACGTGGCAAGAACTAATGAAGTCAAAAACACAGGGCAGTTCAAGAAAGAAGGCCATGGAAAAAAAGGTATAGAGCTACCTATACTTCCGTTTTGACAAGGAAGAGAAGTTTGAGTATCATTGTGACATCTGCAAATGACGTAAACCTCATTAACAACCATAGATGAGAATGAAAAGTGGTGAAGTATATTTCAATTGTCTCACTTACTCTTTTTCATCAATATTCCCCTCAAACTTGCAACGTATCTTCACAGAAGATGATATTTCTTCTGCATGTTCAGGAGAACCCGTTGCTTTTTGTCCCTCCAATTTTGGAATTAAACCTTTTGCTTCATTGCAGTCACTGCAGTTGTCCTTTGAACCTGAAGCTTCTAACGACTGTCCATTTTCAGAGGACAACTCATTGCTCCCAATGCCGATGTCTTTCTGTAGCTCAAATTGTATGCAGTCGGTTGGCAGGATTTCTGATCTATTTCCCCCATTTTTTGAAACACTTTCTTCCACTGATAGACAGAAAAACTCTGCATCACGGTGAGAACCTGAAACAGGGAATGAATCTTGAGGTCTAACTTCAACATTGGAATCCATATGTAAATTTGGTTTGCTTCGGCCAGACCCAATGGTTGAGAAAACAGGAGTCTCATAAGAGTGCACATTACTATATGGTTGGCAGAATCCAAGTTTTTCTGAGGAAAAGCTACCAGAAGGCGAAAGTTCAGGAAGGACATTGTGTATGGATCTCGCAAAAGATGATTTGGCATTAGCATGTAATTCAGGAAGAGGGTATGCACCAAAGTGATCTTCAGTCCAACACATGGGACCTGAGGATGCACGTTTTTTTGCCCCTGAAGTTCGGCAGAATGAACCGAATCCTGAATCCCTATCAGCAGAAATATATCCTTCCTCAAACAAACAACTGTTCTCTGGTCGTAATTTTTTCTGGGAAGTAGTGTTTGAGTAATGGGCTGGGTTTGAACTTGATGGATTGCGCATTTTCGTAAATTTGCCTGGTTCATCTATCTTCTTCCATTCATGGAAATTATCACTTTTTTCGTAGCGTCTATCTTTGGCATATATATTCTCAACACTGCACTTATTTGCCGGGCTCCTAATGTCCTTGCCATATCTTCTTATGTTCTGTCTTGCAACTGAATCTGATGGTGACCTATTAGTGGCCTTGCCTCTCACTGAGTTGGTGAAAAAAAAAAAATTTCTTTTAGAAGATTGGGAAAAAAAGTTTTAAATATCAAAATTCATCTATTGCAAGAAATAAAAATCACCTGCACTCGAAGAGCATGATTCTTCGCTGTCAAAATAGTAGGAACAATAGAAAACCAAAAAGTACTCATTTCAGATGATAAAAGTAAAAGAGAAATGAAATGACGAGAAACATCAGTACCAAAGAATTCTAACCTCAGCAAGCTCAAACTCTCTTCTGCATCTTCTGTTACAAAGCAAGACCATGCTTGTTGGTTAGTTACATCTCTTATATCACATTTTCTTCCTCCCATTGGATACCTGCTATCATACAATACAAGATTCTTTCAGTACATGCTGAGGTATCGACAAAAAACTTTGAGCAGAAATATCATACCATGTTTCATCTGCAGTTATAAAATCACGATCATTCTCTGATCTGCTTTGCTTGGAATATGGTGGAGGTGAGTCTGATTACCAAAGAAAAGAAAAGGAAAAAAATCAGTGAGTAAATACCAAGAGTTGATCATCATTTTCCAAGGTCACCAAATTCTCAATGGAAGATTGCCAGAATATATCTTGAAAGTAGATAATAAGTTTCTCATGTACAAGTAGAGAAGGGTAAATATCCCCTGTATGGTGAATTTGCATCCTCTTCATTTTCTAAAAAATGGCCAATATATTAAATGATTGTTAGAATTTACCATAAACCTACCACCACTACCACCTCACCTACTCCACTAAACCTAACCCACTACACCACTACCACCTCCACCTCCACTAAACCTAACCCACTACACCACTACCACCTCCACTTCACCTACTCTCCACCTACTCCCAAACACACTCCTATATAATAGGAATCCTTGTAATTGTAATAAACACAACACATCAATATATCAATCAATAATACATATATTTTTGCATGGTATCAGAGCAAGGTTAACAACTTAGTAATTCCACTTCACCGGCGGGCGGCAGCCTCGCCTTAGCCGCCCGCCGGACCTCTACACATACCTTGCTACACAATCATCACCTTAAGATCAGCTGTGATTCATGATCCGACGGTCCAATTTTGTCTGGGACATTTCGTCGAACACCACACTTGCAGACTCCTCATCACTTGGTCGCAAGAACATGCTACTCCTATCCTGCCTCCTCATGTCACTTGCTGGCCTCTCCACAGTGTTCTCCACCAACATCTGGATCTACTCAGCCCTGAGATTTGTTAGCAGCTTTGGCCGTTCCACCATTGGAACCTGCTCTCTGGTTCGGCGTGAGCTGCGACCCCACCACACGCCGAGTCGCCGACATCAACCTCCACGGCAAGTCGGTCTACGACAAGGCGATCCTCATACTCAAGTGCTTCGCGGCCGGAGTGATTCTCTCTACATCGATCGTCCACCCCCGTTCTATTAAACCAACCATTACCTAGAGGCGTATTTTGATCCTCTTCATCGTCGGGGTCAGGCCATTCTGGTTCATCATCATCATTCTCATCATCAACTACTTCACCAATATCTTTTCTTGTTGCACCAATCACTTTACCAAGCTTTCTAGGACCTGATTCCATTTTCTCCTTGGCCTCTGTATTTTCACAGATGCAAGCTGCTGGGTTCTCGTGAAACTCACCCCTGCCTGGCCTCACCTCCTTTGGTCATCAAGTGGCGAATTGGAGGGTT
This sequence comes from Camellia sinensis, assembly GCF_055761805.1. Lineage (NCBI taxonomy): Eukaryota > Viridiplantae > Streptophyta > Magnoliopsida > Ericales > Theaceae > Camellia > Camellia sinensis. The sequence goes on from NC_138963.1 coordinate 73,893,371, forward strand.
TTTTTAATTGGTAATGGAGAAGTGAGGAGTGTGAGATAATGATGCTGTCCCTGCTTTGGACAGTGGGCTACATGTTAAAACCCATCTTTCCTTTTACACCCCACTCACCGACTCCCTCACATTTTCGCTTTTTCTTATTTTCTTTTCTCTTTCTTTTTCTATTAAAAAAAAAAAAAAAAAAAAAAAAAAAAAAAACCAACACAATTTACAACTTTGCACAACAAACCATATTTTATTCATCTCAGGGACTCAACCCCGATCACATTTCTACAACAACACAAAAAAAAAAAAAAAAAAAAAAAAAAAAAAAAATACACAAACACCCACAGTGGGATTTTTCTCTACTCTGCTGCAGGTCTCTTCTTCTTGCCTCCGTCCTGGACGGCCCTTGCCGGTGTTGCCTCCGGATTTCCCACGCCACCGAGCACATTTACTCCCTGCTCCTCCACTGCAGCATATGGCGGCCCTCCAAATCGGAACATAACGGTGGCCTTCCGCTTCAGCTCCTTATTTTCTGCTTTCAGCACACTTATCTCTGCTCGCGCATCCTTATACATGCGTTGGAGCAGAGCCAGTTGGGCGTTTAAATGCTGCACCTCATTTGTCCTACTCTGCAGCCGGTGCGACAAATTTGTGACCGCAGTCATGGTTTCCACACATGACTTCAGAGTATACTGATTAGCCTCAATATCAGTTTGCACCGCCATTTTTTGCTCCACCGACCGCATCGGAAAGTTCAATGGAGCACAACCAGAGGTGTTTGGTTGAGGTTCACTGGCTACCGCACCAGTTATTTCTCTTGTGGACTCGTTCAGTTCTGGAAAGAGCGTAAGCAACCCACGGGAAGAGGAGGCCATGTTCTGGTTAGCTGGACGGGAAGAAGAGGCCATGTTATGGGTTGCTGAGTGTTTCAGCGAAGGGTTGGCAACAGAGTGTTACAGCGTATTACAGAGTTTCTCTCTCAGCAAAGGAAGAATTTTTCAGAGGTTTCTCTCAGTTTTTCTGTCTCAGCTTCTGCCTCAGCCTCAGCCTCCGTCTTGGTTAAATAGCCGAGGCAGCCACGCGTATCGCACGCCACTTGACGCCAGACGACAAACGGGCGCGCCAGCCAAGGCACTCACGTGCCTCGCCATCATGTCCGGCACATCTTTTTATGACTTGGGCTCGCCTTTTGATGGCACGCCTTTTTATGGATTGGGCACGCCTTTTGATGGCACGCCTTTTTGAAAAATTGGGCACACCTTTTGAGGGTGCGACTTTTTAAGGGTCCGACAAGACTCTGTAAACTGTCCCGACATTGATTCCGGTTAGCTCCTTTATGGGTCCGACAAGACTCTGTAAACTGTCCCGACATTGATTCCGGTTAGCTCCCTTATGGGTCCGACAAGACTCTGTAAACTGTCCCGACATTGATTCCGGTTAGTTTCTACAAGGGTCCAGCAAGACTCCGTAAACTGTCACCACAACTGTCACAACATTGTCTGCTACAACGGTCCGACATGACCCCATAAACTGTCTTCTACATCGGTCTGACACCGCCATCCAGTGTCCTCTACACCGTTATGACACCACCATACAGTGTCCTCTACAACGTTATGACACCCCCATACAGTGTCCTCTACAACGTTATGACACCACCATACAGTGTCTTCACCATCGGTCTGACACGACCATACAGTGTCTCCTATCCTTTTTTATTTTTATGTATTTTCTTGTTTTGTTCCTCTCTTCAAACTCAAGTTGGTTAGTTTCTATCCTCCTTGAGTTTGCGGGGGGCTGTTAGAATTTACCATAAACCTACCACCACTACCACCTCACCTACTCCACTAAACCTAACCCACTACACCACTACCACCTCCACCTCCACTAAACCTAACCCACTACACCACTACCACCTCCACTTCACCTACTCTCCACCTACTCCCAAACACACTCCTATATAATAGGAATCCTTGTAATTGTAATAAACACAACACATCAATATATCAATCAATAATACATATATTTTTGCAATGATGATAGCATATAACCTCAATTTGTGGTTATATTAAAGTTTTAAATAATTGGCATGGCATGGCATTACCATAATAACTTTAAAAAACGCATCCCCAGAAAGATTCTGTGTAATTCTAAATCCAAACCCAAAGGTATTAGAAGGTGGTGCGTACAAGATTTTTTCCCTCCTGGCAACCTAGAAATTAATTGTCAGACATCAAAATTTCCCCATTACAACCCTTAACAAAAGAAGGCTTACACTGCTCAAAAGAATTGAAGAGATGAATCTCAAGTTCATTACCAAAAAAAAAAAAAAAAGAATCTCAAGTTATTGTTTCCCAAGACTATCATAATAAGTTACAGTAGGATAAGTATGGGTTCTCCTGGAAAGCTTCAGAAAACATATATGCACTTCACCATGATAAATACAATTACAGTAGTTCTTCAGATATAAGAATCTAACAGAATATTGATTCATCCAGTAAGTAATTATCATTTGCAAACCCAATTAAGTAACCGTTAACAAACAAAAAATAGATTGGGGGGGGAGGGGGGGGGGGGAAGCACCCTGGAATTCACAGACCCCTGCCAAAAAAATTTCTCAGATCTACTTGAGCTACCAATAAATCAACTAATTTGGTCATGAGACAGTGGACAACTTCGAAGGCGTAATGTTCCAATTTTTATTTTAATTGCAAAAATTACAATGAACAACTCATTTGTTTCCAAACACGAAGTACCGACACTCCAAAACAGATGCCACAGTGATGTCAGATATGACATTGTGTGGACATGGAGACATGGAAGGGGTCATGTTGTGTCCCTTTATTTAATTAATTCGTTAAAGGACACACTGGGGACATGTCAACTAGTTTATTTCCCCCTCTTGTTTAGTGCTTTTGATGGATGTTGGTGTTAGTAACTTGATACACATCGTTGGGCCCATTTCCTAACAGCTTAAGCTTTTGGGACGACGGGTGGCTTAACATGGTATTAGAGCTCAGGTAGAGAGGGCTTGGGTTCAAGTCTCTTTGTTGGCATTTAGTATTAGGTCCTCATTTGGTTGTCTACTTCTCCTTATGTTTGATTTTACGTGTGTCTCTCTATGTGCAAGAGGGGGTTGCACATGAGGGAGAGTGTTAGATAACTTGATATACATTGTTCGACCAATTTCCTAATAGCTTAAGCCTTTGGAACAATTGGTAACTTAACAGTTAGATGTTGAATGTTTACTACTTTTTGCTTAAATTTAAATAATTCATAGATCATATTCATAAAAAACATAAACAATAAGGGTTAACTTAAAAGTAGGGTTTCTTATTATATTGAATTAGTGTTAGTTTTTGTTGATTTTGATTATTTATGGATGTAATATTAATTTACATAGCAAATATATATAAATATTTTTTTTATTGCCGTTTCCCCGATATGTCAGTGTCCCCATTTTTTTGAAATCACCATATCAGCATTCGTGTCTGTGTTCATGCTTCTTAGGTTTCCACGGTTCCAATTTTTTCTTTTATAGATATCAATCCTTCGAAAATTAAGACCAGAAATATGGTATTAAACTTTGTACTCATGCTGAGACCGGAAGAACCTGAGATATTGAATCTGCCTGTCACTTTCTCAGCAACCCTACACAGATATAACAACTTGGTCAAAGAACTTAACAGAATGACATTCTAAAACAGGTAGGAAAGAAAGGTCAGTTCTACATAAAATACCTAATTTTCTGTAAATAGGGGTATTCAAAAGCGAAGTCTGAAATTTCATGGTTTCCTAGGTGCCAAAAATCAGCAGAACTGCCATCCATTTTAGGTGACCTATTCTTCCATGTCATATCGCAGTCTTCATCAAGAAAATTTCGATCTAGGAAGTTACATCTAGCTGTTGAAAATAGAGTAAGATTTCTGTCATTTGACTTTTTGATCATAACAAGTTAGACTTTGACAAGCAGGATCAAAGCGGCATTTCATATGCATGGCAAATACAATTAAAGAATAGTACTATAAAGCAACCACCTAAGTTTCATCCCAGTATAACGACAAAATTAAGACTAGACACTGTTAACAAATATCAAGTCCTGAAATTTTAATACTGAATTAGCAGTGCTAAAATATTTAAATACTAGATTTTCAGAGTTACAAACTTGAAGATAGATATTTTAGATAAGATTAAAATGTAAAAACTGTATTCTACTAAGTGTATTCTGCATTCAACAAGAAGTCGAGTCTCACTAACTTGAAATTAAGACCATATTTAAGTGAATTTTCAACTTTAGGGTGTAGGTGATTATGGGTTATCAAATGCACTTACAGATGAATATGTTCAATTTTAAGCAATCAATTGTGTTTTTAAACATGCCCAAACTTGTGCCAACAGTTTATCATAAGAAGTTGATAATAAAATCATATATCTCAAGCTGAACCTTCAGAATGTCATTGTAAATTAAAGCTGAAGACCTAAACAACGTAGATTGAACTAGAAATTGGTTCAACTGGCTACTTGGAAAATCAACCATATAATTTCAAGGAATGTTATACACCAGATTACAAATGCAGATGCATCTAATATATGTAGAAGCTAGAACTTATCTTAAAATAACAATACAAACCAATAATAAGAATTCTCAACGAAAACATTTGGAAAAAAAAAAAAATTGTAAAAAAGAACCTACCATTCCATATATCATCATTTTTTTCTTCCATGTTACAGAAGATTTCATCATCAGAAAAAGAATTTTTCAATTTACTAGCATTGCTTTTGAATTGCGAGAACTCTTTGGCAGTCGATAACTTCTGCCTTGGTTTGCTAAATGAATTTTCTGTGCCCCTAGAACAGAATGGTAGCTCAAAAAAATTGCCACAGAGAGGCAAATTAATATCTTGAATCATGGCATCCTGCAAGTTGTATGCTATATTAGTTTGGTCCCAGATCATTATGAGATTACAAATAGAGAAACAAAAATGAATGTCAAAAACAGACTATAATCACACCCACACAGGCATCCTTACATCAGATGTGGATACTAATGATCTTAAATTCAGCAAAACTGAACTGATCAAGGATTCAAGATTTACTCTCATTGCTCCCAGCAATATTACAATTCTATTAACTGTTACTGCCATTATATTGAAAAGGCAATTCATTGCCTCTAATTTGGCCTACAAAATGTTTTCTAATGTTCCTGGACAGTTTTTAGCATTCTTCTTTTTCATGTGTTCCAGTTTCTAATAAGGGGTTATTCAATAAACCTGAAAATTTAATTGAAAATTTCCATGCTGAGGTAGTGACTTGGAAGATCTTAAATTGCTGAATTAAAAACTAAGGGTAATTTTTCAAAGCAAATTTAATTATAGAAAAAAAAAAAGCAAAAAAAAAAAAAAAAAAACTTACACTAAGCTTTTTAGTGATAAAATGCAGAGTCAAGTCTATCAAATAAAATTCAGACCCTTTCAAGTGATAACATATGTAAGCAAATGCATTGACTGTAGAAACCATTAGTAATTATCAGTTTTAAACACTAAACAGTATGTACCTAAAAAAAACAAAAACACTAAACAGTGACCCTTATTAAGCTGCATAAAACATTTCCTTTACTTTGATACAAGTTGTCATTGTATTCAGTACGTTCATAATTCTCATTTGGCCCCTTCATTAATCATTTTGTACATAGCCATCTCCCTCTTTTAAGTTACACCACTTTTTTTCAACTATCATGATTCTGCATCTCATTCATGTATTAAAGCCACACCCATAATCAACCTTGATGTCTGACCAAGTACTTTCTCAGAATTCATCTTTACCTGCAATTTATCTCTAGATTGCAAACATGCTTTTCACTTAAAATAGTTTGTTGGAAATCATATCTATATCAAACCCCATATTTATAAAAACATGGAAGTTTCAGTTCACCTCGCTTCTGGGAAGCAAAGAACTAAATGGAGATAATTGTAGCACAGCAAATGGGTTGAAGAAAAAAATCATGTGCAGAAATTTTATGGAGATGAAAAAGAGGAATTGGACATGCTCACCGCTTCAAGTTCAAGATCATACACCAGATTGTTAAGGTTCTTGGGTGACTGAGGATGTCTTGTAGCCTTCAAAGGCGAGCAGGAACCATAGGAAAAGATTCTATATTAATGCAAAATGACAGCCACTGTTAAGGCAAAGTTCCAGTCATCTTGGTCCTCATATTATACCAAAATACACCACAGCTAAGTCACTTGAAACTAATTCAAGCCTCCATGCAGCAAGGAAGACTAGAGGCCAAAAATAAAACAGTTTCGTTAAGAACCACAACATGATTATAACATACTGATGCATTGGGAAGACTAAGTTGAGAACACCTATTTGTTTCACTGGATATAAAATGAAGGATATAATATGATATGAGATTTAGTCAGGATATATAATCAATAAGATATATGTATTAGATAATATATCCCCCAATTCATGTTTGTTAACTTGACATATAAGACTGGATATCTATTATCCATGTTTGTTTTACAAAATATATTGTGGGATATAAATAAGTAATTTTCAAGATTGCCCTCATAATATGTTTTAAATACCCATATTGGAACTAATGCAAATAAACAAATTCAAAATTCAAAACTAATGCAAATAAATAATTTAAAAATTCATATTATTTTTTGTTGGAACAAATTAAATATTCATATTAAATTCAATAATTTTTCCAAACAAAAAAGAAATTATACTATATTATTGTTAACCTGATAATGATAAAAAAAATTTACATTATATTAAATTCAAAAAATTATATTAAATTAATTATATTATATTATATTAAATTCAATAATATTATATTATATTAAACTCAAAATTTATATTAAATTATATTATATTATATTCAATAATATTATATTATATTAAATTCAAAATTTATATTAAATTAAATTATATTAAATTCAATAATATTAAATTCAATTCAATAATTATATTAGATAGACAAGAGGGTAAATTGGACTTTTTAAATGATATCCCAACCTAGGGGATATGATATAATGGGGGGATGGTGGTATTGTATATCCTCCAATTTTGGGGGATGTACAATCCCATAGTATATTATATCCTCTTCAAAAAAAAAAATTTGCAAACATGGGATATGTGGACCCCACAACATATAATGTCCAATCCTATCCTTTACATCCTAGAATCAAACAGGGCCCAAATTCACAAAATCAAATTTCAAATACACTTTTTTTGAAATTTTTTTCAGATATCATTAATCAAACAAGATGGCCTCCTGTAGCCTTAGATGAACAAGGAAACATGTAGATTGTCAGCGTTGATCCACAGTAGATGAAAGACAGCATGAGTGTCAGAGCAAAAATCAGAACATTATGTTGTCATATGCAATTCATTTGCTATCATATGTACTAAATGTACAAACAAAACCAGACACTTTATCCTTTGTGGAAAAAGTTTTAGCAATCGACACTAACAAAAACATATGTCAGGAGTCAGGACTATTCACATGTGTATATATATATATATCTTATGCAACAAAAGAGTGAGAATGTATTATAAAAGCAAACAATTAAGACAACTTGTATGGCATGGGCATACCTTGAAGAATTTTCCACTAGCTAAAAGAGTAAAACTTTCACAAGCAGAATTGTAAAAGAGGTTATGAGTGAGCTGCCCTTTATAAGGTGCCAAACATTTGCCTACTTTCCACAAAATATCACCTTATAGAACTACCCATCTCCCTACTTTCTTCTTGGAAGTGGAAATTGCTTATCACAACAAAATGGTTCTCCTATGTAATTGTGAGGTTACCACTAAAGTATTGTACTTTCATGTTTTGTACTTTAACAAACCAGCAGTTAACATGAATATGATGGTCAAGGTAAAAGCTTTTAGGGTTCCATTCAAAACTATGGAGATTAGATCTTTGATTTGGCATATCAGTCTAGGCATAACTGCATAATTAAAGTGAAACTTTCATCTTCAATATGCAGTCATCAGTAAAAAGAGTATTGTTGTAATTAGAAGTGTTTCACAATTTCACAAGGTTCAGGCCGGTGTGGTAAAAAAACTCAAATGGGCGATCTCATAAAGCACAAAACTGGGCAAAGATAAATGAACCTACAAGTTTGCCCCAGCCACCCTACAGATCTAGTAATATGCCCAATCTGCTTTCTGACAGGCAGTTTTGGCAGATCACGTGGAATGAGTTCACAAACAAAATTTGGATTCAAATTTGACCTACAAAAGATATGTCTGCACTATTGCAAAACTCTCAAGGATGGTGTCAACCTTGAGGATTGGTCTTAACAATGCTAAAATATAATCCCTACTAATAATAGGTAAATCACACAAAATTCAAGTTTAAGGCTAAAGATATCGATAATTTAATTATGAATGTATACGGTTACCTGCCAGGCTGTTGTGGTGAGTGAACAGGTGTTTCTGTCTCCATTTTACCTAAACCTGATGAGAAAATAAGGCTTAAAAACTGATTTATGCATGGCAAAAAAACTGGAAAGCCTCAAATAGCTACTTATCAATATCATTTTTCATAAGATCAAAAATTGTAAATGAATCAGTATTTCAAATAAGAAGTAATTTGTTCAACCAACTGTAAAAGTGACAACTATCATTCTGTCACTGTAGGGAAGCATGAGAACACAATGAAAAAATTGAGTTGAAAGGCCTACTTTTGTTAGAATTCTCCATTAAATTCTTGACCATAAATTTGAATTCTCTAATTTTTGGATTAAGAAATTTCCCTGTTTCCAAGGCTAATTTCCTTTACCCCCACACACAGTTTTATGCAATCACTCCACCACTCCACTCCAAAACAAGTCTTTTAACACATATTACAGTAACAAAATTCACAAACTTCAAGCAATGCAATTGTAGTACATTTTGTGGCCTTTTTATGATAAATAATTGATCTTTACTTTCCACAATTGAGTTTCCTAAACTATTACTTATCCTGTAAGTAAATTGTATTTTCACCACATATGCAAACGTAAAACTTTCCTTCAATTTCTAGATGAACAAGAACATACCTTCAACCGCAAATGCAACATGTGCTTCGTTTACGAGACTGACTTCTAAATTGTCACTTGGTCCATCATCACCAAGTAACTCAAAGACAGATAACTCTGGTTCATTTAAGAAAAAAAATTTAAAAAAAAAAAAAAAAAAAAGGCAGTTAATGAGCCAAGTGCATCATAAACACTTAACCAAGATTTGATATATTTTGACAGCCTGCAAATCTCAAGTAAGATGGATACATAAAAATTGCATTAATTATTATTTGATACTCACGGTGCTCACTAGCCATCTTCAACTGATCTCTTTTGTCACCATTTCCAATTAAATCTCTGTTTTGACAGTCAGGAGCACTTGATAAAACCCAGTGAAGCATGCAAAACATCAACTCTTACACAACATAACTCCTTTGTAACAAATGCATGTTCATGCTCATAAAAGCTTACTTCTTTGGGTATAGTGTCTCCACTTGGCAGCCTGATGATTTTCCTGCTTCATCATAAACCATCACGAATACAATATCTCCAGTTGAACCAACAAAGTTGGGAAATACATGGCCTAATTAAAGCTACAAAGTGGGATAGAGTTCAGAAAGACCTACTTGATTCTTTAAATTCAATAGGGTCTCTTTGTGTGACTTTGTCTATTTGGATTGTTTGCGGATACTCCATAATATGATGATTCACTGTCATAGCAGCACCCTCTGAATTTTCCCTTGCTTATATTGTTATTCAATTGGAAATCCACAGGAAAGATTTAGGAAAGTTATATACGTGGAATGCCATGAAGCCATCAAACAAGAAAATTTTAGATAGAATGATGCTAATTAATCAAATATACAAGGTAGAGGATCTCTAATTAAGTTGTATTCATATTGTTTACCTTTTCGTATATATGAACTACAATTTCCATCAAATTTGAAAGATATGACTCTTTGTAGAATTAACAGCCACAAGCAAACCATATTATAATTCCAAATATGACCACAATACCAAATGAACTAACAAAAAAATAACAAAGACTAGAAAGAAAAAATATTGTCAGTTCATAAATCTACAGAAAATAGTGAGGTTTGCTAAAAAGCTAGGAGTTGTTAGATACAAATAGCAAAACTAGTATTGAATTGGTTTGCTTAATTTTATCTGTGGGAGCATGAACACAACTCCATCTTTAGTTTCATCATGTCTGACCAATTTCCATTAAGATGGCCAAAAGAGAGAAATGGAAAGGGAGAGATGAATCATTAGAAGTATTATCTCTATCAATTGCAGAGAAAAGAAAAGGCAACATTATATCTGATGCAATTAAGTAAAAACATAATACGAAACAGTCATAAATTATATCTCAACCACCAAACAAGAAAGAGATATAGAGGGAAATATGAAGCCAGTAACTTCTATAAAAGACACTCAAATTTTAGTCAGTCTTACTACTGCGGCAGCTTGACTTGCAATTTTGAACAACTGTTGATAAGTTCAGCAAACTAAGAATGTCCAGCGATCGATTATTATTTTGATGCTGACTGCATGTATTCATTCCATCAGAAAAGCTGTCTAGCCCAGTCGTCTGCTGCTGTTGTTGCCGTTTTCTTTGCTCAAAATATTGCTTTTGCCTAGGACATTTAAAGTGTTTTTAATGTATTAATTTACCACATCTAACATTACGTCAAATTCTAACATACGGTCTCAGCAACAAAGAATACTAGTGCAGATGATCGTTCACTTCATTTCCAACAAAGAAAAATGACAAATGTTTATGTACCTCTTTTGTGTCGACTTTCTTGACTGAAATTTTCTCCATCTCAGCACAATCAAGAAATGTCATGCAAAAAAGAAAAAAGAAAGTGCTCATATGTCAAAAGAGAAGCTCAACATAATCATACTAGATGCAATCTACAATGTCTTGCCCATGCACATAGAGCTTAAGTTGCTGATGGAAAAGTGAAACATGAACCTGATTTTTTTCATAATCATATGTAGAGTAGAAGTATAGAAGTTAAAGTTATACATTCTTGTAACATGGGAAAAAGAAAAGGAAGCACAGTAGCATCACAGCATGTCATAACTTACGATGTCAACAAGTTAAAGAAAAACTAATGCTTCAAAATTTAGCGCCCCCCCCCCCCCCCAAAAAAAAAAAGAAAGAAAAGAACAAATAATAATTAATAAATTAATAATTTTTTTATGAGTACTAGCCAAATTAATAAATTAATAATTTTTTTATGAGTACTAGCCAAACTAAACCTTGTGTCCCAATCAGTGGGGTTGACTATATAAATATTTTTTTTCCATTCAGCTCTATCAAGGGTTGCGCATATTCATTTTGATAGGTATCAGATAATAACTTATCAAAAAATATTGATATGTAAACGGAAAGAGAAAGACAACTTATTTAATTATTTAACTAAAAGTAGAGTCCACGAAGAAGGAAGGCTACTATACTAAATATATTCCACATAGTCAACTAAGGTGTGATTCTGGATGTTCTAAATAAGTGTACTTTTTGCCATTTTATAAAAAAAAATGTATAAAAAAGTAGAGAAAGTGGATAGAAAAGTAAAAAGGAGATGTTGATAGATGAGACCCAAATAAGTGTATATATGCAAAAAAAAATGTACTTTTTTAAGTGCATGCCAAACACTTACTGAATAAATGTAGCTTCCATCATTTCTTCGTATCAATTTAAAATTACGATTAATTATTAATAGTTATTCTGGGGATATCAAAAATGCCAAAGCAATGTGTTGTAAAGGTCGGTTGCACTAGGAGAACCAACAACTTTCCAGTTTAAGAATCTTTAGTATGCTACAATTACTAATTTCTTCAAAATAAAATTCTGAGTTAAAAAAATAATAATCAATTTATAGGCAAAGTCAAAATTGAGCAGGAACTTTAGTATGATACAATTATTAAATTTTTCAAAATAAAATTCTGAGTCAAAAAAAATATATATATATCAATTTACAGGCAAATTCAAAATTAAGTCCATGTCAAACTCACAGTTGTCACTTTCCGCCTTGATCCTCCCATCCATTGCAACATTGTAACAATTTTTTTTTCCACCACCTGATGAGTAAAAAAAAAAAGCCTAGCCGTCATCAATCCAATGTGTGAAAGCTTAAAACTAATACCCAGCATTACAGCTAAGTGAACCAATATTGATTTCAATCCCTACGAACCACAAGGGCACGAGAATTGAAATCAAATTTCACGTTGAAGTGTTTGGAGAGAAGGAAAATAGAACTGCGTTCAAGTTGACCGATCATGATTGAGCAATCTGATTGAAATCACAATCTTAGGGTTTTAAACAGAATAATAATAGAAAAAAATCAAATTCTTCCAATGCAGTGAGTTGAAGACAACGAAATTAAAATTGAAACTGAAAATTGTTGTAACTTGGAAAACGATTGAAGAAATTGTTTTACCAATGGAAGTGAATGCTGAGGTTTATCTCTGTTTCTACTCCAGAAGCTTCAATGAAGAGAGAGAGAGAGAGGGTGAGGAGTGGAACGCGAGAGTGAAAGAGCGACGACTGGTGCCAATAAAATCAAGTCGGAAAACACCGCTCCGCGACGAGAAATTATTCAACATAGAGCTTTATTCGTTGACATTCTTGACACTTGTCTTGTGGTGGATCTCATCCTGATTTAGATTTTGGCAACCTATTATTTTAATAATTTTAATGAAAATATGAGATAAAAAAATTCATACGTGTTGAGTAATATTTTAATTTTTTATGAAAGACATACAAAAAGTAATATAATTTTTTAATTTTCTCTAATAATTTTTTAATTTTTAAACTAAAATAAATACATGTCAAAAGGGCCTAAATCGTATGAATCACCCGAGATTATGATCTATGGGAAAACAACAATGATAGAGATTACTAATTTTGGAACTCTAAAAAGATCACTAATGACATGACACTCAATAAAAAAAATACAATATCAAGGCTAAAATATCAAATTATTCATGGTAGAACCCACTGCTACATCATTAATGGTAACACTGCTTTCACTCATTTTTCATGGGAAAATTACTATCCAGTGAGGCAGAAATCAAAAAATATATATATAAAAATATGAAAGAATGTAAATGAAACTTGTAACTTGTGTCTCACAAATTTTTACTTACATCTTATTATAATTTTTTTCTACTCTCACTGAATAATAATTCCCCCATAATATATCTCTAATTGTCACTCTCTCATACTTAACTGTTTGTTATATATATATATATATTAGTATATACCCGTATCTGAATATACGGTACAAATAATATTAGGATTAGAATATAATTGAAATCTTAACACTACTTAAATTTATTTTTTAATTTAATAAAATCACAAATTTATTATAAAATTTTAGAGTTCTCACAAAACTCCCCACGAAAACTCTCTTCTGCTTACATAATATATAGCTAGATAGATAGATGTGCCTGGCATAAATACAATTTTCACAAGCATACATACAATGTTGCTTTTGCTTATATAATTATATGAAAATTGTAGGTATACTCATAATATCCCAGTGTATTACGAGCATACATACATTGTATAGAAATATGTGTAAAATATATTGAACAAAAAAGAGAAAATAAAAAAATAAACAAATAGAGAGAAAAATAAAAACGAGAGAAAATAAAAAATGAAAAAGAAAAAAAAGAGGAAGGTGGGATCATGAGATCATGGAATGATGGGTGAGAAAAGGAAAAAGTAAGAAAGAGAAACGGGAAAATAAAAAATGTACATATAGGATATTTTTTGAAAAATATAGCTCAGCGGTTATTTTATAATTTGAATAGATCTAAGCCGTCTAAATATCCTAGTAGGACAAACGTGTGTAGGACAAATTCAAAAACTATCCTATTTTATTATATAGATGTTAAAGATTCATATAATGTCTAAATTTATGAAGTCTATTAGGTATTCAATATATTCAAAAATAGTAATTAATTGTTCAAATTTATTTAATTTGTGGACTATAAAATTCATTAATTTAATCTTCGCTACACACAGTAAAATCTGGCTCCTAATTCTGGGATTGTAGATTTTTCCATATAATATAAATAAAAATAAGTGAACAAAAATGAGAAAATAAAAATGGGAGAAAATAAAAAAATAAAAAGAAAAGAGAGAGGAAGGTGGGATCATGGGATTATAAAAGGATGTGTGAGAAAAGGAAAAAGTAAGACAGAGAAGCAGGAAAATAGAAAATGTACATGTAGGATATTTTTTAAAAAATATATCTCAGCTGTTGTTTTATAATTTGAATAGATCTGAGCCATACAAATGTCCTAGTAGGACAAATGTGTGTAGGACATTTTCAAAAACCATCCTACTTTATTATATAGACTAGCGTATGCCCGTACTTTAAGACACGGTGCAAATAATGTTAGGATTAGAATATAATTGTAATCCCAACACTATTTATTTTTTATTTTTTAATTTGATAAAAATCACAAATTTATTACTCCCTCCGTCCCAAAATATTGGTCCCTTTTGGGGAATTCAACTTTTTTTGGTAGTACAATTATTGCATTTGAAAAAAGTTGATTTTCCAAAATTACCCTTTTGATAGTACATTTTTTTGGGAATATCAATGTCATAATTGTACTTTTTGTATTGTTATTTAATTTAAAAGAAGGGCAAAATAAGAAATTTACATTATTTTTGTACTTGATTTTTGAAGAGGGACTAATATTTTGGGACAATGAAAAATGGAATAAGGGACTAATATTTTGGGACGGAGGGAGTATAAAATTTTGGAGTTCTCACAAAACTCCCCACGAAAACTCGCTTCTGCTTATATAATATATAGCTAGATAGATAAATGTGCCTGGCATAAATACAATTTCCACGGACATACATACAATGTTGTTTTTGCTTATATAATTGTAGGTATGCCCATAATGTCCTAGTGTATTACGGGCATACATACATTGTGTGTGAGTGATTTTCCGACCACACTGCCAACTCAGTATTCAGCTAGAGAGTACTTGCAGAATAGATGGCACATGTCTGACTTGCAACAGAAAAAGAAGATTCCGGCGGTGGCTCGTCCACCCGGGGGCACTCCGACGATCAAGTCAGTGCTCAATATCTCTCAAAGATAACCAATAGTGCTTAACTCACTAGACAGAATATCAAAAGCATAAAAGACATACCATAGACTCATGAGGGTGCCTCTCTTTTATAGCGAACATAATCCTAGTCCCAATAGAAGCCAAGCTCCAATGAACTTAGGATTACTGCTAATCTTGGACTTCTAGTAGGATTAGGATAAACTCTCTAAGAGTCTTATCTTTATCCAAACTGAAGTCCTCTTCCATTCTAGGACTCTTATCCCTTATCTGCTTATCCCGGATTCCGGTTTCTTCGCAGATAACCTTGGCCTAGCCAAGATCATCTCGGCGTCTTGACTAGGACATGTGGCACCTCGGCTGGTACTTCAGTGACACCTCGCCCACGTGTTGTCATTCAAAAATTATGTCCCCACAACTGCCTCCTAGATTCTATTACCTCAGCATCCTGAGGTGATGAAACCTATATCATTTCTTCCATTTAGCACGTCGGCTAAGCTCGCTTCATCATCTATTGCTGAAGTTAGAACTCGTTGGCTCAATATGACCAAGACCTATAGTCTGCTTTCATAAATGCTTTAGAACCAACGACCAAGTTCGTTCAAGTTTCTCAATTGATATCGTCCTCCTACCCGAGGTATTTGCTTCATTGAATCAAGAACTCCAAGAGTTCCAGCATGCGTATAAGCTGGTACGCATAGTATTTCAACCGTTTTCACTATGTGTTTTTCCCTCACTGGACCGGATCTGATACGCGCCATCAAGTCGCATCATTTTTGCGTGCGCCGTCTATCAAGCACGTCTTCCAAGGCACCATAATTGCTATTTTTCATGTTTTTTATCAAAATCAAAAAAAAAAAAATTGCTGCTTTCGTTGCACTTCTTTGCTTATTACCACCGTCTGACACCGGCGTACTTCACACAGGCCTTTTTGTAATCTAAACAATCATTCTTCAATGTTAGGCCGAAGTGCCTTCTTTCATTTTCTGAATGCATTCTTTAATTTCTTCTTTCAACGTGGTTATATGTGTCTTCTTTTTTCTCTTGTACGATTCTATATTAAAAATAATTTGCATATCTTTAATATAAACTTTAATCTTTGTGCAACCTTCTTGGGGTGACACATCTCGATTATACAAACTGTTGATTTACCTCTGCAAGTACCCAAGTACCTTTCTTAGCATAACCTTGGTTTCAGCTTGTAAATTTTTTCAAAAAATTTCAACAGGTGTTTAACCTTAGTCTTGGTTTAACTTCAACTTGTAAACTTTTCTCAAGTTTCAACAAGTGTTAAACATAATCTCGGTTTAATTTCAACTTGTAAATTTTTCTCAAATTTCAACAAGTGTTAAACATCATCTCGGTTTAACTTCAACTTGTAAACTTTTCTCAAGTTTCAATAAGTGTTAAACATAATCTCGGCTTGTGAAATTCCAACTCCCAAGCATCATTCTTCAGTCCTTTGCCCCCCCAATGTGAACTTAAGTTCCACTTGGGTTCTCATTAGGCATGTGGCTTTGACCTTGATATTGCTCTATGGGCAGGGGATCTGCCCCCTGCATGGCTTCCACATACTCCTTTGTGGAAAAAATTCTTTAACTTAGGCTAAGCTCTTTTCTTCTCGGACTTAATCATCTAAGCCGAGATCTGGGTTTCCAGATCTGGAATCTGGGATCTGCTCATTTGGGCTAAGCTCTTGTCTTCTCGTGTCCAGTATTATCTCAGCTTTGCTTCGGCGAACCATTTCTCTTCTCTTGTTTGGACGCTTTTGTTCCCGGCGTGTCTTCCTCGGCTCTGGCATACTTTTTTATTCTGGCCATCAGCTCCTCCATGTTTTTCGGCAATGTCTTTGCCAGTGATTTTTGAAGCAGACAGTCATCATTTAAGCCGTTTTTAAACGGCATGACCGCCACCTCTTGGTTGCATCCTGGTATTCGGTTGAATACCTCATAATACCTTTTGGCATAGGCCCTACGGCTTTCATCCTCGCCGATCTTCAGGGCCATTAGGGCGTCTACCCTCAATGGCTGTAGTTTGTTTATCACGAACCTAACCATAAACATCTCGGCCAGGCCTTCCCAGGTTTTCACAATTCCTTTCGGCAACTTGTGAAACCAGTCCGATGCAATTTCCCTGAATGATGAGGGGAACACTTTGCAAAGCAACGGCTCGTTCCTAGTTTATAACGCCATCGCGTTCAGGTATAATCCGACGTGAAAGTTGGGGTCCGACTTCCCATCGTGTATTTGGAACCTCGGCGTACTGAATCTTTTCGGGACCTCAACTTTGTCTAATTCTTTCGAGAACGGTGTTCTCGATTTGACCGGGGAGGTTACTTCGACATCTTGTTGCTTACTTTGTAGGTGATCTCCCAGATCCTCTTTAGTTCGTCCAAGGGCTCGGCTATCTCCGGATTTCAACCTCTTTGGCGCACTACTTCTAGTGTTATCGTGAGTCTTTTTGGACCTCCCTCCATTGGTTATGTCAAAACAGAGTTCCTTCCCCTAAACATCCCGATGTTCTTTGGTGCAGGTTTCTTTTGTTCGACGTGCCATCTAGGATTCTCCATGCCCGACCTCCCGCGAAGGCCGGTGAGAATGTCCCTTGGTCCCGCCATACTGAGGAACTGCAGGAACCGTTTTTTGCCCTCCTTTCTGGGCACCTTTCTTGGCCGCTAGAATTGACATATCTTGTAGCGGAAACGATGACTGCATGACGTTGTTCTGCATCATGAAATTGACGACCGTTTGCAAGTCCGCCAATTTGTCCGCCATTCCCTTTATCTCATCGTCCCTCTGCAGGCATCTATCTTTCCATACCTGGAGGTCGTCCTCATTATAATACCCGCTCCGGTCTGATTTCTTCAGTACGTCGCCCTCCTGGCCGACGTCCTTTCCTCCGTGATTCTTATCACGAGTCTTTTCGTTGCAGTTGACTTCTTCAACGTCAAAGTCAATATGTTTCCCATTCTTAGTAGAGGTGTCGTCCCCGACCTTCTCTTTCTGTCCGTCGTTAGCCATCTATTCTCCTTTCTTTTCCACAGACGGCGCCAAATTATGTGAGTGATTTTTCCGACCACACTGCCAACTCAGAATTCAGCTGGAGAGTACTTGCAGAATAGATGACACATGTCTGACCTGCAACAGAAAAAGAAGATTCCGGCGGTGGCTCGTCCACCCGGGGGCACTCCGACGATCAAGTCAGTACTCAATATCTCTCAAAGATAACAAATAGTGCTTAACTCACTAGACAGAATATCAAAAGCATAAAAGACATACCTTAGACCCATGAGGGTGCCTCTCTTTTATAGCGAACATAATCCTAGTCCCAATAGAAACCAAGTTCCAATGGACTTAGGATTACTGCTAATCTTGGACTCCTAGTAGGATTAGGATAAACTCTCTAAGAGTCTTATCTTTATCCAAACTGAAGTCCTCTTCCATTCTAGGACTCTTGTTCCTTATCTGCTTATCCCGGATTTCAATTTCTTCGCAGATAACCTCGGCCTAGCCAAGATCATCTCGGCGTCTTGACTAGGACACGTGGCACCTCGGCTGGCACTTCGGTGACACCTCGCCCACATGTTGTTATTCAAAAATTATGTCCCCACACATTGTATAGAAATGTGTAAAATATATTGAACAAAAAGGAAAAAATAAAAAAATAAACAAATAGAGAGAAAAATAAAAATGGAGGAAAATAAAAAAATAAAAAAATAAAAAGAGGGAGGAAGGTGGGATCATGAGATTATGGAAGGATGGGTGAGAAAAGGAAAAAGTAAGTGAGAGAAACGGGAAAATAAAAAATGTACATATAGGATATTTTTTGAAAAATATATCTCAGCCGTTGTTTTATAATTTGAATAGATCTGAGTCGTCTAAATGTCCTAATAGGACAAATATATGTAGGACAAATTTAAAAATCATCCTACTTTATTATATAGATAATTGTAATACTGAAATTATGCTGATCACAGTTTTAGTATAGTCAATTGATGATGTAAAATTTTCCACCACTGCTGGGATAGAGATCGGTCACTTACACAAGGTATGAAGAACTATTGGAGTGGCATTGGTGTGGTGAAACTTAAGGTTCGTCGGAGCTCAAGTTAGGAGTCTAGTTTTTTCTATAATAATATTTACGATAACAACTTTGCTACAGACCCCCACTGGGGGTCGACCCCCAGTGAGGTGGCAGTCCCGCATTTGTCCAAATCACAAAAAAAAAAAAAAAAAAAAAACCAATTTTTTTTTTTACCAATGAGAAGCCTCCATTCATGACCCCCAGTGACCCCCACTGGAGGTCTGAGGCATTTTTCTTACGATAATTAGTAGAGAAAGATAAAGAAGATGCTCTGATTTGATGGTTTTCTATCCGTATAGGCGTCAATGGTTATGGGAGTCGTGGGAAATTTTCTCATGATTTTGATCGTTCATTGATTATGTAGTATGATTCTCAATGTAATTGTCGGTATGATTTTAAAAGCGATCATACTCCACTTTCCAACTCAACCCTTCTGCTTTGGTCGGCTCAGCATCTCTAGTTAGCCATTATACTACTTACGCACTCTACTATGGCGAGCTAGGCTACTTTTATGTGCTTAGCTTGGTTCAGTCACGTCACATATGAGCTGTTTGAGAAATGAGATTTTAGCTTAATTTAAATTAAAATTTATGAAAAAAAAAGAAAATTAAAATAGTTAATAAGATAAAATATCACATCAAAGATATAATTATTTTATTTTTCGTCTAGTAAATATCACATCCAGTTAAAAAAAATATAAGAATTGTTTGATTTGTCTTTGGGAGATAAGTTTTTAAAAAATATTTTAAGAAGAGAATTTAGAAATTTTTATAGTCTGTTTGGTTGTATATTTTGAAAATAGTTTGTGAGTTTGTAATGATTTGATATTTTGTTATAATTGAGTAGATGTATGTGAGAAAAAGTGATTGAAAATGAGTGGAGAGAGAAAAAATGATTGATTGATGTGTATGAGAGATAAAGTGATTTTGGAAATTTTTTAAAAAAAATTACAAACCAAACAAAATTTTTTAAAAAATTTTCAAAATCTTTTTCCCAAAGCCAAACCAAACAAGACCATAATCATCTTCCCAAACATAAAGGATGTGTTTGATTGGACGGACTGGATAAGGGGATTAGAATCTATTGGACTTGAGTCCTGGGACTGTGAATCCCCCGAACTATTTGGTTGGATTAGATGTCTATCATGTGTTTGTTTTTTCATGGGATTAGATGTCTGGAAATGACTATTTTTAATGAATCCAACGTTTGGTTGGACGGACTGCATAAGATAAATGAACAAAAGACTATTTTACCATTTTTTAATTATTTATTAAGTAATAGCAATATTAAACATATCTTTAATATTTTAATTATTTTTAGCTAGATTAAATAAAAATTTATTTTATTTTATTTTTTACACAATTAAATAAATTTATTTTTTTAAATTAAATAAATAAAATATCAATAAAAATATATGTCATTTTTTTAATTAAAATTTTAAATAAATTTGCTTTTAAAAATAATAATAATTAAACAATGAAATTAAATAAAACATCTATTAACATTTAAATAATGAAATTAAATAAAATATAAACAAAATTTTAAAATAAAACATCAATAAAAAATTATTTTAAAAAATTAAATAAATAAAGCATCAATAAAAAGTTAAATAAAATTATTTTATTTTTAAATTGAGACATTTAAATTTTATTGAATTTTATTAAATATAATACATAATTAAATAGTAGAAGGTCAAAATGGTCATTTTACCACATAATCCCAACAGTAAACAATCCCCCCAAAACGGTCCCACACTCCCCTGAGATAGTATAATCTCCCATATGGGGAATAAGGAGTCCGGCCGGACTCCACGTCCGGCGGACTAAAAAAAAAAACAAACGATATACTACTCATTCCTTCGGATAAGCAATCCGAATAGTGAATAGTTCCCCCTAATGCCTCCAATCAAACACACCTAAAGGGTATGTTTGGTTTGATTTTGGAAGAGTTGTTTTTAAAAATTGTTTTGGAGACAGAGTTTATAAATTTTTTTGGTTTGTTTGGTTGTGTATTTTGAAAGTAGTTTTGGAGTTTGGTAGTTTGGAATGATTTGATATTTTGTTATAATTGAGTAGATGTGTGTGAGAGAAAAAGTGATTGAGAATGAGAGTTGAGAGAAAAAAAGTGATTGATTGATAGGTAAAGTGATTTTAGAAATTATTTTGGAAAATTTACAAACCAAACAAATTTTTTAGAATTTTTTTTTTCAAAATCACTCTACAAATCTAAACCAAACATACCCAAAAATTTTATGTTATTAAAATAGTAAAAAACAAAAATAGCCTACTAAAATAACAATTTCCAAACACTCACATAGGCGCTGTTTAGGAAGTTGGTTTTGGTTTTTTTTTTTTTTTTTCTCTATTAAAAGACAAATTGGTTACAAAATCAAACAAAACAAATCCAAAACAAAATATCACATCAAACCCCATAATCATTTTACTTTTTCTCTCACAAATATCACATCCAACCACAAAAAACCCAACTATATTTTCAAACACAATTTTTTTTTTCTCCAATAACATCTTATAACTAAAAAAACTTATAAAAAAACCTACTTCCAAAACACCACACAGTAATATCTTGATCCAAATTTTAGTTGGCTGGAAACATCTCCATCAGGAGTCTTAAATTTGGAATAGAGGATGATCAAACAGACATAGGTAACTTGACCAACACTACGAAAAAAAAAATCCGAGCTTTAGAGAAATTTTTAGGGACAAAAAATTTGTCTGAACAACTCATGTTTTTAAGGACAAAATGAAGGTACATCATCAAATTTTTTTTTTTAGAAAAAAGAAAAGCACATTTAGGGTTGGTTTGGGATATTTTAAAAAAGTACATTTTTTGACTTATTGACTTATATGGGTTGGGTTTGATGTGATGTGTTAGAGAGGTAATGTGATTTAAATAAGATGATGTGACTTAAATAGGATAGTGACTTTTTGAATTATTTAGTGTACCCCAAACCAAGCCTTAGTTGCATGTGGTACATTATCACAGTTTTTACGTTACTCTATTTGGTTACAAATAGGGTTATGCAAAATACTGCTCAATTCGCTAAAATCTCACCGATTCGCATTAATTCGTACCGCTCTAACTGCTAATTGCAGTTTAAACTTTAAAATTTATAATCCGCCAATCAAACCGCTCCGCTTTGCTATAGTTAATACATATATATTTTTTAACTTCCAATGAAATATCAATGTAAAAATGAGTGTGAGAGAGATTTAATATATAAAATTTATTAAAAATTAATGGTTATATATATGAAACATATTATGTAAAATTATTTTGTGTTATATATATCTAAAAAATATTATACAAATTAGTATTATATATTATGTAAATGTATAATAATTAATTAGAATATTCTTTAATCTGTCAATCCACTAAAAACCTTTCAAACTGTAATTTGTCAATCGGCTAATTCGCTAACCCATCATTTGATTTGTAATTTTACTCTCAAACCGCTCGAACCGCACTGCGTACACCCCTAATTGCAAGCTAGAGTCTTACGACATATTTTACAATGCTCAATGGTATGCACAAGCAAACTAGCATTACAAGAAATTGCGCTGACTAAAAATTTGACTACACAACAATTTGTCTTCAAGCACATTAGCTACTATAATCTTGTAGCATTTACATTGAGCTTTATAATTGTAACCCTCTTTCTCTTACAAGTTTGAAATTACTGTACAGGTTTCTAGACAAAGCAGCCATCTTATCCTGATCTAAAACTATTGAGGACAACAGAACCAAAAATGAAGGCTTTGCACGGTAATGGAAGTTGAGTAAACTAAAGATATTTTCCAAATGATCCCCATGTGGGTGTCCTTCATTGTCTGCGGGCTCGTTGTCTCACTGGGGAACACTTATTTCCTTGAGCAGGCCCTCAACGTGAGCCATAGATTTAGGTTCCTCACTCTATCATGCCTTATCTTCTTTGGGAATTTTCTAAGTCAATGTCCACCAACATCTTGTTCGCGGCAAACATGGCAAGCATTTTCGAAGTGCTAAAGAAGAAATACATACCCACAATTAGAATTGCAGATGGGATGTTCATATCTATCATCTTTTGCATTGTTGCAATCTATGAGGTTGAATGCAATCACGATGAGTGTTTTATGGCTATTTCCTCAATTTATACTCTTGGGAGCCATGGAAGGGATTGGGAAAGATAACATATTGTTTTTTGTGGTAGTTCAAGCTCCTAATTGGATGAAGATATACCTATTGGTTTGCTCAGTAAAGGCATGGTTGGAGTAGGATTTATAGCGAGTGTCCTATCTGTTTATGTCACAGGTCAGTTTGGTGCTGAAAAAGTCGATAGGGGAGGATTGTTGAGATATATCTTTTTATTGGAGTTTGAGCTCATATTGATTTGTTAAAATTTTTTTAATTTGATTTGGTTTAGGTATAATATATTTTATATATTATATTTAATTTGTGGAGATTCAATTCAATTTGGTTACAATTAGGGTTTGATAAAAATAAACTCAAAATTTAACAATATATATATATATAGTTTTGTGTGTTTTTTTGGTGTGTGTGGCGACGGGTCAAAGTTGGTTTGGGGAGACCCTGAACAAAAGCCAGCTTGACAAGTACTATTGGGCACTGGCAACAATGAGCTTCATCAATCTTCTTTTCTATGGATTGGTCACTCTTTTATATGATCACAAGTAGTTATCTAATTCGACAGGGGAAAAGCAACAAGAGCAATATGTAGAAAGTATTGATTACCATCAAGATTGATGTTAATGACCGTAGTTAGAAGAGTGTGACACGAGATTTCATGTAGCTCTAGACTGTGCCTCATTATTGTGTCCTCCATTAGTAATTTCATTGATAATATATATATATATATATGAGAGGACAATTTTTATAAAAATTGAGCCGAGTTGGGAGATGTCGTTATGGCCCACAATACAAAGGGCTGAGTAAAAAGGCCGTAAAAGTTACTCCGGCCTGAGAGAGGTACAGAATTACTCCGGCCTGAGATAAGTGTAATGTTACTCCGGTCCGGAAGTGACTTAGAGTCAGGCCGGTCTCAGATTTGGTCCGGTCATGGCGTATTGTTGTTAGGACGGACAGAACCTTGCTACTCGGTAGCTCGGTCTAACTATGCCATGGGTTGTTCATGAGAAGCCGACGTAAGAGCAGTAAAAAGGAAGAACCGAACTAAGAATAGTTCGGCCTACTCTGCGGCTCAGTATAGCCATGCTTACTTCGGTCATGTTGGAGTTCGGCCATGGTAAAAACCATCTCACTTGGTTTAAGCAGTGAGGGGGGTTGTTAAAGGATAAGCATTATCCTTTAGGAGTATGAATTCTAGGAGGACTCTGCAGGGAGGAGTAGAAGTCCTACTAGGATTATGTCACACAAAACCTATAAAAGCTCGCAAACATCACCTTGGGAGAGGTAACACACAATTTTATTTTCTGAATACACAGAGCTTTTGTCTATTTGTCAAGTTACTGACTTAGGCATCGGAGAGGTTTCCGGCACACACCCGCCGGCTAGCTCACATTTGTGTTTTCAGGTGATAAAGCGACGACGTACAGAGGAGAGTAGACTTGGTCAACAGGATTATACGAGAAGGTTTATTTCTTTCCCGTACAATTGGCGCCGTCTGTGGAAAAAACAGACAGAACAAAACCTCTTGACTAAAAGCTTCTCCTCTTTACAAACAATGGTGCACATTGAAGAATTGCCACATTCCGCCATTGACGGGCAAACTCCAGATGGGGGAGCAAAGCGTGAAGGATTACCTTCTATCTCTCCCATGGCAGATTTGGAGCCCCAACGACATAACCCCAGGAGAGATACTAGGGGAAGACGAACTCACAGCCCCCGTCAATCTCGCTCGCAAAGTCCTGACAGGCAAAGACGGAGGATTGATCCTCAAGCGCTGGAAGACCGCATGAAGGAGCAAGATGAATTAATAAGGAAGATGGCAGCGGACATGGAGGCCTTAAAGCGCCAGATGAAGAGAAAAGAAGTGGCGACAGGAGAGGGGCACAAAAACAAGACGCCCCCTCGCCACTCAGAAAATCATAGTAGGAATACCACACCCTCGCAAGGAGAGAGTAGAAGCCTCAGGACAAGCGATACTCAATCTTGGTCTTCCAGAACTCGTCACTCCAGGTCTGAGAGGACGAGATCTGAAAGATCATACACTGAAGGAAGCACGTATTGGCCCTCACATACGCACCAAACCAGATCTAAACAGACGGAGTTACCCAGATCATCCGACTTACGAACCGTGCTCGAAGAAAAAGCACGATGCAAGGAGGATACCAGGGACGGGATCCACATAGAGTTTCTGCCTTACAGCGGTTGGCTCCTCGGACTCATGGAAGCGTCGAGGTTGGAATGCCAATATCGTGCCCTGCCTATGAACCAACGGACAAAGCATTAGCAAGGCTGCAGACTTCGCTGTTTGTTCCGGCGATTGAAAACGCGCCCCTACCATCAGGCTTCCTTCAGCCCAAATTCACTATATATGAAGGGAAGACGAACCCCTACTCACACATGAGCCACTTTCACGCAGGTCATGGCTGTATACAGGCGAAACGAGACCCTAATGTGCATACTCTTCCCATCTAGCCTTGGCGACCTAGGCTTAACTTGGTTCGAGAAACTTCCAGAAGGCAGCATAGCCTCTTGGGCACAATTGGCAGAGGCCTTCGTAACAAGGTTCCGAACAAACACTAAAACCCCGGTGGAGATTGACCAATTGCTCTCCATCGACATGGGCGATAAAGAAACCCTAAGATCCTACAATAGTCGCTACTGGGAGACATTCAATCAGATTGGGGACTGCCCCACCAATCTCGCCATTACACAATATAAAAGAGGCATTCCAGTCGGGAACAGACTAAGGGACTCAATCACCATGACGCCGCCCCTCACCATGGAAGCCTTGATGGAAAGAGTGCATCAGCACATCAGGGTAGAAGAGGATGGCGCACGTGCCAAAGCAAAATCTGGGGCGACCACAGTACCAAAGAAGAAGACCTCAGCGAAGGTCAATGCAGTAGACCGACAGAACAGAAACGGACGTGGCAGGCGAGACAACGGAGAGGACCCAGATAAAAGATGGTTGAGGGTCCGCACAGCCATAACCATGGTATTCAAGAAACCGATCTACCGAATTCTAAGTGAAATAAGAGATGAACCTTTCGTCAGATGGCCAGCCAAACTAGGGGAAGCGCAGAAGGACTATGACGAAAGATCACGGTGCACCTTCCATAAAGAAAAGGGACACCGCACTGAGAATTGCATGCCATTGAGACAACACCTGGAAGAGTTGGTGGCAGCAGGACACTTGGTTAAGTACATTGAAGGAGGGACGCAACCAGCCCCCTAGGATCACAATAACCCCAACGGGATGCCAGTCGACGCCCCACCTCAAGGTGTTATCAATGTGATACATGAAGTCTTTGAACCTGAGCGTGTATGCGAGCTCAGAGGATCAATCAAAAAGGCTGAACACTTAAGAGAGGTGCTAAGTGCCCAACCTGCCACCAAGAAGGGGAAGACAGAGGCAACAAACGTCATGTCTTTTTCGGATAAAGACTTAGAACGGATATATTGCCCTCACAATGATACCCTGGTCGTCACTCTCCGAGTCAAGGATTTTGACGTCAAGCGGATTCTGATTGACCAGGGTAGTTCATGTGAAATCATGTACTACGAAACATTTAAACAATTGAAGCTACAAGACAAAGACTTGGCACCTGCTGTACCACCCCTAATTGGATTCAACTTTATGCCAGAATGGCCCGTCGGCAAAATAATTCTTCTAATTAGAGCAGGAAGCGTGACGAAACAAGTAGAGTTCTGGGTATTGAAGGTCCCCTCCACTTACAACATCATCTTGGGCAGAACATGGCTGCATGCCATGCGATCGGTGGCGTCATCCTACCACCAAGTAATACGGTTCCCCAATGACACCAGTGTAATTGAAGAAGTCTATGGAGATCAGATCATGTCGAAGCAATGCTTCGTCACGGTGAATGGCAGCCACACTGCCAAAGGATACGTTCATTCGGTGGAAGAACCTGAGAGTAATGAGCTATTCACAGATGTCGGCAAAGCGGCAGATCAAAAAGCAGTGGAGGACTTGGTAGAGGTAAAAATAGATGAAAAGAACCCGGATAAGTTCTTTTTTCTCGGTTCGTCGTTGTCCAGCACTGAGAGATTAGAGGTCTTGGAATTCTTGACCTCTAACATCGAAGTGTTCGCCTGGACACCCTACGACATGCCATGCATTGATCCAAACTTCATCTGTCACCAACTCAATGTCCACCCATCCGCTAGGCCAGTCATTCAGTGCACTCGCAGATCGGCACTTCACCATGCCGAAATAGTGGCGGAAGAAGTAGGTAACCTACTGGTGGCATGAGCAATTAGAGAGGTGCACTACCCAAAATGGATCTCCAATACGGTCGTAGTACCACAGAAGAATGGCATATGGCGTGTCTGCGTCGACTACAAAACAGTCAACAAGGCGTGCCCAAAAGACAGCTTTCCTCTACCACGGATAAATCAACTGGTAGACCTAACGGCGGGGCACAACCGACTTAGCTTTCTGGATGCATACAGAGGCTACCACCAAATCGCCATGCATGAACCAGACCAGGAGGTCACATCCTTCACAACTCCAAGAGGACTATACTGTTACAAGGTCATGCCCTTTGGCCTGAAGAACGCAGGGGCAACATTCCAACGAATGGTCACCAAGATGTTTGAACCATTGTTAGGAAGAACGATGGAGGCTTACATCGACGACATGGTGGTCAAAAGCAAGGATGAAAATGACCATCTCAAGGACCTAGGAGAGATGTTTGAAATCCTGAAGAAGCACAAGTTGCGCCTCAATGCATCCAAGTGTGCATTCGGTGTAGGATCTGGCAAATTCTTGGGCTTCCTTGTGACCAACCGGGGTATAGAAGCGGACCCCTCCCAGATCAAAGCAATTCAGGATTTGGAGAGACCAAACTCAGTAAAAGAAGTACAGCATCTCACCGGCATGGCGGCCGCGCTCAATCGGTTCATCAGCCGATCGTCAGACAGACTACGACCATTCTTTCAAGCTTTAAAAGCCAAGTTCGAATGGGACGAAGAATGCGACCAAGCACTGGAAAGCCTGAAAGAATACATGTCCTCCCCACTATTGTTGGTCACCCCAATACCAGGAGAAGAACTCTTCCTATACCTTGCAGTCTCTCAGCACGCAATTAGAGCAGTATTGGTCCGTGCGGAAGGAATTCAACATTTGCTCATCTATTATGTCAGCAAGACATTGCTGGGAGCCGAAACAAGGTATTTGCCACTGGAAAAACTGGCATTAGCCTTGATGATGGCCTCCAGGAAATTGGCACACTACTTTCACGCCCACACCATAATCGTCTTCACAGCTTTCCCACTAAAAGCTTTGTTTGAGAGGGCGAACTTTTCTGGGCGAATTTCGAAGTGGGCAGTAGAGCTGGGACAATTCGACGTCAAGTTCCAACCTAGAACCGCAGTAAAAGCCCAATCTTTGGTAGACTTCGTCGCAGAATTTACTCCTGGAAGTCATCATATCTGCCCAGTCGACCTAACTGACACAACCGAACTAGGGATGAAAGATGACTCGAAGGCAGACCAGACTAAAGACCTAACTGACGCCGAAATAGCGCAATCCCTAGCAGAAGGTACTCAGTCAGACTCGAAGGCAGACCAGACTAAAGACAGCAAGGAAGAAACAAATCAAGTTTCAACAAACCAAGACTCACCAACAAATAAAGACTTGGTTCAATTAGATAGCGAGGGGCAGATAGTAAGCATGGACCTTGAAGAAAACACCAGCAACGTTCTTGACCCTACGACATCATCTGACCCCTCCATCTGCTGGAAGTTGTTCGTTGGTGAGATGTGGAAGCTCTTTGTGGATGGAGCATCCAACCGGCATGGTGCAGGGCTTGGCATAGTCCTCATCTCACCAGACGGCTTGGTTGTAGAGCAAGCAATCAACCTTGGCTTCCCAGCATCAAACAACGAAACGGAATATGAAGCACTTCTAGCAGGACTCAAATCAGCATACCATATGAAGGCTACCAAATTAATGGTCTACAGCGACTCACAACTGGTGGTAAACCAAATTTATGGCGACTATGAAGCAAAGGATGACAGGATGGCCAAGTACCAAGAATTGGTCAGAACAGAGATCAAGAAATTCGAAGTAGTAAGGATAGAGCAAATCGGCAGGGAGGAAAATAGTAGAGCAGACGAACTAGCAGGCTTCGCCTCAATGGCAAACGTCTCCATCCCTCATCCACTACTGATCGACTACCTACCTAGACCAAGTATTGAGGACCCCGAAGCAGAAGAGGTATGTTGCACAGAACTAGGCCCCTCATGGATGGATCCCATCATACGATTCTTGAAAGATGGCGTCCTACCGGGAGAAAAGAAAGAAGCCAACAAAATTAGAGCAAAGTCACAGCGATTTTGGCTCTCCCCATCTTTGGCATTATACAAAAAGTCGTTCTCAGGACTCTATCTAAAGTGTGTCCACCCAAGCAAAGTGGAAGCATTCTTGTACGAGATACACGAAGGGGTGTGCGGAAGCCATCAAGGAGGAAGATCGCTAGCTTACAGGGCCATTTCACGAGGATACTGGTGGCCATACATGTAGGCAGACTCAGAGAAATATGTGAAGAAGTGTGAGAAATGCCAAAAATTCGCACACCAAATACATCAACCAGCAAGAGAACTCCTACCATTAACTAGCCCATGGCCTTTCGCAATGTGGGGCTTGGACATAGTAGGACCACTTCCGACAGCACCCGGCAACAGAAAGTTCTTTCTCGCAGCAACAGACTACTTCACAAAGTGGGTGGAAGTAGAAGCATTGGCATCGATCAAGGAAAGAGATGTGAAGAAATTCGTCTGGCAAAACATCATCACTCGGTTTGGCATACCAAAAGCCCTTATCTCAGACAATGGCACTCAGTTCGACGGCAGAATCTTTAGAGGCTTTTGTGAAGAATACAAAATAGAGTTCTATAATTCTACACTGGCATATCCCCAAGCAAATGGACAGGCAGAAGCTTCAAACAAAGTAGTCTTGGATGGGTTGAAGAAAAGGTTGGAGAAAGCCAAAGGCAAATGGGCGGAAGAACTTCCTCATGTGTTATGGGCTTACCGCACCACACCGCGATGATCAATAAGAGAAACACCAATCTCCTTAGCCTATGGAATGGAAGCAGTAATCCCACTGAAAATTGGTCTCCCCACAATTCGAAGCGAAAATTTTGATCCCGACTTAAATGGAAAGGCCATAACATTTGAGCTCGACCTCGCCGAAGAAAGAAGAGAAAAAGCACTAGTCCACATTGCCTCGTATCAACAAGAGTTATCCAGGAAATACAACAAAATTGTGCATCCAAGACAATTCAAGATCGGAAATTGGGTACTACGCAAAGTGATGGGAAACACCTTGATACCAGGAGATGGCAAGCTAGGGCCAAACTGGGAAGGTCCTTACAAAGTGGTTGGGTTAGTAGGCAAAGGGGCATACCACCTAGAAGACAAGGACGGCAAAGCAATCCCTAGGCCATGGAACACAGCCAATCTCAAGTTATTTTATTTTTAGCTTTCTTCTTTTCAAACATGTGTAATTTCTTTTTCCTCGATAAAACAATCGATTCTTTTCAGCATAAGTTGTTCTCTGTAAAAGTTAGCCTTAGTAAAGTTTAGGTACATTGCAAACATTATTCTAAGTTGACTGGAAAAACTAACTTAGAGGTTGGCTGGATTAAACCAACACCCTTCCTAAGCCCAGGATAAGGATCCAGGCTGCAGGACGTTTGATCGGAATAACCAAACATTATTCTAAGTTGGCTGGAAAAACTAACTTAGAGGTTGGCTGGATTAAACCAACTCTTTGTACTCTTCAGCCGAAGTAAGGGTATGGCTGAAGAGTGGTTGGCTGGATTAAACCAACTCTTTGTACTCTTCAGCCGAAGTAAGGGTATGGCTGAAGAGTGATTGGCTGGATTAAACCAACTCTTTGTACTCTTCAGCCAAAGTAAGGGTAAGGCTGAAGAGTGGTTGGCTAGTAAACGTAGTTAGTTTGACCAGCTAAAACCGAGATAAAAGTTGGAAGTAAAAAGATCATGGAAAAATCATTACAAGTACAAACATAGAGATCAACCGAAGTAAGAGTTCAAGAAAATTTTCATTCATCAAAAAACAAATACAAAGGAGGGGCCATAGCCCGGTTACAAGAGTAAAGAAGTAACAAAAAAGAAAAGTACAAAATCAAGAGAAAAGGTCTTCAATTTCGGCGTCAATGTCAACTTGAACGCCGGTTGCAGATGGAAGATCCGTCTCAGTAGCAACTAGCAAAACGATATCAGTCGATGGCTCAACAGTCAGGTCTTCAACCGTTGTCTCCAACCGAGCTGATTGATCGTTGACTTGCTCGTTGACTACCGGAGTAACAGTTTGTTCGTTTTCATTATCTTCATCATCTGAATCCTGCAGAAATTGTTCTTGGACCGAAGCGGCATATTCCGCTAGTGAGACTGGAATGAAGTACTGTGGAGCATTGTAGACCTCGGTTTCAGGCCCACAGCCGAGCTGTTCCACAGCACTCCTCCAACCACACTTGAAGAATAAGTCATTCGCCTCCTCGCACTGCGGAATGTAGAGGCCCTCCGCCTCTTTGAAACCTTGGGCATTGGCATCACCGATCTTCTTCTTCAGATCGGGTATTTCGGCGTCTTTTTTGCCTTCGAGTTTGACCAACTCGCGCAAGTACTTGTCTTTCACCGTTGCTGTAATTTTTTGTTTTTCAGCTTCAACCGAGCTAACAAGTCCGGTCAAGCGACCGTTCTCGAACTGTAGCTCGGCTATCTGCTTCTTGGCATGCTCAAGTTCGGCTGTCTTTGCCTCGGCATCTGCCATGGCATGCCTGGTTGTCTTGCGGAGCTCCAGCACTTTTTTGTGTGCAATATTGTTCTTCTGAATGGCCTGCAAAAGAGTAATAACTCTCTTTAGCCGGACTGACAGTTGGGAAAAGTTAGACAAAGAAAAAGGAAAGCCACTTACCAAGATCATTGATTTTGTTGAAGACCGGATGGCCTTCAGCTCGGTGTTTAGTTGCTTGTTGTGGTGCTCCATATCTTTCGGAAGGCAAACACTCTTGGCTAGATTGAAAGCCATCAAGTGATCCTTCTCAGCAACGACCGAGTCAATGTCCTGGATATTTCGGTCTTGAAAGGTGAGAATTGGAGCCCATTTGGAGGAGTCAGCTCGGTCAGGTTGCTTCGGTTAAAGGATGGGTTGAGGACTTGGTGGAAGGGTGGACTCGTCTTCGTCAACAAGTCGCTGCTCGGTCTGGCTAGTCCGGGCACGCTTGTTCGCCCGTGATGAGGATGGCTGTTGAGAAGGGAGGGCCACAACAGCAGGCTGTGTTTGACTTGGTGGCGGTACTTCGGGTCTGTTAGTTTCGGTTAGAAGCGCCCTTACTCTGTTCCTTTTAGCCATTTCCTCTTCAGCAGTTAGTGGGATTAGTCTAATTTCTGGCAAGGTTGGGTCCGGTTCTGGGGCCTCCTCTAGCAGAAAGTCGGTCACTCTCGCTTTTCGGCGGCCGCTGTATCTATAGGTCGGCTCGAACTTTAGTACCTTAGCCCAACTACGTTCTGGATACCGTAGTGCGGCGCGCAAAGTCGCTAGATTGGGGTAGCTGTATAAAGAATGGAGGTGGGCTGAATCTGCGAAAGAAGACAACTGTTAGTTCGGCTGAAAGATTGACAAACCGAAATATAAAATAGCATGCAAGAAAACTGAAGTAAAGTTACCAGGTTCTCCTTTTTTCCAGTTTATACGTCGGCCAGGAATCTGGGCTTGATGATCCTCAAAATTCCCAGACACCCAGAAAAAATAGTCGTCGTTTAAGTCTTTATCCGGTGTATTCTTTATTATTTTCTCACGACGGCGGCGTATTCTGAGATAGTATACCCAGCCGTCTTCCTTCGAACCAATGGAGTATTGGTGAAAGATTCCGGCCAGACCGAGGTTGAGACCGGCTTGGCGGTTCAGTTCGGCTATTCCCATTATTATGCGGTATGAATTGGTGGATAGTTGGGTAGGGCATAGTGTAGTTTGCCTAAGAAACTCGTAAATTAAAGCTTGGACTGGAAATCGTAGTCCGGTTTCAATTATGGATAAGAGGGTGAAGGGGACAAAGCCTTCATTGCCCCAATGAATGACATCTTTTTCGGCTAAAATCAGGTGGACGTCATCGGGTATATTGTAGTCTTTTCTGAATTCAGCTAGGCCGCCCGGAGTGTCTACTAGATACCTATACTTCCCCATTTATTGTATAATTTATGAATAAATTAAAGTTCGGTCCACAAAATTGTCTCAGTAGCTCGGTTGAGCGTGCAGAGGAGTGCCTAGGCAACCTAAGTCTGCAAAGTAGAAAACAAAGGGGTTAAGCACAGATCATTGGACCGTGCTACAAAATAAAAGTACAAAAAATAGGAGCCCTACTTCGGCTATGTGGATGCTACGGGTTCTAACTCGGTTTCTGCAAGGTGATTTGTAGCTCGGTTTGAGCAGGGCTTTGCTAGTTCGGACTCGGCAAGCGTCTAGATATCTCGGTTGAGGAAGCGGTTCTGTTTGACCGGTTGATCGCCTAGGGGCAGCTTTTTGAGTTTCATCTAAAAAACTAAGAAAGCTGGTTTAGCCCCAAAGGCCTAGATCGGTTGGAGTTCAGGTATCTCGGTATGCTAAGTGCAAACCTAGTTCGGTTGGTTACCTCGGCAAAGGCCTAGATCGGTTGGAGTTCAGGTATCTCGGTATGCTAAGTGCAAACCTAGTTCGGTTGGTTACCTCGGCTAAGGTCTAGCAAGAAGTGGTTTGACTTATTCAAAGCTACTGGTGTAAACATGAAGTGTTAGTCCGGTTGTACGCTGACTAGACTTTTACCTAGCTTAAAACAGTATCCTAGTTCGGTTGCATCATGATTTTGGATCAAAAACCAGTTTTCTACAGGATATTTCATATAGTCATATGTTCTATGGTTAAGTTTTTTCCATAAGAGTACAGAACAAAGCAAAATGGAAGAAAATGTTTTGCTAAAACACAGAAAAACAGAACACAGAAAGCAACGTATGAAAACAAAGTAAATGTGCAATACTAACCAGAAGAAGAAGCAAGAAACTGAAGATGGAAGCAAAAGGTAGCAAAACACGAGCTCAAAAAATGAACAAGCAATGGAGGCTGAGAGAGAGAAGTTGTAAAGTGTGTTGAAATGATGAGACTCGTTTTAGGTAAAGGGAAAAAAAAGGTGGGACTATTCAAATTTCACGAAGTACGAAGACGGCGTGACAGCCGTCCTCAATCAATCAGTGCATGCCACGTGTCCCAGGAAGGAGAAACGATTTGCTGTGATTGAGGAGATGTTTTGACCGGACAAGCAGAGCCCGGTGTAAAATTAGCTCGACTGGAAGGCTTAAGAATTTTAGCTTGGCTGGAAAGGCTAAGGGTTTTAGCTCGGCTGGAAAGGCTTAAAAACTTTAGCCCGGTTGATAGACAGGTAATCCCTATCATGCTGCACAGAAGGAATTAAGGGGCAATTGAAAGGGCAATTTTTGTAAAAATTGGGCCGAGCTGGGAGATGTCGTTATGGCCCACAATACAAAGGACTGAGTAAAAAGGCCGTAAAAGTTACTCCGGCCCGAGAGAGGTACAGAATTACTCCGGCCCAAGATAAGTGTAATGTTACTCTGGTCCGGAAGTGACTTGGAGTCAGGCCGGTCTTAGATTTGGTCCGGTCATGGCGTATTGTTGTTAGGACGGACAGAACCTTGCTACTCGGTAGCTCGGTCTAACTATGCCATGGGTTGTTCATGAGAAGCCGACGTAAGAGCAGTAAAAAGGAAGAACCTCTGCGGCTCAGTATAACCATGCTTACTTCGGTCATGTTGGAGTTCGGCCATGGTAAAAACCATCTCACTTGGTTTAAGCAGTGAGGGGGGTGTTAAAGGATAAGCATTATCCTTTAGGAGTATGAATCCTAGGAGGACTCTGCAAGGAGGAGTAAAAGTCCTACTAGGATTATGCCACACAAAACCTATAAAAGCTCGCAAACATCACCTTGGGAGAGGTAACACACAATTTTGTTTTCTGAATACACAGAGCTTTTGTCTATTTGTCAAGTTTACTGACTTAGGCATCGGAGAGGTTTCCGGCATACACCCGTCGGCTAGCTCACGTTTGTGTTTTCAGGTGATAAAGCGACGACATACGGAAGAGAGTAGACTTGGTCAACAGGATTATACGAGAAGGTTTATTTCTTTCCCGTACAATATATATATATATATATATATATATATATATATTTCATATGCAATATTTGATTGGTGTTAAATCTCAATGTGAAGCCGAATAGCATACAAAATCTTATGTAAAAATTGAAAAGATAAAAATACTGAAAAAAGTGCTCAGAATTTGAATCTATGGTGTTCTTTACAGCTACTTCTGCTTCTCTATCCTAGAAATATTACCATCATATTACTGCCGTGAATTTGTGCAAATGTGTTGCTTCCTTCCAATGTGTTGGTTGGATCATGATGCTTCTGAAATATCAATCAATGTTTAAATAGAAGATTCAGAGCCCAAAGAACTGATAAATCTTATATGAATTCATTCATATACCTTAATTTTTAACTTATGTTGAATCATGATGCTTCCCAAATTGATTTTGCTTATTAGACTTTGTGGTGTTTGGTGGTTATAAATTGAAGTAACTTGGTTATGTGATTTTGTGGTATCTTTTTATGCACTTAGGTGTCATTGATTGTGAGACGTTTATAGTGTTTTTGTTACAAATCATGTTTTAATTTTGTTACAACCCAAATTAATGAAAGTTATGAACAATCTAATAACTCCATTTTTGTAGTGGAATAGGTGTTTTCTGCTTGTGTTACCCTTTTTATGTTGTTATGGACAGTGAGAGAACCTTTTTCTTGGGAGTTTTTCTTTTATTTTTTATTTAGTTAGAGACTTGTTTATAGTTCTCTCTATATGACGATGACTGATCAAGTGGGTGACGAAGTGAAGTGAGAGATTGAGATAATATTTTGGGATTTTTATTTATTTTTTAATTAGTTGAAGATGTACAAGTTTAAATAAGAATTAGATTAATTTAAACAAGTACCTGCGTTGGATTAAGAGTAGAAAAGTGAGATAGAGGGAGATAGGACAGAGGATGAAGCTAACAGAGGATCTGAAGTCGATAGAGTCAACTTGTTTTCATCTTTTTGTTAAATATGGGTCTGTTTAGGAAGAGCTTTTTCAGGCTTTTTTGGCTATTTTAGCCACAAAAGATAAAATAGGATATTTTAGCCACAAAAAACAAAACATCACATACAAACCATAATCATTACACTTTTCTCTCACAAAAAAAGTCAAAAAAGCCAAAAAGCCAAAAAACTCTTCCCAAACCAAGCTTTTTAGCCTAGGCTAAGATAGCCAAAAAAGTCAAAAAGCCAAAAAGCCAACCCACTTTCCAAACAGAAGCTATATATATATATATATATATATACATATTGAGTAGGTTGACTCCTAGAGGGAGAATGGTATCAATTTATATTTGCCTTAAAAGAGAAGTAAATTTTATGACTTATTACTGGGGCAAATCCATCCATCTCTCAACTTAACCTTTGCTGCAGTAATTTATATTGCTGCATTATCTAAAAAACTATTTATACTGTACTGTATTATGGAATCAAAATCTTGCAAGCCCTCCTAACATGCATGTTTTTTTTGGACAACTCCTAACATGCATACTGGGGGATTAATAACTTATTATGCAAAAGTGATATTATTATGTTGTTTTGTTTTGACATATCTTTATAGATACAATAAGTCAAGCTACCCAAGTAGAGTTTCTTCTAACTCAAGTGGGAGTGTAAAAATGGCCTGTGGCCCGTGGGCGGCCTGAAACCCGCGGACGGCCTATGTTGGGCTTGGCCTGTTTAGGCCCGGGCTCGAGCATAGCCTAGCCCGAACCCCTGGGCCTGGGCCTTCATTTTGAAGCTCGTCCCCGGACCGTGGACTCGGCCCAAAGCCTGACCTGCCTTGGGCCCAATGTCCTTTTTAGTGGAAAATAATAAAATTTTGATAGAAAAAATTTTAAAAAACAAAAAAAAAATGGTCAGGCCCACCCAAGCTTGGCCCAAGCCCAAGGCCAGGCCAAGCTTGCCCAAGGCCCGAATAGCTTTGGGCTTGGGCCTGATGTTACAGCGAGTTCCAGATGGATCGAGTTGGTTTGATCCACGCTTCCCAAACTGATGCCCGAGATACCAAGGCCTCGGGGGGACCTACACAAGAATTCAACGGGGAATGAGGAGTCCCCCAGTGAACCCTCTAATGAACAAGTTAGAGAGGTGTGGATGGTGAAGATGTAATGAAAAAACAGAGATAGAGAACTTAACCTTTTCTTTGTCTTAGAAATCTGCTTATATCCTTTGCTCATCATTTCCTTGTCCACTCGGAGTCGTCATGTTGGCCGAAAGTCTATGTCCTAGCTTGCCTTGTTCATGGTGAGGCTGTTCTGTTCCGAAGTGAAGGGTTATCGCAATAAATGCCGCAGAGAAACTCATTAATGGCTGATGTATGGTGCAATAACTTTGCAGGATCTTTGTCTGCTGATGTGGCTGGTTCTTCGCTTGCCACGTGTTTAGATGTCATTGGCCCTTAATGCCACGTTGAGCTTTAGCAGTGTTGGGCTTTAGTGTTTGAATTATGTATTGGGTTCTGAGTAATGGGCCAAAAGCTCCTATAGGCCCACCTATGTCAGTAGTCCCTCATTCCCAAGTGCAGCTTTAGTCCAACGAAGGGAATAAGAAAGAAAACAGGGGTTGTGAGAGGTCGTCGGAGAGAAGACGTTTGGGGAAGCGGGC
The DNA here is from genome assembly GCF_055761805.1 of Camellia sinensis. NCBI lineage: Eukaryota > Viridiplantae > Streptophyta > Magnoliopsida > Ericales > Theaceae > Camellia > Camellia sinensis. The sequence goes on from NC_138963.1 coordinate 73,931,532, forward strand.
CGACCGCGAAGGGGGATCGAGCGAGAAGGTCGATTGAGAGGAAGACCGACTACGAAGGGTGACCAAGTGAAAAGGTCAACTAAGAGGAGGGCCGACCGCAATGGGTGACCGAGTGAGAAGGCCGACTGAGAGGAGGGCCGACCGCGAGGGGTGACCGAGTGAGGAGGTCGACTGAGAGGAGGGCCGACCGCGAGGGGTGACCGAGTGAGAAGAGGAAGTGGCGGTGCGTGGGGCTCGAAAAGTGGCGGGGCACGTAGTGATGTGAAGTGGAATAGACGAGGTAGGGAAAGGAGGTAGTGGATCGTGGCCGTACACGTGGTAGAATCCCGTAAATGGGGTAGGTTAGGCGTTGGGCAAGAAACGAAGGGATAGGTTAATAGAGGGCGTTGAAAAGGCAGTTTTGGAAAAATATTTGAAAATTTTCAAACTGGCAAAATTTAATCTTGACCCTTGGAATACTGGGAAGCCTTGGGCGTTTGGGGTTATCCGCTTTACCTATCTTATTGCAAAAAACCAGCACGCCCTAGAAGTAAACTCATTTGTGTCAAGTGATACACCTTTGCAACACTTTGCGAACTTCCTTGTACCAGCGTCTGAAGCTATACGCAGGCATATAGGAGAGATGGCTTGAGATGATGTGCCTACCATGAGATTGGATTCATTGGGGGACGACGACGCGGATGAGCTGGCGGAGCAATACAGGGCAGAGAAGTGAGTAGGGAGTGAGGGGGAACCGGCAGAGCGACCCCGTTCGTCCACGCTGATAGCGGCTGCAAAGCCAATCAGTCAGGTAGAGCCAGATCACTGGCACACGAAGGCTGACAAATCGACCTTTACCGCGGAGGAGTTGGAGGGTATGCGTGAGAAGTATCAGATTCCCGCGGAAATAGAGTTAAAGCTACCGACATCAAAGGAGAGGCCACCCGACGCCTAACTGGGGGAATTTGCCCTCTACGAAGAGGCGTTGAAGAGGGGGTTGAGGTTGCCGTTCCTGCAAATAGTAGTGGATTTGCTAAACCGGTTGGAGGTGGCGCCAGGTCAGCTAATGCCGAATGCGTGGAAAATATTATTGGCCTGTGCGAGTGCGTGGCCACAAGCGAACGAGGGAGTTGCGATGATAGTGGATGAGTTTTTTGCTTGCTACAAGGCTTTAGGCCATCAAGAATGTAGCGACCCTAATTTTTTCGTATTTATTTATTTATTTAATTATTTATTATCTTATTTTATTTTTTGACTTTATTAATTATGTGGTTACATGAGAATTTAATGTGTTGTTTAGTTAATTTAATGTGATATTTAATGAATTGAATGTGGTGATTAATTAATTTAATATGTTATTTAATTATATATAATTAATTTAAATATTTATATTTATTATCTAAAAAAATGTTATATATATATACAATCTTATATTTATATTTATGTTTATGTTTATATATATTATAATTATGTTATATTATATAATATAATATATTATAATAGTTTATTAGATTATTATATATTGAGATTGAGGTTATATAATATAATATTAGGTCATAATCAAAAGAAAGAAAAGAGAAGTGCAGGTGTGCAGGGTGCGGCGGCAAACCCAGCGTGACGAAGAGAGAGAGAGAGAGAGACGGCGTGGAAGAAGAGGAAAGGAAAAAAAAATATTAAGGTTTTATTTGGATGGTTTCAATAATTTTTTTAAGTGACTTTTTAATCTTTAAAAATATTGTGAGTATAAAATTCATTTCTCATGATTTATATTTAATTTTTTATTTTTATTTATTTATTTTTATTTATTTGATATTAGTTTGATTTTGTATTTATATAAAGATGATAGATTGATTTTAATTATTTTCACTAGTGGTGTATGTAAAGTTTAGGGTTTTTAGATGATTGATTAATTTCAATTATTTTGTTTAGTTGTGTATCTAAGGTTTAGGGTTTTTAGATGATTGATTAATTTTAATTATTTGTTTAGTTGTGTATGTAAGGTTTATGGTTTTTAGATGATTGATTGATTTTAATTATTTTAATTAGTTGTATATGCAAGGTTTAGGGTTTTTATATGGATTGATTTTATGATTGTAATCACACTCATGATTATATGAAATTGAAATAAACTTAGAATCTATAGGTATTGGTTAGATGATGGATTGATTCATTGTTTTATTTATTTATTTGATGTTGATTTGATTTTGTATTTGCATGTAGATGATTGATTGATTTCATTATTAGATTAGTTGTGTATACCAAGTTTAGAGTTTTTATATATGTATTTATTTTATAGTTATAATCACACTCATGAACATATGAAATTAAAATTAATTAGGAACACATAGATAAGTTTCTTATATTCCACCATGACTCCATGGATTGTTGTTTTATTTGAGTATTGGTTAGAAAGAGTGTATAAAAAAAAGTGAGGATTATGAGATTTATTTGAATGCCTTAGGCTTGGCATTGTTATGTTTATTCTCGTGTGTGAGATGTTGTGTATATATATATTGTTGCCTCGTTCCCATGTGTAGACGAGTGCTTTGATTTGCGCGCGTACGTATATGTTAACCATCCGGGGAGTGTGAGTCAAACTCGGGACGATATCCCCGCGCAAGTTTGGCTTCGAAGCGGTGTTAGGTATACTGGAGGCACATGGGATATATGTGTAGGCCGGAATGAGAGGGTCGAAGTGGTGGAGTTAAGGTATAAAAATTTAATTATGAGTTTATTGATTTGTACATATTGAAAAATAATAATCGACCTCAATAAATTATGAAATTTGAGGAGAGGCATGTATATGTGATTTTGGACAACTTTTGTGTTGTAGCTTTTTATTAAAAAGATTGATTAGAATTTATAATCGGATGACCTTGGTTATTGTCGGTTTGATTCATTTTAGTAATGCAGATTTTATAGGCTGTTTTAACCCATGAAACGAGCTCATTTTTATTGGTTTCGCATAAACTGAAGTAAAATATTATTCTGCACATTTTTTGTGTTTTGAACTTTTCTGAAAAAAATCATCTTAGGATAGTTTCTGTTCATTTTCAGTTTCATATTTTTCGGTTGAAATCCGTCTTAGTTTTTATATCAAGTTTTTCTCTCAACTTGTTCAGTTTATGTTAAATTAGTTCGCGTAGTCTTTTAGGAAATTTAATTCTGTACAACTTTTGTTCTTTGAGTTTTGGTTAATTCAAATTATTTAAGCAGGAAACAGTGCATTTTTATACGTATTCAGCAAGTTACTTATAATTAATTTATACTAACATTATTTTTTTTTGTAGGATGGTGGGCCTTACTAACTTTTTATGCAGGGCTGACCCACCATATTTCTATTTCTATTTTGTTTATTTTATAATAAATTTATATTTCGTTGTATACGGACAAGAAACTAAATACCACCGTATCTCGGGAAACTACCCATTCGTCTCGGTGCAGTTGGAACTACTTGTCTTGTCCTGTAATAAGAATTAAATGTATTTTTGTCTGTGTCTGGTGGACACATGGGTGTTAGATCTTGTACTCATACCAGTATACCTGTATACTGACCCGTTTTGTCTCTTGACAACTCGGGTGCGTTCTGTTTTAGCGCAGCCGAGCTTCCTTTGCAGGATTAGTAGAGGCTTTGGTGGTGACAAGAAATAACTGTGATCGTAGGACATGTCGTTTGGAGTTCTTTTATTTTTCTTGAGCTTAGGATTGATATTAGTCTGTGTATTTATTATTCTCTTTATGACTTTAGTATTGGAGTAATTTGGCATGGTTTGTAACCGTACATTATTTAAGTTATTTTGACTTTGTGTTGTTACTTTAATGTTGGAGGTATTGGTTAGTTATGGAATTATGGTGAATGGATTAGTTGGCATTTAGTTTTTTTTTTTGTTCACCCCTAGGATTTGGATGATGGAATATTATTGGGATTTAGTTCTAATTTAATATTTAATTGTCCGACTTTTGAGATGTGACAAAGAAACTTGGGTGACCTTACAGGCAGCGACGGGTAAGGGTCTGGTGGCGGAGTTGCCGTCGTCAGTGAAGGGGTGGAGGCCACGGTGGTTCTATGTGTCAGTAAATGCGGGAGTGGGAGTGCACACAGTGTGGAGAGTGCCAACCAAGTCGGTGGAGCCCAGGTTAGAGGCAGCGGCAGAGGAGAGTGTGAAAAAGGTGAAGGCGTGGATGGAGAAGAAAGGCGTCAAGTGGGACGACCTCATTCAACCCTCTGCCTTATTTGCCTCGGGACTGGGACCGCAGTCGGCCGGGGGGGACCTCGCGCTAGCAGAATTGGAGGTGAGAAGGACGGCGCAAGAGGTGGAGGATAGGACAATCTTTGCTAAAACCGATAAATACAATGAGTCATAGTTAGGCCGTCCGCCAAAACCAATCACGAGGGAAAGAATCCGACCGCAGCCCAAGCCGTTGGGGGAAAAGGACTTGGGTGGTTTTGAGCCACTACCGCTCCCAGTGGAACCATTGAAGGAAAGAGGCAACAAGGAGATAGAGGCTGTGTTGAAGAGGAAGAAGAAGAAAAGGGTAGAGAAAGGTGAAGAGGGGCTAGCGTTGAAAAAGATGAAGGAGGGAATGACGGAGGTCACCCCAGAGGTGGAGTTGGAGGAAACAAGGGATGGGGTGGGGAATGCCATGGGCCCTGGCACCCAAGTGGAGAGTGGCACGGCTGGGTCCGAACAGGGGATGGAGCAATCGACCAAGGGGAGCTCTGTACCTCAAAGAGAAGTAGGGGAGGCCAGGTTGAAGTTCGCCATATACCATGCCCGAACGGTGTCCGGTTGATTGGGAGGGGAAGGGGACGAAGCCAGGACTACCGCAAATCGGCTCTTGGGCGTAGTGAAGGACGCAGCAGTGCGCTCGATGGCGAGTTTTACAGAGGCCGAATTGCTAAGGGGGCTCTGCTCGGCCCAGATGGAGGCGACGACTTTGGCAGGAGCCTTGTTGAGTAAGGCGGCGCGTGCAAAAGGGGAGGTCAAGCCATTGAAGACAAAGCTGGAGGAGGTGAAGGCCCAGTTGGAAAGTTTGAAGATGGAAACTGCTAGAGAAAAGCTGGGTGGAGTGCGTGTGCTATGGGGTTGGAGTATGCCCAAAAGGCCACGGAGATGGAAGTGTTGGCGATGGTGCAGGGCTATTCAGCAGATCGTGCTAATACTGAGCTGCTCGCGACCAAGTTAGAGCTAGAGACGGAACGCCACAAGGTGGTATTGCTCGAGTTCCAATTGGCTGACGAGCAGAAGAAGCTTGAGGAGGCCTAGAAAGCCTGTACCGTTGCCAACGAAAGGTGGGATGAGGCCATGGTCTATAATGAAGATCCACGCGCTCAGTCAATCAAGGAAAAAGAAGAAGCAAATCAGAAGATCGCTGAGTTGGAGAAGGCGTTGGCGGATGAGCAAGCTAGACTGGCAGCTGAGAGGGAAGGGTATCCCAACCTGTGCAAGGCGGCGGTGGAACAATTCAAGGAGTCTGCTGACTTTCAGATAGCCATCGATGCCGCAGTCGTCAGGAGCATGGCGAGGGAGGGGGATGGGGGGGCTAGGCCGTCGGGAACGACTGCTGGAAGTAGGAGTGAAGAGGAAGTGATTCAGAGCTTTCAGCGATCGGAATTTTACAAGCATGAAATGGCTGAGTTCTGGGACAGCGGCTGGAAGACCTTCAAACGCAAAGTGGAAGAGCTGTTCCCAGACTTGGACTTTAGCCAAGTGAAAATTGATAAAGACGACGTTACCCAGACCTCCTTGGACGAGGGGATCGAGGAGGAGGACCTGGCCTCTAGCAAGGATGAGTGATTGATGTAAAATTTTTGTGTTTTGTGTGTTGTGGTTTGTAAATAAAATTTTGTTGTTGTTGTTTTTTTTTTTTGTGTAATTTCTGTAGTGAATTATGTGTAAGTTTGCAAATAAAATAATGAGTTGTACTTTTCGTACTGTTGTCTTTATTTCTTGTAGATTTGAAAATAATGAGAATGGGCATGAGAATAAGACTTGTGCATAAATCGTAGTAAAAGGTGAGAAGTGGGAAGCCAGTCTAACTTGGGAGAGAACCATGATACAAAGAATGTTAACAATGAAAACGTTGAAATGTAAAAGCCTTTATGTGTGAAACTTTAAATCATGGTGTAAAAGTGTTAAGAAATAAGAGATTGGTTTAAGCGACTAGGCGTGTGGATTGTAACTGAATTAAAAATGAAAATTTAAAAGTGTAAAGAATGTTAAGAGATGTAAAAGTATGGACCTGGATTTTTAATTAAGTATGGCCACTAAGCTGTAAGTAACTCAGTGTGGCTGAGCCCTTCGTGCTCAGTCGGGCTGAGACTTTGCGTAACTCAGTCTGGTTGAGCCTTTTGTGCTCAGTCTGGCTGAGGCTTTAAGTAACTCAATCTGGCTGAGCCTTTCGTGCTCAGTCGGGCTGAGGCTTTGAGTAACTCAGTCTGGCTGAGCCCTTCGTGCTCAGTCGGGCAGAGGTTTTAAGTAACTTAATTTAGCAAGGCGTTATTGAAATACCACGCAGATAACTGAGATATGAGATCATTGTCATTTAAGGCGTAGCCCATTGATCACAAAATTACACATGTGTGAAAAGTACAAAAACAAATACGTGTGTAGATTGTCAAAAAGAACATACAACAATTGATTAATACAGAAAGGGAACATGACATTTTACTAAAAATAACGCTTCAAGTGTTCGGTGTTCCATAGGTGTGGAAGGTCTCAACCTTCCATATCCTGAAGTCGGTAAGTGCCGGGTCGAGGCCTGGCCTTAACGACATAAGGTCCTTCTCACTTGGCTACAAGCTTGCCCTTGACTGGATTTTTGATGGCAAGAGTGGCTTCGCGCAAAACTAGGTCCCCCATATCGAATTCCCTCGGTCGGACTTTGCGGTTGTAGTGCATGTGCATTTTTTGTTGATATGAGGCTCGTCTAACAGTAGAGGATTCTCGGAGCTCTTCGATCAGATCTAAGTCGGTCCGACACAATTCTTCGGTCTATTCTGGACTCGGGTGTAAAACCCTTGGGGTTGGTAGGCCGATTTCCACTGGGATAATCGCCTCAGCGCCGTATGTTAAGCGAAAAGGGGTCTCTCCAGTGGGGGTTCGGGCTGTAGTGCGATAGGCCCAAAGTACGTTTGGTAATTCATCAGCCCAGAGTCCCTTAGTGGCTTCCAACTTAGTTTTGATGATCTTCAGAAAAGAACGGTTGGTGACCTCAACTTGGCCATTGGCTTAGAGATGACCTGAAGAAGAGAAACATAGCTGGATTTGAAGTTCTGCACAAAACTTCCTGAATTTGGCATTGTCGAATTGCTTGCCGTTGTTGGAGACGATGGCTTGAGGGATGCCAAATCGGTATACGATCGACTGCCAGATAAATCTGGTTGTGTTCCACTCGGTAATTATGGCGAGGGGTTCTGCCTCCACCCATTTAGTGAAGTAATCAATGGCGACGATTGCAAACTTGGTTTGGCCTCGACCGATGGGCAAGGGGCCAACTAGGTCGATCTCCCATTTGGCAAATGGGTAGGGACTGCCAAGCGTGATCAGTTCGGTAGGAGGAGCATGAGGGATGTTGTCAAAGCGCTGGCACTTATCACATTTACGCACAAATTCAGTGGTGTCTTGGTGGAGAGTAGGCCAGAAGTAACCGGTGCGAAGTATTTTATGGGCTAGTGACCTGGCACCCGAATGATTATCACATACACCCTCGTGGACTTCCCGCATCACGTAGGTCGCTTGAGCAGGATTGAGGCATCTTAGGTATAGGCGCGAAAAGCCACGTTTGTACAAGAGGTCGCTGATAAGAATGTAGTTGGACGACTGGGTCCTAACTTTGGCGGCCTGCTGTTTGTCGTCTGGTAATTCCCCCTTTGTCAAAAATAGAAGGATGTCGGCGCCCATGGAATAGGTTCATTTTAGAGGAAGTGGACTTGCTGCTGGTTTGGGAAAATGGCAGGATGGGCCAAGTATTCAAGGCGGACACCATGGTTGAGGTCTGACTGGTTGGCAAAAGTTAATTGAGCCATTTCATTTGCCTTGGAGTTTTCTGCCCGAGGGATGTGCTTGATGTGGAAAGTGTTGAAAAGGCGAACAAGGGGGAGTGCAATATCTTTGTAAGCCTGCATTGTGTCTTCCTCGGCCTCGAATTCCCCCGTAATTTGTCCGACGATGAGCTGGGAATTGCTGAACACCCGGATATGGCTTACGCCGATGTCTCTGGCTAGGCGGAGACCTGCTATCAATGCCTCATATTCAGCCTCATTATTACTTGCGTTGAACAAGAAACGAAAAGCGCACTTGAAATAATCACCCTCGGGGCTGTAAGGATGAGACCAACCCCACTGCCTTCTTTGCGGGGGGATACATCGACATTGAAGGTCCAAGAGTGGGGGTCTTCTACCTCAATGTTGAATTGTTGGGGCAGAGAGGCCGTAGCTGGAGTGGGATTAGTGAATTCTAAGATAAAATCAGTGACAGCCTGCCCTTTGATCGTTGTTCGAGGTTGGTAGGAGATGTCAAATTGGCTGAGCTCAACTGACCATTGCATAAGTCGGCCGGATAACTCTGGTTGTTGCATTATCTTCTTTAAAGGTTGGTCAGTGAGGACGACAATGTGGTAGGCCTGGAAGTAAGGTCGGAGTCGTCTTGAGGCTATGACCAAGGCCAGAGCCATCTTTTCAAGCAGTGAGTAGTTCTGTTCTGCTCCCTTGAGAGCTCAACTAATGTAGTAGATCGGACGCTGGACAGAGCCGTTCTCCCTGATGAGAGCTGCGCTGACTGCGGTGTTCGATACGGCTAAGTATAGAAAAAGGGGCTCATCTGTGATCGCCTAAGAAAGTATGGGGGGTTGGCCATGCACTGCTTCAATTGCTGAAAGGCTTCTTCGGATTCAGCCGTCCACTCAAAAGCCTGTCGAAGGACTTTGAAAAAAGGAAAACACTTGTCTGTTACGTGGGAAATAAAACGGTTGAGGACGGCGACTCTGCTCGTAAGCCTTTGAACCTTTCTAACTGTTATGGGTGATTGCATCTTTATCAGAGCCTTGATCTTTGGGTAGCCTCGATACCCCGTTAACTGACCATGAAACCCAAGAATTTTCCAAATCCGACGCTGAAGGCGCATTTCTCTGGATTCAACTTCATTTGATACTTACGTAGAATGTTAAAGGTCTCCCGCAAGTTTGCCAGACGATCAGAGGAGAGTTTGCTCTTGATGAGCATGTGGTCAACGTACATTTCCATATTTTGACCTATCTGGTGATAAAAAATAGCATTGACTAACCGTTGGCGTTTTTCAGCCCGAATGGCATGACACGATAGTGGTAAGTCCCCCGGTCGGTGATGAAGGAGGTGTGTTCCTGGTCCGATGGGTGCATCAGAATTTGATTGTAGCCAGAGAAAGCGTCCATGAAGCTGAGTATTTGATGTTCGGCCGTGGCATCGACAAGTAGATCTATGCGAGGAAGGGGATAACTATCTTTGGGGCAAGCTCGGCTGAGGTCGAAGTAGTCGACACAGAGTCGCCATTTACCGTTGTTTTTACAAACCAGGACCACATTTGACAGCCATATGGGTAGTCCACGTTTTTGATAAACTGTACCTCAAAGAGCTTATCTACTTCAGAAGCAATAAGAGTATTGCGTTCCGGGTGAAAGATGTGCTGCTTTTGGCAGAAGGGTCGGAAATGGGGCTCAATGTTGAGACGATGAGTGATGAAAGATGGGTCAATACCCGGCATATCGGAGTGGGTCCAGGCAAACACGTCACTGTGCTCAATCAGGAATGTTGTAAGGTCGGTCTTGGCTTGGGAGGATAGTTGGCTGCCGATCTTGACAGTTTTTGTTGGGTTGGTAGAGTCGATGAGGACCTCGACAAGCTCTTCCACTAGTTCCCCTCTAACCAGCTCGTCTTCGTCTCTAACGTCAAGTCCTTCAATGATCATAGCCTCCTTCAGCTTGACCTCTTTAAGTGAAGCGACGTAACATTCTCTGGCCACGGTCTATTCTTCTCTCATAGTGCCGACCTCAAGGTCATAGGGAATTTTACAGCTAGGTGGAAAGTGGATGTGACAGCTTGAAAAACATTTAGGGCGGTACGGCCGATGATAGTGTTGTAAGCAGAAGGACAGTCGACGATGAGAAAAGTGAGTAGCTTTGTGGTCTGCCGCGGGTATTCTCCAATGGTGATGGGAAGATTGATGAAGCCTATGGAGGTCACCCGGTCTCTGGTGAAGCCAACCAGCAGGGTTTGGAGAGGGGACAAACTTTCTTCCCCGACCTTGAGCTGGCGATAGGCGTTTAGGAAGATGATGTCTGAAGAGCTATCGTTGTCGATGAGAACCTGTCTGACTTTGTAATTAGAGAGAAAGGCAGAGATAACAAGGGGGTCGTCATGGGGGTAACGGATGCCTGTGCAGTTGGCCTCCGTAAAGGTGATGGGCTCCATCCACTACTTGGGGTGTTTGAAAGGGCGGTCCAATGTGACGACTTCTTTATCTGAGCCTTGCCTTATTTTTCTGAGTTCTGCCCGTTGAGCCGAGTGAGATGGTCCTCCACAAGCAAGCCCGCCGGCAATAACTCTGATCTCTCCAACTGGGAGGGCAAGGTTGCCTTGTGCCCGGGGTTGCTGTGGGGGCCTATCATGACCTTGGTTGGGTTGTGCGAGTTGTCGAGGAGGGGTGTGCCGATGGTTGTTTTTGGTAGGTTCAGTTCTTTGCCTTTGTTGAGAGCAGGCTGTCGTGAACCGACTGAGGCGCCCCTGACGTATCAAGCCCTCGACCTGGTCCTTGAGGTTAACACATTCCTTGATATTATGGTCGTGGTCTTGATGAAAGTGGCAGTATTTGGACTGGTCTCACCGGTTGGAAGGAGACCATGACAGTTGGGGCCATTTTAGGAGATAATCTCATTGGATCTGGTTTAAGACTTGTTTCATGGGGGAATTGAGGGGTGTGTATCATTCGAACCGGCCGGGCTGTTGAGTGGGCACCGACCGGTCGGCTTGGGCAGGTCGGTCAGTATACTAAGGTGTTTGGTGAGTGTACTAGGTGTTTTTGGTTTCAGAGTTCTTTCTCTTCTCTCTAGGTGTCGGGTTTTGGCTGTAGGATCTTGTCGGGCGGCTAGGAAATCTTCGGCGTTTATGTATTTTTGGACTTTGGAAAGTAGGGTTGCCATAGAGGTCGGGGGGTTTTTGGAGAGAGAAAAAAGGAAATCAGATGATCGCAGACCGGCCATGAAATCCGTGAGAATGACCTTGTCATCGTTCTCCGCTACTTGCAGGGCTTCGGTGTTGAAGCGAGTGATGAAGCTGCGCAGTGACTCCCCCTCGGTTTGACAGATGTTGAGGAATTAGGTTGTCGGACGCCGCTGGCGCTGGCGCTGGGCACCAATGAAGTGGCTGAGAAAGGAGTCACTTAGGTGCTGGAAAGTAGAGGCAGAGTCTATTGGCAGTTGACTAAACCAAAGTCGAACCGACCCCTTAAATGTGACGGGGAAAACCCGACACATGATCTCGTCAGGGAATGTATGGAGGACCATGAGGGTCCTGTAAGTTTCCACATGGTCGACCGGGTCCGTTGTGATGTCGAAAGAGTCGAGCGAGGGGATTTTGAACTTAGGAGGTAAGGGTTTGTCCCTGATAGAGGCAATGAACGGTGAGTTGGCTGTGGTAGATGGTTTATTCTGTATGTTCTGCATGACTCCTTAAAGCTGGAGTTTCATGGCTCGGAGTTCTGCATCCCAGAGAGGAACGTTGTCACCGCCAGAGTGCAGCAGAGGCTGGACACTACTGGCCTCTCCCTCGGGGGTAGGTGACTGAACCGATGGATGTGGGGCCCGAGGTGGCAGGTTCATATCTGGGGGAGGGGGTCGTAAGCCTTCCAAGTTGGAGGGGTGGGACTGTTGAATAGGATGGCTTGGGGCTCGTTCTTGGTTGGGTGAGATATTTTGAGGTAGAAGAAGAGGGATGAGAAGGTTTCTTTGAAGCAAAACATTGGTCAGGGCTTGGTTTTGCTCGGCTAGGCGGTTGATGTTGTTGGTGAGTTCTGTGAAATATTGTGGTGGGTTGTTTGGGTTAGGAGGGTCGGCTTGCTGGTCGGCAACATCGTGGTGAGAAGCCATGGAACTAGTTGTGACCAATCACCTTGGTGGGTGGCAGGTAGGGGTTATCGAGTAGGGGTTTTCGGCGACATTGAGCACAACTGGCGCACAGAGTGAAAGGTTTCCCACAGACGACACCAACTGATGTTACAGCGAGTTCCAGATGGATCGGGTCGGTTTGATCCACGATTCCCAAACTGATGTCCGTGATACCAACTCGGGGGAACCTGCACAAGAGTTTAACGGGGAACGGGGAGTCTCCCAGTGAACCCTCCGATGAACAAGTTAGAGAGGTGTGGATAGTGAAGATGTAGTGGAAAAACAGAGATAGAGAACTTAACCTTTTTTTTGTCTTAGAAACCTGCTTATATCCTTTGCTCATCATTTCCTTGCCCACTCCAAGCCGTCATGTTGGCCGAAAGTCCATGTCCTAGCTTGCCTTGTTCATGGTGAGGCTGTTCTGTTCCGACGTGAAGGGTTATCGTAATAAATGCTGCAGGGAAACTCATTAATGGCTGATGCGTGGTGCAATAACTTTGCAGGATCTTTGTCTGCTGATGTGGCTGGTTTTTCGCTTGCCACGTGTTTAGATGTCATTGGCCTTTAATGCCACGTTGAGCTTCAGCAGTGTTGGGCTTTAGTGTTTGAATTATGTATTGGGTTCTGCGTAATGGGCCAAAAGCTCCTATAGGCCCACCTATGTCAAGAAGTAAATTTTGTGACTTATTACTGGGGCAAATCCATCCATCTCTCAACTTAACCTTTGCTGCAGTAATTTATATTGCTGCATTATCTAAAAAACTATTTATATTGTACTGTATTATGGAATCAAAATCTTGCAAGCCCTCCTAACATGCATGTTTTTTTTTGGAAAGCTTCTAACATGCATACTGGGGGGTTAATAACTTATTATGCAAAAGTGATATTATTATGTTGTTTTGTTTTGACATATCTTTATGGATACAATAAGTCAAGCTACCCAAGTAGAGTTTCTTCTAACTCAAGTGGGAGTGTAAAAATGGCCTGCGGCCCGTGGGCGGCCTGAAGCCCGCGGACGGCCTGTGTTGGGCTTGGCCAGTTTGGGCCCGGGCCCGAGCATAGCCTAGCTCGAACCCCTGGGCCTGGGCCATCATTTTGAAGCTCGTCCCCGGACCGTGGACTCGGCCCGAAGCCCGGCTTGCCCTGGGCCCAATGTCCTTTTTAGTGGAAAATAATAAAATTTTGATAGAAAAAATTAAAAAAAAAAAAAATGGTTAGGCCCACCCATGCTTGGCCCAAGCCTAAGGCCTGAATACCCCTGGGCCTGGGCCTAATTTTTTTCCATGTGACCCGGCCTAGCTTGAATGTTAGAGAGAGCCCGCGAGGCCCGACATGAGTTGGGCCCGGGTGGGCCAGGCTGAGCTAGATTTACACCCCTAGACTCAAGTCCCACTTCAACTACAGAGGACACCAACAAGCCTCCCAATCATGCTCCTGCAACTTGGGTTCCCTCTCTAACACTGTGTTTGAATAAGGGTGTAACAACCCTCACCTTACTCTTGTCATACTTGCATACATTCTTCATGACCTTGCTTTGTTATGTTAATTTGAAGGTTTTGTCTTGCCTTGATTTGCTTAAAGTTGCTTGCATGATTTTGTTCTTTGTTTAGTGTGTGTGTGTGGCCGAGGTCGCCTTGAGCTTAGTTCGCCTTTGAACCCTTGTACTTAGAACTGTTTTGAGACCTTGGTCGACCCCCACCTACACCTCGGGCATTTATTGCCGAGATGTTTTGCACCCAGTGAACCTTGTCTGCAGGCAGGTATGGCCTAGGCCGAGATGTGGCACGCCCCGGCCAAGGTGTGGCACAGCTTAGTCAAGTGTCGTCCTCCCTAGCCGATGTTTTGTTATCCTGTTGCCGAATCCTTGATTTGAGCCGATGTCATTTATTGCCGATGTGTTTTACCGAGCTTGCTGCATACGCGTTGTCAGAGACTTGTCTTATCAATCAATCACCTTTTTGAGCTGAACCAACCCGATAGCGCCACGTGCCTGAGCTGATTGTTAAGACAGCCGGCAGACCTTGAAACAAATCATTTTCTTGTCTCAAATCTTTGCCTTTAGAGAGAGAAGCTCTAGAGAGAAGGAAGAGAAGTTCTTGAGTGAGAGTAAGTCTTCCAAGCTTGATCTTCGTGGTTTGATCCGTTGGATTAGAGTTTTGAGGTTAGAATCTTGATCTACTTTGATTGTTGTTGTTGATCATCTAGCTGCATTGCATGATCGAATCTGTTTCGCATGTCATGCATCGATTTGAAGTTGGTTTTGGAAAGAGAAAATGGTTTTTCAGATGTTCTTGAAGAAAGCCTCGTTTTGATCCGAAAGTTTGGAACGAAAACCATGTTTTTATGTTTGTTCTTGCATGACCTTCTTGTATGGGTACCCAGGTCCATGTTTTGAACTCTTGGCATGAAACCTCAGATCTTTGTAACGAGTTTTGATCTTGCATTCATCTTTCTCATGATCATGTTCATCATATTCTTCATGTGCTTCAAAGGGGAACCCAGGTTTCCCCGACTTTGCTTTTTGGTTAAGGCCAGCAGGACCACACCTCGGCAAGGATGTGTGGGACCTCGGCAAAGACCTGGTTGGTACCCAGTGTGCTTTCATGAGATGAGAGCAGTGTTTAAACTCCCAGCATGTTTTGCTTTGATGTTTACTTGGATCTGTTAAGAATGCCGAGATCATTCGTATATAGGTATAGCTTGTTTTGAGAATGTGGTTTGCCGTGTGATTTGTAGGACCTTGACCCTTGCTTTGAGTCTACACCTGAAGAACTAGGTGAGTGGTATTATTGATAAAGCTATGTTATACTTGTTTTGATAAATCCTGCTTGCTTTGTTTTGACAAAAGTGTTTTGTTAAGCATGAATGAATAGCTCTTGTTTTGATGTGTCAAGTATACTCCTTGTTTTGATGCCATCTTTGAAAAGGATACGGTCCTCTCTTGGAAAGTCCCTCGTGCTGGAGGACTCTAAACTTTCGCAGCACTAAGTATAAAAGGATGCGGTCCTTGTTAAATCGGGCTACGGGCCTAAGTAACACCAGTTTTGCTATGTTAAATCGGGCTACGGGCCTAAGTAACACAAGTCCCTTGTACTTGAGGACTCTAAACTTTCGCGGTACCAAGTGCACAAGTCCCTTGTACTGAAGGACTCTAAACTTTCGCAGTACTAAGTGTAAAAGGATACAGTCCTTTCTTGAAAAGATTTCTATGTTAAATCGGGCTACGGGCCTAAGTAACACCAGTCCCTTGTGCTGGAGGACTATAAACTTTCGCAGTACCTTCGACTAAACGATAACATATCGTACAGCCCTTGATACTTGTAATACTTGATTGATGAATACGGTTCATCCCTTGTTCCGCCGATGTCAGTAAGCATCCCTTGAGACTTGTGATATTTGAATGATGAATACGGTTCATCCCTTGTTTTGCCGACGTTAGTAAGCATCCCTTGAGACTTGTAATATTTGAATGATGAATACGGTTCATCCCTTGTTTTGCCGACGTTAGTAAGCATCCCTTGAGACTTGTAATATTTGAATGATGAATACGGTTCATCCCTTGTTTTGCCGATGTCAGTAAGCATCTTTGGATACTTGTAATATTTGATTGATGAATACGGTTCATCCCTCGTCTTGATAAAGTTTGATGTGTTTCGTTTTGAAGGACCTCGGCTATATTCATGCAAAACCTTTATTATTAGTACCATTCACCGAGTATTCAGACTCACCCTCTCTATATATATGTAGGTGATGAGCAGGACGTCGGCGACGCCTAGACTATTTTGAAAGCTTGTTTTGGACTCACGATTATGTCGGCTTTGTTTTGTATTTATGTCGGCAATTCTTGAAAATCATGCTTCTTGGCTCGTATTAACTGTATTTTTGTATATGTCAGCTCGAGAAGCCTTTTGATCAAGATGTAATACTTATTTTACTTTGTTGTATTCAAGTTGTAAAGTTAATTGGAAATGTTTGGCATTGCATTTGATCTGCGCACAGCTCTTATGGACTGCTCGTATTTTAGATTATTGCTTCCGCATTTGTTAGCCCCGATTATTATACTCTGATTGTGTTAAGTTTTTGAAAGTTGGCCTTCGGTAATTACGGATTACTGGCTATCACGGCACCAAACTACTAGGGGCGGTTTGGGGTCGTGACAAAGGGATTTTGGGAAGGATTTGGAAAGGGAAAGGAAAAAAAAGAAAAGGTATGTAAAACTAGGTGAAATGTAGGTATATTTTATTCACATTTTATCTACATTTTCCCTTTCCTTTTCCCTTTCCAAATCGCTCCTCAAATCCTCCAATCAAACACAGTATAAATGGTTGTTTCAAGATCAATT
This sequence comes from Camellia sinensis, assembly GCF_055761805.1. Classification (NCBI taxonomy): domain Eukaryota; kingdom Viridiplantae; phylum Streptophyta; class Magnoliopsida; order Ericales; family Theaceae; genus Camellia; species Camellia sinensis. Next base: position 73,947,991 of record NC_138963.1, read on the forward strand.
GTGATGTGGCCTTCACTCATGACAAATCCAAAGCATCTATTGCAATTATTGCTAGAAACTGGAAAGCGGAGTTAGTAGAAGGTTGTGTCCAAACAATTTCATCTTCCTCAATTATGCAAGGTGAAGCAACTGATGTTCGGAAAGCATGCTATTTTGCTAATGCCCTCAACCTCATCCCGAAAACCATAGAAAATGATAACTAGGCAATGATTCATTTGTGTGGGTCTGAGACAATAATTCCTTGGGAAAGCAAGACAATTTTTCAAGATGTAAGGGACCTTAGACAATGACTTGCAGTCAACTTCAGCTGGAGTCCAAGAAAACTAAACAAACCAGAGCGTTAGGTGGCTAGAGCCCACATGAGTGGCTCTCTAAATACGGATTGGTCTCTTTCTCTTCACCCACCTAGATTTAGATAAACCTGTTAGGTTTTTGTAATTGGTAATCCTGTTTAACAAAACCTATTTCAATTATAATTTTATTCGCTCTTTTTATTTCAGTGAGGTTATGAATGTTTAAATGCGAATCCAACCTGAATTGTGTGCAAAGGAGTTTGTGATCTTGAAACTTTCATGTTTGCCACTTCGCTGACTACGTACGAGGATCGAGCTGCCTGGTCAGCTTGCGGGAGTTTACGGGGTAGCGCCAAATGGCAGGTTCGGGGCAGTGCCTAGGCAAGGTCGAGGGTCAGTGCCCCCGAAGCCAAAGTGGCTTGACTGCTCGAGCAGTCATCTGTGCACTCCGCTCGAGCGGTGAATGATATCATCCAATACTTTTGCAGAGTGCCTAAACTTCTGGAAAGAAAGTTTCACCGCTCAAGTGGTACAAGTTATGCTTAAGTGGTTAGCCTATATGTTTCGTACCACCTTTAGTCACATCGCTTGAGTGATGAAATGTGAGCTTTAGTGGTCTTCGTGATTTAGTTTACTTTAAAGTGCGCAGTTTGCTATTTCTAGGACTTAAGCCGTCCAGATTTTCAGAGAAGAAGAAAAAAATAAAGTGTTTCCTATTGGAGGGTGATTCTATGAGTGTTTCCTTAATAATTTAATAGTGATTAATGGATCCGTGAATTTTATATCAATATGATCAAGGGGTTTATTTGTTTTTTTTTATTTACAAAATAGAGAGTTGTTCTTAAGTGGATTTTGAGGAACTTGGGCATGAAACTTTAATGAATTCCAAAGTGGTTCATCATCGTGGATTCGACATCAGCGTTGCGGATTCAACGTTGGGTAAGACAATTCTAAGGTGAAGACGGTGGTGGAAGAGGCACATTGGAGTCGGTTCAATTCGAGTGTGAATTCGCTAAGTAATTGAGGGTACACTTATGGATTGTTTCATGGCTTTGACCTGTGATTTTTTTATTACAATTGGAGGCGCTCCAATTGTGGGTTTCTACGTTAAATCGTTGTGTCGATTTGTCTTTAATTGTTTGATTGAGATTATTATTTATTGTTTAAAAATTAAAACATAATCACAAATCAATATCTCAGGAATTTTTAGATTTTTCAAAACCTTTTTCTGGGTTGTAATGCTTTATTGCTTTTATTTGTTCAAAAAAAACAAAAGAAGCTTATGTTAATGTAAATGAATCATGAGTTGGGGCTTAAGCTTATACTATATGTTGCTTATATGAGCCTTCCAGATTGAGTTAGCTACATCCCTTGGGAAATTTTGAAAATGTGATGCCATATAGGCTCATCTCTTGGGCGACAATTGCAGGACTACAGAGCCATAGTGTACGTATCGTATTAGCATTCTCTTTTATAAAAATGTAATTTTAGATTCTGATTCGTGTGTTCAGCCTTCCCCAAACACCGCTTTAGCAAAAAGTTGCTCTTTTTATTTATTTTCTTTCCTTCTGAGATTTGTGTGTTGAATCTGCAAATTGCTAGTTATAGAAGTAACTTAAATATTATAGTTGAAGGTAAACTAAAATTAGCACAAATAAACTAACTTGGTCTTTTTTCAAAGGGCTCTCTCTATATGTTCTAAAAAATTTGGGGACGGATGATACATGGAATACCTTGAAATGTTCCCCTTTTCTTTATTCTTTTGACATGCCCAAACTGAGCTCTATAATCAATGAAATGTGGAAAGGTACAAAATTACTATATGAATAGAGGACTGCTACATTCACCGAATTTGTTTAGCCTAAATTCGTCCAAATGAGACTCTTCCGGGTAAAAATTCCCGTTTGGAAACTTGTGGGAGACTCATCACAGGAAGAGTCTCATTCCGACAAATTCGGACTGAACAAATTCAATGAATAAATCATTAATCATATGAATAATGTGTTTCATTATCATAATCTATTCAATTTTTTTATTTTATTTTTTATTTTTGTTATTGACTTACTTGCCAAAGTAATTAAAGCCTAAAATTGTGCTATAGAAGCTTCAACTACATTCATCCACAGTAGGGAAGCTGAAATTGGATCCGTTTGATTTAATTTTTGAATTGAGATTTAAGTGTTAAGTTATATTTTGAAAGATGAGTTGTTAAATGAGTTTTAAAAGTTGAAATCTGTTTCATTATGAATTTTGAAAATAATTTTGAGATGATTTGTAATTTTTTTTTTTTTTTTTGATTGATTAATATGTATAATATGAGAAAATGTGAAAGGAGAGAGCAGAGATGAAAGAGAAAAAGTGATTAATTGATTGATTAATAAAAAATAAGAATAAAAAAGAGAGGAGTTTTGAAAGTAATTTTGAATTATAGTTCATAAACATGTTTAATAAATATGTTTTATCTAAATCATAATTTAAAAACAAAATCATGATTTGAAATGTAAACCAAATGCTACCTAGCTTTCTTGCATGTGAAAGCAGGACAACACCACAGTAATCAATCTACAACAGGTGACAAAATGAAAGATCAGTCCTTGGATTCCAGTTTATGATTTAAGATACATTCAAAAACATGTATATATATGATTAGCCTGAACCACAAGATGATTGCTTTATCATTTTACAGAATCATCCATGATCCAACTTCAACTCAGGATACGCTTTCAGCACAAGAAATATCAATTTGTTTTATTACTTTTTCACGGGTATTGCTGTATTGTTATTTCCTCGAACAAATATGAACTACATTACAATGATTTTGGACTCATTCACAACCTCATCCCTTGAATTAATTGAGGTTGTCAAAGCTTGTTGGTTCAAAACCAAAATATTTGTGATACCACATCACTGCTCTAGAGACAGGAAAGCTAAAATACGCAACACATGAAACAAAAACTTTAACTGCAGTTCTAAATGAAGTCTGAAGTTAGCAGGGCTTGACATGTCATTTTCATTCAATCGTTTTCATTGTAGTCAGGCCGAACTGATTGTTCAAACTCCGCATCCATGATTACCCCATCCATGATATGTACAACGATCATCCCCTTCCTGAGATCTACATGCTGGGTCCTAACTCTGTTAACTATCAACATTCCATCCAAGTCCTTCGATATGTATAAACTGAATCCAGATAATGAATCATAACTAATCTCCTCACCAAATGGTACCGAAACTGAAGAGATCATCCTAGGCACAGCCGAAAAACCCAATATGCGAGTAAGTATTGCATGTGTGTCATTGAACTTCTCACCCGTTAAACTATCATTCAAACGTAGCCTCAAGTCACGCTCAAAAGCTCTCTCTGAAGGAACAAAGACTGTAAATGCAAGATCTTCAGGCAGCATTTCAATAATCATCTTACCAAATTGACCTGCCTTTTCATAACCCAAAGCCCGTTTTATTTTCTTATGCCGAAAAGAAGTTAATGTACTATCTGCCACTGATATATCTGGAAGCTTAAGTACTGAAATTATCACAACCAGGAGGCAACAAACAGAAGCAACTATACAAACAAATGCAACTGGGCTTTTCACAAAGCGACCTCTTGTTATCTTCATTAATAACAACCCATAAATCAATCTTTCTCATTAAGATTTGTTGCTTAAGCCTGCATTTACAAAGTCAAAAGTATTAACCTCAAAATTTGATCAATGTACATTAGTCATTTAAGTTGCAAATCTTTCAGATATTATACATTAATCTATACCAGTGTAAAAGTTTTCTACGAATGTAACAATTTTAGGATAGAATTATGGGAGCTTCTATTTCCGCATATAGCTTCCTCTCAGTGCAATATTTGGTTCGGAAGTAGATTTCCAAACAGACAAATGAGTTTTGTTCATAAATCAACTTTCAAATAAAAAATTCGGAAATTAAGTGTGTGAACTAAGATAATATGGTGTGTGGAAATAAAAGCTCCCTAATTATCCATACTAAATGAAATGATGACAATAGTATCCTCCACAGCTCTAACAGATTGCTAAAAATGAGTTAAAAATTTTGCATTAACAGCGATAGTCAACTATGATAATAATAAAACATGAAGCCTATAATTTAGTTGCATCTCTTTTTTCTTATTTTCTATTTTTTTTTTTTTTAGCAGCAACAAGAAGATACTTCATTGAATAAAAAAGCGATAACAAAGAGAGAAGAAGATGTCCTCTTACAATGAGGAATACACAACACACACACTCAAAAAAATACAAAAACTAACTAATAAAACCAGCAGGTAAACATCCCCAAGACTAGGACTGACAAACGGCTCCCCAGTCTTTGCAAACCAAAAAAAGGGGATCCCTTTGCATGGGGGAGACACATAAGCCCAAAATGAGGCTAAGTGACATGCCTTCTCCCACAATAAATCCTCATCCGCTCCTCGTCTTCGAAAATTCGTACATTCCTCTCCAACCAAATGGTCCAGAAAATGGCAACTACACTGCAAGACCACAATGACTTGGCTTTCCTATTGCCACCAAAACTGCCAAAATTAATTAAAAGCATGTGCGTGCAGACCCTTGGAGATACCGACTGTAAATCACAAAGCCCAAAAAGGCACTTCCATAAAGAGAGAGCCAATGGATAGTGAAGAAATAAGTGGTTCGCCGATTCCACATTCCTCCTACACATTGTGCACAAAGGGAGTGATTAGGTCTTCTCCTTTGGAAGAGAGCATTGGTCATAATGCTTCATTGGGCCAAGGACCAAATCAAAAACTTCACTTTATGAGGTAGAACAGCCTTCCAAATTTACTAACGAAATGGAAACAAAGGAACGGAGGGCACATCAATGATTTTTATCAAAAAAGGATTTGCATGAGAAGACCCCAAAAGAATTGATATTCCAAACCCTCTTATCACAAGTGGAAGGAGACAAAGAAACCCCCTCAAGAAATGACAACAAAGATACCAACTCGAGATTCCCTATCACTTAGATTTTTGATGAAGTAAAGTTCCATAAGATTGGTGCCAAATTAGAGCATGCCACCAATGCAATTGAAACCTTCCGAGGTCAGACCACTCTATAAAGAAGTGGAAAAGCTCTATCAAAAGAAGAATCCCCCACCCAAACATCCTCTAAAAAACGGGCGCTTTCCCCGTTACCCACTTTCAAAGAAAGGAATCTAGACATAAACAGAAACACACGAGAGATGGATTTCCAATGGAATGCCATAATGATTCACTTTCGACGGGAAACCTCCATAACCACTTGCTCAAGAGAGCAATGTTTCTTGCCACAATGTTCCCAATAGCAAGGCCCCCTATATTTCTAGGAAGATAAACAACCTCCCACTTGGCTAGGTGATCCCTCTTCCCCTCATCATATCCTTACCAGAAAAAATCCCTCATTAGTTTTTCAATATTTTTGGCAATCCTAACCGGAATTTTGAACAAAGACAAAGAATACACAAGAATGCAACTCAACATGGACTGCACCAAAGTGTACCTCCCCCATTAGATAACAAGGCTCTCTTCCATCCCTCCAACCTCTTACCAATCTTAACAAGAACAAGATTCTAAAACACCTCTGACCTAGGATCTCAGCCCAACGGTAGCCCTAAATACTTGAGAGGGAACTTTTCTATGGAACAACCTAGAATGACTGCCATCCTTTGCACCTAACTATGCTCCGGATTAATGCCGACAACATTACTCTTATGCTAAGTTACACGGACTCGAGTACGGGTATCGGGTGCGGGTGCGTATCTAGGGGTCGGACACTTCAAAATTAAAAATTAAGGATACGTGGATATGTATCCAAATTTGAATACGGGTACGGGGATACGTTAAATAGGTTTTTTTAAAAATATATATTTATTATAACGCGGACACAGGACATGACAATTTTTGAAAAATGGGAATACGGACACGACAGGAGACACGGCAAATTTTTTAATTTTTTTATAAATATTTTTATTTTAATGTACATTAATTATTTTATTTATTTATTCTATTTTTTAAATAATGTGTTTCAATTAATTTTTTTATTTATTTTTATTTTTTTTATTAATATATATAAGTATATATTATCTTATAAATATATTATATGTTATATAATAATTATTATGTAATATATAATAATAATATAACTATTATTATTATTATATATAAACTATTATTATTATATATAGATAGATACGAATAGAGATATGAATCAACAGACAGACGAACGACAGAGACAGAGGGAGAGAAAAGCGAAGCCATCGATCGCGATCGCAAGGGAGAGAGAGAGAGAGAGAGGCTTTTCGAAGTTGCCCGGGTGTTCGGCTGTTCGATCGACTGATGGAGCTTCGATCTTCGACTGGATCGAAAGGATGGAGCTCAATCGAGGTCTTCGATCTTCGACTGGATGGAGCTTTGACCAGGTTCTCTCTTGCTCTCACCTCTTTCATTTCTTTTGCATTGTAAAGAGCCGTGTCCGAGAGAGAATAGGCGAATCTGACACAAATCCCACACCCGCACCCATGTCCTGTCGTGTCGACATGGGTACTTCGCCCCAAAGTGCCGAGTCCATGTGACACAGCTCTTATGAAGATTGACTTTAAGACCCAACACAATTTCAAAGACTCTCAAAAGTGCTAAACGATTGCCAACTTTACTTTCCTCTTTTAATTAAGATAGTATCATTAGCAAATTGTAAATGAGTGACATTAATCTTATCCCTAACCACCACAAATCCTTCAATCACACCCTTTTCCATGGCCCTATCAATCAATCTTCCCAACGCATCCACTACCAAAATGATGAATAGGAAAGGGGACAATGGATCGCCTTGCCTTAATCTCCTGGATGCCAAAAAGGATCTCCCTAGTTTCCCATTCACAATGAGTGACAAGTTGCACGTTGATACACACCCCCAAATCCACTTCCTCCATCTGTCCCCAAAGCCCTTTGTTTGCATAACAAAATCCAAGAAAGACCAATCCACATGATCGTAAGCTTTCTCAAAATCCACCTGAAAATGATTCCCTCCTTATGCAATCTTCTATACTCTTCCACCACCCCATTGGCCACTAGAGCCACATCCAAAATCTACTGTCCATGCACAAAGGCATTTTGTGTCATAGATATTGTGACTCCCAGGACAGCCCTAAACCTCTTTGAAAGCAACTTTCCCAAAATCTTATAAAGAGATGTGACCAACTAATGGGTCTAAAATTCCCAATCTTAACCGACTTCTATCTTTTAGGAATAAGACAAATGAACGATGCGTTGGTGCATAAATTAACCACTCCATTTTCAAAGAATTCACCAAACACTCCCATTAGATCCGCTTTCACTACATCCCAACAATCTTGTAAGACCGCCATAGAAAAACCATCCGGGCCAGGAGCCTTATCTCTATCGCATTCAAAACGACATGTTGAACCTCACTCTCATCGAAGGGCCTCTCTAGCCATCTAGCTTTAGAATCTTCCACCGGCTTCCAATCAATACCTTTAATCCTTGGTCGCTCCACTCCGCCGTTAAAGTCCAAATTCGAGTAAAACTTGAAAATCTCATTAACAACTTGCTCCTCCTTATTCACCACCACCTCTTGCTCAACCTCCAAATTCTTAATGAAATTCTTCTTCCTCTTCCCCGACCCAACTCTGTGGAAGAATTTGGAATTAATATCGTCTTCCTTTGCTCATTTTAACTTTGCCCTTTGCTCCCAAAAAATCTATTCCCTGAAAACAATCTCTTCTAATCTCATTTTTAACATGTTCCCTTTCCACCCTCATCTCTCTTGACAAGCCCTTCCTTATCTCCTTTGCATCTATCTCATCAATGCTCTTTAACTATCTCAACTTTTGCTTCTGACAGATCACCAAAGACCTCTTGCTCCCACACTTTCAGTTTCTCCTTAATCCCTCTTAATTTTCTCATTAATCTAAACCCCTCCCACCCATGACATCTACAACTTTCCTACCAACCCCAAAAATTTTCTTAAATGATTGATCCTTTAGCCACATGTTTTCAAACCTGAAGGGTAATGGACCCCATTTAAATGGGAAGCTCTCTAAAATCTCTGGGCAGTGATCCAAAACCACTCTGGGCAGTGACTCTTGCCTAATAAAGGGGAACAACTCCTCCCACGCCAAAGAGTGAAGAAATCTGTCCAACATACAGCACACTAGGTTTTCCTAAAGATTAGACCATGTGAATCGGGCATTACTCAAAGGGAGATCGATCAACTCACAATCCCTAATGAAAGAGTCAAAAACCCTCATACTCCTGTTCGTGGAATTTGCATTGAGCTTTTTTGAGACAAGTCTACATTGAAATCCCCACCACACACCAATTAAGAGAACAAAGCCCATATAAACCTTGCCAATTCCTCCCACCATTCCAGACGACCATTAGGCCTATTGGGACCATACACCCCTGTCAACCACCATTCACTATTGTCATGATTTCGAAACTTGAAAGACAATGAAAAAACCCTTAAAAGTGTCTCGCACTCAACCTCTACTCTCTCCTAAAAAATCATCATAATGCCCCCTGATCTCCCACAAGATGGCAAAAATGCCCATTTTCGAAACCTAGTCCCCCAAATGCTTCTGATGAGAAACCTATCACACCTCACTCTTTGTTTCTTGAACATCACAATGTCCAATTGATGCACGTTCAAAAATTCTTTAATCACCACCCTCTTTCTACAGGAGCGCAGTCCTCTTAACATTCCAACTCAAAATCTTCATTTTGAACCAACATTTCCCCTCACCTCCTTTGCCCTTCCCTCATAATTGATGCCACTCTAAGTTTCTTAACAATCCCCGACCCTTTCCTATTACCACTGTTTCTATGGATGCTAAATAATTTAGTTGCACCTCAGCATCTCTTCGTTAACCTTAACTCGATTTGCTCTACAAGACTACAATTACTTATTTTCACGTTTGATGAAAATAATTTCATCGGAGTTTCTTGTTATTTTCTCAAAATATATAAATTATTAGATTGAATGTTTTAAAATACTAGTGGTGGTGCACGTGATAATTATATATATATATATATATATATTTATTATCCATTCAAATTGGATATTTTTTGAAATTTTATTAGTTTTATCAGTCATTAAAAACACACACACACACACACACACATTTTTAAGGAGTTTGTATTTTATGTATGCATATTATTGTGAGTGTGTGAAGTGAGATATTAAATATTAATAACCTATTAATTTATTGTGTTGTATATATTTACAAATAGCAATTGTAGGAGTCAATAGCCAGAGCATGCAACGCCAGCATAATTTGCACAGCAACAGCAACAGCCTCAACAAACTCTGGGAATAAGAACTTTAGAATCATACCAATTATTAAACAAGCTACAAAAGGGTATAAAAAATCTACCAACATGACAAACAGACTAAAGCACACCAACAGTTGTCAAACCTTTGTTACTTGTGTAATTGAAGTAGTACTCATGTTTTTTTTTTATTATAAAAAATAAAAAGAGAATTTATGAGGCTGCCCAATGGCAAACCCGATCCTAAAATAGATCAAATACCATACACATAAAATAAAACAGTGTTGTGAAAGGCGTGCCTAGGCGCAAGGCGCAGTGAGGCGCAGAGGCTGCAACTGAAGGGACCCAAGGCGAGGCGATATAGATGAGTCACGCGCCTTGGGTTAGGCACAAAAAGGCTCAAGGAAACACTTAAGTGTGCCTCTTTTTTTTTTCTTTTTTTTTTCTGATGCTGTCCGAGCCTTGCAGTCACCCAGCAAAGATGAACTCATGCAACTCAATATCCAAATCAATCGACGACTGAAAGCCCTAAAATTGATCGAAGAAAGCTTAAGGTTCGTTGCGACTTCATCATTGCTAGGTGACTGCAACTTTGTTGCGACTTCATCTCTTCTCTTCCTCTGGGCTCGTCACGACTTCATCTTTGCTGGGTGACTGCAACTTCGTCTTCTTCTTCTTCGTTGTGCTGCTTCAATTAAACCTTCTTCTTTTTTTTGCTGCTTATTCACTATGTTGCTGGGTGTTTTTTTTTCCTCCTCCTTCTCCTTCTCCTTCTCCTCCTCTTCTTCTTTGCTGGGTGTTGTCGTCTCTTTGTTTTTGTTTTTTTTTTTTTTTGCTGCTTCGCTGCTGGTACTGGGTGTTTTTTTTTCCTTCTCTTTTTCTTTGCTGGGTGCTGTTCTCTCTCTGTTTTTTTTTGCTGCTTCTTCATTGCTGCTGCTGCTGGGGACTTTATTTTTTTCTCTTCCTCCTTCGTCTTCTTCATTGCTCTCTGTTTTTTGTATTCTTCTTTGGTTTTTTTTTTTCCTGCTGCTATCGGTCTGTTTTGAGTCTGTCTCTGTTAGGAAAAACAAATTACAAATAATTAATTAATCACACATTACATTACACTGAAGTTATTTTCCTTTTATTAAATTTGTTGTATAGAAAGTGACATCTAAAAGTAATAGAAAAGATTCGGTGTGGAAACATGCCCATTTGATAGAGCCTAATAACTTAAATAGGTTTGAATGTAATTTTTGTGGTAAAGTATCAAATGGAGGTGTTTATAGGGTGAAACAACACCTTGCGGGAGGTTATAGGAATGTCACTGCTTGCTCAAAGTATCCAGCTCATGTAAAAGAAGAGATTAGAGAGTTCATGTCAAAAAAGAAGACGCAAAAATAAGAAATGAACACGTTGCCTGATTTCGATGACATGGATATGAAAGATAAAGATGTTGAAATCAATGTCAATCAACGCTGTAAGTTGACAAGTAGCAGCCAAGATTCATCCAAATCCAAAATGCCAAAGAGAAACGGGCCTATGGATGTTTACTTCACACCCAATCCTGAATCAGTGGTGAAAAATCGAAGAGATCAAGCAAAAGGGAAGCAAACACAAATTGATTATAAAAAAGAAATGAGCGCTCAGGTAGTGCAAAGATTTGCAAGGTAGATGTATGATGCTAGTATCCCTCTTAACACTCTAAATTATGAGAGTTTTGGACCAATGATTGAAGAAATGAACATGTTGCCTAATTTCAGTCCAACACATTAGCTATTCAAAGAAGAAACGAACATGTTGCTTGATTTCGGTCCAAAACTCTCATAATTTACAGCATTGAAAGGGATACCAGCATCATACATCCACCTTGCAAATCTTTGCACTGCCCGAGCTCTCATTTCTTTTTTGTAAGAATCCTTCTCATCAATTTGTGTTTGCTTCCCTTTTGCTTGGTCTCTTCAATTTTTCACCACTAATTCAGGATGGGGTGTGAAGTAAACATCCATAGGCCTGTTTCTCTTTGGTATTTTTTGATTTGGATTTGGATAAACCTTGGCTACTACTTGTCAACTTACGGCGTTGATTGACATTGATCTCAACATCTTCATTTTCCATGTCCATGTCATTGAAATCAAGCAACATGTTCATTTCTTTTTGTTGCGTCTTCTTTTTTGACATGAACTCTCTAATCTTTTCTTTTACATAAGCTGGACACTTTGGGCAAGCAGTGACATTCCTATAACCATTTGCGAGATGTTGTTTCATCCGATAAACACCTCCATTTGATACTTTACCACAAAAATTACATTCAAACTTATTTAAGTTATTGGGCTCTACCAAATGGGCATATTTCCACGCCGGATCTTTTCTATTATTTTTAGATGTCATTTTCTACACAACAAATTTAATAAATGGAAAATAATTTCAGTGTAATGTAATGTGTGATTAATTAATTATTTGTAATTTTTTTTTCCTAACAGAGAGACTCAAAACAAAGACCAACAGCAGCAAAAAAAAAAAAAAAAAAAAGAATAAAAAAAAAACAGAGAGCAATGAAGAAGAAGGGGAAGAAGGAGGAGAAGAAGAAGAGGGGGGAAAAAAAAACAGAGAGACAACAGCACCCAGCAAAGAAGAAGAGGAGGAGAAGGAGAAGGAGAAGAAGGGAAAAAAAAACACCCAGCAGCAGCAATGAAGCAGCAAAAAAAAACAGAGACAACAGCACCCAGCAAAGAAGAAGAGGAGGAGGAGAAGAAGAAGAAGAAGGGAAAAAAAAACACCCAGCAGCACAGCGAATAAGCAGCAAAAAAAAAAAAAAGTTGAATTGAAGCAACACGGCGACGAAAAAGAAGAAGAAGGCGAACCTGAAGACAAAGTTGCAGTCACCCAGCAAAGATGAAGTCGTGACAAGCCCAGAGGAAAAGAAGAGATGAAGTCGCAACGAAGTTGCAGTCACCCAACAAAGATGAAATCGCAACGAACCTCAAGCTTTCTTCGATCGATTTTAGGGCTTTCAATCGTCGATTGATTTGGGTATTGAGTTGTATGAGTTGTAATCCTATGTGGTTGGACACTTTCAAACTCATATCAGAGCCATTAGATAAGCATTAGGAGAAGAAAGAAAAAGAAAAAGAAAAAGAAAAAAAAAAAAAAAGAAAAGGCACGCTTAAGCGTCACCTCCTTTTTGCGCCTAACCCAAGGCTCAGAGAAGGCGCAAAACTCATCCATATTGCCTTGCCTTGGGTCCCTTCAGTCGCAGCCCCTGCACCTCGCTACGCCTTGCACCTAGGCGCGCCTTTCACAACACTGGTTGGCTTCCAGTTACTAACCCTAGTAGTACGGTTCTTATATAAATGAATATGTATATGTATATCAGGGTATTAAGTAGTCCAATCTATGAAGCATGGACACGCCAAAATGGAAGCCGTGGCGGTGTCGGATACGGGGACACGTACGGGACACGGCATCTGGCGTGTCCCCTTAATTTAATTAATTTTTATGCGAGGGACACGGCAGAGACACGCGTGTCCAAATCTGGACACGCCATGGGACACGGGAGAAGAGTAAATGAAAGAGAAAATGAGTACAAACCTGGTCAGCGACTTCTCAGCCTTCAATCTCGAGCCAATCGACCTCCATCCAATCCATTTCGACGATCCAGTCCACTTCAACTCAGAGCTTTCTCTCTCGCCTTCGGCTTCGCATTTGCAGAGCTCTCTCTCTCTCGCCTTCTCTCTCTCTCCCTCCCTTGCGATCGCGATCGCGATCGCTTCTGTCTCCCTCTCTCTCGCTGATCGCGATCGCGCAATCGCTGGTCTCCTCTCTCTCGCTGATCGCGATCGGTGGTCTCCCTCTCTCTCGCTTTTGCTTCTGTCTCCCTCTGTCTCTTCTGTCTCCCCCGTCTTTATCCATATAGGAGTATAATATATGTAACTATTATTTATTATAATAACTATTATTATATTATAATAACAATAACTATTATAATAACTATTATTATTATTATATATTATAACTAATAGCTATTATAATTATATATTATATAATAGTTATTATATAACATAAATATACTTATAAGATAATATATAATACATATTATAAAATAATATATACTTATTAATAAATAAATAAATAAATACATATGTAAAATAAAATAAAAAAATTAATTAGAACACATTATTTAAAAAATAAAATAAATAAATAAAATAATTAATGTGCATTAAAATAAAAATATTTATAAAAAAATTAAAAAATTTGCCGTGTCCCCTGCCGTGTCCGTGTCCCCATTTTTTAGAAATTGCCGTGTCCCGTGTCCGTGTCCGTGTCCGTGTCCGTGTCCGTGTCCGTGTCCGTATGCGTGTCCGTGTCCATGTCCATGTCCGTGCTTCATAGAGTCCAATTCACATTATACCATATTGGGTCATTATGGCCTCTTATTCAAACAGGGCCGGCATTGAGCAAAGGCGAGCAAAGTGGCCACTTAGGGCCCCTAATTTGTCTCAAAAAATGGGACCCCAGTTGGTTAAAAAACAAAATTAGAAACAAGAGACATGACTTCTAATGAACAAAAATCAATTTCAAGTAAGTGAATAAGGGGTGAAAAAAAATTACAATGAAGTTAAAATTGACGACAAATCTCAATTTCTATAAGCAAATCTAGAAATTTAAAGAACAACACATGGAATCCACTCAAGTCCTAATGAAACTCACAACAAAAAAAGGGGGTCAAATATGAGTTACATATTACAATGAAGTTAGAATACACAATGTATTTCAATTTCTATAAGAATCCCAAATTTTAACAAACGCATGGAATCCACAAAAGTTCAAATCAAATTCACAACAAATTTCGTTACCTAATTTATTTATTTTTTTTCACACACTCTCCTAAACCACTTTGCTCCCCCTTCTCTACACTCTCAGCTCACTTTTCCATCTCTTCAGCGTTAATCTTATTTCCTCCCAAGTATACAAGTACATATTATTAGTACTAATAATACTAACACATTAGCAACCAGGTAATAATACCACAACCTCATAATCAGCATCAACTTAAGAAAGAAGTCTATGCAACAACAGTGAGAACTCCTAGATAATCAGACCACAAAACCTGGTCGCCTTGCATCCAACATTGAACCAAACAAACTTTTATCAAACAGATGGTGCTCATATGTTGTAACTTATCTATCTCTACTGCACCAATTAAAACTTAGCATAATATTCGAGTAATAATTTACCAAATTGACAAATTAACAAAATCTTGATAGGGATCTAAAAAAATTAAAATTGTACAAAATTAATAATAAACCATGGCAACACATTGGTTAGCAGAGAACATCACATACCAAAACAATAGAGTGAAGAAAGGAATCAGAACTCACGGTGAGTGACTAAGCAAGAACTTGCTGACATATTCTTAAAAATGAAATCAAAGATGCAATGAGTTATTGTTTTGATTTGGAAATACAAATAGGCAAAGAGAAAGCGTTGCGTGTACAAGCCCTAACCCTAACCCTAACCCAAAAAAAATTGAAAGATAGGAAGAATAGAGTTAGAAAGAAAGAAAGAAATATGATCTAATGGAATGCTTTACCGCAAAGAATCGATGATGAACCATGCAATGATCGATCAATTGTCCTTCTTTTCATCGAAATTGCATCAAAATCGCCTTTCCAACGGTGCTCACTCTTCTCCAGATGATGGTTGTTGTGGTGGTGGTGGTGATCGGAGATGATGCTTGTGGTTGGATATACGGTTCGGCATTGCAGTCTCGCGAGCTTCAGAGTTCGCTGCCATTAAAAAAGGATGATCACCTTCATTCATTTTTTATTTATTTAAATAAATAAATTAATTACTCTAATTTTTTGATTAATTTGTTATCAAAATATTTTTAAAATTTTTCATCTTACTTTAAATTTATCTTTTCATCAAATTTAGTTAAAAACATATATTTTTAATGTTTTGTCGTTTTAATTTTCATCAAATTTTTAAAAGATTTAATAAATTTTTAATTTGATAAAAAAAATGTCTCTCAATTGATTTGATGAATGAATTAGACAGTTTTGTAAGGAATGTCCAACTGTTTTAAATTGTTTTAAACAAAATTCAACTCATTTTTATAATATCTCATTTTTTTGATAACTATGATAGAAAAATAAAATTATCTCTTTTATTGGCAAATCCAAGATTAAAAAGCCACTTCAATTTTTTATACCACGTTTTCAAACAAATTGACATTTTTTAGAAAAGGTTTGGAATTGATAAAAAATTAATAAAGAGAAGGTGAGGACTAAAGGTAAATAACAACGGATTTGTGTTACGAGAATAAATTATCTTCTACTGATATATTCAATACATTCATTGCTCATCAAAAGAGCATACATATATGGTAGGAAAGCAACACTCTTGTACTACACAACAATATCTCATTTCTCTCTTTATGCTTATCAAAAGAACACACACACACATATATATAGATAGATAACTAATCACCGACTTCACCAAGACCAAACTCCTATTCTCCATTTCTCCATCCTTTTGTTATCTTCTTCTATAAAGTAATACGTATTCAACCCCAATTGTATATCTTTTTATGGTTATCCAAATATTTCACAACACTCCTTAAATAACCATATACTAAAAATATGTCTCGTTAAAACCTTACCTAGGAAAAAAAAAACGTTTGGTGAAGGAAAAAAATACAATATTCTTGTATGTAATTTGTTTAGATTGCCTTATTAAAACCTTGCTAAGAAAAACCTAATGGGAAAAAGTCTTAGACGAAAGAAAAAGAGTACAATCTACAAATCTGCTTAAATAGATGACTCCCCCTCCATGCTGCATAATAGATATTTATGTTGACGCATCCCAATGTTATGCACCGGCTTCTTGAATGTTGCAGTCGGTAGTACTTTAGTAAATAGATCTGCTAGATTATCAATTGAGCGTATCTTTGATCTATGTGATACATGCAGCATTATCTTCATATAATATGGTTGGACTATCTTTTGTTAAAAACAATCCGCATCTTTCTTAAATATTATGGATCATGGATCCAACCCAATTACATTCTCAACTTGCTTCATGAATTGCAAGTATCTCTGAGTGATTTGAAGAAGTAATAGTCAATGTCTATTTTACTGATCGCCAAGATATAGCAATATTTTCATAGATAGAAACATATCTTGTTTGCGATCTGGCTTTATGTGAATCAAAGAGATATCCAACATCTGTATCTCCAATTAGCTGCGGCCTTGATTTGTTTGAATAAAATAAACTCATATCGGTTATTCACGAAATAACGTGATATCTGTTTTACTTCATTCCAATGGCTTCGGGTTGATATAGAAATATATCTTGCTAATAAATTGACTGCAAATGCAATATTCAGCCTGATACAATTTATAAGATACATAATAGCACTAATTGCATTGAGATATAGTACTTTAGGACCAAGAATTTCTTCACCATCTTTTGGAAGGCGAGAAAACCATTGGAGTATTTAATGGATGAACTTTTTTCATATAAAGGTGCTTCAGGACCTTTTAATTAATGAACAAGAATTCTATTTGGCAAATGTTTGATCTGCATGGCAATACAAAATTTCATTGTGCTAAGATTCAAATCTTCAACATATACTATAAGAATTGCAAATCTGGATTCCTCACTTTTGGGTTTTGAATTAAATGTTTATGGCACCGTAAATCCTTTAGGGACTTATATATATCACTATCTAGTGATCTATCAATATGCTGTAACTACATTCATTAAAAGCATATCCAAATTTTCTATGATTTCCAAACTGATGAGAAATCTAAATGCAATTACATTCATTACGGGTGAATAAGTTTTCTCATAGTTAATACTAAGTTCCTACAAGAAACCTTGCACAATAAGTTGCGTATTATATCTAACAATTTCATTTTTCTCATTGCGTTGTACCACAAATACCCACTTATATCCAACAATACCCACTTATATTTGACAGGCTATGTCCCTTTAGGGGGTTAGACTACAGGTCCAAATACTTCACGTTTTTTTAAGCAAGTTTAACTTTGCTTATATTTTTTCTTTCCACATAGGCAATTATTTCTACGTCATCATTCTTCGACGATTTGTGGTTTATTATCGTCATCATTTTTTATAATGTTTTCACCATTGCTTTCGGTAATGTTTTCACTATTACTTCTGGTAATATCGAGAGCAATTTTAAACAAAAATATGTTGTCAACAATAGTTTAATTTATATCCCAAATATTTCTTGTACGTATATAATGTATTGAGATCTCATTATTTTCAGGTACCTTTTCTACCTCAAGGGATAACTATTCAGGAGGTTCCACTTCAGGGGATAACTCTTCAGGAGATTCCTCTTCTGGAGGTTCTACTTCAAGAGGTTTATAAGTAGGAGATTTAGATAGATTTATAACAGTCTGTTTTGTGGGTCTAGCCTCTCCAGGAGCACTAAGAATATTTTGTGGTTTTAGCCTCTTCAAGAGTGCTTGGTATAGTCTCTTCTGGAGCATCTCTTTAAAAGCGCGGATATAACCTCTTCAGGAGCGCTAGATATGCTCTCTTCAGGAGTACCAATTGTTTTTTTCTTTCAAAAAATTTTGTTTTTTGCACCAACAGGTCTACCACGTTTCTGGCGTAACTTAGATACTAGCATATTGTTATTTAGGAACATCAATTCTTGCTGGAGCATAAGATGTTATTATACTTTTAGTGTCGGTGAAGTCATCTGGTAATTGATTTGCTTAATCTTGGCAAATAAATAATCCTTTGAACTTCTACTTCACGAGAATCAATGTAAGATAACATCGAATTATTTCAAGTGATTTCACGTCAAGTTTTAGGCTGCGACTTTTCTCTCCCTGATGATGGGAAGACTGCTTCATCAAAATGACAATCCACAAAGCATGTTCTAAATCCATTGCATGTTAAGGGTTCAAGATATCTAATAATAGATGGAGAATTAAAACAAACATAAACTCCAAGTTTACATTAAGAATCCATTTTGTTGTGCTAAGGGAGTGCAATAGAAACATATACAGCATAAACAAACACTTTAAATGAATAACAATTAATGGTTGACCAAATATAAGCTATAATAGTGAGTACTCATGTATACAGTTGGTCTAGCATGACCCTATGTTGAAACAAGTAATTTATTTTTCATGAGCAAAACTTAAGCCATCAACTGAAGCCATTTAATTAAAATTTAAACTACACCATTTTGAGTATGAATATAGGTAGTAGGGTGCTTAACATTAATACCAATAGGTATGCAATAATCATTAAAAGTTGCGCTACAAATAAGACTATCTAGTTAATGTAGCTATCAAAATCATGAATTAATGAATAGTCCATATTGATATGAATGAGATAGTCTAATAATTAATTTTCTCAAGCAAAGCATAGATAATCACTTGGTAAAAAAATCTTCTGGTTCTTTAATGAATGTCCCATTTGAATTTTCAATAATAAAATCCATCATTTTAGATACCAGATGTTTAGGCTAATCATGTCATAACATGAAAAGTTTTTTGGATTATAACACTTCTGGTGCATTTAGTTGAAGCACTTCTGGTGTATCATAACATTTGATTCAACTGCTTTTGTTGTCGTATAAGACAACCTATATAAATATCAAGGAACTTTCCAAGACCAGCTTCTAGTTGAAAACAATAGAAGTAATGTATAAATATTCTTCTTTACTTTTACTTATGGTTTCAATAACCAATACGACATATATCTTTAAAACTGAACATATGTCTTCTAGATTTGATAGAATATACTTCATCAATATCAAATTTGATTCTATTTGACAATTATAATATTGGCTCTTCCAAAGCTTTTAATCAATTTTGCAGAACTTAAGATTTTACATTAGCTTTTGTCAATATCAAAAAAAATTTCATTACAAAAAATTGTGGGTGTCTTTATACTGTCTACTAAATAAATATTTTACTAAACATTTTAGAATTAGTCAATACATCAATACAATCCATGTCTATAGACCACTAATTATCATTTCCAAAGCATGATCAAACAGGAAAATATAAATTTCTAAAACATAACTAAAACAAATATAATATTCAGCAATTAGTGTGAATATTTTCATCACCAATAATCTTTCTCTTTTCTTTTATCAAGGCTTGTTACCCAAAAGGAAAACACTCCAAGTAAGAAAATTTTCTATAGTAAAATATTGTTGAAGAATAGTATTTTGAGAAAATTGTTAAAAAAAAATGCATAATGATTAATAAGGATGAATAGTGAATTGTCGGGCGAAATCTTTCAAAACATGAATAGTAATTATTTATGCATAGTAATCACTCTATTTTCTAACAGATTTATTTATCATGCAATATACACCATGATAAGCAAGATGAATACATGCATACATACCTACACCATTCTTGGGAGATTTTATTATATAAACCTTTCTTCTTTTTCTTGTGATATCTCAGGATCATTTCACTTCAGGTGGAATTTCATAATATTTTTGCTCGAATGTTTCTGAACATGTACCCTACGGATTCTGTAATTTTACCTCAGTCATGTCCAAAACCATGATTTCTCCCTCGTCCAACCATGAAATGCAACTTCATTCATTTCAAGGAATGGAGCAAAGCCTGTTAGACAGGATTGATGATTTTTCAATAACAATTGCTTAGTTTATTTCGTCACAAGAAGGCATCAAATCAATTCATAGTACTTAGTAAATCGACGCTCTTTATATTGTTACTGCAAGAGTATATTATTAGCGTGAAAATTTCAACACATATTCTATAGATTGTACTCACTAACTAATTCATAATTTTACAACTTCAAGTGCAATTGATTTGGGAGGATTACGGTCTTCTGGTACTTGTATTTCTCCTTCAACAAAATAAGTGAACCTGTTATCGTGAGGTATTCAGTTTTAATTCTTCTTAGAGATGGTGGCGAATGAATATTATTGCCTTTGCGCTATCCTTCAAGGATGCTTCATTTTCATGTTTAATGGTATCTCCAAGATTCATTACCCCAAGGTGGATCTCAACATCAAAGATTCAAGATAAATAAATTTCCCAAAAATATCAAGATCTATGAATTCTAATTTTGAAGGATTTGACATATTTATGCATTCAACACAACAATCGTAATATTTTTAGTATTACGTGAATATATTAAGGAAAATATAGAATTAGCCTTATCATGAACTGCTCTAATAAAATATTTATTCATAATTTATTTATACTTACCTCAACCATTTTGTAGAAAGACCACACTAACCTTATTTGTATGTGGTTCCACTTTTCCTTCTCGTGTGGTCAGAATCTCGTGCTGATAAAACTAATAAAGAGAAAGTGAGGACCAAAGGTAAATAACAAAGAATTTGGGCTAAGAGAATAAATGATCTTCCACTAATATATTCAACACATTTGTTGCTCATCAAAAGAGCATACATATGTGGTAGGAAAGCAACACCCTTGTACCACACAATAATATCTCATTTCTCTCTTTCTGCTTATCAAAAGAACACACACACACATATATATATAGAACCAGTCACCGACTTCACCAAGATCAAACTTCTCTAGAGCTCTTCATTTCTCCATCATTCTATTATCTTTTTCTATAAAGTAATACGTATTCAATCCCAATTGCATATCTTTTTATGGTTATCCAAATATTTCACAACAGGAATAACATAATTATATCATCAAATATCATAAAAATTTATTTTTAGAGTTTTTAATTAGATCATGCTTTTATAAAATTACATGGTTTTAAGTTTTTTTTAGTGTGATGTTTAACTATTCCAAAACTAAGAAAAAAAATATAAGACTAATTTTAATCGTGCTTTATATAAATTGAGATAAAAAAATTAATATTTTTAATCACGTTTTTATATAAATTGAGATTTTTTTATATATATATTTTCAATCACGCTTTTATATAAACTGAGATTGTTTTAAATTTTTAAGTGTGATTTTTTTTCTTCAAGTGTGATCTTTAACCATTATTGTAATTGTAGAGAGAGAGAGAGAGAGAGAGAGAGAGGAAATACCTGGTGGATAAGATCTTTGGAGGTTGGTTGGGCCAAGGAACTCATGTGCATGTGTGGTAGAGAGGAAAGAGGGAGAACCCGGTGCAATTGGCAAAAAGAATCGATTAGAAATTAGGGTCAAAATTAATTTTTGTTGTAATGTCTAATTGATGACGAACTTGTTTCCTCACCAAAAATTTTTAAGTTTACGCAAAACATCATTTGTAGCAAACGTGTTCCCACAATCGAAAATATTGTCGAGTAATTATTTTTGATGATGAAATTTCGTTTTTCTCACTAAAAATAATATATGTGATGATGAAATTTTGTTTTCCTTGCCAGAAGTCATCCTTTTCTTGCCAAAAGTTTTATATTTGGTGATAGAAAGTTTCTTTTCTTCACAAAAAGAGGTATATTAGATGATGAATTTTATTTTCATCACTAGTTCTTGTCACTAAATATACTTTTTGTTGTTGCTTTTGGATGCATTATTGATCAATTTCAATATGTTGTATATTGATTTTTGCTTGTGTGAAGATATGATCATATGATTAGCTCTTGCTTTGGCTACGAATGAGAAAAAAAATGGATACATATTGCTTAGAAAATCCTTTTTTTTTATTAGCTATAGAAAAATGATTAAGTAATTTCATTTCAATTTGAGAGATTTAGAAACTATTTCCTTTTGAGTTGCTGAAGGAAAAATAAACTTATTGTGGAGAAAATAGGGGTTTTGAATGTATTTTACAGTTCTTTAGATAAAGGTAAATATTCTCAGTTATTCCATCTGTTTTCTATTTTATATTCTTCTTCTTTTTTTCCCCAGATTTTACTGGAATAACTTCATTCTTAGGTTAGAATGTTAGTATATAGTTGTTATAATAGTTGTTATAGCATTATAGCTTTAGCATTATATTATAGCTTTATCTTTTATATTTCTTAATGTAAAGTATACAGCTTTTCCTTTATGCTTTGTATACAGCTTTTCCTTTATGCTTTCGGTGCCTACAATTTGGCATTCAATGTATCATCTCCTCTCTATGAAGAGAGTGCATTCTCTTTGTAAATCAATACACAATTACAGATCAATATAGAGTTATTCATTTGCTCTCTCTCTCTCTCTCTCTCTCTCTCTCAAACTATTGTTTCATGGTATCAGAGCCCAGTTATACAACTCTGGCATTTTGATGCTTAGTCCTGTACACAATGGCATTACACCAAACAACTCGGAATCTCCTTACGATTCCAACGGCACTACGCCCGTCATCAAAAACGGCTTCACGCGCTCCCACGCACCGCCCTTGTGCTCGGCGCGTCTCTGTTTCCGTTGCCACTCTCACACACGCCTTCACGTGCCTTCAGGTCTGCTTTTTCGTGTACCGCGTCTACTACCGTGCACCCACGTGCGCCATCCCTCTACCGTGAGCTGCACCTGCGCTGTTTCGCTATTGTGCACCCGCGTACGCCATCCCTCTACCGTGAGCCACACCTACGCCGTTCCGCTGTCGTGTACCCGCATGCGCCATCCTGCTACCGTGAGCCGCGCGTGTGCCAGTTTGCTAACGTGCGCCGCTGACATCATTTTTCATTCTACTGACGTCATCTCTGCACAATACATCTTTTCTAGCTATTTTCGACCTTCCGGACTCACTGGTACACTCTGTTTTACCTAATTTTTGCTTCTACAGGTCTATTCCTATTCATTTAGCCCTATTCAACGATTATTATGGATCGTCATGATGTCTCTTATCCCATTTCTGTTATTTTGAATGGCTCCAACTATGTTCTGTAGGCCCAAGCCATGTCCTCCTTCCTTAAAGGAAAGAAGCTCTGGCGAATTATCACTGGGGATGTGACCCAACCGGTGAAAGACACTGACACTGATGAAGTTACTGCTACTACTAATGCTACATATGAAGACCAACTTAAGGAATGGGACAGTAAGAATTACCAAATCATTACCTGGTTTCGAAATACCTCTGTTACCTCTATCAGTCTTCAATTTGGTCACTTTCAGCTTGACTCTGTAACTACTACTGTAAAAGACATCTGGGATTTTTTGAAAAACGATAACAGACTACTGGTCTTGCCCATCAATATCAAATTCAGAGCCAACTTCACCGCATGCGCCAAGAATCCACTCAGTCCATTAATGACTTCCTTTCTCAAATGTACTCTGTTTGGGACCAGCTTGCTCTTTCAGAACCAACTTGACCTCACCGAGAAGATGCTAGTTTATTTACTATCTATCGTAATCAGCAAAGGTTGGTGCACTTCCTTATGGCTCTTATTTCCTCTTTTGAACCCGTACGTGCCTCTCTGCTTCATCGCCATCCATTGCCCACTCTTGAACAAGCTATTTCTGAGCTGCTATCAGAGGAGACTCGTCTCGGTACTCTCCAAACTCATCATGTGGACTCTGTTCTTGCCACGCCTCCGTACCGGCCATCATTTACCCAACAGACCACTACCTACCTCTATTGTCAAAATCGGGGCCTTCCTTCAACACATCTCCTAGTCAATTGCCCTGTCAGATCCTGCCGATACTGCAACAAACTTGGTCCTGGTCATCTGCAACAGGATTGTTTTCGCAATCCATCTCGATCATCCTCTAATAGCCACTCCTCTCGCGGTGGCTCTTCCCGGGAGAGCTTTCATCGTTCCGGGAATTAGTCTCATCACACTGTTGCTGCTTCCGGGAATCAGTCTCATTACACTGCTGCTGCTTCCGGGAATCAGTCTCATCACACTGCTGCTGCTACCTCTGAGGTTTTCTCTGAGTCGCCTGCTCCGTCTACCCCTCTCTTTTCTCAAATAGATATAGAGGCCATGTTCAAACACTTTCTCTCCCCTTCTGGTACACCTCCTCCTACTGCTTTGTCTATGATCCCAGGTAACGCTTCTTGGTATTTTGACTCTGCCTGTTGTAATCATATGACCTCCAGTTCTACTATATTTTCTTCCATCTCTTCATCTCCTCATATTCCCTCAATTCATATTGTTGATGGTTCCCTCATGTCTGTTCGTCATGTTGGTACTGTTTCCACATCTTCTTTATCTTTACCTCAAGTTTATCATATCCCTGCTCTCACCTTAAACCTTATTTCTATTGGTTAATTATGTGAACTTGGTCTAACTGTCACATTTTCTGCTACTGATTATTTGGGCAGGACCCTCAGACGAGGCAGACTATTGGGATCGGCCATAAGCATGGACGTCTCTATGAACTCATTCACCTTCATGTTCCTGACTCTCCTCAGATTGCTGCTTCTGCATCTGCTTTCTCATTATCTCCTTTTCATCTTTGGCATTGTCGCTTAGGGCATATTTCTGTTAATCGCTTAAAGTCTTTGGTTCCTAGTGGACAATTGGGTCATGTAATTCCAGATAATTTTGATTGTATACCCTGTCAACTTGCCAAACAACCTACTTTATCATTCAATAAAAGTACTTCTGTTTCCCTTGCACTTTTTGATCTTATACATTCAGATATTTGGGGCCCCTCCCCTACTACTACTATGGGGGGATCTCATTATTTTGTTGTTTTTATTAATGATTTTTCCCGATTTACTTGGCTTTTCTCATGAAAACTCGATCTGAACTTAAACACATTTATTATGGATTTGCCCAAATAGTCCACACCCAATTCTCTAAAGCCATCAAACTTTTTCGCTCTGACAATGCTATGGAATATCGGGATTCAGATTTCCTTTTCTTTCTTCAAAGTCATGGTACACTGCCTCATCGTTCCTGTGCTGGCACGTCCCAGCAAAATGGCCGTGCTGAACAGAAACATAGGCATATTCTTGACACTACTCGCGCTCTTTTTCTATCTTCTTCCTGCCCTGAAAACTTTTGGGGGGAAGCTGCCCTCACTGCTATCTACACTATCAATTGTGCTCCTACCCCTATCATCCATAATCAAACTCCCTTTGAACGTCTGCATGGCACTCCCCCTCCATACACCAATCTTCGGGTTTTTGGCTCTGCCTGCTTTGTTCTGCTTCAATCCCATAAACACACCAAACTTGAACTTCGTTCTCGTCTTTGTTGCTTTCTTGGGTATGGCATTGAACATAAAGGCTTTTGCTGTTGGGATCCTCTCTCTAAACGTCTTCGTATCTCCCGTCATGTCGTTTTTTGGGAGCACCAAATGTTTTCCTCACTATCCTCCTTTCACTTACCCGCACTTTCCACTAATGTACTGTTTACTGATCCTTCCATAGATCTCTTCTCTGATGATTTTGATACAGGTTCCTCCTTCATCGAGACACCCTTGCTCACTCCTGATCCCGTCCAGCCTGCTTTCCCTAAAGGTCCACCTCTCATTGCACCACCTCCTTCTTGTAATAACCCTCACCACTGCTTACCGATAAACACTGATTACCGTTAAACTGAACTGATTATGACTGATATAACTGAACTGATAATAATCTGCTTAACGTACTGAACTGACTGACTGAAAACCGGAACTGAATTGACTGAGTATGTATGTTAATTTGCATTCTATCTGTGGATTGATTATTTGATCTGTTTGTGTTTTATGTTTAAACCGTTAATGGAAGGCCTTATCGGCGGCCGAATCCGGAAGTGATTGAGGTTTTATGACCCTCATAATTAATGTGATTTTATGGTATAATTATCTTAAAACTGATTAGGTATGATTAAATTAGATGAAAATGAGTTAATTATATGAATTGGACTTATTTACAACCTTGCCCTTGAGTGGGCCACTACCTATACACCTTTGAGTTCATTAAATCAAATGTTTTCCTCAGCCTTCTTCCTTGCATTGCCGACCTTAGAGAGAGAGAGGAACTAGAGGAGTGAATTTCATCTCATTTGCTTGTAAATTGCTTGGTAATTGAAGGAATTGGAGTATAGGTTGCAAATTAAGCTTTCTCACCTTGTAATTGAAGCTCTAGGTAAGGATTTCAACCCCTCTTTGTTGTGTTTAAGCTTATTCATGCAAGATTCTTGAGCCTCTAGTGAATTAAGTCTAGAATTGGTTCATTGTTGTTGATATAGAGCATAACTCATGCATGCATGTTAGTGTTGTTGGAGTTTGAGTTGAGTTCATGGCAAAATATTGCATGCATGTTCACAATTATGTTCAAGTCCATGATTTCATCATGTTTTGGAAACACTTGGCTCCTTAGAGCATCAATTTGGAACTTCAAAATGATTTGAATTCATGCATGTGTGCATGTTCATATTGTTCTTGAAAAATGGTTTGAAATTGGGTTTCAATTAAACACCCTTGGGCTTTGATTTCTCAAATTGAGTTTTGAACTATGACATTCTATATGTTTACAACTGTTTTCTGAAAATTCAGCCCAAGAGGATCGGTTTTGATACATTTAAACTTGGTTTTTGGCTTGGAGGTGCAATCTGGAATTCCCAGATTTTGCACTTCCGCTCGAGCGGGGAAAAGTGGCGCTCGAGCGTGGAATCCGAGCATCCAGTATCTTTGCACTGTTTTACAGTACGCTCGAGCGGAGGATTGGGCGCTCGAGCGGAGGATTGTGTCTCAAGCTCGAGCGGGCGTCGAGCGGAGATTTCACCCATCCAGTACTTTTACAGTACGCTCGAGCAGGAAAGTTGACGCTCGAGCGTGTACCTTTGTTGCATGACCGCTCGAGCGGGGAAACCTGCGCTCGAGCGGGACTCTGTTTTTCTGCTAAATTCTGAAACTGTTTTTTGAGTACATCTTTGCATCCTCATCCCATTCTAGGCATTCCTAGGCCTAGTTTAAGACATCTTCTTGAGAATATAGATGTAGAACACACCGAGGCAAATTAGGGATTAAGTTGTTATCTTTCCCAACTGTGTGTGTTCAACCTGTTAACTGTGTAGGGCTGGCGACTGGGGAGACACGCTCTAGCATACTGTAGCCCAAACTCTGTGAGTAACGATTGTGTAAAGATATGTTCAAATGATTATCTTCTGAATACTGAACTGAACTGTTTACTGAACTGATATTGTTTACTGAATGAATGTATGTCCTATCTTCTGAACTGTATTGTGGCATCCTTAGCACCTACTGTTTACTGTTACTGTTACAGAGATCTCTGTCGGTTCCCTCGTGGGACCACTACTGTTTACTGATTGATGGCCATCATTACTGTTCGGTCTTTAAGACCTACTGTTTACTGCTATGCTAATGGATGTACCACATATAACTGAATAACTGTTCTGACTGAAAGACTGAAGTATTGTTTAATGAACTGATTTCAATACTGTAAGGACATTTCATTCTTAACCCCTTTACGCATTATGTTATTCACTGGGCTTTAGCTCACTGTTTATATATATATGTAGGTGCTCAGCCACCAGATCGGAGCTAGGAGCGTGGGTTAGACTCCAGTTTTGTCAAGCCAGCCTTTGTGCTTCACTGAGAGGTTTCGAGTTGTCATGCTATGGCTTTGAGGTGTCTTGTTTTTCCCCCGTCCGTCTCCATATTGTTTGGATTACTGTATAGACTGTTAACTGCTAACCGTACTGTTATCAAGGGATTAGGTCCCTGTACTGTGTGGCTGTAAATTTTGTATAGACTGTACTATTTGTGTATGTGAATGCATGAAAAATCTTTTTGGCATACAGACTGACACAGCTCAATGGACATTATTCATTTACCGTATTGGCTTCCGCCAGGCCCTGTACTCTGTTTTACTGTACTACCGTTCTGCAGGCCTTCGGTAATCTCGGATTACTGGCCGGTTACGGTGCTAAACCCATAGGGCCGGGTTTGGGTCGTGACACTTCTCCACCGGTTCTTTCTCCAATCGATCCTCCTACTGGTCGACCATACCGGGTAACTCAACCTCCTATCCATCTTCGTGACTATATTGTTGGATCTACTACCTTTTCTACTTATGAACCTACCTCTTATCGTGAGGCTTGTACTAATCCTCTTTGGTAGCAAGTTATGACTGATGAACTCCAGGCCTTGGACCAAACTCATACTTGGGATCTTGTTAATCTTCCTCCTGGCAAGACTGCGATTGGCTGCAAATGGGTTTACAAAATCAAGACTCATTCTGATGGCTCTATTGAATGCTACAAAGCCCGTCTTGTTGCCAAGGGTTTCAACTAGGAATATGGTATTGATTATGAGGAGACATTCTCCCATGTTGCTCGGCTTACCTCTGTTCGCAGTTTACTTGTTGTTGCTGCTGCTCGCCACTGGGGGCTCTTTCAGATAGATGTCAAAAATGTTTTCCTTAATGGTAATCTTCTTGAGGAGGTCTACATGCAACCTCCACCTGGTTCACTTTTCCACCTCATAAGGTTTGCAAACTACAGCGTGCCCTCTATGGCCTCAAGCAAGCGTGTAGGAACCCACACTTTATGTCCTCATCATGTTCATGAGCATCGGTAAGATTATGACTTGTTTAGCTTGCATGTGTGTGTTGTGACTTGTTTTGCTTTAACAAGTGAGATTCGTGCCTTGATTTGAAGCCTTGTGATTTGTCTAAGTGTAGTGTGCTTGTCTTGTTTCTCCCTTAATGCGAAACGTAGGTTACGCCTTGCTTGAGTTATACTAGCCGATGTTATTCCAATGCCGAGGTCATCCTTAGTCTAGTATTAGTATCTTGAAACCCCTTGTTGACCTCAGTCCTTGCCTTGAACGCACTAGCCGAGATGTTACCTTACACCCAAGCGATCTCGTCCTGGAGTGGTGCGACCTAGGCCGAGGTGTGGTGCATCTAGGCCAAGATGTGGCACAGCTTAGTCAAGTGTTGTCCTTCCTAGCCGAGGTCATTGTCATCTTAGTTGCCGAAGTCTTTTGTTAGCCGATGTCACTCCTTGCCGGAGTGCCACTCCGTGTAGTTTGTTAAGTATGCCTCGTTGTTAGCCGGTGTCAAAGCCTGTCAGAGAGCCCATACTGCTTTGCTTGTTGAACACCCTTCCACCATGCTTTGTCTGGCCTGTCAGCCACCTTTTCAGAATGAACCCAACCAATCGCCGCCACGTGTCTCAGCAGAGGGTTAACCCCAGAACCGGGTATAGAAAACTATCATTTGGTGTCATAACCTTGTCTTGTAGAGAGAGAAGCTCTAGGAGGAAGAAAGAGTTTTAGAGTGAGGAAGTAGATCTTCAAGCTTGATTTCTAGAGATCCAACCGTTAGATCCGCATTCTAAGGTTAGATTCTTGATCTGCTCATGGTGTTCTTTATGTTTATGTTATTGCATTGCATGATTGAAAATGATTTGTAAGCCATGCATCGTTTTGAAGCTCGATTCTAGAAAGAGAAAATGACATTCATGTGTTCTTCAAGAAAGTCTTGTTTTGATCCGAAAGCTTTTCGCCTAGACTCATGTTTTGTGTTTGTTCTTGCATGATTTTCAACTACGGGTACCCAGGTCCATGTTTTCAAACTCATAGCACGAAAATCCCAGATTTGTGATGGCGGATTATGATCAAGCATTCGTATTTTTCATGTTTTCACACTCACGTTCTTCATGCTCATCAACAGAGGGAAACCCAGAGTTTCCCGACCTCTTTCCTTGCATGTGGCCCTCGGGAACACACCTCGGCAAGGAGGTGTGGAACCTCGGCCTAGACCTGGTTGGTGCCCAGCATGTTTTCCGAAAACATTTGTGTATATGAGAGACTTGTTTGAAAGCGCATTCAATAGGCTTTGCCATGTGTTGTAGGACTTGGGCTTGTCTCGACCCCGACGTGTGAAGAAACGATGTGAGTGGTATTTTTAATAAAGCTATGTTACACTTGCTTTCATAAATCTCGTCTTGCCTTGTTTTGAAAAGTACTTGATCTAGCATGAATGACTATCCCTATTTTGTATATCAAATGCTATCTTGTTTTGATGACTCGTCTTGACAGTCCTTAGTGCTAGAGGACTCTAAACTTTCGCAGCACAGCTTGTCTTGACAGTCCTTAGTGCTAGAGGACTCTAAACTTTCGCAGCACAGCTTGTCTTGACAGTCCTTAGTGCTAGAGGACTCTAAACTTTCGCAGCACAGCTTGTCTTGACAGTCCTTAGTGCTAGAGGACTCTAAACTTTCGCAGCACAGCTTGTCTTGACAGTCCTTAGTGCTAGAGGACTCTAAACTTTCGCAGCACAGCTTGTCTTGACAGTCCTTAGTGCTAGAGGACTCTAAACTTTCGCAGCACAGCTTGTCTTGACAGTCCTTAGTGCTAGAGGACTCTAAACTTTCGCAGCACAGCTTGTCTGGAAACTCTTGTCTTGATATGTCATCACCCCTTGAAATAAGTAGATGTTATTAACATCCAAGGAACATGAAAGCCGGCAAATGAACTTGATTTCCCTCTTGATCGAAAAGTATGCTATGTATAGTTTTGAAAGAAATCTTGGATATCAATCATGCAAAACCTTTATTTCTAGTATCATTCACTGAGTATCCAAGCTCACCCTCTCTATATATATGTAGGTGATGAACAAGAAGGCATTGAGGCCTAGACGTGATTGCCGATGTGTATTGGGTGCTTTGCCGACATGTTTTGGATTTGCGTTTTGCATCGTCTTGAAGATTATGCTTCTCGGCTTATGTTTTCTTTGTTTGTTTTGGCATATGTCGGCTTGAGAAGCCTTTTGGTCAGGATGTATTTTGTGTTCCATTTTGTTCTATCTAAAATTGTAAGACTCGTAAAGATGTTTGATGTATGGCATTCCATTGGACTTATGCACGGCTCTCATGGACAACTCGGTTTATATGTATATTTTGCTTCCGCTCTTGTAAGCCCCATATTTCATACTCTGATTGTGTGTGATTTTTGTAAGACGGCCTTCGGTAACCTCGGGTTACTGGCCATCACGGCACCAAACTACTAGGGGCGGTTTGGGGGCGTGACAGATTGGTATCAGAGCACAAGATCCTTGTAGTACGTTAATCACACACCTTGAGTTCTAGAGAGCCTAGGATTTCCCTTAGAAGAAAGTTAAGATTGCATCATATTGCTTGCTACTTGACTATGTGTGCCTCGTTTTGGCTTAGACGCTCGTTACTTGCATATGTGTTATCTGTTTAGTTGTTTTAAAGTCTCATCTTGCATTCCCCCTAGCATCATGAGGAGAGGTAGACCCCCGGTTGGCCGAGATCGATCGGAAGACAGGTTGGAGAGATTGGAAAGGTTAGTCGAAGGCTTGGTTCGTGAGCAGAGGCAATCTAGGCCGCAGGATACTGGTACCACTTCTATGCATGCCGAACAGACGAATGGCCGATATGCAGCTCCACCCCCTCCGGTGCCACAAGTGCCTCCGCAGCAAGCTTTGTATGGGAACGACACGATAACTCTAATCAGAGAGTTCAAGAAGATGAAACCGCCGAGATTTCAGGGAGGCATAGAACCAATGAAAGCCGAGGCATGGGTTTTAGAGATGGAGAAGTTGTTTGAAGTTTTCCCCAGTACAGACGCTCAGAAGGTATCTCTGGCAGCATTCACGTTAGACGACGATGCTCGTAGGTGGTGGATGATGGTCCGAGAAAGCAATCCGGGTTTGACTTGGGCAAAATTTTTGGAGTTGTTCTACAACAAGCATTTCCCCCTCAGCGTCCGAGACCGAAAGACCACGGAATTTCAGAATCTGGTCCAAGGGAACAAGACGGTCGCAGAATACGATCGTGCCTTTACTGAACTGGCGAGATATGCGCCTCATATGGTTGATGACGAGTATCGAAAGGCGAGGAAGTTCGAAAGTGGGTTGCGTGGGCCGATACAAGATCGGGTCAATATGCTCAATATGCCGACGTACGCCGGAGTACTGGACAAGGCCATCCTGGCTGAAGCTAATTTAAACCGATACCAGAGTTCAAGTGAGGGTCAGAGGAAGAGACAGAATTATGATAGTCGCCGAGTTCCGTTCAATGCCAAGAAGAGAATGAGCACAGACAGTTCCAGCAACTCAAATCAGGAAGGTAACGCCAAGCCGATGTGCGCGAGTTGTGGAAAGCAACATTTCGGGGTTTGTCGTTGGGCAACGGGAGCTTGTTATGAGTGTGGCGAGATAGGCCATCGCGTGAAGGACTGCCCGAAAGCAAGGACCGATGATGGGAAGAGGAATGGAAGCACCTCGGGCTCTACACAGAAGAATAACATCGGGGGAATACAGGCGAGGCAGGGCAGAGTTTTTGCATTAGTACCAGGAGACGCCCAGAATGCCGAGGCGGTAGTGTCAGGTACCCTCTCAATTTGTTCTCAAGATGCATACGTACTGATTGATTCGGGTTCTACGCATTCATTTGTGTCCACTATATTCGCCGAGAAGTTGGATAGAGAATTAGAACCCCTTGATTATGTATTATCTGTGTCTACCCCATCTGGGAGAAATATGATTGTTACATCCATTTATAGGGCGTGTATTGCTATGATTGAGAGTGTAGAATTGTTAGTTGATTTAATGCCATTAAACATGACTCACTTCGATGTTATATTGGGAATGGACTGGTTAGCGGCGAATCATGCATCCATTAATTGTGTTACTAAGAACGTCACATTGAAGACCCCAAGTCAAGCCGAGGTCATTTTCCAGGGTAAAGGAGTTGTACCCCCACCTTACTTAATCTCATCCATGAAGGCCTACAAGTTGATCCAAAAAGGATGTAAGGGTTACTTATGCAGTATACTAAGTGATCTGAATGGAAATGTTGAGTTAGCCGACATACCCGTTGTGGAGGAATTCTCCGACGTCTTTCCGACTGAGTTGCCTGGCCACCTTGTCGATAGAGAAATAGAGTTTGCTGTGGACGTCTTGCCAGGAACACAACCTATCTCCAAAACACCCTACAGAATGGCTCCAGCTGAACTTAGAGAACTGAAATCGCAATTACAAGAATTGTTGGATAAGGGATTCGTCAGGCCGAGCACTTCACCGTGGGGAGCACCCGTTTTATTTGTTAAGAAAAAGGACGGCACCCTTCGTCTTTGCATTGACTACAGAGAACTTAATAAGGTGACCATTAAGAACAAATACCCATTGCCAAGAATCGATGATTTGCTTGATCAGCTACGAGGAGCACGAGTCTTTTCCAAGATTGACCTTAGGTCGGGCTACCACCAGTTGAAGGTTAAAGCCGAGGATATCGAGAAGACTGCTTTTCGGACAAGATATGGCCACTACGAATTTTTGGTGATGCCCTTCGGAGTAACCAATGCCCCAGCAGCATTCATGGACCTGATGAACAGAGTCTTTAAGCCGTACCTAGATGAATTTGTCATTATTTTTATCGACGACATATTGATCTATTCTGGGAGTGCGAGCGAGCACGAGAATCATCTGAGACTTGCCCTGCAGACCTTGAGAGATGAGAAGTTGTACGCCAAGTTAAGTAAATGCGAGTTTTGGCTTTCCAGCATTTCGTTTCTAGGGCATGTGATTAATGAAGACGGTATATCAGTTGACCCCAGTAAGATTGAAGCCATTGTGAATTGGCCGACGCCGACCAACGTGTCCGAGATTCGTAGTTTTCTGGGTTTGGCAGGTTATTACAGAAAGTTTGTAAAGGATTTCTCGAGGATTGCAGTGCCATTGACACAACTAACGAAGAAGGGAACAGCTTATGAATGGACCGACGAAAGAGAATCAGCTTTCCAGGAGCTGAAGGCGAGGTTGGTTACAGCACCAGTTTTGGTACTACCATCAGCTAATGAAGAATTTCAGATTTACAGCGATGCTTCACACAAAGGTTTGGGTTGCGTTTTAATGCAAAAAGGTAAAGTCATAGCGTACGCGTCTCGTCAGTTGAAGCCCAATGAAAAGAATTATCCTACCCATGATTTGGAGCTAGCTGCCGTGGTTTTTGCCTTGAAGATATGGCGTCATTACCTGTATGGAACATCTTGCCAAGTTTTCACCGATCACAAGAGTCTGAAATACTTGTTCACCCAGAAAGAATTAAATATGAGGCAGAGAAGATGGCTCGAGCTACTGAAGGATTATGACATGCAGATTCAGTACCACCCAGGTAAGGCAAATTCCGTAGCCGACGCATTGAGCAGGAAGTTAGTTGGAAGTTTGGCGTGCCTGACAGCGGTTTCGGTGGAACCAACCATTATTGAGGAAGTGAAGACCAGACAGAGGGAGGATAAATTCCTCAAGAAGGTAATTGATGAATTCGTCTCGAAGCCGAGGCCAGGTTACACAGTGGAGAATCAGGTGCTTAGGTTCGAAGAAAGATTGTGCGTGGCCGACGTACCAGAGTTAAAAAGGAAGATTTTACAAGCGGCCCATAGTTCCAAGTTTGCCATCCATCCAGGGAGCACCAAGATGTATCAGGACGTAAAGCGGACCTTTTGGTGGCCAAACATGAAAAGAGAGATAGCCGAATTTGTATCTCAGTGTCTGTGTTGTCAGCGAGTGAAGGCAGAACACCAGAGACCAGCAGGACTTCTTCAACCCTTGTCAATTCCTGAGTGGAAATGGGAGCACATCTCCATGGATTTCGTAGTGGGATTGCCGAGGACACAAAGAGGTATGGATTCCATTTGGGCTATAGTCGACAGGTTTACTAAGTCAGCTCACTTTTTGCCGGTCAAGACTACATTCAATGCCAACCGACTTGCCGAATTGTACATGAATGAGATCGTTAGGCTTCATGGTGTGCCGATGTCCATTGTGTCAGACCGAGACCCGAAGTTCGTTTCTAGATTTTGGCAGAGTCTACAAGGAGCCTTGGGAACAGAATTGAGATTTAGCACAGCCTTTCACCCCCAGACCGACGGACAGACAGAAAGGACGATTCAGACACTCGAAGACATGCTCAGACTGTGCGTGTTGGACTTCCAGGGAAGTTGGGAATCGCATTTGCCATTAGTAGAATTCGCATACAACAACAGTTATCAAGCCAGCATAGGCATGGCGCCGTATGAAGCTTTGTATGGAAGGGAGTGTAGATCGCCGATATGTTGGACTGAAATAGGAGATAAAGCCCTAATTGGCCCCGAGTTGGTTCATATGACAACTGAAAAGATCAAACTCATTCAGCAGAGGATTAAAACTGCACAGAGTCGACAGAAGTGTTATGCCGACCAAAGAAGGAGGGAGTTAGAATTTGAAATTGGGGATCATGTATTTTTGAAGGTCTCGCCGATGACAGGAGTTTCGAGATTTGGGAAGAAGGGTAAACTCGCACCCCGATATATTGGGCCGTTTGAGATTCTTGAGAAAGTTAACACCGTTGCTTACAGACTCGCTTTGCCGCCAGATTTGAGCCAAGTCCACAGTGTGTTCCATGTTTCAATGCTGAGAAAATATATCCGAGACCCACTGCATGTAATAGATTACTCCGGGGTTGTAGTTAATGAAGACTTGGGCTACGAAGAGAAACCGATGAGGATTATTGACAGACAAGTGAGACAGTTGAGAAACAAGTCGATATCGATGGTGAAAATCGAATGGGAGAAGCATTATGGCGGGGAGGCCACATGGGAAAAGGAAGAGGAGATGAAAATCCGTTACCCGGAGTTATTCGTAGGACAAGGTAACTTAAGTTTGGGGACCAAACTTCTTTAAGGAGGGTAGACTGTAGGAACCCACACTTTATGTCCTCATCATGTTCATGAGCATCGGTAAGATTATGACTTGTTTAGCTTGCATGTGTGTGTTGTGACTTGTTTTGCTTTAACAAGTGAGATTCGTGCCTTGATTTGAAGCCTTGTGATTTGTCTAAGTGTAGTGTGCTTGTCTTGTTTCTCCCTTAATGCGAAACCTAGGTTACGCCTTGCTTGAGTTATACTAGCCGATGTTATTCCAATGCCGAGGTCATCCTTAGTCTAGTATTAGTATCTTGAAACCCCTTGTTGACCTCAGTCCTTGCCTTGAACGCACTAGCCGAGATGTTACCTTACACCCAAGCGATCTCGTCCTGGAGTGGTGCGACCTAGGCCGAGGTGTGGTGCATCTAGGCCAAGATGTGGCACAGCTTAGTCAAGTGTTGTCCTTCCTAGCCGAGGTCATTGTCATCTTAGTTGCCGAAGTCTTTTGTTAGCCGATGTCACTCCTTGCCGGAGTGCCACTCCGTGTAGCTTGTTAAGTATGCCTCGTTATTAGCCGGTGTCAAAGCCTGTCAGAGAGCCCATACCGCTTTGCTTGTTGAACACCCTTCCACCATGCTTTGTCTGGCCTGTCAGCCACCTTTTCAGAATGAACCCAACCAATCGCCGCCACGTGTCTCAGCAGAGGGTTAACCCCAGAACCGGGTATAGAAAACTATCATTTGGTGTCATAACCTTGTCTTGTAGAGAGAGAAGCTCTAGGAGGAAGAAAGAGTTTTAGAGTGAGGAAGTAGATCTTCAAGCTTGATTTCTAGAGATCCAACCGTTAGATCCGCATTCTAAGGTTAGATTCTTGATCTGCTCATGGTGTTCTTTATGTTTATGTTATTGCATTGCATGATTGAAAATGATTTGTAAGCCATGCATCGTTTTGAAGCTCGATTCTAGAAAGAGAAAATGACATTCATGTGTTCTTCAAGAAAGTCTTGTTTTGATCCGAAAGCTTTTCGCCTAGACTCATGTTTTGTGTTTGTTCTTGCATGATTTTCAACTACGGGTACCCAGGTCCATGTTTTCAAACTCATAGCACGAAAATCCCAGATTTGTGATGGCGGATTATGATCAAGCATTCGTATTTTTCATGTTTTCACACTCACGTTCTTCATGCTCATCAACAGAGGGAAACCCAGAGTTTCCCGACCTCTTTCCTTGCATGTGGCCCTCGGGAACACACCTCGGCAAGGAGGTGTGGAACCTCGGCCTAGACCTGGTTGGTGCCCAGCATGTTTTCCGAAAACATTTGTGTATATGAGAGACTTGTTTGAAAGCGCATTCAATAGGCTTTGCCATGTGTTGTAGGACTTGGGCTTGTCTCGACCCCGACGTGTGAAGAAACGATGTGAGTGGTATTTTTAATAAAGCTATGTTACACTTGCTTTCATAAATCTCGTCTTGCCTTGTTTTGAAAAGTACTTGATCTAGCATGAATGACTATCCCTATTTTGTATATCAAATGCTATCTTGTTTTGATGACTCGTCTTGACAGTCCTTAGTGCTAGAGGACTCTAAACTTTCGCAGCACAGCTTGTCTTGACAGTCCTTAGTGCTAGAGGACTCTAAACTTTCGCAGCACAGCTTGTCTTGACAGTCCTTAGTGCTAGAGGACTCTAAACTTTCGCAGCACAGCTTGTCTTGACAGTCCTTAGTGCTAGAGGACTCTAAACTTTCGCAGCACAGCTTGTCTTGACAGTCCTTAGTGCTAGAGGACTCTAAACTTTCGCAGCACAGCTTGTCTGGAAACTCTTGTCTTGATATGTCATCACCCCTTGAAATAAGTAGATGTTATTAACATCCAAGGAACATGAAAGCCGGCAAATGAACTTGATTTCCCTCTTGATCGAAAAGTATGCTATGTATAGTTTTGAAAGAAATCTTGGATATCAATCATGCAAAACCTTTATTTCTAGTATCATTCACTGAGTATCCAAGCTCACCCTCTCTATATATATGTAGGTGATGAACAAGAAGGCATTGAGGCCTAGACGTGATTGCCGATGTGTATTGGGTGCTTTGCCGACATGTTTTGGATTTGCGTTTTGCATCGTCTTGAAGATTATGCTTCTCGGCTTATGTTTTCTTTGTTTGTTTTGGCATATGTCGGCTTGAGAAGCCTTTTGGTCAGGATGTATTTTGTGTTCCATTTTGTTCTATCTAAAATTGTAAGACTCGTAAAGATGTTTGATGTATGGCATTCCATTGGACTTATGCACGGCTCTCATGGACAACTCGGTTTATATGTATATTTTGCTTCCGCTCTTGTAAGCCCCATATTTCATACTCTGATTGTGTGTGATTTTTGTAAGACGGCCTTCGGTAACCTCGGGTTACTGGCCATCACGGCACCAAACTACTAGGGGCGGTTTGGGGGCGTGACAAAGCGCCTCGTGCCACCTCATAAGGTTTGCAAACTACAGCGTGCCCTCTATGGCCTCAAGCAAGCGCCCCGTGCTTGGTTTGCTAAGTTCAATTCTACCATTCATGACTTCATGTTCACCTCTAGCTCCTATGACTCTGCTCTTTTTATACGGACTACTCCTCATGGTACCACTCTTCTCCTTCTGTATGTGGATGATATGATTATCACTGGTAATGATGAAGCTGGTATTCTCCACCTTAAACGTTTTCTCCACCGTCAGTTTGAGATGAAGGACCTTGGTACTCTTAACTACTTCTTAGGCCTTGAAGTCTCTCATGATTCTACTGGTTCCTATTTGTCCAAGGCCAAATATGCATCTAATCTTCTGGCTCGTGTTGGTCTTACCGATTACAAAACTACCTCTACTCCAATTGATCTTCAGATTCGTCTCACTCCTCTCAATGGAGATCTCCTCTCTGATGCTACTCTTTATCGCCAGCTCATCGAAAGTCTTGTCTATCTCACAGTGACTCGTCTTGACATTGACTATGTTGTTTACATTGTCAGTCAGTACATGTCGGCTCCTCGCACTTCCCACTATACTGCTCTACTCCGCATCCTTCGCTACCTCAAAGGCACTCTGTTCTATGGCCTTCACTACTCTGCTTCCTTCTCTCTTGAACTACATGCCTTTTCCGATATTGATTGGACTGGGGATCCTACGGATCGGCGCTCTACCACGGGATTCTATTTCTTTTTAGGGGATTCTCTTCTTACTCGGCATAGCAAAAAACAAACCCTCACTGCCCGCTCTAGTACCGAAGCTGAATACCGAGCTCTTGCTGATACTACTCAGGAACTTCTCTGGCTTCGCTGGCTCCTTACTGATATGGGTGTTTCTTCTTCTAGTCCTATCTCTCTCTATTGTGACAATCAGAGTGCTATTCAGATTGCTCACAATGATGTTTTTCATGATCGCACCAAACATATTGAGATTGATTGTCATTTCATTCGCCAGCATGTTAACTGTGGTACTGTTCATCTTCTCCCTATTGCTTCTGCCGATCAATTTGCTGATATCTTCACTAAGGCTCATCCTCCTGGACGCTTCAGTGATCTTGTCTCCAAACTCAACTTGGTTGATGCTTTCCCTCCTTGAGTTTGCAGGGGGATGTTAGCATATAGTTGTTATAATAGCTATTATAGCATTATAGCTTCAGCATTATATTATAGCTTTATCTTTTATATTTCTTAATGTAAAGTATACAGCTTTTCCTTTATGCTTTGTATGCAGCTTTTCCTTTATGCTTTCGGTGCCTACAATTTGGCATCCAATGTATCATCGCCTCTCTATAAAGGGAGTGCATTCTCTTTGTAAATCAATACACACAATTACAGATCAATATAGAGTTATTCATTTGCTCTCTCTCTCTCTCTCTCTCTCTCTCTAAAACTATTGTTTCATAGAAGATCCATTATTAAAAACTGTCCTACATTTCTATTATAATTTGTTATGTTTCAATCTTTGCAAGATTAGCTGTATCAAAATTGTTATTTATTAAAGAGTTTGAAAATATTTCTTTCTCTCCTCAATTATGTGTTATCAATTTAGATAATGTTACATTTATCATTTTTATATGGAAAATGTTATATAAATTATATATTTTTATTTCATTTTATTACTTTTAGATACAAGTGAATGGGTCTCATGTGTATTTATTAATGTGAATCTATTGTTTTGTGTTTTTGAGTGAGAAAATGAGGTAAAAGTGACAAATGTGAGACCTGAGTGAATATCACATTTAGTGTATCATTATGTGGCATATCTATAACCATTGAATACAAGTGAAACTCATGTGAAATTGAATTTATTAATAGTTGTGAATATGTCATATAAAATTGTAGATTAAATATGATATATAAAGGGGAAAGAACAAAATGGCATATGCACCTTATAATTAAATAATAAAATAACATAATTTATTTTTTTAAGTCATAACTTTAAAAAAAATCATAACTAAACACTACATGAGACGTAACCAAAGATCTTATGACTGATAATTAAAATAATGTCATAACTAAAGAAGAAAATTGGTTATAACTAAAGAATAAAATAAAATAATTGGGGGTACATATGGTATATCCCTTTCATGAGGTATGCATAATAGAATTTCTCATATAAAGATGATAAATATAACATTACTCATCAATCTAAAAATATGCAATAGTTGTCTTTTTTTTCTTTTTTCTTTTTTCTTTTTTTTGAGGGAGGGAGGAGGGAAGAGGGTGGTTAAAAATGAATGGAACTACATATAAGTGAGAGTTGGAGAAAAAAATTACAAACACATGAGGGTGTAAGTGTATCTATGGTAAGGTGTAAGTGAAAGGCTAACTTGCACCCCTCCATATGTTGGTAGTTTTTTTTCAACTCTTGCTTGCATGTAGTTTCCTCTTAAAAATGCAATAATTCTAGCAGCACATAAATACTCTATAGACGAAGGGCAAATTACATCAGTAATCCCTACATTTTGCTCATTGTGTCATTTTGATCCATACACTTTTAATGAGCTCAATTTTGACTCTTAATTTTAGATTTTGTGTCAATTATAATATCGTTAGTGTTTTTTATAAAAAATAATTACTAAATTAGTTGAGATTAACTTACTAAGTTGACCAAGTTTATTAATTTTTCTACTAAAAACATGGCACATACCACTTATGTATGCATTTTCTATTAAAAATGTTAACATTTTTAATCAATTGGTCTAAATTAAGATAAAGTCATAAATTTAGAATCAAAATTGAGTCAATTAAAATTATCAGGATCAAAATGACACAAGGACCAAAATAGAGGAATTACCAATGTAATTTACCCTAAAATGAAGCACATATGTGAAATAAAAAAACACATACATAAGATAAAGGTAAATTCATTTGTCTCACTCATATGTGTTTAATATTTTTTTTCCCCCTGGCACTACTCAAAGAAAAGAGCAGGAAAGAACAGTTTGTAGAGCCAGTCAAAGATTTTCGTTTTAGAAGTTTCGAATATTTGTATATAAATAGTCAAATAGGATATCATATAGAATAGAGAGAGGAGGGGGTAATTCTATTTTCACATGTCATTTATTCTCTGTATACATACTTAGGGGTTGTTTGGTATTAACTATATAAGTGCACTCTTTGACTTTTTGGCTAAAAAAGTAGAGGAAAGAAAGATGTATGTTTAGGATAACTTTTTGACTTTTTTTTCAAAAAAATGTGTAATAAAATATTGTATCAACTAGCAAAATTACTTTGATACCCTTTTGAGCACTGTCCGTGCATGTCAGTGAGTGTGATGTGTTGCACTATGCGTCAGCCGCATTAGTGCA
This sequence comes from Camellia sinensis, assembly GCF_055761805.1. NCBI lineage: Eukaryota > Viridiplantae > Streptophyta > Magnoliopsida > Ericales > Theaceae > Camellia > Camellia sinensis. The sequence goes on from NC_138963.1 coordinate 73,989,856, forward strand.
CTGTGCTCCACAATTTTGATTTTTTTTTTATACCAAAAAGTGCACTATTGGAATGAGAGTGTACCAAGGGCATATATGTCTTTTTACCCTCTATTTTTTCAGACTTTTATTTCCCGAATAGTGTTAACTTTTTTGCTTTCTTTGCGATTTTTTGACTTTTTTAGGAGATGCCAAACACCTACTGAATGAATTAGTTTTTTCTTATAATTTTATCACTAAACAAAATGACCAATATGGATATTAATACACACATCAATCCTTAAAACTAAACTTACTTAGTACATATCTTTTATATGAAAATTCTCAGTACATATTTTCTTTTTAAAAAAACACATAGTGGAAAAGAATGCAAAATTACGTTAAGGAGTCAAATGCACTTTAAGACTGTTTAGAACTCTAAATTTATGTATTTTTATTTGTAATGTTCAGGTGAATGGAGGTGGACGATAAAAAAACTGGTGTTGTTGAAGGCGTTTTAGCAAGTGATTTCAGTTGTATTAAACTTGCGTTGCCTAATTTATTTTCTCAGTTGAGGTTTAGATACAAACAAAGGAGTATTAAGGTTGATGAAATATTTATAAAATATTTCCCCCTTTGCGCATCCACTACCAATGGGTTGGTCAGAGTAAATGTTTATGATCGGAGGTTAGATGGTAATGACAGTCCGCAGGCGTGATTTCTAACTTACAAAAAACATATTATTTTCTGCCCATTTTTTTACTTCTTCATTTAAAAAATGAAATGAATTAAAAGGGCTAGTATATGGGGGTCTCTCTCTTTTGTAATGATCCCTCGAAAATGTTTTTAATTGGGGGTATTTTATGACGTAATCGGTGGGACATCTCTCTTTGCAGAGTGCCAAGAATTGTTCCTCCATCTCTGCTTTTGCAAGTATTCCCCTCCAGAGTTCGTCTCTATTCTTCGAAAGACTTTTCCCCTTCGGTGAAAATTCTCCCCATTCTACGATGTCTCCCCCTTTTTATATATACTGTCGACTTGCTATTGGAGAGTGGAATTTTTCTATATTTGGATGATGTATCCTCCCATTAGTTTCAGTGAGATCAAAAAATCTGGGGTTAGAGGTTTGGATCTTCTTTGTACATTGAACCATGGCATGAAGGTGAGGGTTTCCATCTTCGTGGAGCTCCCTTGCGACAAGTATGTAGTATGGGTTAGTTGGAGAAGGGATTGAAGGAGTTCCAAGAGTTGTTCTTTTGGGTATAGGCATTGTGGGTAGGTGAGAAAAACATTCTTGGCATAGAAACGGAAAGAGGCTTGGCAAAGTATATTTGTAGTGGTGAACAATAAACTCACACCAGCCATACAAGGCCTCTCTATTAGTTAAAAAACCCAGCGTGAATGGTGTGAGTGGTGTGACTGGGGGGCACTGCATTAATATCACCAGCGCTCTCCCCTGTCGTTGATCTGGGCTGTCCATTGTTGTACCTATGGACACATGTATGGATAGGGTTAAAAGGAAGTCACACTCGGGCCCAAGTGTGAGTGGTATGAGTACTTTTGATTCCTTTTTCAGATAGTGCTATATACGTATCACTTTTCTGGTGGTTTGCGTGGTTGTAAAGTAATATTCTTGCAGAATGATAGACATAAAGCAAATGTGGGAAAATAAATGTGTTTGAATTATTTTGAATGAGGAATCTTTGTCCTTATACGCAGGCCACTTTTGCTATATATTTGGTATCAGAAAACATTTGATGACAGAGAGGAATATGCTTTTGCAGTGGGATAGCTATTGTGGTGAAGTTGTTTTCTGGTACCTTGTTTCGTCTTTCCTTTTCAGTCTTTTTTTTTTTTTGTTGATTGTTTTGGAATACAATGTTGTACTCCTTAGAAGAGTATCCTGAGAATTATGGGCAGTCTACTCAAATGTTTGTTGATCATTTTTTGACGTGGCAAATAAGACAGTGGGAAAAGAGGCGGCGGCCAGCTCCAGCGAAGTTTCTTCGTGGGTACGAGAAGTAGAGGGAAAAATTATCAAAGCTAAGGTGTTTGAATAGAAGGGTTAACAAAGGTAAGAGAATCTGTAGAATTTGTTGGATAAAATATTTGGAGTGTTTTATAAAAAATGAAAGGAAGGATGAGCAGCCAATATCGAACTCCCCTTGTGTACCGTAGGTCAAGGACACCGACGACCAATGGATATAAGCATAGTTACCGTGGTCGTATACTTTTGAAGGCGGTGTACACTTGCAGACGGTATATTTAGAATATTCCACGATATATTAAGAAGACTAAGAGGGGAGTAAGGAAGTTACAACTGTACGACGAATAATTAAGGGACGTTAAATTTGAAAATAAAGGTGTGGCGAGATTGCTTAATGGTATTGAGTTGGGTAATAAGAGATGTGACTGTCAATCAGACAAGATTGTGGTTAAGGGTATAAAATTAATTGGGAATGTTCAATTGGGACAAAATGCTAAAGACGAAGCTGTGATCCAGTGCATATTGTTTTTCGTCATTAATGATTATAGTCCATCAGATTCCATCCCCACACCTGACAAGATATTTATTGGAGTTGGCGAGGGTAATCCTGAGACCTGGATTGTTGGGCTTGACCAGTCTGACCGGTTTCGGATGCTAAAGAAAATGAGATTCAAGCTCGTTGGTGGCAAGGACGAAGAGTACGTTCGTCACAGGATAGAAGTTGTGGACCGGTTCTTCCCAGTTCATGTTTGGACGGACTATAAAAACACACTATTTGAAAATGTTGGAAGTATTCAGAAGGGGCCCATATATTTAGTGGATGCCACTGTTAGTGGAAAAGAATACAAAATTACGTTAAGGAGTCATATGTACTTTAAAACTGTTTAGTGTTATTGAAGGTGTTTCAACAAGTGATTTCAATTGTATTGAACTTGCTTTGCCTAATTTATTTTCTTAGTTGAGGTTGAGATACAAACAAAAGAGTATTAAGGTTGATAAAATATTCCTCTCTTTGCGCACGCAATGCCAATGGGTTGGTCAGAGTAAATATGTATGACAGGAGGTTAAATGGTAATAACAGTTTGCAGGCTTACTTTTTTTCCACGTGGATTGCCAGTACGAATTAGTGTATTATGAGAATGGTTATTGTTCAATTAACGACAAACAGGTGCCATGAATGGTGAAGTATCGACTTGAAAATTCTAATATTAAAAGGGAGTTTACGTATTGTAAAATGAAGGGGTATTTGAAGTATTCTACGAGTGACATGCCAGAAGATTCGCAGATGAGGGCCCCATCTATTATTATGTTATCTAAAAAATATACTAATGATAATGTTGATGTTTGGCACTATGCTCCAACTAAGGCCATTCCGATTCTGACACGGACTAGGTCTGTGGGTTTACCGGAGAGACGAAGAGATTTGTTGTTAGGAGGTTTTAGGAAAAGTGGTTCAGTTATTCACGAACGCAGAGGTTGTCTAAGTTTGTTTGAGATTGATGTACACAAAGGTGGTGATAGAACTAGTGATATTGATCCTAGTCCTTCGATTTCGGAGGTTGGTATTAGAAAAGAAGAAGTTGATCGAAGAGGATCAGTTGTTATGGATCCAACATAATTTTTTGATGTTTTACGAAATGTAATAGTGAGTATAAAAAATAATGATGTGAGTCAAGATGTAATAGTTGATGATAAGGAAAATGTAGTAAGTAAATAAAACTTTGAGTAGTTTCATAAATAAAATTAATAAAATTTTTCATTAATCATGACAGTGGTTACATTAACATCAAACTATTCAATCAATTTTGGGGACATTGCATCTAAGCAACTACTGTTCCCAGCAGTTAATATAATACAAGGAATTCCTCCTCTAATAGTGAGATCTGGTTGGAATTTAACAAATACATGGAAGTTTCTTTGGCAACCTACTAAATTCTTCATTAATTCGGTAGGGACTGTAGAGTATTTGATGTCGTCTATGACGTTGTAGACGACATCTTGATCGTAGTCCTTGAAGCTTATTCTGCCAAAGAAGTAATTGTGTCGTCCGAGACTTTTGGCCCAGGCGATTTTTCCTGTTCTTGAGGGTCTTTTGAGGTAGAGGGAGATTGGGCAGATGAGCTGCTGTTCTAGTTCCTATTATTAGAGGAGGAGGAGAGTTCTTTGTCAGTATATAAGTTGTTGATATTATTTTTGTGTATCACTAATCAATCCAGTCATCTTCCCTCCAAACGGAGAGACAACAATTTTTACATAACTTGTATTGTACAAAATTTCAACTTACAAATAAAATATTATTTTCTGCCCATTTTTTTACTTCTTCATTTAAGAAAGGAAATGAATTAAGGGGCTAGTATATAGGGGCCTCTCTCTTCTGTAATGATCTCTCGAAAATGTTTTTAATTTGGGGTATTTTGTTACGTAATCAGTGAGACATCTCTCTTTGCAAAGTGTAAAGAATTGTTTATCTGTTTCTACTTCTGCAAGTATTCCCCTCCAGAGTTCGTCTCTGTTCTTCGAGGGAGTTTTCCCCTTTAATGAAAATTCTCCCCATTCTATGATGTCGCCCCCTTTCTATATATACTGTCAACTTGCAGTTAGAGAGTGAAGTTTTTCTATATTTGGATGATATATCCTCCCGTTGGTTCCAATGAGATTGAAAAATCTTAGGTTAGAGGTTTGGATCTTCTTCGTGCATTGAACCATGGCATGAACATGAGGGTTTCCATCTTCGTGGAGCTCCCTTGCGACAAGTATGTAGTATGGCTGACAGGCTAGTTGGAGAATGGATTGGAGGAGTTCCAAGAGTTGTTCTTTTGGGTATGGGCACTGTGGGTAGGTTAGAAAAACATTCTTGTCATAAAAACGAAAGAGGCTTGGCAAGGCATTTTGTAGTGGTAAACAGTGAACTCATACCAGCTATATAAGGCCTTCCTGTTAGTTAAAAAACCCGGTGTGAATGGTGTGACTGGGGGAGCGCTGCATTAATATTACCAGCGCCCCCCCTCCCGCTGATCAGGGCCATCAATTGTTGTACTTATGGATACGTGTTTGGATGGGGTTAAAAGGAAGTCACACCCGGGCCCAGGTGTGAGTGGTGTGAGTACTTTTGATTCCTTTTTCGGATAGTGCTATACACATGTCACTTTTCTGGTGGGTTACATGGTTATAAAGTAAATATTCTTGCAGAATGATAGACATAAAGCAAATGCGGGAAAATAAATGTGTTTGAATTATTTTGTATGGGGAATCTTTGTCCTTATACGTGGGCCACTTTTGCTATATATTTGGTACCAGAAAACATTTGATCACAGAGAGGAATATGCTTTTGCAGTGGGATAGCTATTGTGGTGACGCTGTTTTCTAGTACCTTGTTTCATCATTCATTTTTAGTCTTTTTTTTTGGTTGATTGTTTTGGTATAAAATGTTGTATTCTTTAGAAGAGTATCCCGAGAATTACGGACAGTTCACTCAAATGTGTGTAGATCATTTTTTGACGTGACAGATAAGACTATAGGAAGAGAAGCGTCGGTTAGCTCCGGCGAAGTTTGTTCGTGGGTACGAGAAGTAGACGAAAAAAATATCAAAGCTAAGGTGGCTGAACAGAACAGTTAGAAGAGGTAAAAAAATCTACAGAATTTGTAGGATAAAAGATTTGGAGTGTTTTATCAAAAACGAAAGGAGGGATGAGCAGCCAGTATCGGACTCCCCTTGCGTACCGCCAGTCAAGGACACTGGTGGCCAGTGGATATAAGCATAGTTACCATGGTCGTGCACCTTTAAGGCAGCGTACATTCGCAGATGGTATATTCAGAATATTCCCCGATATATTAAGAGGACTAAGAGGGAAGTAAGGAAGTTGCAACTGTACGATGAACAATTAAGGGACGTTAAATTTGATAATAAAGGTGTGGCGAGATTGCTTAATGGTATTGAGTTAGGTAATGAGAGATGTGGCCGTCAATCAGATAAGATCGTGGTTGAGGGTATAAAATTAATTAGGAATGTTCAATTGGGACAAGATGCTAAAGACGAAGATGTGGTCCAGTACATATTGTTTTTCGTCATAAGTGATAATAGTCCATCAGATTCCCTCCCCACACTTGACAAGATATTTATTGGAGTTGGCAAATGTAATCTTGAGACCTGGATTATTGATCCTGACCAGTCCGACCGGTTTTGAATGCTAAAGAAAATGAGATTCAAGCTCGTTGGTGGCAAAGACAAAGAGTACGGTCGTCACCGGATAGAAGTTGTGGACCGGTTCTTCCCAGTTAATGTTTGGACGAACCACAAAGACACGCTGTTGGGAAATGTTGGAAGTATTCAGAAGAGGGCCATATATTTAGTGGCTGTTACTATTAGTGGAGAAGAATGCAAAATTACATTAAGGAGTCAAATGTACTTTAAAACTGTTTAGAATTATAATTTATATATTTTTATTTGTAATGTTCAGGTGAATGGAGGTAGACGATATAAGAACTGGTGTTGTTGCAGGTGTTTCAGCAAGTGATTTCAGTTGTATTGAACTTGCTTTGCCTAATTAATTTTCTCAGTTGAGGTTGAGATACAAACAAAAGAGTATTAAGGTTGATAAAATATTGGTAAAATATTCCCCTCTTGAAGCACCCAACATTAGTGATAAAGACAAAGTTGTGGTCCACCACATATTGTTTTTCGTCATAAGTGACAATAGTCCGTCAGATTCCGTCCCCACACCTGACAAGATATTTATTGGAGTTGGGGAGGGTAATCCTGAGACCTAGATTGTTGATCCTGACCAGTCCGATAAGTTTCGGATGCTAAAGAAATAAGATTCAAGCTCGTTGGTGGCAAGGACAAAGAGTACATTCGTCACGGAATAGAAGTTGTGGACCGATTCTTTCCAGTTGATGTTTAGACAGACTACAAAGATACACTGTTGGAAAATGTTGGAAGTATTCAGAAGGGTGTCATATATTTAGTGGCTGCTACTATTCAGACACTTTAGCTTTGATATTTTTGCCCTCTGCTCCTCGTACACCGGAACAAACTTCACCAGAGCTGACCACTGGCTCTCTTTCCACAGTCCTATTTGCTACGTCAAAAAGCGATCTACACACATTTGAGTGAACTGTCCATAATTCTCAGAATACTCTTCTAAGGAGTACAACATTGTATACCAAATAAATCAACAAAAAAGACAAAAAGGAAAGAAAGGATGAAACAAGGTACCAGAAAACAACATCACCACAATAGCTATCCCACTGCAAAAGCATATTTCTCTCTGCCATAAAATGTTTTATGGTACCAAATATATGGAAAAATTGGCCCGCGTGCAAGCACAAAGATTCCCCATTCAAAATAATTCATAATCATTTTCCCGCCTTGCTTTATGTCTATCATTCTGATAGCATATTACCTTTACAACCACGTAAACGACCACAAACGTGGCATGTGTATCGCACTATCCGGCAAGGGAATCAAAAGTACTCACACCACTCACACCTAGGCCCGGGTGTGACTTCCTTTTAACCCCATCCATACACGTGTCCTAAAGTATAACAATGGACTACCCAGATCAGTGGGAGGGGGGGCGCTGGTAATATTAATACAGCACCCCCTAGTAAACCCACAGACATAGTCCGTGTCAGAATCGGAATGGCCTTAGTTGGAGCACAATGCCAAACATCAACATTAACATCAGTATATTTTTTAGATAACACAATAATAGATGGGGTCCTCATCTACAAATATTTTGGTATGTCACTCGTAGAATACTTCAAATACCCCTATCATTCTACAATACGTAATCCCCCTTTTAATATTAGAATTTTCAAGTCAATACTTCACCATCCATGGCACCTGTTTGTCGTTAATTGAAAAATAACCATTCCCATAATACACCAATTTGCACTGGCAATCCACGGTGAAAATAAAGTAAGCCTGCAAACTGTCATTATCATCTAACCTCCTGTCATACACATTTACTCTGACCAACCCACTGGCGTTGGGTGCGCAAAGAGGGAAATATTTTATCAACCTTAATACTCTTTTGCTTGTATCTCAATCTCAACTGAGAAAATTAATTAGGCAAAGCAAGTTCAATACAACTGAAATCACTTGCTGAAACACCTTCAATAACACCAGTTCTTATATCGTCCACCTCCATTCACCTAAACATTACAAATAAAAATAAATTATAATTCTAAACAGTTTTAAAGTACGTTTGACTCCTTAACGTAATTTTGCATTCTTTTCCACTAACAGTAGCAACCACTAAATATATGGGGCCCTTCTGAATACTTCCAACATTTCCCAACAGTGTGTCTTTTTAGTCCGTCCAAATATCAACTGGGAAGAACCAGTCCACAACTTCTATTCCGTGACGAACGTACTCTTTGTCCTTGCCACCAAAGAGCTTGAATCTCATTTTCTTTAGCATCCGAAACCGGTTGGACTAGTCAGGATCAACAATCCAAGTCTCAGGATTACCTTCGCCAACTCCAATAAATATCTTGTTAGGTGTGGGGACGGAATCTGACAGACTATTATCATTTATGACAAAAAACAATATGTGGTGGACCACAACTTCATCTTTAGCATCTTGTCCCAATTAAACATTCCCAATTAATTTTATACCCTTAACCATGATCTTGTCTGATTGACGGTCACATCTTTTATTACCCCGCTCAATACCATTAAGCAATCTCGTCACACCTTTATTATCAAATTTAGCGTCCCTTAATTGTTCATTGTACAGTTATTACTTCCTTACTCCCCTCTTAGTCCTCTTAATATATCGGGAAATATTCTGAACATACCGCCTGTGAATGTACGCTGCCTTAAAAGGTGCACGACCATGGTAACTACACTTATATCCACTAGCCGCCAGTGTCCTTAACCGGTAGTACGCAAAGGGAGTCCGATATTGGCTGCTCATCCCTCCTTTCATTTTTGATAAAACACTCCAAATCTTTTATCCTACAAATTCTACAGATTCTCTTACCTCTGCTAAGCCTTCTATTCGGACACCTTAGCTTTGATATTTTTTCACTCTACTCCTCGTACCCACGAACAAAGTTCGCCGGAGCTGACCGTCGTTTCTCTTCCCACAGTCCTATTTGCCACGTCAAAAAACAATCTACACACATTTGAGTGAACTGCACGTAATTCTCGGGATACTCTTCTATGGAGTACAACATTGTATACCAAAAAAATCAACAACAACAAAAAAAAAAAAGACTGAAAAGGAGGGACGAAACAAGGTACCAGAAAACAACGTCACCACAATAGCTATCCCACTACAAAAGCATATTCTTCTCTGTCATCAAATGTCTTCTGCTACCAAATATATAGCAAAAGTGGCCTACGTATAAGGACGAAGATTCCCCATTCAAACTAATTCAAACACATTTATTTTTTCGCTTTTGCTTTATGTCTATCATTCTGCAAGAATATTTACTTTACAACTACGCAAACTACCAAAAAAATGACAAGTGTATAGCGCTATTGAATCAAAAGTACTCACACCACTCACACCTGGGCCTGGGTGTGCCTTTCTTTTAACCTCATCCATACACGTGTCCATAAATACAACAATAGACGGCCCAGATCAATAGGAGGGGGGGCGCTACAGCGCCCCTCTAGTCACACCACTCACACCATTCACGCTGGGTTTTTTAACTAATATGGAGGCCTTGTACGGCTGGTGTGAGTTCACTATTTACCACTACAAAATGCCTCACAAGCCTCTTTCCATTTTTATGCCAAGAATATTTTTCTCACCTACCCATAATGCCTATGTCCAAAAGAACAACTCTTGGAACTCCCTCAATCCCTTCTCCAACTAGCCTATCAGCCATACTACATACTTGTTGCAAGGGAGCTCCATGAAGATGGAAACCCTCACCTTCATGCCATGGTTCAACGCACAAAGAAGATCCAAACCTCCAACTCGAGATTTTTCGATCTCACTGGAACCAACGGGAGGATCTATCATCCAAATATAGAAAAACTCCTCTCTCCAACAGCAAGTCGACAGTATATACATGGGCAACATCGTAGAATGAGGATAATTTTCATCGAAAGAGAAAACTCCCTCGAAAAACAGAGATGAACTCTGGAGGGAAATACTTACAGAAGCAAAAACGGAGGAACAATTCTTTCCAGTCTGAAAAGCGAGATGTCCCACCAATTACGTCACAAAATACCCCAAATTAAAAATATTTTTGAGAGATCATTACAAAAAAGAGAGGCCCCCTTATACTAGCCCCTTTAATTCTTTTCCTTTCTTACGGACTATTATCACTTGTGATGAAAAGAGAGAGGCCCCCAATCTGACGGACTATTATCACTTATGACGAAAAACAATATGTGGTGGACCACAACTTCGTCTTTAACATCTTGTCTCAATTGAACATTCCCAATTAATTTGATTCCCTTAACCACGATCTTGTCTGATTGACAGTCATATTTTTTTACTTCTTCATTTAAGAAAGGAAATGAATTAAAGGGGCTAGTATATGGGGGCCTCTATATTTTGTAATGATCCCTCGAAAATGTTTTTAATTGGGGGTATTTTGTGATGTAATCGGTGGGACATCTCTCTGTGCAAAGTGCAAAGAATTGTTTTTCCATTTTTGCTTCTGCAAGTATTCCCCTCCAGAGTTCATCTCTGCTCTTCGACGGACTTTTCCCCTTCGATGAAAATTCTCCCCATTCTATGATGTCGCCCCCTTTCTGTATATACTGTCGACTTGCTGTTAGAGAGTGGAGTTTTTCTATATTTGGATGATAGATCCTCTCGTTGGTTCCAGTGAGATCGAAAAATATCGAGTTGGAGGTTTGGATCTTCTTCGTCCGTTGAACCATGGCATGAAGGTGAGAGTTTCCATCTTCGTGGAGCTCCCTTCTGACAAGTATGTAGTATGGTTGACACGCTAGTTGGAGAATGGATTAGAGGAGTTCCAAGAGTTGTTCTTTTGGGCATGGACATTGTGGGTAGGTGAGAAAAATATTTTTGGCATAGATACTAAAAGAGGCTTGGCGAGGCATTTTGTAGTGGTAAACAATAAACTCACACCAACCATATAAGGCCTCCCTATTAGTTAAAAAACTCGGTGTGAATTGTGTGAGTAGTGTGACAGGGGGGCACTGTATTAATATTACCAGCGCCCTCTCTCCCGCTGATCTGGGCCTCCATTGTTGTACTTATGGACACGTGTATGGATGGGGTTAAAAGGAAGTTACACTCGGGCCCAAGTGTGAGTGGTGTGAGTACTTTTGATTCCCTTTTTGGATAGTGCTATACACGTGTTACTTTTCTGGTGGTTTGAGTGGTTGTAAAGTAAATATTCTTGCGGAATGATACACATAAAGCAAATGCGGGAAAATAAATGTGTTTGAATTATTTTGAATGGAGAATCTTCGTCCTTATACGCGGGCCACTTTTGCTATATATTTGGTACCAGAAAACATTTGATGACAAAGGGGAATATGCTTTTGCCAGTGGGTACGAAAAACAATATGTGGTGGACCACAGCTTCGTCTTTAGCATCTTGTCCCAATTGAACATTCTCAATTAATTTTATACCCTTAACCACGATCTTATTTGATTGACGGTTACATCTCTTATTACCCAACTCAATACCATTAAGCAATCTCGCCACACCTTTATTATCAAATTTAACAGGAAAAACCGTCTAGGCCAAAAGTCTTGGACGACACAATTACTTCTCTGACAGAATAAGCTGACTTACTCTTTAATTTTTTGTTTCTTTCTTACTCCCTCCATTGATCATTGTTCACTTTACTATTCATTCATTGTTTCTCATAGATTTGACTAATATTGCTCAAATTTTCACTCCTTATCCATTGCTTTAAACATTGTTCCATTACACCCCCACCTTTATTATTGATTTGTATGATGGAGGATTTATAAAACAATCAATGTTTAGATGTAGAAAAAAAAATGACTATTAATAAAAAATTAGGCAACAAATAGATGAGTTTTTTGGTTCGGAAGTATTTTATTTTTATTGTCGCAATTATCATTCTAAAAATTAGTGCTGAAAATTTGCACCTATACGAAAACTAACTTTTGAAAACATTTCATATATTCGAAAACCAACTTAAAAAATAGTTATATGTTGAAAATTTATATTTGGTTCGAAAGTACAGAATCAAAAACTATTGTTCGATTCAGTCATTGATTGTCGAATTTGTTTTAGTGAACATTTTTAATATTCTAATTATTTTTTTTGGATTCACTTAATTTAGATACACTTAAAAAACATACAAAAATATAAAAATTCAGTACATGTTTTTTTGTATTTATTATTTTTTTTAAAAGATTTTTGGAAAATAATTTACCTTTTAAATGTATATAAATTAAATGATTCTAAAAAGTAAAAGGTTGATTAAATATGTAAAAAGTTTACTAAAAAAAAATTATAAAATTAACAAAAATATTTTTGAAAACTTAAAACTAAACAGTGTATTAGTTTTTGAAGAATAGTAGTAAAATAATACAAAAAATAATTGATTTAATTTTTATTTTTTTTTTATTTTTTTGCAAACCTTAGTAAATATGGTTGGAAAATTGCTAGAGTGTGCAAAAAATATGTCATGTGTATAAGGCAAGGTTTAGGTTTTGACTTAGGCTTAGGGGTGTGGTGGGAGTTTATGGCTTGGAATTTTTGCACACATTATATGTCTAACATTGATTGAGACTCTTTTTTTTTAAGAACTCTCACAGCTCCTTTGGATTTCAATCATTGATGGTGTGGGTCACATTCGTGAGTGGTCCCACACATATATCAAAATTAAGATCTAAAGGGGATTATGGGGGTCCTAAAAGAAAGAGATCCCAAGTATTTTTCTTATATGTTATAGGTATATTTGGAACATTTGTATGTGAAATGAGTAAAATAAAAAATAAACAAATCCATTAAATATTTGCACTGATTAATATGTTTACAGAGTATAGATATAGAATTACTCCAAAGGTGAGGTTGGTCTGAATTGTTGGGTATATCTCCTTATTGGAGTGTGGGACCCAATTAGTTTTGGAAAAAGAGTTTAATTTGATTTAGTATTAATTATAATATATTTTTATATATTATATCTAATTTGTGGAGACCCAATTCAATTTGGAAACAACTAGAGTTTTGATAAAACAAGACCAAGATTTAACAATATATAAATATTGTTTATATGTTTCCATGAGGCTGTGTTAGAAGGTTTTTTGGAAAATCAATTCGGTGGAATAGTGCTGCAGTTGCTATACTGCAGTTAATCAATCAATTCGTGGCTTTGGAATTACTTTGTGGAGCAGCAGTCAATTTGGTGGTGTAAAGGAAAATTCCAAGGTTTTTTTTTTGATTGATTTGGATTGTTATTTTTTGGTCTTCTTTAACTCTGGTTCTGAAGATTTTTCTATTTAGTGAGGTCTTTCCTCTTGTTTATTTGTGATTATTTGGAATTCACCTAAGGGTGATTTTGTGAGACCATTCGTGTCTCGTTTGTAATCGTTTGGAATCTATTTGGTTGATAGTGGAATCGGATTTCGATCCCATGGACGTACCTCACATTGAGGGAACCACGTAAAAATTCTTGTGTTGCCGTTGATTTAATTTTTCCGCATTAGTTTTTATTCCCATTAATTGATTTACTTGTGGGGAATCATAGATTTTCCCTAACAACTGGTATCAGAGTTTACGGTTTATTTGGGTCTATTTATTTATGTAAATCAATGGAGGGGAATGTGGGTCGTATGTCTAGCTTCAATGGAAGCAATTGGGTAACTTGGAAAACTAAAATGGAGGACCTATTATTTTGTAAAGATTTATATGAACCCATTGAGGGTGATTCTGGCAAACCCGAGGGTATGAAAGATGATGAATGGAATGGGCTTAATCGAAAAGCCATTGGAGTTACGTCAATGGATCGATGACAGTGTATTTCATCATGTTGCTATTGAAACTTCGGCACATGATTTATGGAAAAATTAGAGAGTCTTTATGATAGAAAATCAGCCACAAATAAAGTTTTTCTGTTTCGTAAGTTGGTTAATTTAAAATATAAAGAGGGCAGCCCTATTTCGGAACATCTGAATGAAATAAAGAGTATTGTTAACCAACTTGCTTCTATGAAAATTATTTTTGATGATGAGTTACAGGCTTTGATGCTACTTAGTTCTTTGCCCGAAAGTTAGGAGACTTTGGTTGTGACCGTTAGTAATTCAGCGCCCAATGGAGTTGTCACAATGGGCCAAGTCACTAGTACCCTGTTGAATGAAGAAACTAGAAGAACATCAGCTGGTTCCTCTCATTCGGAAGCATTCGTTGTGAGAGGCCGAAGCAAAACAAGTGGGAGGAGTAAGACTCCTCATGGTCGTGATCAAAGCCGTAACAAATCAAAAGATGGTTTTTTTTTAAAGCAAGACATTGAGTACTATTATTGCCATGAGAAAGGGCACATGAAGCGAGAATGCCAAAAGCTCAAGAACAAGGATAAAAGGCGTGACAAAAGTGTGGATAAGAAACAAGAAGACACAACGGCAGTTACTACCGATGATCTCATGGTCGTTTGTGAAGATGATTGTATCAATTTTGTAGGCCAAGAGAGCAATTGGGTGATTGATTCCAGTGCTTTTTTTCATGGGTGATTGATTCCAGTGCTTTTTTTCATGTGACTTCTTAAGTTGATTTCTTCACTACCTACACCAAAGGAGATTATGGTTCTGTTCGAATGAGTAATGAAGGTTTGTCCAAGATTATTGGCATGGGTGATGTTTGCTTGGAAACAAATTTGGGCTGCAAGTTGTTGCTTAAAGATGTGAGGCACGTTCCCGACATTCGCCTCAATTTGATCTCTACTGGGAAGCTAGATGATGAAGGCTTCAACAACAAATTTGGTGATGGAATATGGAAGCTCACAAAGGGTTCTTTGGTGGTGGCTAAATGCAAGAAGACTCATACACTTTATTCGATGCAAGGAAAAATTTGTAAAAGTATTGTCAATGCACTTGAAGATGATACTTCTACTGAATTATGGCACAAGCGGCTTGGCCATATGAGTGAAAAGGGGCTACAAGTTTTGTTCAAGAAAGAGCTTCTACCCGGTTTGAAAGGTACACATCTTAAAACTTGTGTTCATTATTTGGTGGGTAAACAACATAGAGTTTCTTTTCATAAAAATGTTGTTTGTAGAAAATAAAATGTTTTGGAGTTGATTCATTCGGATGTTTGTGGTCCTTTAAAAGTTAGAACACATAATGGTGCACTTTATTTTGTTACTTTCATTGATGATTATTCAAGGAAAGTTTGGGTTTTTCTTCTAAAAACTAAAGATCAAGTTCTAGAAGTATTTAAGCATTTTCAGGCCATGGTTGAAAGAGAAACATGGCAGAAATTGAAGTGCATTTGATCAGACAATGGTGGTGAATACATTGGGCCATTTGATGAGTATTGTCGCAGCCAAGGTATTCGGCACTAAAAGACAGTTAAGAAGACTCCTCAACAAAATGGCGCTGCCGAGAGGATGAACCGAACCATTGTGGAAAGAACAAGGTGGTTGCTTTCACAAGCTAAATTGCCAAGATCCTTTTGGGGTGAGGCAATGAAGACAGTGGTTGACGTAATCAATTTGTCTCCTTCCTATCCTTTGAATGGTGATGTTTTAGAAAGAGTTTGGACCAGTAAAGATGTATCTTATGAGCACTTGAGAGTGTTTGGTTGCCGAGCTTTTGTTCACATTCCAAAAGATGAGAGGTCCAAGCTTGATAGCAAGTCAAGACAATGTATTTTTCTTGGCTATAGGCGTGATGAATTTGGGTATAGATTGTGGGATCCGGTCGACAAGAAAATCATTCGAAGCCGTGATATTGTGTTTATTGAAGACCAAATAATTGAAGACTTTGGCAAAGGTGATCAACCGGAGCCAAAAACTAGTGATCTCATTGACATGGATCCATCTCCTTCATCTTCGGTGGATGATGAAAATGGGGGAGATGTGCAGCCACCTCTTGAAGATATAGATGGTGATGCTATTCAAAATGAAGTTGAGCCCGAAACTGAGGAAGAGCATCCAACTCAAGAACCGCTACCACAACTTGAGTTGAGGAAATCTACAAGGAACCGACAACCTTCAAGAAAGTATCCTCCCAATGAGTTTGTGTTGATTTCTGATCAAGGGGAGCCCGAGAGCTACCAAGAAGCAATTGAGAATGTAAAGAAAGGTGATTGGAAAAAGGTCATGGAAGAGGAGATGAATTCCTTACTTGAAAATCACACCTATGATTTAGTGAAGTTGTCTAAGGGGAGGAAAATTCTGAAAAATAAGTGGGTTTTCGAATTGAAGAATGATGGCAAGAATCTGAGGTACAAAGCACGTCTTGTTGTGAAAGGCTTTAGGCAAAAGAAAGGTATTGACTTTGATGAGATTTTCTCACCAATTGTGAAGATGTTTTCTATTCGGGTTGTACTTGGCATGGCTACAAGTATGAACCTTGAAGTTGAGCAACTTGATGTGAAGACCGCATTTCTTCATGGTGACCTTGAAGAAGAAATTTACATGGAGCAACCAGAAGGTTTTGTAGAGAAAGGGAAAGAAAAATTTGTTTGCAAATTGAAGAAAAGTTTGTATGATCTCAAGTAAGCTCCGCGGCAATGGTACAAAAAATTTGACTCTTTCACGATGAATAATGGTTTTTCTAAAACCACTTCGGACCATTGTGTATTTGTGAAAAATTTCCCGGATGGTAAATTTATTATTCTTTTGCTTTATGTTGATGACATGTTAATTGTGGGTCAAGATTCTACAATGATTAACAAGTTGAAGTTAGAGTTGAGTAAATCTTTTGCTATGAAAGATTTGGGACCGGCAAAGCAAATACTTGGTATGAAAATTGTTCGTGATCGCAAAGAGGGGCTGATTTGGTTGTCTCAAAAAAGCTACATTGAGAAAGTTCTTGAGAGATTCAACATGAATAAAGCAAAGCCGGTTGGTTGTCCACTTGCAAGTCACTTCAAGCTTAGTTCGAATCAATGTCCTAAAAGTGAGAAAGACAAGGAAGAGATGTTGAAAGTTCCTTATGCTTCAGCAGTTGGTTCTTTAATGTATGCCATGGTTTGTACAAGGCCGGATATTGCTTACGCCGTTGGTGTGGTGAGTCGGTTTCTCTCTAAACCGGGTAAAAAACATTGGGCAGCGGTAAAATGGATTCTAAGGTATCTTCGAGGGACTTCGAAGGTGTGTTTGTGTTTTGGAGATGGTAAACCGATGCTTGATGGGTTCACAGATTCTGACACGGCCGGTGATATTGATTCTAGGAAATCTATTTCGGGGTATTTGATGACTTTTGCAGGGGGAGCTGTGGCATGGCAATCTAAATTACAAAAATGTGTTGCTCTCTCAACTACCGAAACTGAATTTATTGCCATTACAGAAGCTTGCAAAGAAGAGTTATGGTTAAAGAAATTTTTGCAAGAATTGAGTTTGAAGCAAGAAAAGTATGTGTTTTATTGTGATAGTCAAAGTGCTATTCACTTGAGTAAAAATTCTATTTTTCATTCGAAATCGAAACACCTTGATGTGAGATACCATTGGATTCGTGATGTGTTAGATTCGAAATTGTTGCAACTCGAAAAGGTTCACACGGATGATAATATTTCGGATATGCTGACTAAGACTTTGTCGAGGGATAAACATTTTAAGTGTCGAACTTTGGCAGGTATGGTTGATATCTCCACCTAAGTCGGTAGGAGGAGAATTGTTGGATATATCTCCTTATTGGAGTGTGGGACCCAATTGGTTTTGGAAAAAGAGTTTAATTTGGTTTAGTATTAATTATAATATATTTTTATATATTATATCTAATTTGTGGAGACCCAATTCAATTTGATAACAACTAGAGTTTTGATAAAACAAAACCAAGATTTAACAATATATAAATATTGTTTATATGTTTCCATGAGGCTGTGTCAGAAGGTTTTTTAATTTGGTGGAATAGTGTTGTCGTTGCTATACTGTAGTTAATCAACCAATTTGTGGCTTTGGAATTACTTTGTGGAGCAGCAGTCAATTTGGTGGTGTAAAGGAAAATTCCAAGGTTTTTTTTTTTGTTTGATTTGGATTGTTATTTTTGGGTCTTCTTTAACTCTGGTTCTGAAGATTTTTGTTCATCTATTTGGTGAGATCTTTCCTCTTGTTTATTTGTGATTATTTGAAATTCACCTAAGAGTGGTTTTGTGAGACCATTCGTGTCTCGTTTGTAATCGTTTGGAATCTATTTGGTTGATAGTGGAATCAAATTTCGATCCTGTGGATGTACCTCACATTGAGGGAATCACGTAAAAATTCTTGTGTTATCGTTAATTTAATTTTTTCGTATTAATTTTTATTCCCATTAATTAATTTATTTATGGAGAATCATTGATTTTCCTAACATGAATAAAAAAATAGGAAAAAAACGTGACATTTTCATCATATTTTGCATAGAATACTAAAGAAGGTAAGAGAATGTGTTTTCGCTACCCGAGACTACTTCTCAAGTCTTTTCTGACGGCCCGCCTCTTCTCATTTCTTGTCCGACAAGGCTACTACTAATCTTGGATAAATATTTGCAACTATCCCTAATTTGGAAATTCGACTTATAATCTACTTTGAATCATATTATTTTTTAATTTTTTATACATATTTTATAAAAAATTCAAAAATTCAAAAATTTAACTTTGAACTAATTTTTCAAAACAATATAATATATTCAGGATTTGTATAATATGGTCATGATCAGACAATTTGTTAGGTGGTTTTTGATAACTTAAATTTAGGCCAAGTTTGGGAACTTGTAAAAAAGTTAAAAAGTCAAAAAGTTACTCAAAAAGTTAAAAAGTTAACACTATTCACCAAAAGTCAATAATTATGGCTGCACAACTCCCAATTCGAATTTTTCCCTACAAATCAATTTTTACAATTTTTTATTACGCATTTTTTCATAAAAAGTCAAACAGTTAACCCAAACATCCATATTTTCAACCTCAAATAATTTATCTTAAAATTAACAATAAAATTTTATTTTTTTATTATTACTAGTGAACACGTATTATAAGTCCTTTTTACTTCAAAACATTTTGTGTTAGGTGGGACAAGTTGTATGGAGATTGCATATTTATTATATAAAAATAAATAAATAAATAAAAATTGTGGGGCCACTTTTTTATTGATGATGGGCACTTATTATTTTTTTGTTTTGTTTTGTTTTGCTTTTTTACTTTTTTTTTTTTTTTTTTTTTTTTATATCAAACAATGCTACAGTGATAGTGAGTTATGATTTAAGTGTGAAGTTGTGCGTTACGTTTTGAAAAGAAAAATTTGTTTGGTTATAAATTTTTAAAAAAGTTTTGAATTTTGAAAAAAGTTTTGAATTGTATTTTAGAGATGTTTGAGAAGTCAAAAATTGGTTTTTTTTTTTTGTTGCTAAAATCTATAAAAAGACAAAATAGACTAAAATAATCAATAAGATAAAATATCACATTAAACTCATAATCATTTCATTTTTTTTTCTTACAAACATCATATTTAATTACAAAAAATTCAACCATATTTCCAAACACAAATATTTAACCTACTAAAATAATAAAAAACTAAAATAAGCTATTGAAATAGCCAACTTTCCAAACGAGGACTATATCCTATTGCAAGAATGTTCAAGTCGCAAGGAATGACATCAACGTTGTGGATAATTCTATATAAATAAAATTCAAGTCTGCCATTACTCCTCACAAATATACAACAAGAATTAAGCTTTTGATTTTGTTCTCACAAACAACAACGTTAATTAATTATCGACTCAAATCGAAATGGAAGAGGCCAACAACAACAACAACAATAATGTCGTTCTGTTGAATTTCTGGCCAAGCTCTTATGGGATGAGAGTGAAAATCGCCTTGGCAGAGAAAGGGATCGAGTACGAGGCCAAGGAAGAGGAGAACTTGTGGGGGGACAAGAGTCCTCTGCTTCTGGAGATGAACCCGGTTTACAAGACCGTCCCGGTTTTGATTCACAACGGCAAATCCATATGTGAATCCCTCGTCATCGTTCAATACATTGATGACACATGGCATGGAAGTTCCCCTTTGCTTCCCTCCGACCCCTATGAGCGTTCGCAAGCCAGGTTTTGGGCTGATTACATCTGCAAGAAGGTTCTTAAATTAATCTCTTTCTTCCCTCTCCTTGTGTGTATGTATTAGGAAAAATCTAGACACGACAAATTTTAGTTGTTATTTTTTTTTTAAATTAAAAACTGAAATTGCCCCATACTTGAACTTGCATGCTTTTGATGATAAGCAGGCGGTGTGAATAGGTTTTTTTGAATCTCATTCAGTTTGTTTGGTTTGAGTTTTTTTGAATTAAGTTTTTTAAAAATTGAGACTCTGTTTGGTAAACAATTCAAATTATAGTTTCACTTATTGATTTGAGTGTGTTGTTTGTTTTGAACTTTTAAATCATAATTCTACACCCATTTCTTAAAACTCAATTCAAAACATAATCATTACTTTTCAAAACTCATAACCAAACACATAATTCAAAACTCTTTTCAAAATTCAATTCAAATCAATATTTTAATTTTTTAAATATTTTAAAAATATCTTAATTTTGTTAAGATTTTAAATATTTTAATATTTAAATATGTTACGATTTTTTTAATTTTTTGAATATTTTTAAATATTTTAATTTCAAAATATTACAATTTTAATTTTTAAAATTTTTAAATATTTTATAAAAATAAATTCAAACTCTATTTTATAAAAATATTTTTAAATATTTTATTTTTTTTGTTATGTATTTGGTTATGATTTGACTGTAGAGTTGTGAAAGTAGTATGGAGTTCGAGTTATATGTTTGGTTATGAGTTTTATAAATAATTTGTTAATTGAGTTTTGTTTTATGTATTTGGTTACGATTTGAGTGTAGAGTTGGTTTTAAATTTAAAATATTAACATTTTAAATTATTTAATTTTTTTTAATATTTAAATTATTTAAATTTTTACGATTTAAATTTTTTGAATATTTATTTAAATTTTTTACTTATTAAATTTTTTAGATTATTTAAATTATTTAAATATTTATGATTTAAATTTCTTGAATATTTATTTTGAAAAAAAATTATTTCCTTCGTAGTATTTTCAATTAAAAAATTGATTAATGTTATTTTCTGTTAATAATAAATTTTTTGATTGATTTTAAAAAGAGTTTGGTTTTGAGTGTTGATCAAAATTTCCAATAGTGTGAAAGTAGTGTGTTTTGTCATAAGTTATAACAATTTGAATTAAGTTTTGAAAACTCTTTCCAAAACTTATAACAAAACAAATTTTCTTACTTCACATGTCAAATTAAACTTTCAAAACTTAATTCCACACTCAATTCAACATTTTATTCAAAAACCATAACCAAAAAAATTTTGTACACTCAAATCATAATTCTACAACTCACAAACTCAAAATACAACTCATACTCTCAAATCATATTTACAAAACTCTACCAAACACAACCTGAGTTTTTTGGTTTTCGTATTCTTTTATTTTTAGTGAATATTTTTTAAATTTTAAACGTTTTTTTTAAAAAAAATTTAGATGCACCTTAGTTAGATGTATCTAAAAAGTAAAAAATTTGTGAAAAAATATTTTAAAAAATTAATAAATACAAAAAATGTACCGAATTCTTGTATTTTTTTTTTTATATTTTTGGTATTTAGTGAATTTTTAAAAGATTTTTTTTACAATTTTTTTACTTTTTAGGTGTATTTATGTTAGGTGTGTCTAAAAAGTAAAAAAATTGCTTAAAATATTAAAAAAAATTCAATAAAAACAAAAAAACAAAAAAAAATAAGAAAGTAAAATTTTCTGAAAAGTATTTTCTGAAATATGAAAACAAGCAAGCTGATTAATATTTAATTTTGACTGTGACAATAAGTAAAATTAGTTAAAAAAAATATGAAAAGAACTTGAGATGTTTAAAACATTATGTTCAACCACCTAGTACTCAACTTATGCCACTTCATTATGAACGGATTTAAAAAAAAAAAAAAATGAAAAACAGAAGAAGCATTGCCCATAATGACAAATTATACTGATTGTCTCTATATTTTTTTTCTATATTTTTTCCCTTATATTATTTTAGTTCTCATAATTTTAATTGGCTCAATTTTGATCATTAAGTTAAATTTTGTGTTAATTTAATTTAATTAATAAAACTGTTAAGGTTTTTGAGGAAAATAGTCACTGAGTTAGTTGAAATTAACCCACTAACTTAATCAAGTTTACAATTTTGTTTATAAAAGTATGACATGTGTCACTCATGCACATTTTTCATAAAAAAAATGCTAATTGTTGAACTAATTAGACCAAATTAAGATAAAATAAAATAAAATAAAAAATGTACGAGCACATTCTAGTGATTGACTAATAAATCTATTTAGCGTGACTGCCATTCCGGCAAGATGTTACATGTCTTTTGGATAATTTGGCCTCTCCAACTCTTAAATTTCCTAAATTTGTAAGAGGTTTGTTTCTATTCCACGATTAGTCACTAATAAGCCTAAAAATTTTCCTTAGCCACACCAAATGCACACTTAAATGTATTCAAACGCAACGTGTGAGTCTTAAGGATATCAACCATCTCTGCAAGGTTGTTGAGATGATTTAACTCACTTTTGCTCTTGACCCCCATGTTAGCAATGTAAACTTCCATTGTCTAGCCGAGTAAAAGAGTAAATATCTTGGTAATCATTCTTTGGAAGGTTGCTCTTGTGTTCTTTAGACCAAAGGGTATAACCTTAACAAAGCAATCCCCATAAGTTGAGGTACATTGTTTTCTCTATAAATTATGTCCATTAAATATTTTTATAACACTGGAGGAGTAACTTGGGCGTCAAAAGACCCCGGCCATTCAATGGCTAGGGATGTTTTGTCTTTTACACGGTGATTACGTGGTAATTTTAATCATCTTTTTCGTTGGATTTTTCCATTAAAAAAAATGTTAATTGTTGAACTAATTGGACCAAATTGAGATAATATATAAAATTCAGAGTCAAAATTGAACTAATTGAAATTACAGAGAGCAAAATAATATAAGAATTATCTGTGTAAATTGCAGATTATACAAACATGTGTACTTACTTTTAACATGTTGGGTGGGTGCAAATGCAGCTATACAACATTGCTTACAAGGTATGGAAGGTAAAAGGGGAAGAGCAAGAAGCATTTAAGAAGGAATTCATGGAATGCTTGAAGACTTTGGAAGGAGAACTTGGAGACGAGCATTATTTTGGGGGAGACACCTTTGGATATGTGGATGTGGTTCTTGTTTCCCTTTCTCCCTGGTTTTATACCATTGAAACTTTTGCCAATTTCTGTATAGAAACCGAGTCCCCTAAGATTGTTTTGTGGGTTAAGAGGTGTATGGAGAGAGAAAGTGTCTCCAAGTCTCTTCCTGATCCTCAACAGATCTATGGATTTGCCTTGGAATATAAGCAGAAGTTTGGCATTGAATAAGCACTATTGTTGGACTATGGCATTTGTTAAAACTTTGATGTGTTATTGATTGATTGATGTGTTACAAGATTGTTGTGTTTCTGTATTGTATGTGATACATTCAAAGAGGAATGAACTCTCTCTTTATAGAGAGAAGAATGGTTACATTGGATACCAAAGTGCTCCACTATCACCGAAAACAAAAAAGGAAAGCATAAACCTATACAATTAATAATTATACTAAAGCTAAAGATTCAATTAACAATTTAACAATTATATTAACAGCCCCCCTCAAACTCAAGGAGGATAGGTACTAGCCAACTTGAGTTTGGAGAGAGTAACAAAACAGAAAAATAAGCTGACAATTAAAAATGGGATAGGAGACACTGTATGGTCGTGTCGGACCGTTGTAGCAGACAGTTTACGGGGTCATGTTGGACCGTTGTAGCAGACACTGTGTGGTCGTGTCAGACCGATGTAGAAGACAGTTTATGGGGTCATGTCGGACCGATGTAGAAGCTGACCGGAATCAATGTCGGGACAGTTTATGGGGTCATGTCGGACCGATGTAGCAGGACAGTTTACGGGGTCATGTCGGACCGTTGTAGCAGCTGACCGGAATCAATGTCGGGACAGTTTATGGGGTCATGTCGGACCGTTGTAGAAGACAGTTTATGGGGTCATGTCGGACCGGTGTAGAAGACAGTTTATGGGGTCATGTCGGACCGTTGTAGAAGACAGTTTACGAGGTCATGTCGGACCGATGTAGCAGCTGACCGGAATCAATGTCAGGACAGTTTATGGGGTCATGTCGGACCGTTGTAGAAGACAGTTTATGGGGTCATGTCGGACCGGTGTAGAAGACAGTTTATGGGGTCATGTCGGACCGTTGTAGAAGACAGTTTACGAGGTCATGTCGGACCGATGTAGAAGATTGTGGTGGTGCACCAAGGGGGCGACTTAGGGAGTGCGCCATGAGGTGGCTTGAACATGATACTGTGTATAACCCCCCCTCAAACTCAAATAGGTGTGAAGATAGAAACCTATTTGAGGTTGAAACAAAGGATTTGATAAAGCTGACTGGTGTAGAAGACACTGTATGAGTGTGTAGATAGGCTGCCCAAAAAATATACATGTAGATATATATCGAGCCCTCAAAAGTCGTGCCCTCAAAAGGCGTGCCCACTTTATCAAAAGATGTGCCATGAAAAGGCGTGCCAGTTTGTCGGGCGTCAAGAGGCGCGCGATGCGCGTGGCTGCCTCGGCTATTTAACTACGACGGAGCTTGAGGCCGAGGCAGAGGCAAAAAACCTGCGAAATCCTCTGAAAAACTCTTCGTTGTGTTGAGAGAGAGAGTCTGTAACACTCTGTTGCGAGAGATATTCTGTAACACTCTGTTGCCAATCCTCTGAAAAACTCTTCGTTGTGCTGAGAGAGAGAGTCTGCAACACTCTGTTGCGAGAGATATTCTGTAACACTCTGTTGCCCAGAAAATGGCCTCTTCGTCCCGCCCTCTGCTTACTCTCTTTCCCGACCTCAACGAGTCCACAAGAGAGATAACTGGTGCGGTGTCCCGTGAACCTCAACCAAACACCACTGGGTTTGCTCCGTTGAACTTTCCGATGCAGTCGGTGGAGCAAAAAATGGCAGTGCAAACGGATGTGGAGGCTAATCAGTATACTTTGAAGGCATGTGTGGAGTCCATGACGGCGGTCACAAACTTGTCGCACCGGCTGCAGAGTAGGACAAATGAGGTGCAGCAGTTAAACTCCCAGCTGGCTCTGCTCCAACGCATGTATAAGGATGCGCGAGCAGAGATAAGCGTGCTAAGGGCAGAAAACAAGGAGCTGAAGCGGAAGGCCACCGTGATGTTCCGATTTGGAGGGCCGCCATATGCTGCAGTGGAGGAGCAGAGTGGAGTGATCGTGCCCAGTGGAGTGGGAAACACGGAGGCAACACCGTCAAGGGCCGCCCAGGACGGAGGCAAGAAGAAGAGACCGGCGGTAGAGTAGAGAAGGGATGTCGGTGTGTGGCCGTCTGCAGAAAAGAAAACAAATCTGTTGTTGTGGTGATGGTGTTTGTTTTTTTTTGTTTTTTTTTTTTTTGTTTTGTTTTGTTTTGTTTTTTTTTGTTTTTTTTGTGTTTTTTTTTGTTTTTTTTTGTTTTTTTTTTTGTTTTGTGAACCCCCACATGAATAAAAGAGTGTGTGTGGATTTTTGCTGTTGTTGTTGTGGTTTTTTTTTTTTTTTGACAAAGAAGAGTAAAATAAATAAATAAATAAATAAATAAATAAAGAAAAAGAAATAAATAAATAAAAAAGAAAAGAAAAGAAGAGAAGCACCTAGTGAAAATATATAAAAAAAAAAGTGTAGTGAGTATTTAAATGATAAAAAAGATAACAGAAATTAAAAATTAAAGGGGTTGGAGACAAGTTGGGTGGTGTGGTGGGTAAAGCGTGAAGTGAAAGATGAAAGTGGATGATGATAAAAAAAAAAAAGGTGTCTGGGGAGGTGCTCCTCTATATATATATATATATATAATCAACAAAAGAGTAGAGTGGGGATTGATTAGCCGTTGGAGTCCAGTTGGTGGTCTGTGGATGTCAATATAAAAATAAAAAGAAAGAAAAAGAGAGGGTTTAAAGTGAGAGATAGAAAATATATATATATATATATATATATATTTTTTTTATCTGTGTATATTCAGCCCAGATATTCTCCTCCGTCCACGCACACCGAGAGAGAGAGAGAAAGAGCTTGGTGAGTGTATTGCAAAGAGAGAGAGAGAGAGAGAGAGAGCATTCGGGTAGAAAGAGAGCATTAGCTCCTTAGATCATGTTCTCCCTCTCAAGGTGTCATGTCCATGGGATAGCTCCCCAACAACCTCAAGAAAGAGGTGAACTCCTGAACCTCCGCAAGCGCGATGTGGAGTCGGTGGCGGAGGAGGAAATCGTAGTTCCGGTGGATGCTTCTGCCGAGAGAGTTCTCTACCGGCAAGACGGCTCTGTCGGCGATCCAGAGCTCGACGGCTTGGAATGCGACTTCGAACTGGTCGCAAGGGATGGCTTCGCAGTTCGGATAGGCTTTGCCGGCAGCGGCTTCGCTGTAAGTGCCGGGGACGCCTTGGTAGGCGACTCGGAGCTGATTGCCGTGAATCGGCGCCGGAGATAGGTCGGCGATGGTGAGCGCCTTCGGAAGGTGATCGATAGGGACGAGATCTAGGGTTTTGTGGCCCTTGACGGCGGTGATGTCGGAGGCTAAAGAGAGGGGAAGCATGTGAGAGGAGTGCTTGTATTCTACTGGTCAAGAATTTCTGAGGAGTGCTTCCGAAGCTACCGTTGCCGACTCGGGTGACGCTGATGGGTGGGTCTGTGAATTGAGTGAGTGATGATCATGGTAGTGTGTTTCAGTGAGGTGCCGAGAGGGAGAGGGAGGTTTGAATTGGTTGAGATCCGGCGGACGGTCAAGGCAAGGTTACCGCCCGCCGGAAGGCGAAGAACACCAAGATCTTTAACCTATAGCTCTGATACCATGTTAAAACTTTGATGTGTTATTGATTGATTGATGTGTTACAAGATTGTTGTGTTTCTGTATTGTATGTGATACATTCAAAGAGGAATGAACTCTCTCTTTATAGAGAGAAGAATGGTTACATTGGATACCAAAGTGCTCCACTATCACCGAAAGCAAAAAAGGAAAGCATAAACCTATACAATTAATAATTATACTAAAGCTAAAGATTCAATTAACAATTATATTAACAGCATTGAAGTGACTATGTATGGAAAGATAAAAACAGAGCTCGGAGTGATCTTCGTTATATTTTGTTTTGTTTTTTATTTGCATGCCATTTGACTCTTTATACGGAAATAAAATGGGGGAATTTACAAATCAGTGATAAGACCAAAAAAATTATAAAGCACTGATATGCAATTTATTTTTTTGTCATACGCTGAAATGCAATTTGCTCAATAAAATAGTACTGGGAATTAAATGGTCCCATGTTCATTGTTGTAATAAAACAAACCTTTTGGGTTTGGTATTCACTTAAAAAAATCAGATTTTTTCTTTCTTTTTCTTTTTTTTTTTGTTGTTGTTGTTGTTGTCTTTAGTATTTTTTTTTTAATTTGTGATAAAAATTTTTACTTTTCCAATCCATCTAATTTGGAAAGATCTATAAAGAAAATAAATAAATAACCGACTTCTTTTGGATTTTTTTTTATCTTTAGTGATTTTTTTTTTCTTCAATTTTTTGTTTTATTTTTACTTTTCTAGTTGGTTTAATAGATTTGAATCTAAAACTATAAAGTTTTTAATTTTTTTAAAAATAAGAGTTAACCAAAGATTAAATAAAATCAACAAAAAAAAAAAAGAAGAGGAATTTACCAAATTTTATTCTTAGTTTTTTTTTTTTTAAGGATATATAACTTTTTTCACTAAAATCTTGAATGAATTGATGGTATATTCCTTAGGTAGCATTTGGTAACGTTTATTGTCATGGCCTAATCTCGCCCCTAAGGATTAAGGTTATAACCGACCAATAACCATGAGATTATTTATGGTCTCAAACATATTCAGACATATTAAAGGGGGCCAAAACAGAAGCAGATTTATAAAAAATAAAATTTGTCCAATGAGCGTTGCTTACGTGGCATAGTAAAATCATTCCAAAAGCATTTCATAATGACTCACACATATATACGAAATTATCATCTTATACATCTAGGAACTTTCAGCTACGCAATCAGCCAAATAAAAACTTATGTACATAGGTGATCCAATGCTTCACTAAAATAGCAAAAGAGTAACCAAAGAACAAAATGACAAAAACAAAGTCTCGTGCGTGAGACATTCGGGCCGACTCCTCAAAAACTTGACTTCCTCTCATAATCTTCATCAAGGCTGGGTTAGGACGACTCTTTGCTCACTTACATACACATGAATGAGAGTGGGCGAAAGCCTAGTGAATAATATCAAATAAGAAAGTTACATGAATGAAAATTCGTTAATAAACATATCAAACGGACTTAGGCCCATTCATGTTTTTATCTGATACATCAACGGCCTTAGGCCCAAATTTATCAAACGGTCTAGGGCCTAATTCATTCTTATCATATGGTCTTAGGCCCAATTTGCTCATATCAAACGGCCTTTAGTCCAATCATTTGTGTTAAATGACCTTTTGGCCCAATCATTTCTATCAAACAACCTTTGGCTCAATCATTCATGTCAAATGGCCTTTGGCCCAATCATTTTTATCAATCGGCCTTTGCCCCCAATCATTTCTATCGAACAGCCTTTGGCCCAATCATTCATGTCAAACAGCCTTTGGCCCAATCATTTCTATCAAACGGGCTTTGGCCCAATCATTTGTATGACAAATAACCAATTCAATTTAATAACTCTGTAGAACTCATGCATAAGTGAGCATTTGGAAGTAGCATACTTCAATACATTCTTATTAGATATTACTCACAGTGTTTTGCCGGTGGATTTGCCCTTGCGCTCAACCCTACACGATTCATAATACATTGGGTCACAAGCGATTCGATCCGTTTTTAATTTGTTTATTTCTTTTAGGCATCTTTCTTATCTCTTTAGTTCATTTAGAATGTTCAATGTATGCTTAAGAGTGTTTAGAAATGAAAGAGAACGAAAAATGAAACATAAAAGAACTTTCAAAAATTCTGGAATAAGAAGCCCCGCTCGAGCGCAAGTTTTGCGGCTCGAGTGGACCCCTTGGATCTGCAAAAGTACTGGTTACCCCATTTTTACGCTCGAGTGTGACCCTGATCGCTCGAGCTAGGAGTCAAAACATGTGAGTAGCCGTTCGAGCTCAACTCATCTCACTCGAGCGGACATCTCTGTCTGCAAAACTTCTGGTTGCTTGCATTCTCTGCTCGAGCGGTAACTCTTTCGCTTGAGTGTAGAGGTCGAATTCTGGAATTTCCAGCAAACTGTTTGAGCTTCAAATTTGCATTCCAATTGAAATAGCTTGCATGTTATGACCCATAATTCACTTGTACATCTTTTAACATGATACGAATACTAAAATTACAACATTATGAAGCTCAATTCCTATGAATTAATTACATGCATACTCAATTTATACCAGACTTATTTCCAATACTTCAAATTCATGCAACCAAAACTTATACTTCCATGAATTGTGCTTGCATGTGGAATATATCTTCCATTCTCAACTTAAGTGATGCAAAAGATGATCAAAAGCATGAATCTTAATCAAAATTCAACATGGATCATATGTTTCATGTTCAAATACACAAATTCATGGCAATCTTTTACATGCATGTTTATAATGACTTTAAATTCATCAAATTCAACTTAATTATTGTTTTTGATTACTATTTAACTTTGAAGTCACAAAATTACAAACTCAAACTTATGAAGTTATGCTCAATTACTCACCTAGGAGCTTCAACCTTTACAATTTTAGCTAGTTCTAGAGCCTAGCCTTCCAAAACTTGAGTTCTCTTGCAAATCTTCAAGAATGGCTCCTTTCTCTCTCTAAATTCGGTTCACCCTCTCTCTAGAGTGTAGAATTTGATTTGAGCTCAAAAATATGAACTTAAGCATACTTAGCTCATTTATATAGGCTTTGGCGTAGCCAATTTCACTTTCTGATGCCTCTACAACCTTCTATTTAAATTCTGTAGTAGAAAATCAAACAGATTTTCCCACGGTGAATAGATAGAAATTCAAACACACACACATAATCATATAAGTGGCACTCAAAATCATATTAAACACATAACTACAATCATAATTACGATTAATTAACATAACATGGGACAAGGTTATTACATTTACGTTTTTGGTTTATGTTTACAAAAAAATTATAAACTGATTTTTGTTTATTTTTAGAAAAATATAAATTGTAAGTGCGTTTGATTTGAACAAAATATTTGAAAATTTTTCAAAACATAAACTAAAAAATATATTTGTTTAGGCTTAAAATATTTATATTTATTTTTTATTATTTATGACAATAAAATTATATACATTATAATTGAAAACAATTAATTAAAAAATAATTGAAAAAAAAATTATTAGTCAAATTTTTAAATTTTTATTTAAAAATCAACTCATTTTTTGAGTTTATATATTTTTTTTAAATTTATAAACTGAGACAACCATTTAGAGTGTGTTTGGTAACGTTTACGTTTTCAGTTTATATTTACAAAAATTTTATAAATTAATTTTTGTTTATTTTTTGTTTATTTTTAGAAAAACATAAACTACAAACGCGTTTGGTAATTGACAAAATGTTTAAAAAAATTTAAAAATATAAAAAATAGTGAAAAATGACAAGTGGTGGCGGAAGGCGATGGTAGAAAGTGGTGACAGTGGATGGTGGGTAGCTGGTGGTGGCGGGTGGGTGGCGGTGGTGGGTGGGTGGGTGACGGTGGCGGGTGGTGGGTGGTAGCGAGTGGGTAGTGGTGGTGGTGGTGGTGGTGGTGGGTGGCAGATGGCGGGTGGTGGTGGGTGGGTGGGTAGGTGACGGTGGCAGGTGCTAGCGAGTGGGTGATGGTGGTGGCGGGTGGTGGGTGAGGGATGGTGGGTGGTGAGTGGTGGCGGGTGGGTGGTGGGTAGTGGTGGCAGGTGGGTGGCGGATGGCGGGTAGTGGGGGTGGTGGGTGGATGGGTGACGGTGGCGGGTGGTAGGTGGTAGCGAGTGGGTGGTGGTGGTGGTGGTGGTGGCAAGTGGGTGGTGGGTGATGGTGGTAGTGGGTGGTGGGTGGTGGGTGGATGGCTGGTAGTGGCAGGTGGGTGGCGAGTAGTGGTGGCAAGTAGGTGGCGGGTGGTGGTGGTGGTGGTGGTGGCGGGCAGTGGATGGTAGTGGCAGGTGGTGGGTGGTGGCTGGTAGATGGCAGGTGGGTTGCTGGCAGGTAGTGGTGGCGGGTGGTGGTGGTAGGTGGCTGGTGAGTGGTGGTGGCGGAAGATGGTAGTAGAAAATGGTGGCGGGTGGTGGCTAGTGTTGGGTGGTAAAAAAAAAAAAACTGAAAATTCAAAACGGAAACACATTTTTTGTGTTTTCATTTTTTGGCCAAATTTATAAACTGACACCACTGATTTATAAATCAAAAATTTTACCAAACAAGTTTTTATTTGAGTTTTTAAAATTTTTATAAATATAAACAGAAAACTGAAAACGTAAGTGTTACTAAACGGCGCCTTATAAATTAAAAAATTTCCAAACAAATTTTTAAATCAATTTTTTAAATTAAAAACGAAATAGTTATCAAGTCAAACTATCTACTTTTACAATAAAATGTACAATCGTTTTAAACAATACCGCTACATCCCCAAATTTATGTCCACCCAAGTCTTTACATTCCGAAACCCAAAACTCAAACGGAGACCTCTCTCTTAGCAATCTCTCGCTCGCGAACGTCTATCGCAGTCCGGCGTTTCTCCCTCTCCGACGGTATGTGTTTTCTCTCTCTCTCTCTCTCTCTCTCTCAATGTATCCCTACTTTCCATTTCCCATTTCGTCTCTTGTTTTTCAATGTGGGTATGATTTGAGCCTATATTGCTGAAATTCATGTTTGATTGGTTTTAAAGTTGGGAGTTTTTGCAATTTATATTGATATAGAATGAAATGGGAATTCCTCTGTATATTTTTATATCTTGTTTAAACAGTTTTTTTAACATACAGAATTCAAGCAGTTTGTTTAATAGTTCCTTTCTGCTTGAAGCAGTTTTATTTCTTGTGAAATATACAGAATTCCTCTATAAATTAACAAGAAGTAGGGTTTGACCCTTTTGACAAATTAAACCCGAGTTTTTAATTTTGTCACTTTAAATCCCAGACTTTTGATTTGTTTAAACTATTTGCTCTGGTGATTTTACTAAACAAAAGAAGTGAATGGTTTAGATTGAAAGCAAATAAAAAGCTTGGGATTTAAATTGATAAAATTAAATAACTGAGGGTTTATTTTGTTACATGCCTCAAGCCCTATTTTTTATTTTTTCCCCTTCTGTATTTGTCCCTTATTTATTTTTATTTTTTTGGTATCCAAGAAAGATATCAACAACCATAACAAATGATAGAAATTCCTCTGTATATTATTCATGTTTGATAACAATTTGTTACAGTTAGTTTGTTTAGGTGAGGTCTTAGGCCTCTTTTGGGAATTAGCTATTTTAGTAAATTTTTGGCTTTTTGGTTAAAATATGAGGTAAAAAAAACTAGAATGTTTGGGGTGACTTTTTAGTTTTTTACGAAAAGATGTATAAAAAGTAGAGAGAAAAGAGAATCTTTGACTTTTTGGTATAGGTTATAGGCTTTTTGACTTTTTTAATAACTTTTTGACTAAAATGTTAACTTGCCAAACGAGGCATAATTATTCAAATCTGCTTCATCTTTTTGTTGTCTCAAATTGTCCAACACAAGAACATGGGCACATCTCCAGTTATAATGCCTAAGACCACATGCTTCAAGTCGAGGCTCATGGACAAGTCATTTTCCAAAACATAAGTTCAAGTTCAACCTAAACAAATTGCTGTTAGTTGTTTTGAAATGGCTGCCTACCATCTTTCTTGTTACTATCCATTGGCTTGTCTTTTATGCCTTCAATACCCGCAAACAGAACCAGCACTAAGTCAGCCACCTCCACTACTGCATAATCTAACCTGGTGCAAATTATGAATAAAATCGTTAACAGAATAGTGCAGCCTCCATTATAAGTAGTCTACATTTTTATTCATTTGAATTTCTTGTTTATGTTTTAGTTTCAAGCTTGAAAGAGCAACAATGGACATTGATTCAAACAATCCTTCATTAAATGAGAGTGAAGAAGTTGAAGAACCTCAGAAGGGAATGTGTTTTAGCTCAAAGCAAGAAGTGTACGATTTTTATGCAAAATATGCGAAACACGTTGGATTTGCTATAGCTTATAGAACACAAAATGTTGGAGATGATGGGGAAGTAAAATACTTTGGAATTGAATGTACTCGGACGAGAAAGAGAACAAAAAAATCAGAAGTAAACTCTTTAAAGCCATCTTTGTCAACAAAAATTGATTGCAAAGCAAGGGTACGAGCAAGTTTACGAAAGGATGGAAGATATATGTTAACAACAGTTATGCTTGAGCATACCCATGACTTGACTCCAACTGACTCACGACATTTTGCAATGAATAAGAGATTTCTTACTCTTGCGAAGAGAAGACTAGAAATTAACGATGAAGTAGGGATTGGAGTGGCTGAGAATTTGCATTCTATAGTTGTTGAAGCAGGGGGATATGAGGCATTAACATTTGATGAGCGAGATGCAAGGAATCACATTGAGAGTGCTAGAAAATTAAGGCTTGGGGTAGGAGATGGCGAATCACTTCGAGATTATTTTCAGAGGATGCAACAACAAAATTCGAACTTCTATTATGTGATTGACTTTGATGAAGATTGTCGCATTCGAAACTTGTTTTGGGCGGATGCAAGGAGTAGGGCGACTTATGAAGCATTTGGGGATGTTGTTTCATTCGATACAACCTATCTCACGAACAAATATGACATGCCGTTTGCTCCGTTTATA
Source organism: Camellia sinensis (assembly GCF_055761805.1). Taxonomy (NCBI): domain Eukaryota; kingdom Viridiplantae; phylum Streptophyta; class Magnoliopsida; order Ericales; family Theaceae; genus Camellia; species Camellia sinensis. The sequence goes on from NC_138963.1 coordinate 74,023,873, forward strand.
GGAGTTAATCACCATGGACAATTAATTTTGCTTGGTTGTGGGTTGTTATGTAATGAGAGCACTGAAACATTTGTTTGGCTATTTAGATCATGGTTAAGTTGTATGTCAGACGCTCCTCCAAAAGCTATAATAACTGACCAGTGCAGAGCTATGCAAAATGCCATAGAGATTGTCTTTCCAAAGGCTCAACATCGATGGTGCTTATGGCATATAATGAAGAAAATTCCGGAGAAATTGAGAGGATATTCCCAATATGAACACATAAAGTTAGCTTTGGAAAATGCAGTTTATGACTCTTTTACAAAAGCTGAATTTGATAAAGAATGGCAAGCGATGATTTCAAAGTTCAATCTTTATGATAATGAGTGGTTGGGGGCATTATATGGTGAGCGACATCGGTGGGTTCCTGTCTATGTTAAAGACATTTTTTGGGCTGGCATGTCAATTGCACAACGAAATGAGAGTATGAGTGCATTTTTTGATGGATATGTGAACTCAAAGACTACTTTAAAGCAATTTGTTGAGCTGTATGACAATGCTTTGAGAAGTAAGGTAGAGAAAGAGAAGAAAGCTGACTTTAAATCTCGACACAAATTGTATGATTGCCTCACGATATATGGTTTCGAGAAACAATTTCGGGCAACCTACACTAATGCAAAATTTAAAGAATTTCAAGGAGAATTGAAGCGACTAATTTACTGTAATCCCCTTCTTGTCAAAGAGGAGGGATCAATTTCTACGTATCATGTCAAGGAATTTGTTGTAGTTGATGAGAAGTTGAAGCCCATGGAGTTTGTTGTCTATTATAATTCAACTGAATGTGAGGTCCAATGTATGTGTCGGTTGTTTGAGTTTAGGGGCATTATGTGTGGCCACTCACTTTGTGTGCTTATTGCAAGGTGCATAAATGAGGTTCCAGATAAATACATTATGCCAAGATGGAGAAAGGATTTGGAAAGAGGGTACACATTTGTTAGAACCACATACACTAACTTTGGGGTTGGTTTCAATGCAAAGTTTCATGATAAGATGCAGAAGTTATTGAATGAAATTGTAGAACTTGCTTCCAACGATGAAGGTAAACAGAAAGTTATTGAACTTGGGTTGGCGGAAATAAAGGCTAGAGTGAGAAAAGATGAATCAGGTTGTGGGAGTAATGTATCACCTTCTACTAGTAATGTACCACCTTTTGATACTTCCCCAAAAAGTCCGATTGGCGGTTGTACTACAAAAACAAGCATGTCTAGCTAGGTGCTTAGTTCTTTGGTTGCTTGCCAAAGAGGTTGTCCATGTACCAAATGAAAGGTTAGCAAAGTGGATCAAATAGTGAATCGGTTGAAGGCAAAGAATAAAAAGCATACAAAAGCAGAGGTAAATATTCTTTTTCTTTTTTCTGTGTAAATCTAAGCATTTCATGAAGTTGAATAATTGATCAATTTGTGTTACTATAGTTGGCTTGTATACTTTGGTTTGTATACTTTGGCTTGGATGATTTGATTTGGTTAGTATAATTTTGGCTTGGATGATTTGGCTTGGATGTTTTTTTGGATCCAAATGAGTCATGTTTTTGTAATAATTTGGGTTTGTGATTTGTGCTGCTTGAGGTGTCTTGATGATCTTCGGATTTGTCTGAAACATATATGTTCTGTTGGGTCTATTTGAGATGGGTTTGTTATTGTGCTTTTATTATTCAACAATCTGAGTTATGGTTGTTTGTACTGACAAGTAGTATATCGATGTTTGGCTTTTGGAGCTTTTGTATATCTCTGGTTTTGGTTCTATATAAGGCCAGTATGTGTCATGACCAAATAAATCCTTGTCTTCTTTGTATATGGTTGCTTATTACATGAGAATGAATGCTCCTACTCGCTGCATGCTTAATCTTTCAGCATTACTTGATTTAAAATTTGTTTTTTTCTCAAAAATAACTCACCACACTGAGAACCTAATGGAACAAGACCAAGAAAAGAAACCATATTGGATCCTTCAGTTCAGTAAACAATTTTGGTAGAGTTTGGATAACACCAAAAAAAGGAAAGAAAGGAAATAAAAGGAAAGAGGAAAAAATGCAGTTTCGTTTTGTAGTATAGTTGAAGGTTCAAAATTCAAAAAAGGTGTAGTATTTGTTTAGTCTTGCGTTCATTCAAGCTGGATAGACATCAAAACAAATTAGAAAGAACCCTGGCCACCACCTATAATTTGAAATGAAGTATATAACAAAACAAAAGAAAATATTAAAAAAATAGGTCACATGATTTTCTCTCTAGTGAAACCTAGGACAATAAAAAGATGAAATATGACTAACAATTTTATCCAACTGAATATGACACCTGGTGATAAAACCCATCAACTTAAGCAAAAACTATTGCAAAACATATAGTTGAAACATGATCCATGCTACAACATAGTTATACAAGCAAGACATATTCATCAACTTCCATCTTAATTAGCAATCCTAACTTGCAAATACATTATACATTTTCATAAGTAACCCTAAACCAATTACAATCAAGAGGAAGAACCCATATTTCATTAACGTAATGTCTGTTTCCAGTTTGTGCAGGTTCATCATCACAAGTTGATGTTGTTCACCAATAGTTTCCATATTGTCCATTTGCACTTCTTCTTGTAACTGTCTTGCAATTCCATCTCCTTTGCTTTGTGAATTTGTAGGCACACACCATGCAATGAAACAACAAGCATCACAAGAGTAAAATAAGTTGTTTTTGTTTCGATCAGTTTGAGAAACCCGAATAGTTGCTCTTTTACGACATTTATCACAATTCTTGTTACAATATGTCAACTGATCTGAGCTACTACTGTTAACACTTGAAGTTGACATCTACATATGTAAATAATAAATCTCACTAACAGAAACAAAACCAACCCAAGATGCTAGAACAAGTGAGAAGAGCAATGTCAAGATCTGTCTAATTTTACACTCACAAGATCAGGCTATAATCCCAATATAGTTTAATGTCTTGGCGCGTTGGATTTAGGAGAGCCTCGTGTAGTTTAATATACACGGTTACTTATTTTGTGAAGAGCTCTGTTTCTAACTACTTAATTCAAATTAAATGGAGTTCCTGATATTCTCAAGTAGTTATTCATGTTCCAAAAGCTTATCAATTGATTTGTTGGACCAGAACAGATTGTTCAGAGGATGTGTGCCCAAATTAGTTTTTAATAGCTGAAGTGACCACAAAGCTAGGGATGTGGTTTGGAGCTTTTTCCTTGCAAGAAGCAAGAAAAAAATTAGTTCTGTTTTCTGATCGACATTTGGTGCCCAAATTGCTTATATTTGCTCAATTTTTCAATCAAGAAAGATCCTAGATAATGGTGTTTGGTTACTTCTTGGAAAGAGTCCTATATATGAAGTCTAGACACTTCAAAATCGACGTCGTAGCGGTGTCGGACACGGGGACACATGCCTTTTCTTTATTTTTTTGGTGTGGGACACTTCGGGGACACGACGAGGAGGAGAGACCTAATTTCAAAATCAGAAGAAAAAAAACAGAGGGGAAAATTGAACCTGTTCATCTAGCGAAGTCCGAAGTCGATCTCCATCTCCATTGAGCTCAATCTCAATCGATCTCCATCGTGGTAAGTCTCTCGTCTTTGGGCATCTCACCTCTTCTCTCTCTCTCTCTCTCTCTTCTCTACCTCTCGTCTTCTCACCTCTCGTCAGTCTCCCTTCTCTCTCTATGTCTCTCGTCTTCTCATCTCTCGTTCTTTCTTTCTTTATTTTTTTTTCTTCTGATTATTGCTCTACCCTCTCTCTGTCTCTCTCTGTAGTCTTCTTTTGGGACTCATCTCTCTTCTATTTATTTATTTATTTTATTATACTCTAGGATCTGTCTCTTTTTATTTTATTTTATTTTATTTTCTGATTATACTCTATGTCTGACTCTCTCTCTTCTTTATTTCTTTATTTTTTTTTGTTGATTATACTCTATTTCTATATAATAAATAAATATATATTGTTTATTTTTATTTATTTATTTTTTCTTTATATATTTATATATTGTAGAATAAATTTTATTCTTTTTGGATTTTCATAAATAAAATTAATTTATAATGGTTATAATGGTTATAATTTATAGGAAATATGTGTTGAATTTGAGAAAGTAGTGGCAGAAGAAGAGTTTGGTAACATAATATTAATCTACATTGCAAATACATGTATATATATATTTTTTTAAAAAAATTTGCTGCGTCTTCTATTGTGTCCGTGTCTCAATTTTTTTGAAATCACCGTGTCCTGTATCCGTGTTCGTGTTTATGCTTCATAGGTTGCCATCAAAGAAATAAGCAAAAGCAATTTGCCTAATAATTGTTTTCAAATATTAAAAAAAAAAAAAAAAGATTTTATAGTAAGCATATGCATGTACTCATATACTCTTCCATTGCCACAAATCACTTGGAGCATTGCGAATTCTCAGTTTTAAAACTCAGTTCAGCTCACCATTTTATCCGTTCAAACACAAAGCCTAGTACTGCAAACAAACACTCAAAACAAGAAAATGGCTGAACCTGAGGTGCTCTGTCTATTAACCAACTTTGCACTCTTCCTTCAGAGATTATGAAACCAGAAGATATGGATGCAATCAACAATCCCCAATTTTTAACCAAAACTATCTATGACCTAAAATTTTTCATGTTCAATAATCACCAATTTTTAATTTATAAATTGAAAAGCCCCAATTTTTTTTATATATTTAAAACCCTAATAGAATGAATGTTAGAAATTAGGAAGTAATAGTTATGATTCTCAAACAGAAATTGAAGCCTAATTCAAAACCCTAGTTTCAATTACATAGATTTGAAGTAATTCAAGTGTATGCTCCACCTCACAAAACCAGAATGAACAAATGCAAAAAGCTTCAATGTGAGATTGAAATATGCGATGTCGGGGGTTACTTGAGATCGTCGACGAAGAGGAGAGGAGGGTTCGATCGCTGCCGAAGACGAGAGGAGGGTGAGGAGCATATGTGTCAGCAGTCTTGAGAGAGAGAGAGAGAGAGAGAGAGAGAGAGAGACCCATCATTTGTTTACCATTTGAGAGGAAAGAGAGGAGCGTGGTTTGGATTTGGGTTCAAATTGTGCCAGCTCATTCAAGGGAGTCGAGGGTGTTTTTGTGTGGATGAAGTATTTTTGTTACACAGATTGGAACTTATGTTTACATTTTTGTCAAGAGAAATGTTATGGTACACACTTTTGAGGTGTGTACCATATGCACCCTAAAAAATTATGTAACATTTACCACAAAAGTACGCAACATAAACTACAAAAAAACATCACAGGGTGTGTATGGACATGAAAAATTCTAGACTTGATGATGATGATGAAATCCAATGAAGAAGGTAATCGGAACCGCCACATGTTCACCATCTACAAGATAAAACACCCCCCGCTGTTGAACAGCCGGGGGTACTCCGTCACCCAAGTTAGTCCTCCAATATTATAAAAATATTTAATGGACAAATTTGATAGAAAATAATAGCGTACCTCAACCCATGGGGTATGGTTTATTTATAATAATCTAGTGCCTTACCTAACAAGTAGTCTGAGTGCTCCAGGAGTCTTTTTTTAAACAATCTCCGGTTGTTTAGGACTTTTATGTAAATGCAATCTCATTTCATGATGAGTTCTACTCCATATATAATACTGTTGTAGTGTTTGATTAGGATTTGCCAACTGCCACATAGGTAATAATCCATAACTACGTCACGTGGTAGTGTTGGGACCACATAGTTCTTGTGGAGATTTTTATTTCTTCTCAAGGTGCATATGGTACACACTTTTTGAGGGGTGTGCACCGCAACATTTCCCTTTTGTTGCGTTTCCCTTGTAGACTTTTTTGGAGAGCTTTATTTTGGAGAGGGTTTATAGCCTTTTATGCATGGTGTACAAAGGTTCCATCCCTCTTGGCTGTTTTTGAATAAAATTTTTATTTACAAAAAAAAAAAAACTACTACAAAACTTTTTTTGCCCCAAAAAATATTGAAAAACTAAAGAATATTTTATGTCAAATAAAAATCATTGTGATATTTTCATTGAGTTGAGTGTATTGTTCTTGATAAAATTAAACAAAATTCAATTTAGTTAGTAATTGTAATATAAAATAAAACATAGGTCTGTGTAATTAGTGAATTGAGAATTTTAACTATTACTTAATGTAGATGAAACAATGAATAGTTAGCATTGATTTATTTAGAGAAAATATTTATTTTAATACTTGTTTTGTACAAATTTTGGTTGAGACTTGAGATTGACCAATAATTCTATTTGCTTAATTTATAAAATGGTTTAGTTGTGATATGTTTGTGTGCAGTCTCATTAAAATTTAATTTTCTTCAAATGTATTTTTAATTGTAAATTTTGTTATGATAAATATTTAAAGCCCCTGAGCCTGAGATATATTCTTGGGTCTGCTCCTGTTTTCAAGTATACAATGTTCTATACATAATGGGAAATTCTATGGTATACACTCCCTTTGAGTGTATACCATATGCACCTTTGGTTACGACGTTTATGTCTTTGGTTATGACTAACTGTGTTGTTAGTTATGACACATTGTGATGATGGTTATGACATTATTTTGGTTATGATTCAAGAGTTGTTTAGTTATAACTTATACCTTATGTGATGTTTGATTATAACAATTTTTTTTTTTAGTTACGACTCCCATAATATTGACTTATGCCATTTATGGTAATCAAACTCACAAATGGCATAATTTGCATATGGTAGACATCCTTAGCATTTCCCATACATAATATATCGATAAGATTCAATCAATTAGCATTTTTGTTCCCATATGCATGAAAGTTTAAATCTTCTGTTCTATAATTCTGATCAATCATGCCTTACACTTGTCTTGCTAGAATTATGACATCGAGGGTTGAAATTTTGTTGGTGCAAACCAAAATGTCACTAACCATTTCTAAATATAGAGATTTACTGCAGTTCTGCATTCCCACTTGCCAAAAAATTGTTTTTTCAAAAAACAAATGAAAAAAATTTGAAGTTCATGTGATCATGTTCTAACATCTTATTTTCGTTATTTCAGAGTAATAAAGTAAAATGAAGAAGTACGGTTTGCAACTTAGGGTTCAGCCATCCCAGCAAAAGAAGCAGCCAGCAAGACCTCCCCTCCCACCTCCTCTTGGTTTCTGTGATGAGGATGAAGATGATGTTAAGAAAGAGATTTCTCGCCAGGCCAGCAAGAACAAGGCTCTCAAGGATGTGAGCTGTGTAGAAAGAGATATCTATTTTCTGTCTGATTTCTCCTTTTTTTTTTCCTCCCTAAATGGAATATTTTTTTTTTATTCCTTTGACTAGATTGAGGAGCAGCATAAGAAAGCCTTGGAAGAGGACCCTTCCATGTTTGGTTATGATGGAGTATATGATGAAATGAAAGAGAAAGTGGTGCATCCTTTGGCGCATGTTCGCCGGGAGAAAAAGCTAATCTTACATTATTTGCTTCTTATAAGCACATTTCATAAGCATACTGCATTTGTACTTCTCTTAAGTTTTTTGGGTGAATTTACTTCTCATAAGTTAAACTAAATATTTGGTTTATATTTTGGAATTTAGACCACACAAACTTGGGAATCGATTTTGAATAATTAAATCATAATCGGTTTAAAAAGTATGCTGAAGTTAATAATCGGATTAAGTGACTTTATGTTAATGCATGAATAGACCTTAATTCAATTTTTTTTTTTCCCTTTTTATTTCCTAAGTTCATCTTTTTCTTTTCCAACCAAAGTCGGGAGATGACATGATGAATCACTACTCTATTTAGTTGGTAACAATTTGTCAAGTTATAATAAAATTTGATGTGAGGCATATTAAATTTGATGCCTATGTGTAACCTTAGTACCATTGCAATGACAGACCTACTCCAAATTTGATGTCTCCACTCTGCATTTGTCCCAATTATTTCAGGCTGGCTGCGTGGATCCATTTCCTCTAGTTGGGTCTATTCAGTCATATCTTCAGTCAAGTTATAGATATACTTGTGATAGATATACATGTCATTTTTTATCACTTTTAACCCAAGCAATCATTCCTCTATTTCCTTTAGCACCCTGCATATGGATCAAATCACTCCTACCTTTAGTGTTAATTAGTCTATGATGCACATGGCCATATGGCCCATACCATCTCTCTCTCCCTCTCTCTCTCTCTCCCTCTCTCTCACACACACACACACCCACAAAAGGGCAAAGTCTGTACGAAAACTATAAGTAGTCAGAAAGGCTCAACACAAAAAATTGAGTTCTCCTATAAAATCTACAAGCAAAAGAGGATTAGAAAAGAAAAAGCTTTTACACCGTTGTTGAAAAGTATGCAACAAACACATTGAGCCTATGTATCCCCAAATCTGTGTCTTCAAATGTTCATCTATTCTTTTCTCTTCACAAGCAACCACATGACACATAACGGTGCCACTCAAGATTTTCTTTTCCTCTTCTATCTATAACCACTACCCCAACACGTTAGAAACTTCAAAATGTGTTGCAGGAATCACCCAGCAGGCCTAAAACATCGAGAAAATAAATTTCATAGTTCTTGGTAACCTCACGATGATGCAACAAGTGGTGCACTTGTCCTCCACCCTGTCTTCAATTGATGTCTGTTCTAACTTCTTCCTAATGGCTTCATTCTTTATATTATATATTCTTGTAACACAGTTCGTCCATTTTAATATTCTCATTTCCATACACTCATTTTGTTAGCATGTGTTTTCTTAACCGCCCAACATTGAATAGCAGGTCTTAGAGTAGTCCTACATTTTTTTCCCTTCAACTTAACAAAAGACCTATATTCACACAACACTCTTAATGCACTCCTATATTTCATGTATCCCGCCCAAAATCTATAGGCTTAAGAAGCACAAACACTTCTAAGAAGGTAGCATGTCGTATCCGACTCTGTGTTGGACACTGACACAACATTCGTCGGATACACTTTGATACACATAAAATACATTACAAGTTTGAATAAAATAATTTAGAATTCAAAGATAAAACAAAAACATGTAAAATTTTACCTATTCTCCTCCTTTAGACTTCAAAAATTATGTACTTTGACTAAAATATTAATATATATATATATGTATATATATAATATATAAAATTATATATCTTGCATGTGTTACTTCATGATTTGCTCTTTGTTAATTTCATTCTTAGTTCTTTTTTCGTTCTTGGGTGTAAATTTTATTTATTTATTTATTTTTTATGTTGGTAATAAGTTCATGCAGAAACTATTATATGTTTACAGTCTAGTACTTAGTGTTCAAATATACTAGGATCTACTTATCCTCTGTGTTCGCATTTTTTTTTTTTAATGCAGGTTAAGTTCCAGATTGGGTTCCATTTGTTAATCAATTATATGTCCATCAAATCAATCTTGGAGAAATCAAGTTTTCGAATATGTACCGGTTCCCTTCTTTTATAATTAAAACCTTATCAGCTGACCAAGCCAATTTGATGCAGGCCATAAGATCAAGAAAAAGTAAAATTAAAGTGGCAATAAAGGTTGGAAATTGCTTGGTTTCAAGTTGCACTTACTGGGCATCAATTGGAACCATGTATAATTAAGTTTTTAGATGAGTCATATTTTACAATTATTTAGGTTGTGTTTAAACCTTGTTTGTTTTTTACATGTTTTCTAGTGCTTTGTAAGTTTGGGATACTTTGGTAATTTCAGGAATTTCTGAGCATGGCTACCCATGGGTTGAGTTATGTATTTGGGGTTTTTATTTATTGGTCTTATTTGGTTTTAAAAGTTAAAAGTCTAGTTTCCTATTTAGGAATCCTAATCCTAGTTGGTGTAGGAAGTTTCCAAAATCTGTATAAGCTAATGTAATGTCTCTAATTCAATAGAGTTCAGCTTAAAGAATTTATTCAGAGCTTTTAAAGCTCCCTCGGAATTGTTCATGGGTATTATTCAGTGCTGAGGACTCCTCCAGATTTGGTCCCTTTTTCCAATTTGATTCAGCTCTAACCCTACACCATTCCATACACTATTAGAAGTCCTAAATTTCCCACCATTTATTAAATTAAACAACAAAAGCCAACAAATTTCATCCTTTAAATACCACACGCACTGTCCTACAGAAATTTGGTATTAGAGCTTAAGTTTTCGGCACTATGTTCTCATAAAGTAGGTGGTCTTTTGTACTACAACATTTCATGGTAGGTTGTGCTAGAGAATTTTGGAGAAGAGACCACATCTCATGCACTATAAGAGAGAAGTTTCAGACTTTAAAGGAAGTGGTCATCGTATAGCTAAGAAGCATAGACACAGATACGGACATGGATGCGGATATGGGACATGGCGATTTCAAAAAAATGGGGACAGGGACACGGCAATAAAATATGTTTTCATGGTTTGACCATTTTGACAAATTAAACCTTAAGTTTTTAATTTTATCAATTTAAACCCCAAACTTTTTATTGGTTTTCAATATAAACCATTTATCTATTTCCGTTAAGTAAAATCAATCGAAAAATTAGTATTTAAGTCATTAAACTCAATGAAAAATGATATTTTAGATATTTTATTTATACTTACATTGAGTTTAATAACTAGAATACTCTAACAAAAATAGGCAAATGGTTTAGATTGAAAGCAAATCAAAAGATTGGGGTTAAATTGACAAAATTTAAAATAGGGTTTATTTTGTTACAAAACTCAACCCTAGGCTTTTTGTTTTTTTGGTAATTATCCCTTAATTAAATAAGGAGACACGCCATGTGGTGTGTCCCACACATGTCCTCGAAGTATCCACATGTCTCCGAAGTGTCTGTGTGTCCGACACAGATAGGGCACTTGTTTTGAAGTGTTGATGCTTTATAGTCATATAGTGTTCTTTAATTGTCTTTCTTTGATTGAGGAATTTCGATTGGCATGATTGGAAATTGGAAGGATGATCGGAAAGTGAGATTTGTTGAGTTGAAACTTGTAGGTTTGGCACAAATATGTTGGTAATTTGTATGGTATTGTAGGAGATATAAGAAGATTGGAATTGCCATCATTAAGCACATAGTAAGAGATGAAATCTAAGCTTTGTGAAAAGCACATGGTTTCAAATAATCATGAAAATTCATGAGAACAATTTGTTAATTCAAGACATAGAAGAATATTGTTTGCTGAGTATGGGCAAAGATTTAAGGTGTCTAAAACTCGAAGCAAATTTGTGCAAGAACCCCCCTCCCCCGCCAAACATGCACTGGATTTAGAGCTAGTTTGAGGTTTATAATCGACACAACAGCCACTCTACTCTGTTGTGTGGGGCATGCACAAGAAGTCACACTAAAGCTGAATATTGTTGTTGAAGAAAAAAAATCCTACACAATTAAAGTTACGACTTACAAATGAAGTACGAAATCTACCTAAGGCGAAAGATGACCATATTATATTGAAGGAGAGAAGGCTCCCCATGTTGTTCTTGAAGAAGGCTAGAGTTGAAACCAAAGCATCCAATGATCCTTATGTTAATAACCAACAAAACTAAAGAATCAATTGCTGGTATTGGAGCCAATATCAGTTGTTTGAGTTCTATAATTTAGCCAAGAGAGTTATCTAATGAACCTCCTCCCATGCATAGCATCCAACAAGCAACAACCCTTGTAGAAGGGTTGCAATTAGCTAACTCTTCTGCAGATTCTATAGATTCAAGCAAGCTTGGCAGACCAAAAAAACTACTGGATCTTGATATTTTTAAGATGCCCAAATTGCGAAGGAAGCTACTAAAGTGGAAGAAATTATAGAAATGGCACCAAATAATCTTCCTTCAATTGGGAAATTTCAAAACGAGCTTCAAAAACATAATTATTGTTCATAGTGCCTATAACAGGCCCCAAACCTTGTGCTTTTATTCTAAAACCCATACCCATTTGTGACTCTAATACAAACCTTTAAAACTCATGTTCTTATTACTTTGTCAACCACAAAACCCAACTAAATCCAACCCCCCAACCAACTTTTTGTGCTAATGAACATTAATTTTGGGCTCACTATTAGTAGGAGAGTGTTCACTGCACTTGTCTTACAATTTAATCAAAATTTCTTAAACAGGAAAGCAAATCTGACCAGTGGGTGATCACTCTCATGTGAGATAAATGGTGATATTGTCCATTATGTGTTAAGAGTATTTATTACCGTTCTAATATTTTTCTTCTTGGGTGACCACTCTGATGTAAGATAGATGGTGATATAGTCCATTATGTGTTAAGGATATTTAGTACCGACTACCTCTATATATATATTTTTTTCCCTTTTTGACATGAGTGTGCATGCAAGTGTGGAAAAGAAGCAAGCTGTGAGTTTCTTTATTTTTTTATTGACCTTCCCTTAGTATTATCAAGAAAAAAATAAAAATAAAAATTGACCAGCCCTTGATTTTCTGTTGCAGCTGAAGTATATTCAAGCTCTGATTGAGAAAGCAAAAAATTGTGAGTGAGAACATGAGGTAATATATGAGAGAAAACTTGCTAAAGAGAGAAGCAAAGATGACCGCCTCTTTGCAGACAAGGGCAAGTTTGTCACTAGTGCTTACAAAAAGAAACTTGCAGATCATGCTCAGTGGATGGAGGAAGAATGTCAGTGTCAACTTCAAGAAGAGAGAGGATGTATGTATAGCTTTTTGTTTGGTCTTTCTGTGATCTAACTTGCAGTTATTTTGCTGATTAACACGAAACATGATCTTTTGCATGTTTTCATACCTGGTTGAGTATGTTATCCTGTGGTAAATTTAATTTTGTTTAGATCTGTTTATGTACGGATTGGTTATCTAGTATTTATCAGTTGGTCTTTTTTTCTCTTGGTACTTGTCTTTGGTGTCTGACATGTACTGTGTTATTGCTTAGCAACATTACATGAACATGTGAGAGTAAGGAATACATTTTTTATTGGAAATTTGATTATCTGGGCTGAACGTTTCAATACTGGATGAAATTCTAAGTACTTGAGCTTGCTGCTTGTAATGGAAGTTTTTCCATGAATTGAAGGTTCTAGAGTCATTGGAGTCAATAACTTCATTTGTTTTTTATGACACTAAATTTGGAGAAAGGAAGATTCAAACTGCAAATTTGGGTTGCTTTCACAAAGGTTTAAATATCATTTTAGAGCAATGATATGTTAATAATGTGTGTTTGGAACTTAGAATGGACTTCACTATTTGTCCACTGGGTTGAGAAGTAGAAAATTTTACATTTTACCTGGTGTAACAGGTTTTGGCTGAACTTGTTTTCTATTATTACTACAAAAGAACACACTTTCTCGATTTGAAATTGTGTACTTTTAGATTGGCATATTATATATAGGGCAAAATTTACTTTACACCTTGTGGTTTAACGCTGGAGCACTTTACTTTCTTATGGTTCAAATATAAGCACAATACTCCCATATGGTTTTGGATTATATTGCAACTCTAACTCTGTTAATGGCAAATACGAAATGACCTTAATACCCTTTGACTTTTGCCTTAGTTTTGATTCTTTTATTTTATTTCTATTTTATTATATATATAATTTCTAAATTAAACAATTTCCATGAGGAAAAAAAAAATCAATTAAATAAAAAATTAACCCTAATTAATTCAATTAAAAACAAAATAAAAAAAATCAATTAAATAAAAAAAAACCCTAATTAATTCAATTAAAAACAAAATTAATTCAATTAAATCACCTAATTTTAATTTAATTGTATTTTACACAAACTGGTATATATATACATACAAACATACACAATATATAGTATATATAACAGCAAATTGCATGAGGATGATGAATCATTTGATGAATCTGAAGAACCAATAGTGGGTGGTCTTCATAGGTTCTGCAGATTCAATAGTTGGTTATCAAGAACTTGCGAAATCGTTCCTAACTGGAGGAGGACCGTGGCAATGATCGGGAAAGGGAAAGAGGCAGTGGCGGTGGTTTGAGATGCAGTGATGTAGATCTGGGGTGGCAGGAGGGACATGAATGATGAGATGGGAGGGAAGGGGAGAGGGTGTCATAGGAGATGGTTGAGAGAAGGATGGGGCGGCAGGAGTGGCTTGGAGAGGATGAAGAAGGAGACAATGAAGATGGGTTTCCAAGTGATTGAAGAAGAGACAATGAAGATGAAGGGCACAATTGTCATTTAACATTTCATTTTATATTTGATTTTATTTTTCTTCATTGGCAACTCATTATTTTGGCACGTATGGAACACTTTCCGTCATTTTGGACAGACTAAATAACGGTAAGGGGGTAAAGTGTAAAATAGTCCCACAAGGAGGCTTATTGATGATTTTTAAATGATAGGCAGGTAAAGTGCTTTAGAGTCAAACCACTGGGGGTTAAAATGAATTTTGCCCTTAAATAAATTCAAGTAGCACGTACACACCTTAGGGTAAAGTCTTTTGCTCATGCTGAGCATGGTTCTGATGTGTTCACTAATTCAAAATATATGAAAGTTAGAACAGGGTGCTGGGGTTTCTTCCCCTTGTTCTAACCTTATAGATATCATGCCTCCTTTTTCATTAATGTCAAGAAAAGGGCGTACCCAGTGCACAAAACTCTCGCTTAAGCGGGATTTGGAGAAGGGTTGATATACACAGCCCTACCCTGCAAGCAGAGAGGCTGTTTCTGAGGGATAGCTTTACCGCTACACCAGGTCCGCCCTTCTAATGTTAGAAAATAGTTACCCCTAATAATTAATTTAAAATTGTATGAAAATATAGATGTGAATAGTTTGGTTTTTACAAGTATTTCCATGGTGGAACAAGATACAAATGTTTTTTTATGTCTTCAAAATTATAGTAAATTGCAATTTGCCTTTTCCATTTCCATGCTGAATTTGTTCTGTCTTGTAAGTCTTCTGCTCTGGATCTTCACACACACACACACACAAACACAAACACACACACACACACGTGTTCATCATATATGTAGGTTCCCCCGTTTGTTGCTTTAATATGTCTGTTTATGAACCAATATCAATTTCAAGAAATTTATTAGGATGCTATGGAGGTGATGGTCTTGAGATTTACAATTCCAGTTTCAACAGAATACTATAAAGATTATTGATTTTGTGTCATATGCAGTTATCATTGATGGTCAATGATGGAGTTTGTTATTCTCTTTTCAAGTTGAAATGTTAACAAAGCAACGTAGCTGAAAACAGTCTCCGATGCTTGTTAAATTATTACCAATGTAGAATGAAATGGGGGGAAAAAACTAAATAAAGTGAGAGAGAAAGAGAGGGGGTGGCTTATTTTGTGTGAAGGTATTACTATTTTCTTGGAAGATCTTTAGGATTCTTGTTCCTATACAGTTGTCTTGGTCACTTCTATGTGACTTCTGCAGACATGGAGGTTTTCATTTAGGCTATGTTTGTTTCAACGTAAATTATTTTACACAAAATATATTTTTCTTGTAAATTGATTTTACACAGAATTTTTTTTGTTTGTTTTTGTTTTTGTTTTGTGTTGTTTGGTTGACACTTGAAATAAAAATATTTTATTGTCCAATAGATAAATTTTGATTCAATAAAGTGACATTTATGACTTTTTAGTTTGCTAAGATATTTATTTGAAAAGACTAAATATGTCGAAAAAGTAGTAAGTGAGAGTTAACTTTGTAAAAATTGGCTTATGAAGTTATTAAAGGTAAGCTATGATGCACGGATACTTCAAAAAGGGAGACGTATCCGTATCGGATACTTATCGGATACCGATACTCTTTGGATACTCGCGGATACGTATAAAATACTTCTTAAAAGTATCGGATACTTCTTAATTAATTTTTTATTAATTTTAAAGTATTGAATACTTAATTTTGAAGTATCGGATACTCGAAGTTACATATTACTTATAATATTTTGTTTAGTTCTTCGATAAGAGGAATATAGTAAGAGTTAAAATAATAGAATTTGTCAAATTGATATATCCTTATTGTCTCTCTCGCTTTCTGACTCTCTCACGTTTCTTGTCTTTGCTCTCATTCTTTTTTTGGTGTTGGCATGTAAGGATGATTTTTAATTTGCATTTGCTTTTGTTTTTAGTTTTGGATGTTTTATGAATGTTTGAAGACTTTTAAGTTAATAGGAATCTTTCTATTTATTTATTAATTTACTTTAAGTTTTATTTTCATACATATTACATTATTAAAATTATAAAAATATTTTTTTTTACAAACGTATTCCTGTCGTACCTGTATCATACTTTTTCAAATTTTGATGCATCGCCATATCCATATCCGTATCCGTATCCGTGCTTCCTAGGTTATCATTGATGACTTAAAAAAGTATATTTGCTGAAATTTTTATTAATAATGGTTTTTTGGCTTTAACTAAGGTCCTGTGATATTCATTGATGAAGGGGAACAAGTTGAAGCTATTGATCTTGAAGACTCTTAGTTTTATAAGAATCTTTCTTTTTTATCAAGTTGTCTTTTGTTATAGGTTTTATTTTTATGTATACTGCATGATTAAAAATTGTAAAAATAATATTTTTACGAATGTATCCCTGCCGTACCTGTATCCTAATTTTTCAAATTTTTCCGTATCGCCGTATCCATATCGTATCGTGTCCGTATCCCGTATCTGTATCCGTTCTTCCTAGAAGGTAAGTCATTTTTGGAAAAATAATGCAAAATATTAAAATATTTTACATCAAAATAAATGGAGCTTTAGTCCACATAATTCCCTTCAAAGTTCTTGGTCATCTTCGTGAGAGAAACTAAGTTCTCCTGGTAATCTCAGTATTTAAAATCAATAGCAAGTGAGAGCAAGGATTGGTTCCTTGAATAAACTCTTTTCATATAGATTTAGGCATGTACACCCATCTATGGCTCGGTGTTGAGGGTTGTGTTCATGTGGACTTTTGGTCGTGGCCTGATATCGGGGATAGCGGATTTGAAGAGTTTCAAGGAAAGATCGGAAAAGACGGACTGAAAACGAAACTGCTCATGAATTTGAGTAGGTGGGATCTTTGTTTGGGTATTGTGTACTAGTAAACTTGATTTGTTAGCTAGTGGATTGAGTGGAATTTTTCCCTTCACAGTTTGAAGTGTTTTTTACTTTCTAATTTTCTATCTTCTATGTGTGTGATAGTAGTTATATTACACTATGGATGAATTCTGGATTCCCCTACTCATTGAAAGTATTTTTTTTTTTTTTGAATCAGCGAAGAAACAAGATTTTATTGATGAAAACAACATACAAACCATATGAGTTTACATCAATAAAGGGAAGGAAAGTGTAAAGAGCATTAAAGTAACACTACATGATCCCGACTAGGTTGACACTGAGAAGCATACCTAATCATATGCTAGCACAAGCCTCAAAGGTTGGTGAGAAGCCAACGAACCAAAAAAAAAAAAAAAAGAAGAAGAAGATAAACACCAAACAAAACAAACAATAAACAAAAACCAAGGCCGACATGCCCAAAACAAACAATGCTAAAAAACCAGCTCATTCAAAGCAATCAATGCACCCCCAGATGTGGAGCAAACAATTCAATCCGGAGCAATCTATGTAATCAGAGCAGCCTTTAGGGACAAGAGCATCCTTTAGCAATCTATAACCTAATGCACCTTCTAACCTGCAAAATACCAGCAGCCACAACCACTAGTCACGCCCAAACTGTAACCCTTACCCTGAATTCCTTCATATACATAATGAGAGATCATGCCTGCAATAAGGAATACTGCTCCTGGATGCCGTTGCCGTCCTCAACTCTGGTTTGACGCTCAACCCGGTGCTTGATTAAGTCAACCAACTCTCCCCAATCTGGCTGTACATTTTGAAATACATATGTGTTCCTTAAACCCCATACTGACCAGATAACTGCGAACGGAATTACTTCCCACAACACCTTCTTCGCTTTATTGTATTTCCAGCTTTGCCACCATTCCACAAAGCTTGGACTGACCCTGGAACCACCCAAGTCATTCCCCACCATTGAAGAGTTTCAGTCCATACCCTTCATACCTTCGAGCACCATAACAGGACATGCTCCGCTGATTTAGCCTCAGTGCCGCAGAATCTGCAAAACCCATCCCCCTGATTAGAGATGATCCCCATTCTTAATAATGAATCTGCTAACTTGATTCTCCTACACCAAGCTACCCATTCGAAGACCTTCACTTTTGGGTGGGCTACATTAACCCAAACAAATTTTAATGCTTTCACCCTTGATCTCACTGATGCTTCAAAACCTTTATAAAGCGTTTTAACAGAGAATGAACCCGTGGCCTCCAGCTTCCACAAAATCTCATCAGGTTCAGCCAATCTTGTGACCACTTCTGCATCAAGTAGCAGCTGAATTCTAGAAACCTCCTCTTCCTCCCACACAAACAATGTCCTTATAAAGACTAACTTCCAGGAAATCACTCCATTTACTACTTCCATAAAATCTGCCACAACTCTATCCTTATTGATACTCAAAAAAGTATAACCTAGGAAAGAGTATCCGTAAAGCTTCACCACCTCTTACCCACCTATCCTTCCAGAATGCCAATGTATACCCATCACCCAATTTGTAGTAAATATTTCCCTAAAAACAAAGAACATAAGCACACTATTTCCCTCCATAGCCCTGAACGTGACCTCATTATTGGTAAATGAGGTAGCCAACACTTTTCCTATATACCATAGATTTCGCATATCAATTCCCTCCACATTCGCTCCTTCTCCCCACCAAACCTCCACCACCATGTTAAAAGTAACGAATCATTCATCTCACAAACCCCCAAGTTCCTTCTCCATAGTTACTTTCTCCCATTTTACCAAATGAAGCTTCTTAACCAACTCACCATCACCCCATAAATATCTGCTTTGAATCTTGTCAATTTCTTTCTCCGCCGAAACAGGTAATCAGAAAAGTGAAAGGTAATAGATTCGTAAACTTTGCAATCCTTCCCGCGAATGATAGAAATTTCCTCTTCCATGGTACAAGTTTTTTTTGGAACTTATCGAGCACCGGCTTCTATGTTGATTTCAGTCTTGGATTCGCGCCAAGTGGTAACCCAAGATAATTCATGGGGAGTGATAGAGTTTTACACCTCAATGCAGAAGCTAACTCTCAACGCATATTATCATCAACCCCTACCCCGCTTACTTTGCTCTTATGAAAATTAATTTTAAGATCAGACATTAGTTCAACGCATCTCAATACCCTTTTAACATTCATCAGCTCCGACCTACATTACATGGACTCTTCAGAATCTTGATAAACTCATATTTTTGCACAATCTTGTTAAACTCTAGCTAAATCTCCAAGTTCTCCTTCAAGATCTTAATTTCTTTCTCTAATGAGAGCTCACTCTCCCTCTAAAATCTATTCTTAGATTTTTGCACTCAAATGAAGAAGAATGAGCTTAAAACACATATATATAGTTAGGATTAGCTTAATACATTACTTAGAACATTAGACTTATTAAACACAACTTAATTAATCAAACTGAATCAGATTTTAATCAAACTTTCCAAATGATTCTTAAAATTCCAATTAGTCTATTCATGTAGCTAATTTCGGTTTCTGATATTATTTTAAGTCATCAATTTTAAATTCTGAATAGAAATCATAACAGATAGTTTTCAAATCAAACAGATATACACAAATTAATCATAAGCCACGTACCACAATTAAAAATTAACACATAATTAAATAAATGTAATTATGATATGCATGTTGGGGTTGTCACAAGTTCAGTCCACTCGCTTCAACCTCTACAACCTCCTCACTTAGTCTTTGGTATTCTCGTTTGAGTTGTGTATCTTTTAACTGTTTACGTTCCTTAGTTTCAAGTAGTCAGTTAGGGTCAATCAAAAATGATGATGTCAATTGTTTAGCTTGTCAACTAGTCAAACAACCTGCATTGCTATTTCATAATAGTGATTTCGTTTTCTCTACTCCTTTTGATCGCATTTATTCTCCACTCCATGATTTGTTATATTTGTTGATGATTTCACTCATTATACTTGGCTCTATCTCTTGCATAGTCGATCTGAGTTAGCACAAATTTACTACAATTTTGCTAGTATGGTTCAAACTCAGTCTTGTTCTGTCAGAATATTCCGCTATGATAATGCCAAAACTCATACTTAGGGTTTGGTTGATATTCTTGATGACAAAACCACAGTTGGATGCAAGTGTGTCTATAAAATTAAAACTCGCTTTAATAGATCTATTGAGCAATATTAAGCTCATCATGTTGCTAAGGGCCTTACATAGGAGTATGGTGTTGGCTATGAGGAGAAATTTGCTCCTATTGCACATCTTACTTTGGTTTGTAGTCTTCTTGTTGTAGTTGTCATTCACAAGTGGCGATTGTCAAAAATGCATTTATTAATGATAATCTTACAGAAGGTCTACATGCAACCTCTTCCAAGGTATGCCCATCGACCACATCAAGTCTATAAGCTTCGACGTGCTCAAGTCTATAAGCTTCGACGTGCTCTGTATAGTCCCAAACACCTTGAGCATGGCAAGTCCTTATGATTATATTCTTTTTGTTTGCAAGACTGAGCATGGTACCATTCTTCTATTTTAGGTGGATGATATAACTATTTACTGGGACTGCTGCTAGAATTTCCAGTTTTAGACAGTCTCTCAGCAATAAATTTGTGTTGGTGTATATTGTATATTCTACAACATTTTAGATCATGAAAATGGCCCCAAAGAAGGACACAACTCTCCTACTATGCCTTGACCCCAACATCTATTGATAGTGGGTGCTCTTTGTCTTTGGGTGCTATGTACTTAGCAGCAAATTTCTCCAACTTCCATCATAATCCTTATAATCACATACACACACAAACCCAAATAGAACAAAAACCTTATTCCAAACTTGTGAATTATCCTTACAGATCTATAGATTTACAGTCCAGTAGTGAAATTGAAACCACATTACCCCAAGTTTTTGCCAAAACCACAAGCAAAAACGAAGAAGATGAAATTTAAAATGATCTTGGTTTCATCACAATAGTTGAATGCTTCAAAATGTGCAAGCTGAACTGCCCTCCCTTCTCAGCAGTATCAATCTTCGACTGTCCAGGAGGCGGCAACATCTCAAAATTCTGCACCAACCGCCCCAAAGTAATACCCAGAATCGGCAGAGCAAGTATAATCCCAGGGCAGCTCCTCCTACCAACACCGAATGGAAGGTACCGGAAGTCATTTCCATTGGCCTCAACCTTAGCCTCCTCTTCCAAGAACCTCTCGGGCCTAAACTCTTCTGGTTTCTTCCAGCTTTCTGGGTTGTTGGCGAGCCACCACGCGTTAACCAAGATTTTGCTCTCGGCCGGGATGTCATAGCTGCCCAGCTTGGCATCATGGAGGTTCATGTGAGGGACTAGGAGAGGGATTGCCATGCGGAGGCGGAGAGTCTCTTTGACTACGGCTTGGAGGTATGGCAGCTTGTAGGTGTCCGGCTCGGTGATTTGGGTGCCAGGACCGAGCACGGCATCGAGTTCTTGCCGGAGCTTTTTCTGGACTTGTGGGTGGTTGACGAGTTCTGCAATGCCCCATTCTATGGACCATAGTGTCGTTTCAATTGCTGTATCATGCAAGACATTTTGGCACATTAGTCTTGTAAGAAAAATGCTAAACATAGAGATTTTTTATACAAAAATGTCATACATAATGATGTAACAATGGCATTTATACAATTATAATTTATGATGATGTTTTTTTAATTTCCAATTAATGGTTTTAAATGAGCCATATCATTCCTCTTGAATAAAAGTGATAAACTAAAATAATTCAATTAGTTCACGATAGTAAATTAGTTCGTTAATAAAAATAAATCTTTTCTAATATTATACATCGTTTTTTTTATCAATCTTTTTATTATTAGATATAAAAATAATGATTCTCATTTGTATTAATGTAGGTTTATTATCTTTGTGCCTAGTTATTAAAAAAAAAAAAAAATAGTCAAATGTGTAACATTTTCCTAAATTTGTTGGATAGTTAGGTGAGTTGGTTGACAACCCACTTTCAATGAATTCTTTTGGGTCCATTTTCAGTGATTAATTCGACAATCCTTTTTACCTAATCTAATTTGTTGACATATATGATGTGCCCACCAACCAACCATACTTTTTCGGCTTCAACTCATATTCACCCAGTTCAAAAAATATAAAATAAAATCATATTCATTCATTTTTTAAATTATGTTTTTAAAATTTTTATATTTTAAATTTTTTACATAATTCAACACTATAAACATATTAAAACAATGAAACAAAGAATTCTTAGACAGATGATATGATCCTTAATCCCTATTATCTCCACGATTTTATTCAACATAAATGTTTCTTTTCATTCACAACTACACAATCAAAATATTTTATTAAAAATAAACTTTTTTGATTATAAATGCATGGGACAATGAGACAAATGCTATTTTTCTAATGTAAAAAAATTCATTGATACTCCAATAGTGTATAGAGAAGAGTGAATATTAAAGCAGTGTTTAAATCTTAAACGTGTGAGTATGATTTTAAATAATGATAATAATGGACAATATCAATTGATACATTGGCAATTGTTCTTTTGGTTCACCGTTGGATCCCACCAATACAATCCCCTATAGTTTTCGTTACTAAGATAACTTCCTTTTTTTTTATTGAATAATAACTAACCTATCGCCTGTGCACGGAATAATTATAAATATTTATATTTATTTTAAATTTTTTTAATATGTAAATTATGTTTTTTATGATTTTCTATAAAAATAATTTAACAATCTTATCACTAACTACACAAAGCAGAGATATTACCATAAGCGTACTGGAGAAAAAAATATGAATATATTCAAAACATTTTGTGCTCATGCTTATATTGCAAAGTAGAACCGATCATAAGATTCCACAATAGAGCATGTCTGAAATAAACCGATCATAAGATTCGACAATAGAGCATGTCTGAAATAAAACATATGTTTCACCACTGAGTGGGTAAGCCACAAATAAAGCACCGATGGACTCAACAATCACAACCAAAACCAAAGAAAATAGAAAAATAAAAGAAAAG
Source organism: Camellia sinensis (assembly GCF_055761805.1). Lineage (NCBI taxonomy): Eukaryota > Viridiplantae > Streptophyta > Magnoliopsida > Ericales > Theaceae > Camellia > Camellia sinensis. The sequence goes on from NC_138963.1 coordinate 74,046,920, forward strand.
CTAGGACCTCAGACCCAAGATCTGTGACAGATCTGGTGGAGGAGGTTGTAACGGCTTCAGCATGATTCAGTGGAGGGAGTTGCAAATCTTAGTCCTAGCAAGCTAAGAAGGCGATGGATCTGATAGAGCTGGATGAGAAGAATCGTGGAGGCAACAGAGAGCACGATCTGGCAGTTCAGGTGAGGCCCTGGCTGAGGAAGTCAAGAAGGAGGGAAAAGTAGATGTAGAGTAAAGATTCCACCATGAGAGGAAAGCACCTCACATGGAAAGAGAAGATGAGAAGACTAGACTACCAAAGTTTATTGATCCAAACGGGACAAGGAAAATGGAAGAGAAAGAGGGGTAGAAGGGAGGAGAGAGGCGGCCGGATGCCGAAGCCCCCCTCCCCCACCCTGAGCGGTGCCTTTAAGAGTAATCCTAGAAGAAGGAGAGAGAGCGGCTCTCCATTTTAGAGAGAGAAAGAGATTAGATATTATCTAATCCTAATATAATAATGATCCTAATTTTTAATTACTAACCTTTTTCATGGGAGAATGGGAAATATATCCTTATAAGAAGCAACATCACATGATCACATATCTAATTTAAGTTAATTCTTAATACCTCCCAAAATGAATATTTGACAAATAAAGGGGGAAAAAACAAATATAAGTTACAAAAAAATTGTAACAATGACCCTTTTTTAATTATAACTCCCTATAACAAGTGTTTTGGGTACTACCGCATGATATTTTCAATCAATAAAAAATTTTATGTGTATAAAATTTGATCACAGAGTCATATAACTTTTATGGCATAAAGTAAGACTTATGTGAGAGAATTATAGTCTATTATATGATTAAATTAATATTTAAAAAGAAATTAAATTTTTAGAATCGTATTAAATTATAACATCATATAGTTTCGTTAACTTGTAAAACAGGACAATCAAATGACATGACTCAATTGTAAACAGTTTGTTAGAGAAAGACACCCCAACCCCAACTACGCTCATCATCCACCTTATTTATATGCTTCAAATTCAATCCTAAGTTGAACAGTTTGACAATTTTTTTTTTTTTTTGATAACGCAGGTATTCCCAACCCTCTAGTTTTTCGGGAACAGTTTGACAAATTGACATGAAATTTTTAGAATTTCATCCTCATTTCATCATCCTAAGTCGGGAAGGGCAATATAGTCACATGATAATAAAGGGGTCGTTTGGAAACACTCACAAGAAGCTAATTTTTTATTTAAAAAATCACTGTATCAAATTCAATCCTAATTTTTTGATTTAAAATTTTTTTGTCATTAACTTAAAAAAATTAAGGTAACGTTTGGTAGAGTTTTATAAATGTGATTTGAGAGTATGAATTGTATTTTGAGTTTGTGTGTTGTGGAATTATGATTTGAGTGTAAAAAATTTGTTTGGTAAAGAGTTTTAAAAATAGTTTTGAAAAGAGTTTTAATTTGAATGAGAAATTGTTGATGTGACATTTGATATGTTATACAAAAATTTATAACTCATAACTAAACATACAACTCAAAATTATTTTAAAGTACATAAAAAATTTTAAAAATTTCAGAAAATGTTTTTTTCGACTATATAAATCAATTGCAAAAAAAAAAAAAAAAAAAAAATTCACTATTCCGGTCAACCGACCGGACGTCCCGTCAGGCAAAATTTTCAAAAAAAAAAAAAAAAACGCGTCTATCAAAACAGAAAATCGCAGGTGTTCTGTGCAGAGTTTTAAAATTATCATTTGAGAATACTAACCAAACACCATACTTGATTCAAGGTGTGAAATCATGATTTGAATTCAAAAAAAACAGAACCTAAATTTATCAATTTTTTCACTTACAAAAATGTAATTTTTTTTATTAACTTTTTAAATTCATCAGCTTTTCTAGTTCTTAAAAGTCAAATCCCCACTAAGACCTCAGTTCAATAAATAAATAACTTTTTATTCTTTTTAATTAAAAAACTATATCCATCCCTACCAAATCACCATGTGGCAATGATAATTTCGTAAATGAAACCTATTTTTATGATTATTGTGTTTTAAAATAAAAAGTTCATATATGAACCACGTCATTTTATATAAATCTTTTATTTACATATTTTTTTTATTTTTTATTTTTTTTACCAACAATCTTGGACCTATCTTAAAAGAATAAACTTTGAATACACATAATCACTTACCAACCACGTGCATCAGCTAAGCTAGGGCACATCACTAACAAGATTATTCAAAACGCCTAAATTCACAATTCAAATTAGAAACATTTGACAACTGAACAAATCGTGTAAATTTATGATAAAAATTTTAGAAACATATCCAACACGTTTCACAATTATAAGAAGAGTTATAAATGATAGTGGCCAACTTGGCCACGAGTTATTAAATGGCTCTTTATATTTCCCGTGAAAAAATAAATGACCTAAGCTTTTTTTTTGGGGAGGTGCCTTCAATAGTTGTGATTTTAAGTTCTTTATAGAAAGGAGCTTTTTGCCGGCGGAAAAGGGCAAAACCACAAGCCCAAAAGGTAATAAAAACAAAAAAAATTGCATTTCAGGAGATAATTTTATTTTTATGATGAGACAAGTCTCTCGTATGTATAATACAAGTTTTTGTTATGTTTTCTTTATAGAAAGTTGCTTTTTGCCGGCCGAAAAGGGCAAAACCACAAGTCTAAAAGTCAATCAAAAACAAAAAAATTTAGAAAAAATTGCATTTCAGGAGATAATTTTATTTTTATGATGATACAAGTCTCTCGTATGTATAATATAAGTTTTTCTTATATTTAGTTTAAGATCTCGTTTGAAAACAGACTATTTTAATAATTTTTTAATTTTTTATAAAAAAATATGCAGAAAAGTAGAGAGGTGATGTGACTAGTTTTAGTTAATTTTTTGACTAAAATAGTCACTCCCCAAATGAGGCCTAAGTCTTTTTTGTGTGTCAAATTTACATTGGGAAAAAAAAATCACCTATAGTGCAATTATTTTAGAAAAATGTTATGGATCTCATACTCATATAAAAAATTTGGTAAAATTTTTAATAAATCATTTAAAATCTCTAGCATAACCTATTATTTTAACACAATCCTACTTATTTGCCATTTTCTAAAAAACTACATCCAAAATGCGGCCGACTTAGTATAGCTTGTTTAGTGCAGATTATTTGAAGTTAAAAATTGATTATCACAAAAATAAAAGTCAAAGGCACCCTTAGCTTCTAGATTATGAGTTTTTTTTTTTTCAACTTATTTAAATTATTTTTACCTAATAAATTATAAATATAATCCAAAATAAATAAATAAAATTTATAACAATTTAAATAAGTTGTACCAAACAGCCAAGGTGAAAGGTGCGACTTAACAAAACCCAACAAAATCATTTCGTCCAACAAATAAAATGCATTTTAAAAAATAAATAGAATAGAATAGAATATAGAGAAAGATGAAAGCATAGATAAAATTAAGGGAAACAAAACAATAATGTAAATAGTGGGGGACAAAAAGTTATTACCAGCAACGTTGATGTTCTCAACAATGTAAAGAACGTTGTCTTCATTGATCTCTCCCTTGTGTTGAGCATCCAGAATATGATCTATTGCACATTTCAGACTATTGTTGTCCATGCTCTTTGTGCTTGCTAGGTTCCTGGGATTTTCAAATAAATAAATACCATTTAAAAAAAAAAAAAAAAAAAAAAAAAAGTAACAACTATATGTCAAAGAGCATAGTTGTTAGAGCCATCTTTCACTAAAAGGCTCATGTCAAAGATTGGTTTATTAACACAATAAGGAGCATATAAAGCCTCTATTAGCTTCCAAATTTATCACCTAAAAAAAGCACATCCTTGGTAAGAGGAGCATCTGTTATTCTCAAAATTTTATTTTTAATTTCAATAAACTCCTTATTCTATGATGTAATTAATAAATTTGAAATGCAAGCCCTCTGTTTAACAACATTTTTAAATTAAAAAAAAAAAAAAAAGTAGTGACAATCCTAAAAAATATTAAAACGTTCCACATCAAATTTTATGATATATATATATATATATAAAGTTGGAGATGTTAAAAAAAAAAAAAAGGTTTGATCCTTATAACAAAACAAATAATTTTTAATTTTATTTATTTGTTTTGTTTATTTTTGTTAAACAAAATTGACAAAAAAAAAAAAATTTAATCATTAGTATATATAAAATGTTTAAAATATATTTTTTCATTAACTTTTATTACTAAAATATCTATTTTTAATCAATTTTACTTAACAAAAATAGACAAATAGTTCAAATTAAAAAAAAAAAGTTCAAGATTTAAATTAACAAAATAAAAAAAACTTCAGATTTATTTTGTTTAAATTTCTGAGATTTTTTGTAATTTGGCCCCCAAAAAATTTAAAAATTAAAAAAAAGGATAAATTATATTGACGCCTTTTGAGGTTTGATCTAATTACTATTCACCCCTGATGTTTTGAAAATTATATTTCCACTCCTGTGGTTAATAGTCTGAGAGCATCTCCAACGGTAGTAGGCATTTTACCTATCTAAATATTATTATAAAGTATATATTTTATTTTGCCTATTATGTTTTTACTCCAACCATGCTCTTTATTTTAGCTATTTATCCAAATACTATTAATTTTATAGAATTTCACGTCAACAACAAAGATGGAGGGAAATGATCCTAATGATTAAATACATTTTGCCTAGCGTTGAAGGCTAGCTACATGTAGCTAGTGAATATGAGTTGAGCCAAAATGCCTAATCATATGCCTAGTGCATTGGAATTGAAAAAAGTGAATCACACTAGGCATTTTAACTAACAAGTATTATATGCCTAGTGCATTGGAGATGCTCTTATTTCACAAACCCCTGCTTATATAAAAGGTAACATCTCCTAGTAAAAAAATAGAAAAAATTACATTAAAAAAACGTAAAGGAAAAGGGGAAAAAAAAAGAAAGTGAAACAAAGCAAAAAAAAATAGAGTGCATGAGTTCAATATTTTCATTTCATCTAAATAATTACAATAACAGAAAAATTAGTGTAATTTCTCAAACGTAGGGTGATATGTATTAAATCAAAATATCAGGGGGTGTAAGTGTAATTTACCTAAAAAAAAAATTACGAAAGCTTGCATACAGAGAAGAGTGAAAAAGGCAAAAATAGCAGGAGAGACATACTTCCTTTGATTGACAAAATAGTCCTTGAAGAGCTGCAACCTCGTGTCCTTGACCTCCTTACAGATGTTCAAATAGCCTCTCAAAAAGGGCCTCAGAATGGGGATAAAATCGCCGTAGTTATACTCAAAGCTCTGCGCCAACCTACTCCTCTCTCCGTTCAACGCCTTCAGCTTCACAAACAACGCGTCCTCCTCGCTCTCAAACCTCCTATCGAACATAATCCTGTACATGTTGTTGTACATCATCAGCTGCAACCGCCTCCTCAGCACCACCCCATTGCTCGCCGCTTCCGGGTTCTTCTTCATGTCTTCCACCACCCGACCCGCCTCTTCCTCCCACCCGAACCGGTACTGCTGAACCACCTTGTTCGTAAAAAATGGAACTGTCATGATTCTCCTCATCTTCCTCCAGTGCTCACCGTACACTGTGAACACCATATCCTGACCCTTACCCGTGAATATATCGAACACCACGTTCCGGGTTCGGGACCCGAACTCGACCCCTTGGGTATGGAGCACCTCTTTGGCCAGGTCCGGGGAGGACACTACTACTAGGTTGCGTTGGCCCATTCGAAGCATGAATATTTGCCCGAATTTCTTGGCCAAGTCGGTTAAATTGCGGTGGTTCAAGTCATCTCCGACTTGGAGCCAGTTTCCGAATACGGGTACGGGTATGGGTCCGGGTGGGAGTTTAAAGCGTTTGCCTCGTAATTTAGAGATAGTGATGGCAAGGACGACGGCGATGAAGAGGGCTATGAGAGTCTTCTCTAGGAGAAGAAGATCCATTGTTTTTTGGAGGGGGGGCGTAAGTTAGCTGAAATGTGGTGGTGCTGGAGGGGCGTATGATAGAGAGAGATTTTGAAGAGTGTGGGTGGTGATGTAGGGGGATTTATAGGTGCTGGATTAATGGGGCCGGCGTTTTAGGGGGACGTTTAGGTGGGGGGAGTTTTGAGGGGTAGGAGAGAGAGAGAGAGAGAGAGAGGGGTGAGGGGAGTAGGTGAGCAAGGGGGTTGGTGAGGCAAAACATGGTCATAATTTCATTGGTTATTATTGTGTGTTTGAGGGCAAACCCCACTAGTACTACTACTATCTGACTGTCAAATAGGGACATGTTTTAATGTGTAATGATGTAAATTTATATAAAATTATATAAATTTTTTTATAAATTAAATATAAATTCGTATGATCACATAAATCTTCATAAATTTATATTTAATTTATATATTTTTATGATATCATTTATATAAATTTGTAAAAGTTTATATAATTTTATAGAGTTGCATACGATAGTTATTGCCTGCTGAATTTTTTTTTTAATATGTAACTGCCACGTCATGAAAGGAAAGGTTTCATCTTTTAACAGTACTTTCCATTTGGGCGCTGTCGGACTCCCACCTCATGAAAACAAAAGTTGATCATTTTCCCATGTGAAAAATTAAGAAAATTATTGGATGCTAAGAAATTTTTAATTAATGAGAAATTGCATCTCACATTAAATAGATTATCTTTTATTTTTTAAGAAAAATTATTTATAAATCTTATTTAAAAAATTTATTTAATGTGAAATTCTATCAATATTCTTTTAGAATTTGAAATCATATGTGTTCTATAAGGTCCTATGAGTAGGAGTCTAAAAATGCCCCGCAGCCTAGGATGGGTTCGGCCCGGCCCGATTAGACCCAGGCCCGAGCCTAGGCTAAGACTTTGGACTTGGGTTTGGGCCGTCATTTTGAAACCCAACCCATTGGCTCACTTCTGACCCACTCAAAGGCTGGTCTGAGTTTCGGCCAACCCAAGGCCCTGTGTCATTTTTAGTGAAAAACAATAAAATTTTGGTGGAAAAAACAAAAAAAATGTTTAGGCCTGCTCAAACCTGGCCCAAGCCTGAGCCGAGGCTTAAGCCCATCGGTCTTGCCCCGCGGCCCACCTAAGGCTTGAATACCCCTTGGGCCTAATTTTCTAGTCCCGTGGATTGGCCCGAATTTTGGCGGGAATCCACGAGGGCCAATATGGGCCAGCCTGAGCTCGAGCCCGGGCTTAGGCCCGAATAGGGCGGGCCAAATTTAGTCCCCTACCTATTAGTTGTAAATGAATGATATTAGTGCACTATTATACTCCTAATTTGTTTTCATATTGTATTTTATTTTCTCATTCATCATATCACGTTTGGGAAGGCTTTTAGGAAAGACAAGTTTATAGGCAACGATTGTGTGAGTTTTTTGTCACCTTGATCGCAGGATTCTAGTGTATTTTCAAAATGTTGCTTAAATGGATGTGAATATGGTCGATGATATGATAATGTTTAAGGGTTGTGTGTTAATTCCTTCGAGAATTAAGATTACATGTGAAGCCCCTGAAAATTTGTATTCTCTTTAAAAGCCCTAATGTTTGAATTATTTTCTTAAAGCCCCTTAGTTCCTTGAATTATTTCGAATCTTGTCGGTTAGTTTTTTTATTTTTTTTTATTTTATCAAAACAGGAAATCCTAGCCAAATTAGATTCCTTAGCCCAATGTAATTTAATTCTATATAAGTGAGATTCCAATACACGAATTTAATTCCAAATCTTCACTTCTTTTATTAAATTCAAGAATACCCCAAAACTAGTACAAGTATTTTTATACTATAGGTACCATCAATCAAATTGAGATATATATATATATATATATACACACATTGGGAGATGTGTCCCTAGTACCTAAATTGAATAAAAAATAAGCCCCATCACCCTTCCCAATGGCCGGCCACCCTATGTAAGTGTGAGGAGCCTATTTTCAAGAATTGTAATCATGGTCTTTTAGAAACCCTAACACCCAGTACCTCTAAACCTAGGGTTTTGTTTCCAATACTAGTTTCATTTCAACTATGGACCAACTAGATATTGCCTAATCCCATGATTAAGCTCCCTAATCACTCTCATTCCATTAGACTCCAAGTAAATCCTAACTTTTCCATCCAATTCCAACTAGTGGGCTTTTGTGTCTTTTTATACCAAAATTTGCCTATAAATATCACCACTCCCTAGCATGGAAAACACAAACAACACACTTACACACACATTCGGCCTAGAAGAGAAGAAGGAGAGCAAGAGAAAAGTCTTGAGAGGGAGAGGAAGGTAAAGGAGAGCCATCTTGTTCAATGCTTAGCAAGTAAGCCACAACACAACCTTCTCTTTCATTTTCCTTTTTCAAATACATGTTCTTAAGGGTTTTAAATAATGTTTTTAGATGTGTTATTGATGAGTTACTTGTGTTAAAAATGATAAGAGTTAAGCCTTGATTCTACATCTCTTGTATTTTCCCTCATTTCGATACAAAACTATCTTTTTCATACCAATCTCTCAAACTTTCCAAAGACACACCTTCAAGCAAATATTTTGAGTTTAATATATATTAGTTAGCATGTTTTCATCACAAAAGAAATGAAAATTTTCCCCTAGTGGATCTCTTTTCTCACAAATCTTCTTGTTTTGGGTATTGTGCCTTAAAATCTATTTTCGCAGTCAAATTTCAAAATTTCTAGAAAAATGTAGAAATTTTTTCTGGAACTCTATTTTATGTCAAAATCTTCCTTAAGGAGTTAGCTTTCAACTAAAATTGGTTTTATGGAAAAACAGTGAGCGGTTTGCAAAAAAATCAAATTTTTGTAACGGTCGACGAATTTGGACAACGCTGGAGTGTTTTCTAAATAACTTAAAATCTAGAAAAGCTATCCCATTTCCGAAATATGTTCTGGAAACTAGATTAAATTCTCTATGAACCATAGGAAGGCCGAGTCCGGTAAAAATTCTAAAATAGCCCTTTTCATTCTAATCCTTATGTGATATTGAATTTGGAAATTCTGTTGTGCATGGATGTTTTATGCCCCTGTGTTCATGACAATGCTTATTAGCTTATGATCATATCTTGGCATGATATTATATGTGTTATGGTTATATTCTTTACCTTCTTCATCTTAATGTTGCATGCTATTATCTTGTTAAGTTGGTCTAACATTGATTTAAAATATTTAACTCAACGGAAAACTTAATTGGGATGGTATTGGGTTTTCGATCACTTGAGTAATAAAAAGATGATAATGTGTGATGTATGGATTGTTGGGATGCGTTCCCTATTTGGAAGTTAAAGTCTTGCGCAAGTGACTTTCGGAACCCTTGAACGGAGCGGTTGTATTCGGACTCTAGGTGGTTTGGTGTAAGGAGGGATTTGGGCAAGGCCCATTATTACTGTCTCTTTTAAGGCCCTGCGGTTGGCGCTACGCGGTATATAATCGTTGGTAAGCATCTGGAATTAGTTCTGCAACAAAACAACAAAAGAGGGGGCATATCGAATAATCTGCGTCCGATTCTTGTGATTGGGAGGACGAAATCTCTTTGGGAGATTTCTAGTTTACTAACACCTAACCTTGTAACCCTTTATTTATTTATTTATTTAAGTATCATGCTTTACTACTTGATGTTATATTTGTGATTATGTATTGGACTGGAGAAAAAGGAACGGGGTGTGTGTGTGTTTACTGGGCCTTCAAAGCTCACGGCGTATCATGCCAGGTGCCGAAGAGGAGTTTATAGCTGAAGACGACGAGCCTGAAACCTTCGAAGACTTTTGGCTATCTTAGGAAAGTTAGAAATTTCCTTTAGATATTTTGTAAGACTCATATGAAGATGTAAATTTTCTTTTTGGGATGTAATGTAACAGAACAAGCTTTTCAAACTAAGGATATTTGTGGTTGTTATGTACTTATGTTCTAATATTTATATGTATGAACCTTAACGTTGCTTATGAGACCTTGTGTCAATACTTTTTAAGATCTGTCAAAAGGGTAGTGCGCTGCCTAAGAAAGCCGGACTTAGAGGGGAGGCTAATTTGACTCATTCGACGATCTGGGATCTTACTTGGTTATTGACCATAGGACTCATTAGTGACTTCTCCTTGACTGCAACCAATAGTGTAGTTTTGGGACGTCACATTACAAAACTCACCTAGAGCCTTCAAATACTCATATTTTTGCACAATCTTGATAAACTCTAGCTAATTCTCCAAGTTCTCACTTTCTCTCTCTAAAATGTATTCTCAAATTTTTGCACTCAAGTGAAGAAGAATGAGCTCAAGATTGAGTTTAAAACACATGTACAACTAGGATTAGCTTAATATATTAATTAGAACATTAAGCTAATTAAACATAACTTAATTAATCAAATTGAATCAAATTTTAATCAAACTTTCCAAATGATTCTAAAAATTGCAATTAGTCTATTCATGTAGCTAGTTTTGGTTTCTGATATCATTTAAGCCATCAATGTCGAATTCTGAATAGAAATCGTAACAGATAATTTTGAAAATCAGACAGATATACACAAATTAATCACAAGGCACATACCACAATTAAAAATTAACACATAATTAAATTAATGTAATTATGATATGCGTGTTGGGGTCGTTACAAGTTCAGTCCTGTCGCTTCAACCTCTACAAATTCCTCACTTAGTCTTTGGTATTCTCGTTTGAGTCGTGTATCATTTGATTGTTTATGTTCCTTAGTTTCAAGTGGTCAGTTAAGGTCAATCAAAAGTGATGATGCCAATTGTTTAGCTTGTTAACTTGTCAAACAACCTGCATTGCTATTTAATAATAGTGATTTCGTTTTCTCTACTCCTTTTGATCGTATTTATTCTCTACTCCCATGATTTGTTATATTTGTTGATGATTTCACTAATTAGACTTGGCTCTGTCTCTTGTGTAATCAATTTGAGTTAACACAGATTTACTACAATTTTGCTAGTATGGTTCAAACTAGTCTTGTTCTGTCAAAATATTCTGCTATGATAATGCCAAAACTCATACTTAGGGTTTGGTTGATACTTCTGATGACAAAATTGTAGTTGGATGCAAGTGTGTCTATAAAATTAAAACTCGCTTTAATAGATCTATTGAGCAATATAAAGCTCATCATGTTGCTAAGGGCCTTACATAGGAGTATGGTGTTGACTGTAAGGAGAAATTTGCTCCCATTGCACATCTTACTTTGGTTTGTAGTCTTCTTGTTGTAGCTGTCATTCACAAGTGGCAATTGTATCAAGTGGATGCCAAAAATGCATTTATTAATGATAATAGAAGAAGTCTACATACAATCTCTTTCAAGGTATGCCCATTGACCACATCACGTCTATAAGCTTCGACGTGCTCTGTATGGTCCCAGACACCTTGAGCATGGCAAGTCCATGTGATTATATTCTTTTTGTTTGCAAGACCGAGCATGGTACCATTCTTATATTTTTGGTGGATGATATAACTATTTACTGGAACTGCTGGTAGAATTTCTAGTTTTAGACAGTTTCTCAGCAACAAATTTGTGTTAGTGTATATTGTATATTCTACAACATTTTAGATCATGAAAGTGGCTCCAAAGAGGGACACAACTCTCCTACTATGCCTTGACCCCGACATCTATTGATAGTGGGTGCTCTTTGTCTTTGGGTGCTAAGTAATTGGCAGCAAATTTCGAGCAAGGATCCTCAAGAGTTTTTTTTTCCTAAAGTTTCTTAGAGTGGTGTGTTATATGGTTGAGATTTAATGACAAGTCACATCAATTTTTTAGCATTAAATCTCGCCCATACAATATACCACTTTAGAAAACTTTAGGAAAAAAAAATTCTAAAGGATCCTTGGTGGCAAATTTCTCCAACTTCCATCATAATCCTTTTAATCACATACACACACAAACCCAAATAGAACAAAAAACTTATTCCAAACTTACGAATTATTCTTTCAGATCCATAGATTTACAGTACATCAGTGAAATTGAAATCACATTACCCCAAGTTTTTGCCAAAACTACAAGCAAAAACGAAGGAATAATGCTAGGTATCATGAAAAAAATATCATGAAGATGATCATGAAATATTCTTCACCTTTGAATTACACATATAATAAAATACTACATACTAATTAAAGGGTGCAAAATATTTATGATGCATTTCATGATATGTTTTTCATGATTCCTAATATTATTCAAAACGAAGAAGATGAAATTTAAAACGATCTCGGTTTCATCACAATAGTTGAATGCTTCAAAATGTGCATGCTGAACTGCCCTCCCTTCTCAGCAGTATCAATCTTCGACTGTCCACGAGGCAGCAACAGCTCAAAATTCTGCACCAACCGCCCCAAAGTAATACCCAGAATCGGCAGAGCAAGTATCATCCCTAGGCAGGCAGCTCCTCCTACCAACACCGAACGGAAGGTACCGGAAGTCATTTCCATTGACCTCAACCTTAGCCTCCTCTTCCAAGAGCCTCTCGGGCCTAAACTCTTCTGGTTTCTTCCGGCTTTCTGGTTGTTGGCGAGCCACCACGCGTTAACCAAGATTTTGCTCTCGGCCGGGATGTCATAGCTGCCCAGCTTGGCATCGTGGAGGTTCATGTGAGGGACTAGGAGAGGGATTGCCATGCGGAGGCGGAGAGTCTCTTTGACTACGGCTTGGAGGTATGGGAGCTTGTTGTGAGTGTCCGGCTCGGTGATTTGGGTGCCGGGGCCGAGCATGGCATCGAGTTCTTGCCGGAGCTTTTTCTGGATTTGTGGATGGTTGACGAGTTCTGCAATGCCCCATTCTATGGACCACAGTGTTGTTTCAATTGCTGTTTCATGGAAGACATTTTGGCACATTAGTCTTGTAAGAAAAATGCAAAACATGGAGATTTTTTATACGAAAATATCACACAGAATGATGTAACAATGACATTTATGCAATTATAATTTATGATGATGTTTTTTTAATTTCTAATTAATGGTTTTAAATGAGCCATATCATTCTAATAAAACACTCTTCTTGAATAAAAATGATTAACTAAAATAGTTCAATAAGTTCAAAATAGTAAATTAGCTGGTTAATAAAAATAAATCTTTTGTAATATTATACTCGTTTTTTTATCAATATTTTTATATAATGAGTCTCATTTGTATTAATGTAGGTTTATTATCTTTGTGCCTAGTTATTAAAAAAAAAACATAGTCAAATGTGTGACATTTTCCTAAATTTGTTGGATAGTTAGGTGACTTGGTTGAAAATCCACTTTCAATGATTTTCCATTTTAAATGATTAATTCCACAATGCTTTTTACCTAATCTAATTTGTTGACATATATGATGTTGTGCCGACCAACCAACCATAATTTTTCGGTTTCAATTCATATTCACTCAGTTCAAAAAAAAAATAAAAATAAAATAAAATCATATTCACTCATTTTTTAAATTATATTTTTAAGATTTTTATATTTTAAAATTTTCACATAATTTAACGACCATAAATATATTAAAACAATGAAACAAAGAATTCTTAGACAGTAGGGGTAAGCAGCGGATATACCGATCCACCAAAACTGATCGAACCAAACTGATCCGATCCACCGCATTTTAGACGGATGCGTGATGACGAGCGGACGGTTGTAGATTGATTTTCTCCAATCCGCCAATTTGGCAGACGGATGGCGGATTTGAGATTCCTTTGGCCGCAACCGAACCGCCAAACCGTAAGCACTCCTATTAATTTATAAAACTTTGTATTTTCAATTTGTTTAAATATTTTGTTTGTATTTTCAATTGAAAAAGAGTTTAAATATTTTGTTGAAAAAAAGTTTTCAACTTGAATATATTTTTTGAATTGAAAAAAATAAACGTATTATTTATCTATATTTTTTAGTTTTAAATCTAACTCTAAAAATAGAAAATATGATATATACTGGTTAGTTTTTGTTTTCAAAACATATATAGATGTAACAATACAGAGACATATAATCTCTACTATTGCTTTGTAACCACAGATTGTAATACTATATGTGGATGAATCATGCTGTGATTGTAATATGTGGATGAGGCATGTAGTGATTGTAATATTCTAAAGTTTCAAACTTTCTTTCTTTGGATGAGATATACAGTGATTGTAATATTTTTTTAAGTTATTGACTGTAATACTTTTTTTTTTTTTTTTTGAGGAAGTGCATAAGTTGAATTATGTTGAAAATTTATAAAATTTTAAAAAGTCAAACCGATTCGCATCCATTCGTCAAACCGTGAATCCACTCAATCCACATCCGTCGGATTGGCGGACGGATGCGGATTCATTTTTTTCAGTCCGTTAATTTAACAGACAGATGGCGGATTAGAGGTTCCGTAACCACAACCAACCCGCGTCCACCCCTATTAGAGAGATGATATGATGCTTAACCCCTATTATCTCCGCGATCTTATTCAAAATAAATGTCTCTTTTTATTCTGTCATTCACAACTACACAATGAAAATATTTTATTAAAAATAAACTTTTCTGATTATAGATATATGGGACCAGTGGCGGAGCCCCATGGTGCCTATGGTGGTCACGTGTCCCATGGAATTTTTTTTTTTTTTTTACATATATATATATATAAATAAAATCTTAAACAAAACTAATATTTAGAATAAAATGTCAAAGACATTTTTAAATTTATGAAAATAATAATGATTGTTTTATTAAAAATGTAGTGACTACAACAAATTATATTTTTATGTATGAAAATTTTGTGAAAAAATCTCAATATAAAGGTAATATCTATTATTATTGATATGTAAATATAATTAATCTCACCATATATATGTAAAAATTATTAGAGTGTTAGTTATATTTGCATGTGGAGTTCACCCTTCATATGTTACTTTACTATTGGTTGGTGATAGATCATATATCAACAATGACGTGATATCACTATTATATGAAATTTTTACTCAAATTTTGTAAAAATTTGATTTATCTTACCATTATATAATTTATTTTACGACTTAAATATATGACATTTTTACATTGTCTATGATACACTAGTTACATGCAATACTTTCTTTTCGATCTTACTCAAAATTAATTGTAAAATTTTATGTGAAAATACTTTTGTAACAATTTATTTACTAAGTATTTGTATTTAATATTAATTCAAAAATTATTATTATTTTCTTATTATTGATTATGAAAAAAAATTAAAATTATAATTAATAAATATCCCTCCTGATTTAGTTTCATGACTCCGTCACTGCATGGGACAATGAGACAAATGCCATTTTTCCAAAGTAAAAAAATTCAATGGACACTAAAAGTGTTTGGAGAAGAGTGAATATTAAAGCAGTGTTTAAATCTTAAATGCGTGAAATGCGTGTGGAGTATGATTCCAAATAATGATAATAATGGACAATATCAATTAATACATCGGTAATTATTATTTTGGTTCACCGTTGGATCTCACCAATACAATCTCCTATAGTTTTCGTTACTAAGGTTTTTTTTTTTTTTTTTTAGTCATGCTAGGATTAATTTATTTGGGATCTATAATATTTTCTTTTTTTATTTATTGAATAAAAATATTGATTGGCCAAAATCCCGTTACATAACGGTATATAGTATATCTAACAATCAATATTTAACCTGACTATGAAGAAAAATAAAATTGACAGAATTGTAAAAAGTGAAAAAAAAAGGGTTGTATTTTATTCATTTTTATTTTTTGGCTATAAATTTATATATAAATCTAAGGTTTAAATACCACCGCGTCAGTGAAATTCAACTTTCTTAGACTTTATTCACCCAAAAAAAAAAAACTTTCTTAGACTCCAAATTGCAAATTAATACTTGCCTACTAATCGGTTCAGGCCATAGTGCAAAACAAAGGCAAATAATAATTAAAAAAAATAAACACTGGTTGAATTAGCCTATTAACACACTCTTTTGACATGAAAAAGAAGGGAAAATAAAATTAATTACTTGCAAATTGCAATGTTTAAATATTTCTCCATCTATAAAGAAAAGAAAGAGTTGAATACATCCTAATATAGTAATTTTGTTTTTTGTTTTTTTGTTTTTTTTTATTAGAAGAAAATCCATTAAAGAAAGCTAAATCAGCACTTACAGAGACCATATCCAAAAACAGAGTTTACACCAAACAAAGCAAAAACAGTACAATAAGCATTGTAGACACTTAAATTTTCACGTGTTGATCACCATCTGATTAATCAAGGCAAATAAATTTTCTTGATTAATCAAAATTAAGATGGTTAAAATTTTCAAATGGAAGTGGGTCCAACTAAATTTTTTTTTAATTATTTTTTTAATTAATTTTTTTTCAATTATAATGTGTTATCCCATTATCATAAATAGTAAAAATAAATATAAATATTTTTGGCCTGAAAAAATATATTTTTTAATTTTTGTTTTTAAATTTTTAAAAATATTTTATTCAAACTAAACGCGTTTATAATTTATATTTTTCTAAAAATAAATAAAAATCAGTTTATAAAATTTTTATAAACATAAACAAAAAAAAGTAAACATTACCAAATACTACCTTGACAACTGAACAAATCCTGTAAATTTATGATAAAAATTTTAGCAACACATCCAACACATTTCATAATAATAAGAAGAGTCATAAATGATAGTGGCCAACTTGGCCACGATTTAATTAAATGGCTCTTTATATTTCCCGTGAAAAAAATAACACCCGTGCTACCGACGCCCAGCTGGGGTACTCCCAGTGACCCCCAGTGACAGGTGGCACACTGTCAGTGAAAAAAAAAAAAAAAAAACTATTTTTTGATCAATCACCAATAACCCCAGCACTCCCACTGGGAATCTAAGTCATTTTTCAAAAAATAAATGACCTAGCAAAAGCTGTAGGTTTTTTTTGGGGAGGTGTCTTCAGTAGTTGTGATTTTAAGTTCTTTATAGAAAGTTGCTTTTTGCCGGCCGAAAAGGGCAAAAGCACAAGCCCAAAAGTTAATCAAAAAAAGAAAAAAAGAAAAAGAAAAAATTGCATTTCAGGAGAAGAATAGAGAAATAATTTTATTTTATGATGATACAAATTTCCTGTCTGCATAATACAAGTTTTTCTTATGTTTGGTTTAAATCTTTCTTGTGTGTCAGATTCTCTCTCTCTCTCACACACACACACACACACACACACACACACACACAAAATAAAAAAAAAAAAAAAAAAAATCACCTATAGAGCAATTATTTTGACACAGTCCTACTTATTTACCACTTTCCTAAAAAACTACATCCAAAACGAGGCCGACTTACTATCTAGAGATTGGGCTTGTTTGATGCAAATTATTTTAAGTTAAAAATTGATAATCATAAAAGTAAATATAAGTGTGGAGACATATTTTTTGGATAGTCCACGTGGCTGAGGTTGTTAGCCGAGGTCTACGTGAGCAGATCATGTTTGTCGAGATATTTGGGGCACTGTCGAGGTATTCTGCGACAATACCGGAATCCGAGATAAGTGGATAAGGGACAAGAGTCCTAGAATGAGAGAAGACTTCAGTTTGGGTAAAGATAAGACTCTTAGATGGTTTATCCTAATCCTACTGGGAGTCCAAGATTAGCAGTAATCCTAAGTCCATTAGAGCTAGGCTTCTATTGGGACTAGGATTGAGTTCGCTATAAAAGAGAGGCACCCTCATGAGTCTAAGATACGCAATTTATATTCTGAATAGTGAGTTTAGCACTATTGATTATCTTTGAGAGATATACTGACTTGATCGTCGGAGTGGCCCTCGGGTGGACGAACCATCGCCAGAATCTTCTCTTTCTGTTGCAGGTCAGACAAGTGTCATCTATTCTGCCAGTGCTCTCCAGCTGAATACTGAGTTGGCAGTGTGGTCGGAAAATCACTCACACAATTTGGCGCTGTCTGTGGGACAGAAAGGGGAATAGATGGCCAACGACGGACAGAAAGAGAAGGATGGGGACGACACTCCTACCGAGAGTGAGAAACATATTGACCTTGATGTTGAAGAAGACAACTACAACAAAGAGACTCGTGATAAGAATCACGGAGGAAAGGATGTCGGCCAGGAGAGCGGCGTACCGAAGAAATCGAACCGGAGCAGGTATTATAACGAGGATGACCTCCAGGTATGGAAAGATAGATGCCTGCGGAGGGACGACGAGATAAAGAGAATGATGGACAAATTAGCGGACTTGCAAATGGTCGTCAATTCCATGATGCAAAACAACGTCATGCAGCCACCGTTCCCGCTACGAGATACGCCGATTCCAACGGCCAAGAAAGGTGCCCAGAAAGGGGGGCAGAAAACGGTTCCTACAGTCCCTCAGCATGGCGGGACTAAGGGACATTCTCACCAGTCTTCGCAGGAGGTCGGGAATGGAGAATCCCAGAAGGCACGTCGAGCAAAAGAAGCCTGCACCAAAGAACATCGGGCTGTTCAGGGGAAGGAACTCTGTCTCGACACGACCAATAGAGGGAGGTCCAAAAGGACTCACGATGACACTAGAAGTAATGCCTCAAAGAGGCTGAAATCCGGAGATAGCCGAGCCCTTGGACGAGCTAAAGAGGATCTAGGAGATCAACTACAGAGGAAGCAACAAGATACCGAAGTAACCTCCCCGGTCAAACTGAGAACGCTGTTCTCGGAAGAATTAGACAAAGTTGAGGTCCCGAAGAGATTCAGTATGCCGAGGTTCCAAATATACGATGGGCAGTCGGATCCCAACTTTCACGTCGGATTATACCTGAACACGATGGCGTTATACACTGGAAACGAGCCGTTGCTCTGCAAAGTGTTCCCCTCATCATTCGGGGAAATTGCATCGGACTGGTTTCACAAGTTGCCGAAAGGAATTGTGAAAACCTGGGAAGGCCTGGCCGAGATGTTTGTGGCCAGGTTCGTGACAAACAAACTACAGCCTACGGCAAGGATGAAACAAACTACAGCCTACGGCAACTTGTGAAACCGTAGGGCCTATGCCAAAAGGTATTATGGTTCGTGACAAACAAACTACAGCCTACGGCAAGGATGAAAGCCGTAGGGCCTATGCCAAAAGGTATTATGAGGTATTCAACCGAATACCAGGATGCAACCAAGGGTGGCGGTTATGTCATTTAAAAATGGCTTGAAGGATGACTGCCTGCTTCGAAAATCACTGGCAAAGACATTGTCGAAAAGCATGGAGGAGCTGATGGCTAGAATAGAAAAGTATGCCAGAGCCGAGGAAGGCACGTCGGGGACAAAGGCGTCCAAACAAGAGAAGAGAAATGGTTCGCCGAAGCAAAGCCGAGATAATATTAGACACAAGAAGACAAGAGCCTAGCCCAAGTGAGCAAATCCCAAAATCCAAATCTGGAATCCCAGATCCCAGAAGACAACATATCGACTTAGATGATTAAGTCTGAGAAGAGAAAAGCCTGGCCTAAGTTAAAGAATTTTTTTTCCCACAAAGGAGTATGTGGAAGCCGTGCATGGGGCAGATCCCCTGCCCATAGAGCAATATCAAGGTCAAAGCCACGTGTTTAATGAGAACCTATGTGGAACTTAAGTTCACATTAGGGGGCAAAGGACTGAAGAGTGATGCTTGGGAGTTGGAATTTCACAAGCCGAGATGATGTTTAACACTTGTTGAAACTTGAGAAAAGTTTACAAGTTGAAGTTAAACTGAGATGATGTTTAACACTTGTTGAAACATAAGAAAAGTTTACAAGTTGAAGTTAAACCGAGATGATGTTTAACACTTGTTGAAATTCTAAGAAAATTTACAAGTTGAAGTTAAACCGAGATGATGTTTAACACTTGTTGAAATTCTAAGAAAATTTACAAGTTGAAGTTAAACCGAGATGATGTTTAATGCTTGTTGAAACTTGAGAAAAGTTTACAAGTTGAAGTTAAACCGAGATGATGTTTAACACTTGTTGAAACTTGAGAAAAGTTAATAAGTTGAAGTTAAACCGAGATGATGTTTAACACTTGTTGAAATTCTGAGAGAATTTACAAGTTGAAGTTAAACCGAGATGATGTTTAACATTTGTTGAAACTTGAGAAAAGTTTACAAGTTGAAGTTAAATCGAGATCATGTTTAACATTTGTTGAAACTTGAGAAAAGTTTACAAGTTGAAATTAAACCGAGATCATGTTTAACACTTGTTGAAACTTGAGAAAAGTTTATAAGTTGAAGTTAAACCGAGATGATGTTTAACACTTGTTGAAACTTGAGAAAAGTTTACAAGTTAAAGTTAAACCGAGATGATGTTTAACACTTGTTGAAACTTAAGAAAAGTTTACAAGTTGAAGTTAAATCGAGATGATGTTTAACATTTGTTGAAATTCTGAGAGAATTTACAAGTTAAAGTTAAACCGAGATGATGTTTAACACTTGTTGAAACTTGAGAAAAGTTTACAAGTTGAAGTTAAACCGAGATGATATTTAACACTTGTTGAAACTTGAGAAAAGTTTACAAGTTGAAGTTAAACCGAGATGATGTTGAACACTTGTTGAAATTTTGAGAGAATTTACAAATTGAAGTTAAACCGAGATGATGTTTAACACTTGTTGAAACTTGAGAAAAGTTTACAAGTTGAAGTTAAACCGAGATCATGTTTAACACTTGTTGAAACTTGAGAAAAGTTTATAAGTTGAAGTTAAACCGAGATGATGTTTAACACTTGTTGAAATTCTGAGAGAATTTACAAGTTGAAGTTAAACCGGGATGATGTTTAACACTTGTTGAAACTTGAGAAAAGTTTACAAGTTGAAGTTAAACCGAGATGATGTTTAACAGTTGTTGAAACTTGAGAAAAGTTTACAAGTTGAAATTAAGCCGAGATCATGTTTAACATTTGTTGAAACTTGAGAAAAGTTTATAAGTTGAAGTTAAACCGAGATGATGTTTAATACTTGTTGAAATTTTGAGAGAATTTACAAGTTGAAGTTAAATTGAGATGATGTTTAACACTTGTTGAAATTCTGAGAGAATTTACAAGTTGAAGTTAAACCGAGATTATGTTTAACATTTGTTGAAATTCTGAGAGAATTTACAAGTTAAAGTTAAATCGAGAAAGAAGATTGATTTAACACTTGTTGAAATTTTGAGAAAATTTACAAGTTGAAGTTAAAATCCAAGGTTATAGAAGTATCTATACACGTGCCGAGGTGACTATGTTACCAAGACTTGGAAGATAATAGAAGACAGAAATCTTAAAGAAGTAAAAGCAACACTTGTGAAAATATTTGTTACAATGTTTTCAAGGGCTAAATCGAGACCGAGATAAGCAAGGTTGGAAGTTTTGTCCGAGGTATGTTAACCTGGGGAGATTGCATAGTTAAGGTGTATGTTGGAGACATGCAAATTGTATTCTAAGTATGGAATCATACAAGGCATTAAGAAAAGGGTAAACATTCAAAACACTTGAAAGAAGAAGTTAAAAAATGCATTAAGATATGGAAAGAAGGCACTTTGGCCTGACATTGAAGAATAAATTGTTTGAGTAACAAAAAAAATACAAGGTACAAAGATAGTACATGTTCAGTACATGGTGAAATTCAAGATACAGGTTAAATGATCAAAAGACATGAACGAGTAAAACAATGAAGCCGAAGTAAAGTTCGCTGGGATCAAACGGTGGCCGTAAGCAAGGAAGTGCAGCAGAAGCCTCGCCAGAGGGGAGAGTGAAACTAGTTGCAGAAAGCTTCGCAAAAGCAGCAATAGAGGATTTGAAAGAGAAAGTTTAAAGAAAAACGAAGATGCAGAAGTGAAAAGACGGAGAGAGTGAAGAGATTTTGATCAAATACGCAGATGCAAGGCGACTTAATGAAGCGAATCAGACACGGCTCAGTAGAGGAAAGATACGCGGTAGAAACGTTTGAAAAATTGTACGTACCAGCTCATACGCATGAAGAAAACTCTTGAAGTTTTTGATTTAATGAAACAAATACCTCGGCTAGAAGGACAGTTTCGACTGAGAAACTTGAACGAATTTGGTTGTTGGTTCCAAAGCATTGATGAAAGCAGACTATAGGTTTGGGTCATATTGAGCCGACGAGTTCTGACTTCGGCAATAAATGATGAAGCAAGCTTAGCAGACGTGCTAGATGAAAGAGATAATATAGGTTCCATTACCTTAGTTTGCCGAGGTAATAGAACCTAGGAGGCAGTTGTGGGGACATATTTTTTGGGTAGTCCACATAACCGAGGTTGTTAGCCGAGGTGCTACGTGGGCAGATCATGTTTGCCGAGATATTTGGGGCACTGTCGAGGTATTCTACGACAATACCGGAATCCGAGATAAGTGGATAAGGGACAAGAGTCCTAGAATGGGAGAAGACCTCAATTTGAATAAAGATAAGACTCTTAGAGGTTTTATCCTAATCCTACTGGGAGTCCAAGATTAGCAGTAATCCTAAGTCCGTTAGAGCTAGGCTTCTATTGGAACTTGGATTGAGTTTGCTATAAAAGAGAGGCACCTCCATGGGTCTAAGGTACGCAATTTATATTCTGAATAGTGAGTTTAGCACTATTGATTATCTTTGAGAGATATACTGACTTGATCGTCGGAGTGTCCCCGGGTGGACGAACCACCGCCAGAATCTTCTCTTTCTATTGCAGGTCAGACAAGTGTCATCTATTCTGTCAGTGCTCTCTAGCTGAATACTGAGTTGGCAGTGTAGTCGGAAAATCACTCACACAATAAGCTATCACTTACTATCTCTTAAGTTCTAGATAATGAGAATTTTTTTTCAACTTATTTAAATTATTTTTACCTAATAAATTATAAATATAAGCTAAAATAAATAAATGAAATTTATAAACAATTTTAAAAAGTTGTATCAAACAGCCTAACCGTTTATATGAAAGGTGCAACTTAACAAAACCCAACAAAATCATTTTGTCCAACAAATAAAATACATTTTAAAAAATAAATAAATAGAATAGAATATAGAGAAAGAAGAAAGCATAGATAAAAAAAAAGGGAAACAAAACAATAATGTAAATAGTGGGGGGAAAAAGTTATGACCAGCAACGTTAATGTTATCAATAATGTAAAGAACGTTGTCTTCATTGATCTCTCCCTTGTGTTGAGCATTCAGAACATGATCTATTGCACATTTCAGACTATATTTGTCCATGCTGTTTGTGCTTGCTTGGTTCCTGTGATTTTCAAATAAATAAATAACATTAAAAAAAAAACTAACAACTATCACTACAACAAAAACATATTTTAGCGACACCATTCTAGTGGCATGTTCTTAAACAATGTCACAAAAAAAATATTTGGTGGCATTTTTTAGTAAAATGTCATAGAGCCACAAACATACAAGGCTCTAGTGGTATTTCAATTAAAAAAAGTGTCACTTCACTACAACAAAAATATCACTACAACAAATTTACTCTTTAGTGACACTATACTAATGGCATGTTTTAGAAAATGCCACAAAAATAAAAATTGGCATTAAATGTTTTAGAAAAATGCCACAAAACTACAAACATATAAGGCTCTAGTGGCATTTCAATAAAGAAATGTCACATCAATTTTATGGCATTTTATAAAATAATGATACAAAAAATTATGTTCGTGACATTACCAACAGATGCCACTAAACTTTAGTAGCAATGGCATTTTTTAAAAAAATGTCAGGACACTACGTAGGTGCAAATTACTTTTTATGGCACTTAGGTGAAAAGTGTTATAAACAAATATTTTATAGCATTTTGAGAAATGCCATTAAGCCAAAAACTTTCCAAGCTTATAATGACATTTTTGAAAAAACAAAAAATGCCAATATATTTTCTAAAATTTTAAAATGCAGTAAATGATTAAAAATAAATAAATTAAACTCAATATACACTATAGGAAAAGGCACATTTGGCGACTAAATTTTCTGACCAAAAAAAATTTAGTCCCTGAAAGTATAGCTTTCAGCGACCAAAACAGCATTAGTAGCCAAAGGTAAAGTTTTTTGGCGACTAAACAATTTGAGTAGCCAAAAGTTTACAATTGACAACTAAAACTAAGTTTGCTCGTTGATTATATGGGTTTTAGTGATTAAATTTTTTTTAATAGGCTAAAGTAAAGCTTTTTGGCGACTAAAAAAATTTAGTAGCCAAAAGTCTACAATTGGCAACTAAAATTAGTTTGGTTGCTGATTATATGGGTTTTACGGACTAAAAAAATTTTAGTAGCCAAAAGTAAAGCTTTTTGGTGACTAAAAAAATTTTAGTAGCTAAAAGTCTACAATTGGCGACTAAAAAATAAGTTTAGTTGCCAAAAGTGGTCATTTTTAGCGCGGGAGAACTAAAATCCTAAGGCGGGAATTAAATTTTTTGGCGACCAAAATTTTGATAGCTGAAAGTGCATCTTCGGCGACCAAATCCGATTTTGATCAGCAAAAGTTAAGTTTTTTAGCAACTGAAAAATAATTAGTAGCGAAAAGTATAGAATTGGAGACTAAAAAATATTTTTAGTCGCCAAAAGTGACATTTTTTTTATTTTGCTAGTAAATAGTTTATTTAAAATAAATTATGTTCAATAAAATAATTTTTTTTATACATATGCTTTTATATTAATATGGATGTTTATTTTGCTAGTAAAAGTATATGTATAAACATAATTATTTTATTGAACATAATTTATTTTAAATAAACTATTTACTAGCAAAATAAAAAAAGACCACTTTTGGTGATTAAAAATATTTTGTTAGTTGCCAATTCTATGCTTTTGGCTGCTAATTGTTTTTTAGTTGCTAAAAAACTTAACTTTTGCCGACCAAATTCGAATTTGGTCGCCGAAGATGCACTTTCAACTACCAAAATTTTGGTCGCCAAAAAATTTAATTCCCGCCTTAAGATTTTAGTTCTCCCGCGCTAAAAATGATTACTTTTGGCGACTAAACTTATTTTTTGGTCGCCAATTATAGACTTTTGGCTATTAAAATTTTTTTAGTCACCAAAAAGCTTTACTTTTGGCTACTAAAATTTTTTTAGTCAGTAAAACCCATATAATCAGCGACCAAACTTATTTTTAGTCGCCAATTATAGACTTTTGGCTATTAAATTTTTTTAGTCGCCAAAAAGCTTTACTTTGGACTACTAAAAAATTTTTAGTCACTAAAACCCATATAATTAGCGACCAACTTAGTTTTAGTCTCCGATTGTAAACTTTTGGCTACTAAAATTGTTTAGTCGCCAAAAGGCTTTACTTTTGGCTACTAATGCTGTTTTGGTCGCTGAAAGCTATACTTTCAGTGATCAAATTTTTTTTGTCAGGAAATTTAGTCGCCGAATGTGCTTTTTCCTGTAGTGTATATTGAGTTTAATTTATTTATTTTTAATCATTTATTGCATTTTAAAATTTTTAAAAATATATTGGCATTTTTTGTTTTTTTAAAAATGCCATTATAAGCTTGGAAAGTTTTTGGCTTAGTGGCATTTCTCAAAATGCTATAAAATATTTGTTTATGACACTTTCCACCTAAGTGCCATAAAAAGTAATTTGCACCTACCTAGTGTCCTGATATTTTTTTAAAAATGTCATTACTACTAAAGTTTAGTGGCATCTGTTGGTAAATGTCACGAACATAATTTTTTGTGTCATTATTTTATAAAATGCCATAAAATTGATGTGACATTTCTTTATTGAAATGCCACTAGAGCCTTATATGTTTGTGGTTCTGTGGCATTTTTCTAAAACATTTAATGCCAATTTTTATTTTTGTGGTATTTTCTAAAAACATGCCACTAGTGTAGTGTCACTAAAGTGTAAATTTGTTGTAGTGACATTTTTGTTGTAGTAAAGTGACACTTTTTTTAATTGAAATGCCACTAGAGCCTTGTATGTTTGTGGCTCTATGACATTTTTCTAAAAAATGCCACCAAATATTCTTTTTGTGACATTTTTTAAGAACATGCCACTAGTATGGTGTCACTAAAATGTATTTTTGTTGTAGTGGAGATTGTGAATAGTGTGGGTGGTGATGTACGGGGATTTATAGGTGCTGGATTAAGGGAACCGGCGTTTAAGGGGGGCCGTTAGGTGTGGGGAGTTGGGGGGTTTGACGGCGTTAGATTTGACGGCAATTTTTGAGGGTAGGAGAGAGATAGAGAGGGGTCGAGGGGAGCAGGTGAGCAATGGGGTTGGCAAGGCAAAACTATGTTTGAGGGAAGACCCCACCATTACTGCTACCTTTTTTTTTTTTTATTATTCAAATGAAATGAAGCACCATTACTACTACTATTTGACAGTCAAATAGGGATATGTTTCAATGTATAATACACATTGTATGTAATTTTATATAAAATTATATAAATTTTTACGAATTTATATAAATGATTTTATAAAAATGTATAAATTGAATATAAATTTTTAAAAATTTCTTTAATTATGTGAATTTATATTTAATTTACATATTTATATAATATCACTTATATAAATTTATAAAAATTTACATAATTTTATAGAGTTACATACTATGTGTAATGTATACTGAATTTGTTTTTAATATGTAACTGCCACGTCATGAAAGGAAAGGTTTCGGTTGCGCTTGGTAGAACTTTCTAAATATGATTTGAGAGTAGGAGTTGTATTTTAAGTTTATGAGTTTTGAAATTATGATTTGAGTGTAAAAAATTTGTTTGGTGAAAGAATTTTGAAAAGAGTTTTGAATTGAGTAGAGAATTTTTGATGTCACATATGATATTTGATATAAAAATTTACAACTCATAACCAAATACACAACTCAAAATTATATTAAAGCTCATAAAAAATTCAAAAAATATTTTTTCCAAATATATAAAAATTAATGTGTCAAAAATTTTTTTTTTACTGTTCTGGTCAACCGGCCGGACGACCGGTGGGACGTCCGGTTAGCCCAATTTTTCTCGCCTAAGACAGAGTTTTCAAAATTGAATGTAAAATTAACTTTGGAAAACTGTAAACAAACATGAAACTCAAATAAAGGAGTAGAATTAACTTTGGAAAAGCGTTCCAAACACAACCGAAGGCTTTTAACAATATTTTCCATTTGGCTGATGTCGAACTCTCACCTCATGACAACAAAAGTTGATCATTTTCCCATGTGAAAAATTAAGAAAATTATTAGATGCTAAGGTATTTTTAATTAATGAGAAATTACATCTCACATTAAATAGATTATCTTTTATTTTTTAAGAGAAATTATTTATATATCATATTTGAAAGACTTATTTAATGTGAGTGCTATGAATATTCTTTTATAAGTTGAAATCCTATGTGTTCCATAAGGTTCTATGAGTAGGAGTGTAAAAATGACTCGCAGCCCGTGGACGGCCCAAAACCCACCCGCGGCTTGGGATGGGCCAAGCCTGGTTAGGCTCGAGCCCAGCCTTAACCCTTGGGCCTGGACCGTCATTTTGAAACCCGGCTCGGCTCGTGGGCCGGCCCATCGACCTGCTCTCAACCCACTCAAAGCTCGGGCGAGGCTTAGTGTCATTTTTAGTGAAAATAATAAAATTTTGATGGAAAAAATAAAAAAAAATGTTCCAGCCCGCCCAAGGCCTGAATATCCCTAGGCCTAGGCTTGGGCTTGGGCCTAATTTTCTGGCCCGTGGGCTGGCCTAGGCTGGGCTAACTCAAATTTTGGAAGGAGCCTGCTAGGCCTGACATGGGCTAGCCTGAGCCCGGGCCCGGGCTAGGGCCAAGGCCAAATTTACACCCGTATCTATGAGTTGTAAATGAATGATATTAGTGTGCTATTATACTCCTAATTTATTTTCATATTGTATCTTATTTTCTCATTCATTATATCATATTTGGGAAGGTTTTTAAGAAAGACAAGTCTGCAGGCAACGGCCGTGCGAGTTTTCTTTTGCCTTGATCGCAGGATTCCAGTGCATTTTCAAAATGTTGCTTAAATGGATGTAGATATGGTCGATGATATGATGAAGTTTAAGGGTTGTGTGTTCATTCCTTCAACAAATTTTGACTATCGGTTGAGGGGAAAATGTTTTTTTTTTTTTTTTTTGAAGTGTGTTGTTGTTTGTTGAAGTGTGGATTGTTCATCTTTAATAGGGCATTGACAATCTATTACACTCATTGATAGACACACTTTAGCCAATGTTCTAATTAAATGTGTGTATTTGACATTGTGATGGTTGATGCGTTTTGATATGTTCGATGTATGGGGTGGTGTGTATGAGTTCAAAGGTTGGGTTGGAGGTATTTGGTTTTGGTTATTAGTTAGATGTCGAATGTGAACCACGTCATAGGATAGTAATTGTACATTAGGACCTGGATGATTGTGTTACGATGCATGTTGCATTTAGTGTGTAACATGCATGTAGTAGATGACATTTGTGTATTTGTTCGGTTATATATGTGTCTGAATGTGTATCGTGTCTTTGTTGTAATCAGTATTTACATACATGTCACAGTACGTTACGCAAAATTATTGGGGATTTGGGTTGTAATTGAATATGGATTAAATCTCATCGCTCGATGTTGAAGTTACGCTGGGTTGGGGGTGATGGTGGTTTAATACATGGGTTGGGTCGGGATGTTACATGTTACATTTAGGAGGCTACATTATTCATAATTCAATGGTGGAGTATTGGAATGTTACGTTGGGTTTGGGATGCGAAGCATATGGGAATATCACGGTGGGTTTGGGATGTTACATTTTACATTTACGTTTGGTTTGGGATGAGAAGCATATGAGAATGTCACGTTGGGTTTAGAATGCTACATGTTACATTTATGTTTTGAATTTCAAATTTCCAACCATATAGATATGATCACAATCTATGGTAAAATTGGATTTTCCGTATATGGTATTGCCATTAATTAGATTATTTTGAATTTCAAATTTCTAACCATATAGATATGATCACAATCTATAGTATCATTGGATTTTTCATATATGGTGTTAGCATTAATTAGGTTATTAATTAATTAATATTGTGGGTAGATGTGTCAGCAAGAAAACCACAGAACTTATTAGGTTATAAGTTTTTTCATAGGACCATATCTTATATAACTTTTCCAAATAAAACTTATAAATATTTTTTAATTAGGTAATAAAGATGAGTTAGATATATTATCGTTTGTACATTTTTTTACAAAAATTATTTATGGCAATTTTCGTAACTATTAATGCCACGTGGCAGTGAAAAATGAAAGGTCAAAGATTTTATGGAACTCACGGCCAAGATCAAGAAGATGGTGGCATAGATTAACCAAGCCATTGGATTAATTAATTAATTAATTTAGATTTGCTCAGATTAGATGGATAGGTATTAATTGTTCCTAAAATTGAGGAAGTGATTGAGGCTTTTTCCTTTTTTGGTCTCTTATCTAGTTGATAAGTGATGAGGCTTATAAGATTTGAAGATCTTCTATATCAGTTACAAATCTACAAAGGTAGAACTGTTCTTTTTTCTTTTCTTTTTTTTTTTTTTTTTGGACACGCGACAGCTTGTGGAGATATGAAGGATCAACATAGACTACAATCAAGTAGTTAATTTTCAAGCAAGACAAGATTGGTTTGTTGAGTTCCTTGAGGATAAACATACACAATCAAGAAGAGGATTCTATGTAACAACCAAGGACTCTGTCCCTCAAATCAAGCAAAATAAAATCAAATTCAAGTCTAGAGAGACACGTGGCGACCTGTTAGAGCTCAATAGACCAAATCAAAGTGATAAGGATATGCTTTAGCCTTTGAAAATCAAAATTGTTCCTACTCTTAGGGAATGGAGATTAGCATCAATGACACATGTCACCAGGATAGGATGCCGCGTTCTTGGTAGTTGAGTAGAAATGGGGGTTTCTCCAACACTATATAAGGGGTTCTAAGTGCAACATTCAAGGGGTCTCCAACGAAACACTGAACTAAGAATTCTCAATATATGTCTTTCAATTCATTTTAGTTTCATAAAATTCTTTATCTTAGCTTCATAGCTTGATTATCTGAATTTAGCTTCATATCTCTTTTATCATAGCTTCATAACTTAGTTCCTTTAGTTTCATAACTTAGTCATTTTAGATTATCAATTGTACTTCATTCTCAATCAATGCAAGTCACAAGTTTAGTCTAATTTTCTTTGGCACCTATAAATTTGTTGAAAGTCCTTTTCATTGGGTAAGATCCGAACCAATGGTGGCTCCTCTTAGCCATAAACAGTCATTTGTCTGTGTTAGAAGTCAGAAATATTCAACAATTCCTACACCTTGAACTAGGTTTACAAGTTTTGGTAAACTTGCATTTAATCAACAACTTTTTTTTTTTCACAGCTGCAGAACTTCTTGAGTGATAACAGGAATTTCTGAGGAGTACAAAAAATTATTATTTTTTAAAAAATTGCTCAGTGATTCGTTTAGAAAACCATGTACAAATTATCGCACAATGTTTCAGAACTACTAAATAATTTATCTAAAATATTAGATATTTTAAGAGTATCATATAGCTTTGTTTGCCTTCTATTTATGATAGATGAAAACTCAGAACATAGTAAAAAAAATTTTCCTTCTCTCTCAACTACCTATTAAAATGAGGGGGGACATACGTGTATGTCTCAATTGATGAATTTATTATCTAATAGGTCCTGTGATAATTGGCAGCGTTTTTCATCAAATGCTAAAAAAAAAAGTCACTAATTGTTAGTTTTCAGCAATAGTTTGAAAAATTATTCACATAAAATGTCATTAATTATAAGTTTTAGTGACAGTTTAAACAAATCTGCATTGAAAAAACGTTACTAATTGTAAGTTTTTACCAATAGGTTCACAAAATCTTCACTAAAAATCTTTTTTAGCAATGATTTTGATAGGATCAACTTTTAGCGACAAAGGTAAGTATACTTTTTGACTTTTTACGAAAAGATGTGCAAAAAATAAAAGAGATAATGTGACTTAAAAAAGATAAAAACATAAAAAAAAAAAAAGTGTGCCGATATAGGGGATGTCAAATAGTGCCTTAATAGGAACGAAGTCCAACTATTAGGACCAGCTGGTAATTTATCCTAAAATGAATCAACATTTTCATATGTAAAATTTTTCATTATAACATGATATTTCGAAACTACTAAATAATTATTCTTAACATATAGATTAGGAGAAAACAATTAATTAATACTAACATTGATACCATTTAGGGGTGTAAAAACGGCCCGAGAGCCGTAGGCGGCCTGAGGTGGGCCTGACTCGGTTAGGCCCAGGCCCAAGCCCAGCCCAAGACCTTGGGCCTAGGCTTGGGCCTTCCATTTGAAGCCCGAAAAAAAATACATAATTGCACACTTTTTTAGTTATAAGTTCATAATTAAAAAAACATAAGTCATGCATAATTAAATTTAAATACCACCATACATGAAACATAACCATACATCTCATTAATCTTAACTAAAATACTTTAGTATAATTTTGCTTTTATTTTTTATCCCTAATAAATAATCTACATAGATAATGTATTTATCATTCATTTTTTTAAGGAAAAAAAAAAAAAAGGCTCGCCCAAGCTCGGCCCAGTCCCGCGGGCTTGGCCCTAGCCCCTATTCTGAGTGGGTCTAGGCCCCATTTTTCGCCTCATGGGCCGGCCCAACCAGACCCGCCAAAAAAAAGGAAGCCCGTGAGGCCCGCTTGGGTCGGGCCAAGCCCGGGCCTGAATGGGCTAGGTCGGGCCATAATTACACCCCTACCATTAGTCAATTATAAATTACCAAGCGGACATAATATATTTCATTATACAAATGTAATGGTAAATCTTATCTATCTCATTTAATATAAATTACAAACACATCTCTTAAAGTTTTATAGGTGGTAGAGTTACAATAATTTGTGATTCAAAAATGAGATTACACATTTTGTAGCAAGGTTACACATTTTTTGTGTTAAAAAAAAAAATTAGATAAGAAAATACGTAACATTACTACAAAAATCTGTAACATTACCACAAAATGTATAACATTATTTTTGAATCACAAATTATCAGAACTTTATCAAAAAAAATATTACTTAATATTTACCAAAGAAATGTGTAATATATATCCCAAAAAAAATACAACAAGATGCATATGGTACATACCTTTTGAAGAGTGTGTACCATAGCATTTTCCTAAAAATTATTGTTCCAAAATGCAAGTGAAGCTGCGAAGGGTGGATTCATCTCATCTCACAGTGTTTGAGAGTAAAATGAGATTGGAGCTTCTTCAAGTCTACCAAACAAATAAGATTGTTACGCCTTTCCCACTTGATTGTTGGTCAAGAGAGCGTTCCGATGCTCAAATTAATTCTGATAAGCAAATAAGAAAGGAATAATATTTGAATGACAATTGTTGTGTGCTTTGAGTGTTACCTCTCCCTCCTATTTATTCTCTTCTCTAGTATTTCTTGGTACTAAAGCGACAATCCGTCATCCATAAGACGTCTTGTTGTCTGTAATCTTGTCAGACGACGATGTTCTAACACTTGTCATTTCATTTAATCTAATCGATTTCGGTGTGCTTCTTTAGCTGATGTAGTTGGTCAGCCATGGTGGTCTTTCCTTCCCAACTGTCTTCTATACGCGCCTCTCCTCTCATTGGGTCCAAAAAGGAGTAGAGGTTTAGGCTTTTGGTCCTAGACCTATCCATTGGTCCCAGCTATTTGGGTTAGCTCAATCTTAAAATTTGTACTCTTCGGATTTAGTCTAGTGGTTATGTAACATTATTTTATAGTGTGAGATTGCAAGTTCAATTCTTATAAAATGAGTTTGATACTCGTATTTATTTCTCTCGGGGTTTATGTAATTGTTGTATTTATTTCTCTCGGGTATATGTAAATGTTAATTTCTTTCCATGTTTCCATGTTCGTGTTTAGTAAATGTTAGGGATGTTCAAAAAAGCCGATAGAACCAGAAACCCGATTCAATTCAGGTCAAACCACCAGTTTGATCTAAATTTTATTAGTTTTGAAAATAGTGAAACCGTTTGTAAATCAAAACACAAAACATGCAG
Source organism: Camellia sinensis (assembly GCF_055761805.1). Classification (NCBI taxonomy): domain Eukaryota; kingdom Viridiplantae; phylum Streptophyta; class Magnoliopsida; order Ericales; family Theaceae; genus Camellia; species Camellia sinensis. The sequence goes on from NC_138963.1 coordinate 74,079,862, forward strand.
CGGAATAAAATGTTTAGATCATACCTTATTTGATCTAAAGCCTCGTGGATAAATCACGTGCTTCCTGAATCTAGTCAATCAACCCAGCAGTGAAGTGATATTACAATATTGAATATCACCCACACAAACCACAGTGCAAAATGGCTTTGATCGTTATTTTGGGAGAGAGTCAGTATCTTGAAAAAGAAAAACAAACATACGTTGTTTCTCTCTTGGTTAACCATAACCATATATCAGATATATAATATATTTATCTCATTTATCCATTTGTTAAATGAGATAATATCTGATATCTATATCATCTATCCATATCATGATATGATAGATATATATCCTGAGTGGCTATCCAAATAGGTTTGAATTCAAATTCAAAACCCATTTGGATGAGGTTCAAAAGGTTCTAAGGGTCATGCCACATGGGCGCCCAATTTCTAACATCTCCCACTCGGACATGAGTTGGCATGACACTGCCACGTCTCAATCTCAATCTCCCAAAAAATAAACAATCTCATACTAGCCACTGCACCGTGCGACTGCTGAGAACACCTGCATGTGGGAGCTCTATACTAGAAACTCAAAATGAGCCAGCATAGAGACATCAACCCAAAAAGAAAAGAAATAGTGTCTCATATACCCCAGACCCATCTAATTACACCAGTCCAAAAAACATCTCTAATCCCTCAAAAAGAGCATGTTTGACCCTCTCAATTCTTGCAATATATTCACACTCAATTCGCCTCTCATACAGAGCGATGTGAGTTGCCGGCAGTGAATATACAACAGTGGTGTAATACTAGATGATCTTCCCTTTGCACTCATGCCATTTAGTTTAGGATTGACCGCTTTCCCAGTGATGTCCCTTAAGGCCGAATCATGCATGACCGCAGGCAACATACCAAAGTAGCAGAACATCAACCCCTTACCTTATGACATAGTCAAAAGTCACAAAAGGGTACATAAATGAAAGTCATATCAATAATGACACGTAAGACTCACACGGTGAGGAAGCAGGGATCCATTCTCTCACCTCATTACTCGGTCGCCAAGCACATATAGTATGAATACATGCTACGGTGGAGTAACTCTTCCATAAAGAGTGACGTCATACTCGATACACCGTACAGATATTAGTCTAGTCGCTTTCTAGCGCTTAACCCGAATTCTTTATTTGCTCGCCTTCTAGGCGCCAAATGAGATCTCGTATCTGGCCAATCATAACAGGCACAACATGGAAAGTGGGTACTAACATCCATGTTTGGTCTTTAACACGACCTCATCTTGGTTATAACCAAGGCGACATTCATAGTGGATGATTTAAGCCTCTCTTGGCTCCGAATAAAAATAAACCACCAGTCTCATCCTTGCTCGCTCCCAAGCGCCAAGGGCGATTGCTCGTGTGAGTGAGCCAATCTTGCCTGCTGACATCATCATCTGCTAATCATTATGACACAAACCATAATAGTGTCAACATCCCATCATCTCAAAATAAGTGATCGATTTTAAAAAAAATTGACCACAACTTGCGCAATTATAGATTCCAAACATAAGCCTTATCAGCACCTCTTGCGATAAGTATATACAACGGAATCCACCATGTGCGCCTCACATGAAATGATTTAAGATCACTACCTCTTGCGCAATAACCTCTCTAAAGATATTTTTGGTGACCAATTTACGTTCATTCTTAATGCGCCCAACTAGCGCATATGCGCCCAACTAGTGCATTGAATTTTACAAGGAGCAAATTAATATGCTTCTAATAAAGCATTTTATCCACAGTCTAATGAGCAAGGTCAATGTCTAAATAACTCAGTTGACCATTTACCAAAGATAACACTTATCATGCCGAATACGCCCACATAGCGTACTTTAGGCTCCCACAACAAAGAAAATCAAGGAATATAGGTCATCTGTTTCTCCCAAAGACAATCTGAGGATTCACTCAATAGCTAAGGCTCTGGCTTTTACCGATAGGTAAGTCAATGGGTTTGCAATTTTGCATCTAGAATCGTTCTAGGATATTCCTTATGTAAGTCATCGAAGACAAAACATGAATTCTCCCAAAGCAATCCCTAAGGATCGTACATCCGAGTATATAAATTACATCACCCATGTCCATCATATCTAAAATAGAGGACTGCCCACCCTAGGTGGTGACAACCTTATAAATTCCTGGCTCATAATGACTAAGTAAGGAAAAACTTCTTTTGGACCATTGATCATGCCTCAGTGGTCTTCATCGATCATCGTTGGCCTGTCATGGCTTGACGAAATCTAAGAACCACTATTTGGATAACTGTTTTAGGTTGTAAAAGATTTATTAGAGCTAGCAACCTTTTTGCGCTCCTAACTTTTCACCATAAAAGCAGAAGGTAAATCCCTACGGATCTACTTATCCAATTCTCTAACGAGAATGTTGGGTCACAATGTCCACAAATCAATGTTCCGAACTTATGTCAATCCTAGCCTAAGTCAAAATAACCTCACTCCCCAGGAGGAAGTCTTCTCATGGTCTACACTTTCCTCAATGGTGCAACTTTTCGGTATCTAGCGAGCCTTATGCCTCAACAATGACTATCCAAATTGCGCATAATAGTTTTGCGTCATAATGGAAAGTCAACCAATTATAAAAAATGGTTAATCCTCAAAGACTTTGTCTTAAACTGCGCAACATGGATCCACTTTCTAAAAATAGGGGACTAGAGCCTTAAGCATTATCCTAGGTTCTTTATCATCTTGCGGAGCAATCATGAATGTTTCCCTCTCAATCACCCAGTGATGACGTGGAAAATTTTCACATTTGCTACCACGCAACTAAGAATGTAGAGTATTCTGTTCTAATGGAGTAATCCATTAGTAGGCACATCGCTCCCACTGTCCCTAGGATATTAGAAATTTCTTTCCATTCTCAACTAGGCTACATAGAGCGCTATGCTTGGAATTCTCCATCTTATAGAGTTCCAAAAACTCTATTCACGTCACCTTTACTAATAAAACTTTATGTGACTTAGTTACACTACCACAAAGCTGCTTACCTATACGCACATGACCCGGAGGGTTTGCATGACCGCATACAATAATGCGCCACACGACCCTTTGTGTTTACAAGACAGCATACAATAATGCGCTATAGAACCCTAGGTCTTAACTTCACAATCTTATGAGAAGTAACATAAAGATAAGCTGCTTAACGGTTATAGATCGCCCATAGATGGCTCTCCACTAACCCACTACTCAAAAATGGAGTGTAAAAACTGATATGGAGGGCACTTAGTTAGGGATATAGGCAACAAACTAGTGCAATTTCCAATTGGGAAACATTTTGCGCCATTATCCACCTAACATTAACAATATTTAATTCATTATTCTCTACTACACCATTGTGTTGTTGAGTACTAGGAATAATCAATTTTCTAAGCATCCATCTCTCTTCACAGAGTTTTCTAAAAATAACTCAAATAGATACTCGCCACCTTGGTCAAAACTAAAAGCATGAATGTTGTTATCTAATTGATCTCAACCTCATATGTGCAATGTCAAAAATCATCTCAAAACTTTTGACTTATGGGAGATCAAATAGTCTTGACTCAGATGCGTATCGTAATCTATAAATGTGTCGAGATTGAGGCTTAGCTATCATACCCTCACACATATCTAGTCACAAATATCATAGTGGACTAAATGCGCCAAAACAAATGACCTTCTACGGCTTTCCTACTTACTTGTGCGCACCCATTGCGAACAAAGTTACACATTCACATAAGAGCAGGATGTCATAAGCGAGTGGGCCCGAGAAGGCCTACTCAAACCCTCGTGTCATCATCTCATTAATGTGATTAAGTATAATAAGCCACTGGTTTATGACCAATGTCATAAACTAATTCCAATCATCTTAATGTGTGAGTTCTCGAAGACAAGTTTTAAAGGTTTAGGCCCAACTAGGTAATGACTCACGACTAAGTCATATTCACTAGATCATAAAAAAGGATGTCATGGAGATATCAACTGCGCCTAAGTCGTAAATTTAACTAGTAAGTGCTAATCCCCTGCACCTTCAAGTCAATTTTATTCTCCATACACTTTAATACATCTAGTTGAAAGATGACGATACTCCTCTTACCATATCTATTTCTCGCTTCATAGTTACTTACAATTAATTCTACTATCCACAAGAAGGAGAGAATAAGCTATCAACTATGACAGCTCCTGAAGTAACTTAAGCGCGAATTAGGCTAAATAGTCTAATTCAACACAATGCTCTTGCTCTCACGAGCCATGCGTCAAATTCTTAGAGTCATAACAACCTTGTCAGCCTTGACCTTTTCATTACTATGCTGCAACGTTTGCGCTTAGTGGTAAATGTTATTCAAAACGTTAGCCTAGTAAAGGAATCACACAAAGAAGCACCTCATCCATGTCTTACACTTAAGTGTGGAAACAAAGTGTCCAGACTTAGACAAGTTAGCAATGCTAATAGATTTTGCAGCCACTTGGCGCTAATCTTTTCACTTAGTGTTAATAGATTTTGTTGCTACTAAGCGCTAATCTTTTAATCTTCAAGTGATATTTCAACGCACACTATTATAGTGCATGAAATTTTGCTCCATCCAACTCCCAATAATTGGGTAGAGAGCAAAACACTGCTCGTACTGGCTACTCGTCTTACACTTAATGACTAATTTATTTAAGCTCGCATTTCTTGGATGACGTGACTCTTGAATGTTACTTCATCCAATGATGTAACATTATTTACAAGTCAAATTACAAAGTCAATCCGTGCAGCTCATTAGTCAAGATCATATACAGATCTATTGAGGGCTTACTAATTTCATAACTCCAAAACTCGCCAACCAAAACTATGTAGCGTGCCGCTAACTATAGCGCACACATTAGTTTTTATTGTGCCAAACAAGGCAACAAAACCACGGCGACTTTGAGTCATGTTTCCTTACTTTGGCTCAATTAAGGTTTGACCTAAAGTCTCCAAGACTTTTGCTCATCTAAAGAATGGGATTAGTTTGTTCACATTTGAACATCTCTACTAAGTCTAGGTCAACCAAATTAACTTCCATAAGCTAAATCAATTTAGAGAGAAATTCGCATTGGGATTAATTTGATTAGCATAATATAATTTTGCCGCAAAAATCTAAATTAAATAGTGACAATATTACACAAGTCGCAAGATCGAAAATCCGCTATGCTCGTAATCATCTCTTGCGCCACAAGTGACAATTATCCAAAATTTAGTTTAATTTATGCGCAAAATATTGGTTTTCGGGAGTTAATCTACAAAGATTTCTCTCAACCGAATAACCTCCCACTGACTATGGCATATACAAAGCATGATAAATTCCATACAATAGCATTTTAATGTAAATCTACAAATAACTCATGCTATATTTATTTAATAATGGAATTCTAATAAATAAATAAATAATCATGCTCTTCTAATTACAACATATTACAAACCCAAAAAAAAAAAATATGCTGTATTCAATATTCAGATTATGCCATAATTAAAGTGTACATCATTTTGGAATTTTCTGGAATTTTTCTGAAATATTCTGGAATTTTAAATAACTAATAAACACACATAAAATTAGAAATAAAAAATCCAGAAACTGATAAATTGAGACAATATTACCAGTAGATAGTAAAACATTTCAGAAGTCCACAATAAAAATTTCAACCCCAAAAAATTAATCATGCAACACCAGATGCATTTTAAAGCAAAAAAAAATGCATTATTAACACAGGAAAAATATTTTATATTTTCGTAAAATTTTCAAAATTTTACAGAATGTAGAAAAATTAATTCTGAGTCTAAGGGTACCAACCATGCTTAAAACAAAGCTATAACGAATAAATTATGGCCAATTAACGCAATTCAGAATTAAAAAACAAACAAACAGAGCCTTAGAGCCAAGCCAGGCGGGAAAAACGGCTCGGCTCGGCTCGGCGCCGCTCAGCGCAACTCGGCGCGAGTCGGCTTAAGGGGCGGCTCGGCGCGGCTCGGAGCGCGGCTCGGCGCTCGGCTCCAGCACGCGGCGCGCGTGCAAGGCGCGGACGGCGTGCGCGTGGACAGCGCCGCTAACGCGCGCGTGATGGCGCGTGCAGGCGCGTCTGCAGGGGCGTCTGGCGCGTGAGGGCGCGTGGAAGCGCGTGGGCGCGCGTGGCTGCGGCGTGGTGGTGCGTGAATGCCACGCGCCTCCTTCCAGGGTACTGACTGGTCCGATTTTTGTACTGCCGGATTCCTTTTTTCAAAATAAAACCGTTTATGGTATGAAAAAAAGACATTAATGAATATAAAAAAAATATTTATGCTCTTAATCTAATCAAAGTAGATTTTTTTTCTTTACAGACATTCATGTATATAATGTAAACATACACATGTAAAAATATACACATGATTAATGGAAACACGAAAATATCCATCAAAGGCTCTGATACCAATGTAAATCAAAACACAAAACATGCAGCGGAATAAAATGTTTAGATCATACCTTGTTTGATCTAAAGCCTCGTGGATAAATCACGTTCTTCCTGAATCTAGTCAATCAACCCAGCAATGAAGTGATATTACAATATTGAATATCACCCACACAAACCACAGTGCGAAATGGCTTTGATCGTTATTTTGGGAGAGAGTCAGTATCTTGAAAAAGAAAAACAAACATACGTTGTTTCTCTCTTGGTTAACCATAACCATATATCAGATATATAATATATTTATCTCATTTATCCATTTGTTAAATGAGATAATATCTGATATCTATATCATCTATCCATATCATGATATGATAGATATATATCCTGAGTGACTATCCAAATAGGTTTGAATTCAAATTCAAAACCCATTTGGATGAGGTTCAAAAGGTTCTAAGGGTCATGCCACATGGGCGCCCAATTTCTAACACCGTTCAAATCGGTTTGTTTGTTATTTTCTTACAAGATTTAAATTGTGAATTAATAAACTTTAACCAACTTAACCAAATTAATTATTGTTAGTTGGTTTACTAACATAAAATATATATTATATTTATTATTATATAAAAATTTTGGAACCGTTAAGTGAACCAAACCAAGTTGGTTTTTATGGTTTAATTCCTCAGGTTTAATGGTTCGGTTACAATTTATTTTTTATGAAATTGTAAGAACCAATTTGATTCTTTATTTACTTTAAAACCGGACCAATCTAATCTATATACACCTCCAATAATTGCTGCCTTTCCACTATTGTTCCTTACTAATTAAAAAAACCAAAAAAAAAAAAAAAAAAAAATTACAGGTCAAGCTGTTTATTGCTCTACTAGCATACCATTATGTAATATCTTTATGATTTTTATTTTCTACACATGTTGCATCTTTTCTAATAAGTGTTGCTATTAGCCCTCCATGAATTATTTTGGACTTCTCAATTTTTAGCTCTTTTTTTTCTTACAATAATAATCTCAAATAAAATTACTAAAAAAAACATCATTAATTTTGGGACACCTCATCTCACAATTAAACCTACACACCACTACATCATGAATTAGGATTTATGAGAGCACTCACCTCCATCACCACCCATTCATCTTTCCCAAATCTCACCTTCAAAACTTATTCACCCTCAAAACCTTGAAAACCCTTTGGCGGCAATATTCTGGTGATAACGGTAGCAACTATATAATTACCCACACTTCTCCAGCAATGCTAATGAGTGGAAGCTTTTTCTGCAACCACAACTCCATAAGACAAAAGGAGTTCAACAATAAAAGTTTAGAGGATGTTCATAGCTTTGATGATGTTCTTAGCTTAAAGGAGATTGGCCTTGTAAGGGTAAGTTTTTTTTAAAAAAATGGCAAAAATAATAAAATTTGTTCGTCATTTTTTTGAAACTAAACTCCCGAACATACGACCGACATTCGGGAACACAAGCCCGAATATTGTTTACTTGTTCGGGAACTGGTAACCGAATATTAATCACTGAAGAAAATGATAAGGTGGCAGAGAGAGAGAGAGAGAGAGCAAAGACAATAATTACACTTGGCTCTTCTTCTTCTTCCTGGGTTTTGTTAGGGATTTTGGAAGAGAGGTTGTTTTGGAGTGTGAGGGATGTGCATTCAATTGAATGGATGTAATGTTTTCACAAGGATAATTTTGGTATTATTTAGAGGGAGAAAAGAAATTTTAAGGGTTTCAAAATTTATAAGTGAGGGGTCCAAAAATGGGGAGTCCAAAATAATAAATAGGGTGCTAATAACACCACTCTTTCTAATATTTATGTTAGATGTAATTTCGTATACAAGGATTAATGCATAAAAAACTAGTTGTTCAAAAAAATGGATATGAATATACAAAAATTCATAAATACATGTATATGTGGGACATATTTTCTAAGTAAGAAGAAGTGTGTCTTGATATTGGGGTGTTTGGGAAGAAAAATTTTAGCCCATTTTAAGCTAAAATTTACAAAAAGACAAAATAAGTTAAAATAACTAATACGACAAAATGTTACATCAAATTCATAATTATTTCACTTTTTCTCTCACATCCAACTACAAAAAAAATTCAATCATCTTCCCAAATACAAAAATTTTAGCCTATTAAAATAATCAAAAATTAAAATAGCAACTTTCCAAACACCAACATTATATTGTTGGATTTATTTTCTAGTGTGACCCAATAGCCTATATATATCTACATGTTTTAATTTATTTGGACTCCACAATTAGATAAAGCAAATATTTGAGATAAAATTCAGTAATTAGAATTTTAATATAATTACTCTTCTAAGATAAGAAGGAAACCTTGATGGATAGGAATTCTTCTAATAGAGTTTATCTAGCCCTCTTCTCTTCTCTATATAAGGATGGGTGACTCCCCTTTCATATCATGAGTATTTTTCCATCACTCTAAGTTTTATAGTCATCCTAATTAAGAGAGGCAGAGAGAAGAAGGTGAGCCAAGAATTAAAGGTTCACCTATTAGGGGTATTTTCTCAACTTCTCTAATTCAATGGCTGACAAAGGTACGCTCGTTTTATTCTTGAGTTGTATTGAATTCAAGATCCTGTAAGGTTTAATTCCACATTATTATTATGGTTACATGTATTATTAGTACTTACATATGGTATCAGAGCTTTCGTTTTGTGAATCAATACACCTTGGAATAATAATACATTTATTATACTGTTTTTAATAAACGGTACCTTCGTTTTATTATCTGTATTGACTTTAAAATATTATCTCAATTTGTTTGAATTGGTCGAACGTGTAATACACCTTTTGATTTTGTTATGCCATTAACATGCTGTTCATATCCCTTTACAATAAGTAATATGCATGCTTCGGTTTATTGCATGCTTTGGTTTATTATTTTATAATCATTATAATATTAGTGAAGAATATTACTTCCTCCTGTATGTCATAGAATTGAATGATTATAAAATTATTATTTAAATAGACGGTTGGGGCATAGATTAAAAGCAATTTGTTGAATCATTCGGTCTATTAAAGAATTATGATTTTACCTCATCTGATTGTATCCATTTATTGTCTATTATTGTTGATATTTATATATTTTCATGATTTAAATTTGATATCATGATATAATTTTATGACATTGAATATTAAATATTGAAGTGGTTAATTCATTTAGGTGTAATTCTTGTTGACCATTATATATATATATATATATATTCATGTTTGTCAGAGTTATTATTATTATTATTATCATATTGGTAATTGCAATCACATAAAAGAAATTCTAGAAATCATAAATAGTGATTTCATTAAAATAGTGATTGAATTAATGATAATTAAATAACTCAAATTTATGAATAGAGAATATTGTTGGTTAGTTCCGTATTCATAAGGTTTACTAATTTAGTAGCTGCCAAAGTGGTCTAGATTTGTAAAACTTATGAATATAGAACTACATAAAAGAATTGTTAAAATGATAACATTAAGGTCGATAATATTCTCAATTGCAGTTATAATTAGGAGATTGAGACTAGCCCAAAGGAGAGTCACTTTCAAATAATTATGAATTGGGTAGGGTAATTTATGTAATTTGACATATTAGAATTGAATATTCAAAGGTAACATGACTAACTAAAAAGTTACATAAATTACTTTAGATCTATATAAGTGATTCTTGACGAGTGGACAATAGATACACCTAAGTTTTGCCCAAAGGAAAGACTTACGTGATATCAATAGTTCATCATTATAATTCTCAAAGCTTTAATATGTATATTGTTTATGCTTATTTTCGCGTTACTTATGAGACCTTGTCTTAATACCTCTTAAGATCTGTCAAAAATATAGCTTGCTATCTAAGGTGGTTGGACTTAGAAGGGAGGCTATATTGACTCCTCCAACCTTCCTGGAATCTTACTTGGTTATTGACCAAAGGACTCTTTATCGACGTTACCCTAACGCTTAAAGTAAAATTTGGGGCGTCACATGTTCTATCTTATTGCATTGGAATACTTAAAGGTTGTTGAAGATTAACAAACCACTTGTTGGCATTATTATAGTTGAATTGATAACAATGCAATATAATAGCCACCAAGGAGTTTAGGATCACATCCTCAATATGGCTGACAAAGTTGCAAAGCTTAAAACTTTAGGGATGCAAGTTGATAAAACTTTCCTCGTGCAGTTTATTCTCATCTCACTTCCATCACAATTTGGCGCATTCATAATTCACTATAACACCAATAAAGATAAGTGGAGTTTGAATGAGCTGACTAATATGTGTGTTCAAGAGGAAGTGAAGTTGAGGGAGGAAGGACGTCACTGCATTGGCTATAACTCATGGAGCTATAAAGAAAAAGAAGGGTAAGTTTGTAAAATCAAAGAAAAATCCATCCAAGAAAAAGAATAAACCTGGGGAAGAAAATCAGGCTCAGAATGGTTTCACTGTCAAGTGCTACTTTTGTGGCAAGAAGGGACATGTGATGAAAGACTGCAGCAAGCAAAAGGCTTGGCTTGAAAAGAAATGTAAGAAATTTTCTTTTGTTTGTTATGAATCAAATCTTGCTGAAGTACCTTCCAATACTTAGTGGATTGACTCTGGGCCACGACCCACATTACAAATGACATGTAGGGATACCTCTCAACCAGGAAACCGAAGAAAAGTGAAAGATTTGTCTATATGGAGAACCGTCTTAAACCTGAAGTCGTAGGTGTAGGAACCTACCAACTGATCTTAGAGATGGGTTATCAGATGGATCTAGAAGACACTTTTTATGTTTTTTCAATTTCTAGGAATTTTGTTTTGTTATCCAAATTAGATCGTGTTGGATATTCAGTTTTTTTTAGATGTGGAAAACCCAATTTAATGTTTAATTCAGTTAGTTCTGGTAATTTATGTGATGATTTATATAAAATTACCTTAAATCATGAGTTTGCACAATCATTAGTAACTCTGCATTCGAATATTGGTTTAAAACATGGTCTAATTAATGAAAAATCCTCAATCTTGTGGCATAGACAGTTAGGCCATATCTCTAGAAATAGAATTGAAAAAAATTGGTGAAGAATGGGATTTTGGAAAACCTAGACTTCACTGATTTTGAGATATATGTGGATTGAATTAAAGGAAAGCAAACCAAACACACTAAGAAAGGTGCCACAAGAAGTAATGAGCTTTTTAAGATAATTCATACAGATATTTGTGGACCATTCAACATCCCATGTCTTAGTGGTGAAAAATATTTCATCACATTTATAGATGATTTCTCACGTTATGGATATGTGTATCTAATTCATGAAAAGTCTTCGGCTATTGACATTCTTGAGGTGTACATAACTGAAGTCGAGAGACAATTAGATAGAAAGGTTAAAATAGTGAGATCAGATAGGGGTGGTTAATATTATGGTAAATATGATGAGTTAGGCCAAAATCCTGGCCCATTTGCCAAATTCTTAGAAAAGAAAGGCATTCGTGCTCAATATAAAATGCCTGGTACACCACAGCAGAATGAAGTTGCTGAAAGCCGTAATTGTACACTTAAAGATATGGTTAGGAATATGTTAAGTTACTTAATTGTATCCATTTCACTGTGGGGTGAAGCTTTAAAGACTGCAATGCATATCTTAAATAGGGTTCCCAGTAAGGCGGTTCCAACAACTCCTTTTGAATTATGGACTGGTAGGAAACCTAGTTTGAGACAGTTACATATTTGGGGTTGTCCAATAGAGGCAAGAATCTTTAACCCACAAGAGAAAAAATTGGACTCAAGAACAATATCTGGATATTTCATTGGTTATCCAGACAACTCTAAAGGGTACAAATTTTATTGTCCTAACCACAGTACGAGGATAGTGGAGACTAGTAGTGCGAGATTCCTAGAGAATGGTGAAATTAGTGGGAGTGAGAAAACACGAGTGGTGAATTTCAAAGAAATTAGGGTGGATGTGCTAACATTTGACCCTTATCGAAAAATTGTTGTTCCTCAAACTATTCCACAGGCTGAGGGAAACGAACAACATAATGAAAATCCTTCACCACCTCATGTTTCACCACTTCATGAAGATACCACCATTGAAAATATTGTGGAGCCACCACAACCGGCAGTTCTGAGAAGATCTTAGAGGGAAAGAATGCCTGACATTCCAGATGATTACATAGTGTATTTACAAGGAATCTGATTTTGATATTGGGATTAACAAAGATCCAGCTCATTTTCACAAGCCATAAATAGTGATGATTCTACTAAATAGATCAATGTTATAAATGAAGAGTTAAAAATCCATGGAACAGAATAATGTTTGGGATCTCGTCAAATTGCCTAATAATTGTAAAAAGGTCAAGTGTAAATGGGTCTTCAAGACCAAGCGTGATGCAAAAGGCAACATTGAACTATTTAAAACCAGACTTGTTGCCAAGAGTTTTACTAAAAAAAAAAGACATAGACTATACAGAGACCTTCTCTCTAGTATCTAAGAAGGACTCGCTTAGAATCATCCTAGCATTGGTAGCTTATTACAACTTAGAGTTGTATCAAATAGATGTGAAGATTACTTTTCTAAATGAGAATTTGGATGAAGAAATTTATATGGAGTAGCCAGAAGGATTTGCAAAGAAAGGTAAAGAACATTTAGCTTACAAATTAAAGAAATCCATATATGGCCTTAAACAAGCTTCCAGGCAATGGTATTTAAGGTTTAATGATACCATTACTTCATTCGGATTTAAGGAAAATGCAGTTGATCAATGCATATATTTGAAGGTTAGTGGGAGAAAGTTCATTATTTTGGTGCTATATGTGGATGACATTTTGTTAGCTAGTAATGACCTTGGCTTATTGCATGAAACCAAGGAATATCTTTCCAAGAACTTTAAAATAGTCGATATGGGTAAGGCAAACTATGTTATTGGCATAGAGATCTTTAGGGATCGATCTCGAGGATTGCTAGGATTATCTCAGAAAGGATATATTGATCGTGTTTTGGAGAGATTCAATATGTAGTTTTGTTCTGCCGGTGATGCACCCATCATGAAGGGTGATAAATTAAGTGAAAACAGTGTCCAAGGAATGACTTGGAAAGAAAAAAAATGAAGGACATTCCATAAACTTTGAGACTATAAATCATGCTTTATGGTTGCGAAATTTCATCTTAGGACTTGGTGTTGTTGACTCAATTACCAGGCCGTTGAAAATATATTGTGACAATACCACAGCAGTTTTCTTCTCTAAGAATGGAAAATACTCCAGTGGTTCCAAACACATGGAAGTAAAGTACTTAGTTGTTAGAGAAAGAGTCTAGAAACAACAAGTGTTAATTGAAAATTTGAGCACCTCTCTTATGATTGCTGATCCAGTTACAAAGGGATTGCCACCAAAGACATACAAAAAGCATGTTATCAGGATGGGTCTTTTAAGCAACCCTTGATGTGTATGGTTAATCGTGAGTGCTTATTTTTATTTGACACTATTTGCGCAATAATAATTTTGTTTCTATTTTTCCTGTTTCTAAAAGTGTATGTACACATTAATTTAAATATTGATAAACATGAAATGTCTTAACAAGACAAATTAAAGGGCCTTTCAGGCAAATAATTACATATTCTAGTAATAGACTGGGTTGGTGAAGGTTATCGATGGTGTAGTACGTAGAAGGAAATATGACATAAATGTTATATAACTGCTATGACTCACATTGGTGATCTGAAGTAATCACAGTATTATAGTTTCTAATATATATGAACTTATTGGCTATTTTTAAAATTTGTGATCACGTGTCAAAGTTTTTAGTGTGGAATCCAATGAGTCAAAAATTTTATAAATTGCATATGTTTTGGAAAAACTTATAATTGCATCATAATCGGCTTTGTAACACCTCGAAAATTGGGCAGGGTATATCTATTTATGCAACAAAACCCACCTGATAGAAAAACACATATATATAGCTGACTATTCCATACATCCATTTCCATTAAATCCCAAATGCCAAATACATGATGTTCACATCTCAATGCCCCAGTTCCAATCCCAAGCATGCATTTTACAACAAGTATAAAATCGAACCCAAACAGATAATAAGTGCCCTACAGGCTTACATATTTATCCAAGAATATTCTTGGTTACACAAAATGGAGTTTCAACTCAACGCAAATACAACTCTGGGCTTACATTCAACAAATAACAATAAAACAAAAATGAAGCCTCAGCTCCGAGTCCTCTCAAGTCACTGCCTTGGCGAAGGCATATCACCTGTATCTAAAATGGTTTCCCTTATATGCTAAACCACAGCTCAGTAGAGATATACTACACAACATATGGACCATGACAAGACTAAAGAGGAGTATGCTCATGCCATGCTCGTGATAAAACAATTTATCTCTCTTTTTATAAAGAATGCAATGCTAAGATGCAACAACAGATATAAAAACCATTTCCATTTTAAACCATATCTGTTACATTAATAGAGGCTCTATGAATCTCTAGGTGAGTGTCTACAAGTAGGCCCTAATGCACTATCACTGTCATTTTTACCAGTAAACTGGAAGACTCGACACCTAACCGCGCGGTTCTACCCTGTACCCAGATTCACCAAGTATTCATCTTTTCGCAAACAAATACATTTCCGAACATTTCTCAAAAATAGATACATTTCCAATTAAATGAATGTAATGCAATGTCCAATGCAACAAATGAGGAATGTGGTTCAATTTACCTAAGTCTCATGCATTTCTACAACAATCATGGCTATCCTCCACCGATAGCCCAAAATAGATATTTTTAAACAGATATTTAAACAATTAAATTTCAAAAATTCTGATAAATACAATCTATTCCACATCTCATCCAATATGAACAACTACACTAGTTTTCATATCACAATCACGTCTGGTAACCTCTCAAGGTCCATTTCTAACCGTGTCGGTTTTATTCCAACAGATACATTAAGCAAAATAATACCGTTAATGCCTAGGAAAACATAATTTTCTTTCCAAACTCATTCTCCAAGCATTATTCAACTATGACATCCTATTTTGATCAAAAGTCCCAAAAGTTAAATATAATTCCTTTATTTTCTTTAAAAATGCTCTTTTGGTCGCAAACCGGTAAAAATTTCAAAACCGATCGAGTCGAAGTCCGTTTTTGTTCAAATTTAAAACATAGCTCTTTCATAACCTTACAAACATATTCCAAGTTTACACTTTTGTAATTTGGGCATCAACTCTTTATTTTTTTCAAAATTTCCCTTTTAAGCAAATAAATCACAAAATTTTCAAAAATTCTAATTAAATTTTATACAACTCTAAGCTCCATATAATCAAGTAACAGTACATAAAGAAGTGTAGGAAAAATCCCTACCTCAAGCCAAGAAGTTTTCAAATTTTTCGGCAACAGAAATTAAATTTTTTTTGGAGCCAAATGACGCATTTTCCGCCCTCTACGTTTTGATCCAAAGCACTAGGGGTCAAAAATGACTTACACTAGATCAAACACAAGAAAAATCAACTTGGAATCCCTTTTCTCTTCTTTTCCACGCAAGAGTTCCAAGAACTCCCAAAAGTTTGACAAAAATCTATTTGGTCACTTTTTATAGATATTTTCTAAACAAATATCTAACTAAACAAATATTTAACCATATATATATATACACCTAGATATATATATATATATATATACCTATATATATCAATTCAAAAATACATTTCAACATCTTTAATGACAAAAATAAATATAATATTTTTTCACCACAAAATATATTTCGTTTAATGGTACATACTATAAATATTCACAACTCTTTTATGGTAATCAAATAATAATAATTAAACCGCAACAATATTACATTGTTACTAACGGGTTACGATTCAATCAATTTGGTCCAAAATGAATGGAGTTAAATAATTTAAAATAAATCTCCAACTGAGATTAAAGTATAAATTCAATTTGATTCAGCTTGTTACAGGCTTAATGGGCCAAGTGGGAGAATGTTGGATTTATTTTCTAGTGTGACCCAATAGCCTACATATATCTACATGCTTTAATTTATTTGGACTCTATAATTAGATAAAGCCAATATTTGAGATAAAGTTCAGTAATTAAAATTTTAATATAATTACTCTTCCAAGATAAGAAGGAAGCCTTGATGGATAGGAGTTCTTCTGATAGAGTTTATCTGGCCCTCTTCTCTTCTCTATATAAGGATGGGTGACTCCTCTTTCATATTATGAGTATTTTTCCATCACTTTAAGTTTATCACTCTAAGTTTTATAGTCATTCTAATTAAGAGAGACATAGAGAAAGTAAGTTAAGAATTAAAGGTTCAACTATTAGGGGTATTTTCTCAACTTCTCTAATTCAATGGCTGACAAATGTATGTTCGTTTTATTCTTGAATTGTATTGAATTCAAAATCCTGTAAGGTTTAATTCATATTATTATTATGATTACATATATTATTAATACTTACAGATATATCCTTGTATAGAGCTGTCCAGTGCCACAATATAACTCATTGGGATAAAAACGGATGTCAAACCAAATTCAAGTGTGATTTCTAAGTTAAGCAAATATAGTATAATAGGGAACTCCTTTAAGTTGAATAACGACTGAATATGGAGAAGTTATATGAGGTTGAATCCAATCTAATTAGTAAAAGAGTCTAAAAATAATTACTAGACAACTATATTTTGAAGGGAAGCAGAAAAAAAAAAAAAAAAACAAAGAAAAGAGAAAGAAAAGACATCACATTATTCTTATATAAAGGCTACACCCTGCCCTAGAGTTTGGGTTCAGCGAAAAGAGTTGGCTCAAAAATACTTTCAACCCGGGTTCGACTCTCTATCGCCTCTTCATGTCGTTGCTTCAAACAATATCTTAGTTTAGAATTGGGATTTGACCGAGCTTGTGCCACCCTTTTTTTACTTGCAAAAAAAAAAAACTATACCCTATGAGTTGAGTTATGAGTTTATAGCTTTTAGTATTAGAATTTTTAAGTATTCTTGGGTTTTGGAAAGTATTGACTTTAATATGGGAGTCCTCTTTAATTAATGATACAATCAAATAGGTACTAACCTTAATTTGTTGGTGTAATATATTGATTCGTCTCAAACGTCAAGGATCATTTCTCAGACTTCAAGAGAAGTTTCTCTCAATAAATAATGTGGTCTAGATTTTTCCACACACAATATATATATCGGCATTGATAAAGAGTTCTAAGTATAGAGCTCTAAATGGAGCTTTATACAGTTGGTAGTGAAAAAAAAAAAAAAAAAATCATATGGAAAAAAAGATAAATTAAAACTCTTTTAGAGCTTTTCTTTAAAACATTTTCCTATATATGTATACAGTCTCTAAGCACTCTTGCTCCCAAGTCATTCGATAAACAATGCTATTGCGTTGTCACATTCGTTCCAATTCCCTCTCTTACTTTATAAATTAGCTATTTAGGGTGTGAGTTGTGTCATATATATCACTAAATAGATTCTAATTTTTTTTTTATTATTTCCTGCATGGAAGTACACAATAAATATCGCATGTATTTATAAAATTATAAGTAATCATACATAGAAAGGTGGATAGAAGTGGATAGATGATTTGGATTCTTATAAATCTACATATTGGAGGTACAAAAACAAGGGAAATTCATCTTGTTACAAATATTATTTTCCAATGAGAAATTCGAAATTTCTCTAAGGTAAATTATTCTGATGGTTCCTATAATTTACACGATATGTCAATTTGGTTATTATTATTTTAATTTGCTCAATTTTTTCCCTTAATTTAACGGATTGTGTCATATTGGTTCAATAAATAACGGTCGTTAAGTTTGGTGGACGAAAACTCAAATGATATGTCAATTTGGTCCATGTAGTTTGCACAATGTGTCAATTTAGTTTTTGTCAAAATCGAACAAATTAAAATTATAAGGACCAAATTGACACATCGCTTGAGTATATGACGATTTTCCATCCACCAAACCTAGCGGCCATTATTTATTAGACCAATATGACACATTCTGTTAAATTAAGAAACAAAATCGAGTAAATTAAAATAATAGGAACCAAATTGACACATCGTATTATCTACAGGGATTATTTACATGGGTATTATCTACGGGGATTATTTACATGGGCAGTGTTTGGAAAGATGAATTTTTGGTTTTTTTTTTTTTGGTTTTTTTTCCACTAAAAGACAAATTGGTTACAAAACCAAAAAAAGCAAATTCAAACAAAATATCACATCAAACCTCATAATCATTTCACTTTTTCTCTCATAAACATCACATTCAATTACAAAAAAATCCAACTATCTTCTCAAATACAAAAAAAAAAAATTCTCAAATAATATCCTATAACTAAAAAAACCTACAAAAAAACCCACTTCCCAAACACCCACATAATTTACCCATTTATCTATATACAAGTGAAGGCTTACTAAAGTATTGGCATAATGTAACATTTTATCTTTTTAGCCTATTTATAGAGAGGAGATGAGGACTTGAATCCAAAATTTTCCATCTTTTTAGCCTATTTTATCTTTCGGTGGTATTTGGAAAGTCTTGAACTTGGCATTTTTTTTTTTTTTTCACAAAAAGACAAATTTTTTGCAAAACTAAAAAAAGACACATCCAAACAAAATATCACATCCAACCCCATAATCATTTCACTTTTTCTCTCACAAACATCATATCCAACCACAAAAAAAACTCAACTATCTTTCCAAACACAAAAAAAAATTTCTCCAATAATATCTTACAACTAAAAAAATCTACATAAAAACTCACTTCCCAAACACCCACATATATTTAGGGAGATCATATGATGTGCATTTTCTAAGGGGTTCATATCATATGCATTCTATTATAACGTGGCATAATTTTATTATAAAATTTCACAATATCAATAATAAAATGTGTAATTTCATTATAAATTGATGTAATAAAAAATGTTATAACCAAATTACAAACTTTTGTAACATGAATTACAAAATTTTGTTACACTAGTTTGTAACGAGATTAAACATTTTATGGTTAATATAAAAAAAATTATATAATAAAATTACATTAATTTATGATAAAATGTACCTAATATGAACCCTTAAAAAGATACACACCATAGGCTTTCTTGTATAATTTTATCATTGCGACACACAAAATATATACTTTCAAATTAAAATTATATTATATATTTTATAAATTTAATAAGTGGTCACATTATCATATGGTAGGCTTGTATCTCCATGCTGACATGTCCTGGACTTCTGTACCTATAAACCTAAATTTAATTGGTTACATTTCATGATTGCGCCTCATCGTTGAGTTTTTTTTTTTTTTTTTTTTGATACAACGGAAGATTATGATTGAGTTCATTGCCCCCATCTTATATATTTGCAAGGCAAATGTTAACAAATTTAGGTATCAGCGCTGCTACGTAGCTCGAAATCAAGCTGGTCCGAAATGACTCGAATTAAAAAATGACGTCATTTTTTTTTTCCTCCTTTTTACTCTAAAACAGAGAGGGGAGAGAAAAAGAGAGAAGAGACAGAGATACAACAACAACACATTATCATCAACAACAACCAATAGAGATACAACAACAACAGAGGGAGGAAGAGAGAATCTGAATTGAAGAATCTGAATTTTAGAAATTGTAGAATATGAATTTTTTTTTCAACACATCATCATACACAGATTTTGGGCAGTTTTTTTTTTCCCCTCTTATATCTCTGAAACAAAGGGAGGAAGAGAGATAAGAGAGAAGAAGAGAAAAAGAAAGAGAAAGAGAGAGAGAAATTGAAGAATTTGAATTTTAGAAATTGTAGAATTTGAATTTTTTTTTCAACACATCATCATACATAGATTTTGGGCAATTTTTTTTCCCCTCTTATATCTTTGAAACAAAGGGAGGAAGAGAGATAAGAGAGAAGAAGAGAAAAAGAAAGAAAGAGAGAGAGAGAAAAGAGAGGAAGAGGAAAGAGAGAGAAGAGGGAACAGATCTGTGTTCGACCGGACTGGTTGTGGCTGGGCGGTGGAGAAGAATCGGAGATCTTGGCCGAGCGGTGGAGAAGAATCGGAGATCGGAGGCGGCGATTAATGGTTGTGATTTGATGATGGCGGCGACGATCGAGCCATTCGGCAAATGAGAGACGAGTTCGACCTCTCTCTATTCCCTCTTCCCCTCTCTTCTCTCTCTTTCTTTTTCTCTTCTTCTCTCTTCTCTCTCTTCCTTCCTCTATTTTAGAGATATAAGAGGGGGAGAAAAAAAAAACTGTCCAAAACGACATTGTTTTGGACAGGCGAACCATTCGGGGCAATGGAATTTCGAGCTACGAAGGATTATTCTTTAGGTATTATTACAAACTTATAAAAAGGAAAAGCTATGGTGTCACGTATGTTTTAGGATGCATATCATCTTATTACAAATTATCGTAATATGATTACAAATTTTATAATATTAATTACAAAATATATAATTTTATCACAAAATAAAATAAAATGATTAAATATTTTATTAATTTAAAATTATAAAAAAAATAAATTAGAAATTTTAAGTTTATTGACCCAACAACATATATATAATAGTATAAATAGAAATCTAATAGATATAGATTTCATACCATAATCATGAAATTAAAATAGTAATAATGTTATTACATGTTTTGAAATTACAAAATTTAAAAAAATAATATTGACAATGATTAAAAGGATATAAAAATTTACGTAATTTATGTAAGATCTTGGACTAATCACAAAATCACATGTGTATTTTAAGTGATATAAAATTCAAAAAATATAAGAAAATTTGATTGAGATTTTCAATGTTTGCTTATATAATATAAATATAAATAAAATATATTTGTACATAAAATAATTTAATTGAGTTAGCCCACAAACTTATTTTTTGGCTCATTTTCTAATTGAACCATTTTAGTGTTTAAAACCTAACCTTTTGGTGTAGATGATATGACTTGTTTTTCAGTACCAACCTAATTAGGATTGTTTAATTTCGTTTTGAAGTTTTGTATACTCACCATTCCTTTATTGATGTTTGTCTCAATACTCTCTTTGTATATTAGTGTGGGGATATATTTTCTGAGTACCAACACGTGGCATGGTGACGCCGACGTGTCAACCGACGTGCCACGTATCGTGGTAGTTATGCCGAGGTTATCTTGGCTAGGCCGAGATTATCTCCGAAGATATCGGAATCCGAGATAATCGGATAAGGGACAAGAGTCCTAGAGAAAAGAGAAGACTTTTGCTAAGATAAGGATAAAGCTCTTAGGGAGTTTATCTTTATCTCTTGAGGAATCCAAAGTAAGTACGAAATTGGAGTCCATAGAAGTCAGGCTTCTAGTAGGACTTGGATTGAGTAAACTATAAAAGAGAGGCACCCCTATGGGTCTAAGGTACGCAGTTTTATACACAAGCTTGTGAGTTTAGCACTTGATTATCTTTGAGAGATATACTGACTTGATCGTCGGAGTGCCCCCGGGTGGAAGAGCCACCGCCGGAGCCTTTTTCTTTTTGTTACAGGTTTGTTGAAGCCATCTATTCTGCCGGTGCTCTCCAGCTGATTACTAGGCGGGCAGTGTGGTTAGAAAATTACCCACACAATTTGGCGCCGTTTATGGGAATCTTAGAAGAATAGATGGCCAGTGACGGATAGAGGGAAAACATTGGGGGCGACACTCCTGCTAGGAGTGGCAGACCAATTGATCTTGACGTTGAAGGAGACAACCACAGTACAGAAAATCATGACCAGGGCCACGGAGAGAAAGACATCGGCCAGGAGGGCGGTACTTCGAAGCGAATAGACCAAAGCAAGTATTATAACGAAGATAACCTTCAGGTATGGAGGGATAGATGCCTACGGAGAGATGAGGAAGTAAAAGACTTGGCAAACAAGTTGGCAGACCTACAGTCAATGGTCAACTTCATGATGCAAAACAATGTTATGCAGCCATCATACCCGCTACAAGATACGCCGATGCCAGCAATTAATACCCAGAAGGGAGGAAGGAAAGCAATCCCCGAAGCCCCTCAGCACACCAGGAGTGGAAGGCACTCTCACCGACCTTCCAGGGAAGTCGGACGAGAGGAGCCGAGGCAAGAAGAGTCCCGAAGGACACATCGCATGAAGGATCCAGGGCCCAAAGAACATCGGCATGTTCAAGGGCAAGCACTCTGCTTTGGCACAACCCATGGAGAAAGATCGAAAAGGGCCCACCACGAGGCCGAAAGTAGTGTGCCAAAAAGATTGAAGTCCAGAGATAGCCGAGCTCCAGGTAGGAGTAAGGAAGACTTGAGGGATTACCTCAAAAGGAGGCAGCAGGATGTTAAAGCCGAGGTGACATTCCCAGTTAAGCCGAGAACACCGTTCTCGGTGGAACTGGACAAATTTGAAGCACCAAAGAGATTCAGTATGCCGAGGTTCCAAATTTATGATGGTAAGTCAGATCCAACTTTCATGTTGGACTATCCCTGAACTCAATGGCATTATACAGTGGGAACGAGCCGTTGCTCTGCAAAGTATTTCCTTCATCCTTTGGGGAAATTGCATCCGATTGGTTCCATAAACTACCAAAGGGAAGCGCAAAGACATGGGTAGGCCTAGTCGAGATGTTTGTGGCCAGGTTTGTAACGAACAAACTACAGCCCTTGAGGGTTGACGCCCTGATGGCTTTAAGAATCACCAAGGAAGAAGGCCTTAGGGCCTACGTGAAGAGGTACTACGAGGTGTTCAATCGAATACCCGAATGCAACCAAGAAGTGGCGGTCGTGTCTTTCAATAACGGCCTGAAAGATGACTGCCCACTACGGAAGTCTTTGGCAAAAATATTGCCAAAAAGCATGGAGGAACTCATGGCGAGAATCGAGAAGTACGCCAGAGCCGAGGAAGATACGTCGGGAAACAAAGAGATGAAGCAGGAGAAGGGAAACGGCTAGCCGAAGCGAGGCCGAGGTACCAACGGGCCGACCAAACAAGAAATAGAATTGAAGGGTAAACAGGCAGTGATGACGGCGTTCCGAATCCCTATCCATAAACTCCTGGACCAAATACGAAATCAACCTTATTTCAGGGCACCGGCAAGAGCACCAGGGGAATTTATGGGAAGAAACGTTGGTAGGCGTTGTGCTTACCACAATGAAGAAGGACACCCAACTTAGGGTTGCAGAGCCTTAAAAGCACACTTAGAAGATCTAGTAAGGCAAGGCCATCTGAGGGACCTTATTGATGAAGCCAGGACAAGAGAAGAACAGGCAAGATTGCCTCAAGCACTTGCAGCTCCGCCTCCCCCAGCACAACAACCACAGGCAGGAGGACCACGGGTGGTTAATGTTATCCACTCAAAGGTGAACGAAAACAACATTCGGGGAGAAACCCAAAGAGTAAAACACCTGCAGCACGTAAACTAGGTCGTATACAAGAGACCTCGGCCTGAAGAATGCCAAGGACCGATGATAACTTTCACTGAAGCCGACCTAGAGATGGTCCAGCATCCGTATAATGATGCCTTGGTAGTATCCCTCCAGGTTGGGGAGTGCCAAGTAAAACGCATCCTAATAGATCAAGGCAGCTCTTGTGACATCATGTACGTCAGATGTTACAAGGAGCTGGGCCTTCACCCAGACGACCTGGAACAATCCAGCAACCCTATGGTCGGCTTCAATGGAACGCCGACATGGCCACTGGGCGCAGCAAGCGTGGAAGTGCAAGCTGGTACTAAGAAGATCAAGACAGAATTTATGGCGATTGACACACCCTCGCCATATAACATCATCTTGGGAAGACCATGGTTGCATGCAATGGGGGCAGTTCCCTCAACACTGCATCAACTACTACGGTTCCCAACAGAGCATGGGATTGAAGAAGTCAGAGGAGATCAACTGCAGGCAAAAAATTGCTCCATGGCAGCAATGAAGACTACTTGCAGCATTCGAAAGCCAAAAGAGGCAGAGATTGAAGACGAAGACATGGAGGTCCTAGATGATGTCGGCAAGGAGCCAATCGAAAAGAGTGAAGAGATACTAAAGAAAATCCTTGTCCAGGAGGACGACGAAGAGCGCTTTTTTCTTCTCGGCTCAGGCTTAGCCGAAGAAGAGAAAAGAGAACTGGAAGATTTTTTGAGAGCCAACATTGAGGTGTTCGCCTGGACACCTTACGAGATGCCTGGCATTGACCCCGAGGTCACTTGCCATAGACTAAATGTCGACAGGTCGGCAAAACCTGTGATTCAACGAGCCAGAAGACCGACGTTGATGCACGTCGAAGCAGTAGAAGAAGAAGTAGATAGACTTTTGGAGGCCAGGGCCATCCGAGAAGTTCATTACCCAACTTGGCTATCTAACACAGTAGTGGTGAAGAAGAAGAACGGCAAATGGAGGGTTTGTGTAGACTTTACCAGCCTCAACAAAGCCTGCCCCAAAGACAGCTTTCCTCTGCCCAAGATTGACCAGCTCGTAGACGCTACTTCAGGGCATGAAAGGATGAGTTTTCTGGATGCATATAGGGGGTACCACCAGATTGCCATGTACCCTCCAGACGAGGAGAAGGCCGCATTCATCACCCCTAAAGGCCTGTACTGTTACAAGGTAATGCGTTTTGGGTTGAAAAACGCAGGAGCAACTTACCGAAGGTTAGTAACAAAAATGTTCAAGCACCTGATTGGCAAAACGGTAGAAGTCTACATCGATGACATGGTCATGAAGACCAAGGAATCTAAGGGTCATCTTGCCGACCCAAAAGAGGTCTTTGATATACTCAAAGCATACCGGCTCCGACTCAACGCATCAAAGTACGCGCTTGGAGTTGGATCAGGTAAGTTTTTAGGGTATCTGGTAACGAGAAAGGGCATTGAGGCCAGTCCAGACCAAATCAAGGCCATCCTAGAGCTGCAGAGCCCGACGTCGGCAAAATAGGCTCAAATGCTTACTTGAAGGGCCGCAGCCCTAAACAGATTCATCAGCAGAAGCTCAGATAAATGCAGACCCTTCTTCAACTTGGTGAAAAAAGCCACAGACTTTCTGTGGACAGAAGAATGCGAAGCCGCTTTAACCGACCTAAAGAAGTACTTGACCACAACTCCGGTTCTTTCTAATCCAGAACCAGGGGAAGAACTGTTTTTGTACTTGGCAGTTTCAGAACACGCAGTAAGTGCAGTACTAATCCGAGAAGAAAAATGGGAGCAAAAGGCTGTTTATTATGTTAGTAAAACCTTGGCCGATGCAGAAACAAGGTATCTACCACTGGAGAAATTAATGCTAGCCTTAGTAATGACTTCAAAGAAGTTGAACCATTACTTTCAGGCACACAAGATTGTAGTTCTAACAGAGCACCCACTGAAGTCCTTGTTGCAACAAGGAGACTCAACAGGAAGGATAGCAAGATGGGCAGTAGCCCTGGGCCAGTATGACCTGGAGTTCAGGCCAAGAACAGCAATTAAAGGCCAAGTTTTAGCCGACTTCGTGGCAAAATTCACACCCGAAACCATCGAACATCGGGCTCCGTTGAGCTAGGATGAGCATTGTCCCAGCAAGCAAAAAGAATCCCAGCCTAGGGCAAAAGAGCAAAGGAAGGAAAAACTCAGACCCTGCAGCATCTACATCAGCGATTCATTCAGACTGTTCGTTGATGAAAGTTCGAACTGACGAGGAGCAGGGGCAGGAGTACTGCTGATATCTCCAGATGGAGAAATAATAGAACAGTCCATCCGTTTGGGGTTCAAGGCCTCAAACAATGAAGCGGAATACGAAGCATTAATTGTAGGACTAAAACTGGCAGCAGCAGCAGAAGCAGATGAGGTAATAGTTTTTGTGATTCACAACTTATTGTTAACTAGTCAACAGGTGAATTTGCAGCCAGGGACGAAAGGATGTCGGCATATGCAAAAGAGGTCATTAGGTTGGCAGCCCTATTTAAGAACTGCCGACTACTCCAAGTTAGCCGAGATGACAACACCCACGCCGACGCATTGGCTAACCTGGCAAGTTCAGTGCAGACTGGAAAAACAAGAACGATTATGATCAACTATATGTCGGGCCCGAGCATAGAACCAGAGAGCACAGAGCAGGAAGCAATGTGTGTGGACATGGGGCCAAGCTGGATGGATGCAATTGTTACATTCCTGAAAGAAGGAAAGCTGCCAGAAGATCATAAGGAGGCACACAAAGTCAGATTGAAATCGGCAAGATTCTGTTTGACAGCAGATGGACACCTCTACAAAAGATCCTTCACTGGACCCCTTTTAAGGTGCGTACACCCTTTGCAGGTTGAAGATTTCCTATATGAAATTCATGAAGGAATTTGTGGAAGCCACGCTGGGGGTAGATCATTAGCCCACAGGGCCATTACCCAGGGGTATTGGTGGCCCTACATGCAAAAGGATGCTGAAGCCTACGTGAAGAAGTGTGAACAATGCCAAAATTTTGCACCTTTAATACATCAGCTAGCTGTTGACCTAAACCCAGTGTCCAGCCCTTGGCCGTTTGCCCAATGGGGCATGGATCTTGTTGGGCAACTTCCCTAGGCAACTGGGCAGAGAAAATACTTGCTGGTGGCAACAGATTACTTTACGAAATGGATAGAGGCAGAACCTCTTGCCAAAATCCGAGATGTGGACGTCAAGAACTTTATATGGAGAAACATCATCACCAGATTTTGCATTCCAAGAGCAATAGTTGCCGACAACGAAACACAGTTTGACAGCAAACTCATCAAGAACTTTTGTGCGAAATTCAAGATCAAGAATTACTTTTCAACACCAAGTTTTCCCCAAAGTAATGGTCAAGCAGAAGCATCCAACAAAGTAATTTTGGATGGAATAAAGAAGAGGCTGCAGGCAGCAAAAGGAAAGTGGGTAGACGAATTGCCCAACGTGCTTTGGGCATATCAGACTACGTCGAGAAGATCAACAGGGGAATCCCCCTTTTCCATGGCTTATGGCACAGAAACAGTCATCCCATTAGAGATCGGCATCCCAGGGATTAGGACCCAGGGAGTAGAGAATGGCACCAATGACATACTCTTAGCCCGAGATCTGGATTTTTTGGAAGAACGAAGAGAGAAAGCTGCAATACAGCTCGTAGTATACCAGCAACAACTTGCCAGAGCTTACAACAAGAAGGTCAATCCAAGAGATTTTCAAATCGGCGACCTAGTCCTGAGAAAGGTCGTCGGCAACAAGAAGGATCCCAGAGAGGGCAAGCTTGGCCCAAACTGGGAAGGACCGAACAGAATTATTTCGGTATTAGGCAATGGAGCTTATCGGCTGGAAGATAACGAGGGCAAAGCACTGCCAAGACCTTGGAACACTTGTAATTTGAAATTCTTCTATCATTAGATGTGCACTATTTTTGGCCGATGTCATCAATAAAATCTTTTTCCTTTTCTTTAAAACACATATGATGGATAAAGTTACATATTGGTATTTTTGGAAGACATGAGTAATGAGAACCCAAGTAGAACTCGGGTTCACATTGGGGGCAGAGAGAAGACAGAGACATTTAATTCACTTGTTGAAATTTGTAGCAATTTACAAGTCGAAGTTAAGCCAAGATTATTCCTTAATTCACTTGTTGAAATTTGTAGCAATTTATAAGTTGGAATTAAGCTGATTCCTTATCTTCACTTGTTGAAATTTGTAGCAATTTACAAGTCGAAGTTAAGCCGAGATTATTCCTTAATTCACTTGTTGAAATTTGTAGCAATTTACAAGTTGGAATTAAGCTGATTCCTTATCTTCACTTGTTGAAATTTGTAGCAATTTACAAGTCGAAGTTAAGCCGAGATTATTCCTTAATTCACTTGTTGAAATTTGTAGCAATTTACAAGTTGAAATTAAGCTGATTCCTTATCTTCACTTGTTGAAATTTGTAGCAATTTACAAGTCGAAGTTAAGCCGAGATTATTCCTTAATTCACTTGTTGAAATTTGTAGCAATTTACAAGTTGGAATTAAGCTGATTCCTTATCTTCACTTGTTGAAATTTGTAGCAATTTACAAGTCGAAGTTAAGCCGAGATTATTCCTTAATTCACTTGTTGAAATTTGTATCAATTTACAAGTTGGAATTAAGCTGATTCCTTATCTTCACTTGTTGAAATTTGTAGCAATTTACAAGTGGATCATTGTTATAACTTGAGAAAAATTTACAGTATATGATTAACAGTTGTTGAAATTTGTAGCAATTTACAAGTGGGTTAGACCAAGATCACTGTTTAAATACTTGTTGAAACTTGAGAAAAAGTTTGCAAAAGTTAAAACATCGAATAGTATATGTTTCATACTTCTTAAAATTTATGAAAAGATTGCAGGTCAGTATCTTACCGAAGTAAAGCTTGTAGTTATTACACCTGAGATATGTAACCCCGAGAAGATTGCACAAGGATGGCAAAGTATGAAAGGCATACAAAATATTCTAAGTATAGAACTATGCAGAAGCAAATCAAGAAAAATTAAAAGATTAAAGCATCCATAGAAAAACTTGCAGTTGTGTACAAAAGAAGACACTACGGCCTACCAGAAGTAAATTGTTTCGAAGTAACAAAGAAAGGCACATCGGCCATAAAAGGAAGCTTACATTGTCCAGAAAATAAAACAAAGTACAAGGGTGCAAAAGAAAAGACATGAAAGCTAAGACTTTTCAGCATTAGCAACTGGCTGGATCTGAACCTGAGAAGTCTCCTGAAGAGATACCTCGGCTTCTTTATCTGCAGCAATCTCGGTGTCGATCTCAGCAAGGGTTTCATCAACGCTCTTATCGACTGGAGGAACATCAGATGACGCTTGCTCAGGAGTGGTCTCCTTGATAACCTCCTCATCCTCCTCATGAGTCAAGTCTAGGACTTGATCATCCTGAGGAGGGGACTTGATCTCACCAACCTCCTTGGACTTCCTTACTAAGACCTCATCCTCACCTTCCTTCTCACCTTCAGACTCAGATTCAGATTCTCCTTCAGGTTAACTTGATAGAGGAGGTGGGGGGAACGGCACAGGAATAGCGTCGGCTTTGCGCAGTGGCGAATCGTCAGGAATGTTAAGCTTCTTGGCAAGGGCCATCCAACCAAGGGAGAAGCCCCTGTTGCATGCCTGCCTGACTTGAAGTTTATATTCCTCAGTGACGTCGGCCATGCCCTGGGCGTAAGCCTTCTCACCAGCTTCCTTGATTTCGGCTTTTTTGGTGGCCAGAGCCTCCTGAAGCTCTTTTTTGGCTTGGGCCTTTTGGACCTCGGCCTATTTTTTCTCGACCTCGGCAACTTTTCTGATAGCCTCAGCGGACTCCGCTTTTTCTTCGGCCATCTGTTGGGCCTTAGTGGCAGCCTCGGCATGATCTTCCAATTTCTTCATCTTTGTCAGAATAGTTTTGTTTTCTTTTTTTAGGGCAGAAACCTCCCGCCTCATATCGGCCAACTTCTCCCTTGTTTCAAAAGCTTGCATGGAGAGAGAATGGGCATGTTGAATGGCCTGAAAGAACCCAAGGGAAAAGTTATTACACAAATCATGCAAGTATAGAAAAAGGGACAGAAAAACAAGTTACCAAATGGGGGAACTTACTTGTATAGAGCGTTGGAGCATGAGGGCATAGTTCTCATACTCGCTCATCTTGGCATTTCGCTCAAGATCACTAGGAAGGAGAACAGCAGTACTGAGTGCCACACCGACGTTCATGTCTTCGGCACTGTCAGAAGCTAGAACAGGCTTATCCTCTAGGGTGATTTCAGGCACCCAGGGGACTCTTGGTATTTTGGAACCCGAGGTCGTCGCAGACGATGACCTCGGCTTCTTCGATTGGGTGGACTCTGACGGCTGGGCCTCAGCAGACCTCTTGGCAGAAGCAGAAGCACTCTTTTTACTCTCAGCCAATTGTGAGATGGGCAGAGCATCCTCAGCCTCAACCTCAGTAGCTTTGGCCTTGGGCTGAGCCTTTTTTATTCTTTTTGGCTTTGGTGGGGGCATGGATTGAGCAGGAACAGCATCAACGTCGGCAGGTAGGTCGGCTAAGAGATCAACAGCGACAGGCTTCGGGCGACCCATCTCAGCAGTCTTGACAAGTCGTCGCCGACGTTTTCTTTCTGGTATTGGGATTAAGTATGGGGCTAAAGTAGATGGCAGATCAGTTAGGTCAGATGTTGACTCTTGATCTGTTCGTGATGAAGAGGCGGTTTGAGTTGTGGTAGTAGGAGGAGAAAGGCTTTTCTTCTTTCGTTTGGGAATGTCGGGCAAAGTCGACTTGTACGTCGGAATAAAATTCAGTACCAGTGGGGCCTTGCGCTTTTAGAGTGGCAGATCTAGGAGCTTCTTTACGTCTCTGCTGGGAACGTAGGATTGGCGAAAGTCTTTTGGTAACTTACGAACGTTTGCAAGAAGAAGCAAACATTAGAAACAAATAAAATATTGAAGACTTGAACAGAAACAACTAAAGTATTGACATTGGGCTCTTACCCTTGCCCTCTTTAATAGATCAGGGAAGAGGGTAGAGATGGGCGTCCTCGTCTGGACCAAACTCCCAATTTCCCGAAGCAATAACATAGTCATCTCCAGCCCCCTTGTTGGAGTCTGGGAGGTCAGCTACAATTTTGTATTCTGTCGACCTCGGCTTAAGATAATAAACGAAGCCTTTTTCCTCCAGGCTAAGGGGGCACATGGTATAACAGTACTGAATGTCGGCCAGGGTAATCCTAGCGTTCTCCTGCCTAGCTAAAGCTATGATGCCATTGATCACTCGATAAGAGTTTATGGCAAGTTGCATAGGGTTCAACTTGTAAAAGTGAAGAATTTCGCAAAAGAGAATGTTAAGTGGGAGCCGGAGTCCGCACTCAGTAAAAGCTACTATAGGAAAGGGCATTGAATCATCTGTGGACATGATAGAGTCATTATCTTCAGCCAGCCTCAGATGGACATCAGCAGGTATTGAGAACTCCCGCCTGAAGTACTCAAGTTTGGTCGGGGTATCTACCCTATGTCTCCACATACCCATAACGTCGGCCTAAAGACAAAGGGCTAGGTTTCAGAAAGAAGGTGTTCTTAAGGGGTTATCGGGACCTCGGCGAAACCCTAGGTATATACTGGTAAGGATTGTTTCAGTTTTCCCTAAAAATTGAAGTTTCTACAGACAAAGCCCAAACCTAAAATCTATGAAGGCAAAGATTGAAAGAAAGCAGAGTTCTGGCAAAGACACAAAAAAAAAAAAAACAGAAAACAAAGGCGAAATTTCAGAAACAAGAACAAGGATGGGCTATCAAGAACATGAAGAATACAGAAGTAAAAGGTCAAGAACAGTGGCAAGAAAAGTGTTGAAACAATGCAAATGTTCAAAATATGAGTAAAATCATGGAATACACGCATCCAGATAAATAGTTCAGCAAAATCAAAGGTTTGAATAGAGCAATAATGGCAGTAAGTAAACGAAAGCACATAGAAAAAATTTGGGAATGAGAGGAACAGAGGCTTACCAGAACAAATGAAGCCGGGATGAAAGTTGCCGAAGTAAGGCAACGGTTGTAGACACGACGAAACGGCGAAACCCTCGTTGAAATGGAAGAATGAAGACGGTTGCAAAGCTTGAAGCTAGAGCAATGGCGGATTTGGGAGAAAGAGAGAAAACCAGAAAATCAAGTGCAAAAGTAAAGAAATGAAGAAAGAAAGTAAAGTTTTGTAAAAAACTTGAAACGGCGGCAAAACAGGGCATTTATTGCGCCTGAAGGAACGTATGCGTCAGACGGCGCAGACAGGTGAAAGACGGCTTACAAGCGCGTCACAGACACGGGCCAATGAAGATAGAACACGTAAGGGGAACGGTTGAGAAGAAATGCATGACAGCTCATGCGCGTGAGGGAATTTGTTTGAGTTCTTGTTCTCCGAAGAGAACACGTCGGCCTGAAATAAATGATCTCGGCTAAACAGTTTTTGAGCCAATATGCAAAAAGAAATATCGATATAGGTTCCATCACCTCAGGATACCGAGGTAATAGAACCTAGGGGCAGTTGTGGGGATATATTTTCTGAGTACCAACACGTGGCATGGTGACGCCGACGTGTCAGCCGACGTGCCACGTGTCGTGGTAGTTGTGCCGAGGTTATCTTGGCTAGGCCGAGGTTATCTCCGAAGATATCAGAATCCGAGATAATCGGATAAGGGACAAGAGTCCTAGAGAAAAGAGAAGACCTTTGCTAAGATAAGGATAAAGCTCTTAGGGAGTTTATCTTTATCTCTTGAGGAATCCAAAGTAAGTACGAAATTGGAGTCCATAGAAGTCAGGCTTCTAGTAGGACTTGGATTGAGTAAACTATAAAAGAGAGGCACCCCCGTGGATCTAAGGTACGCAGTTTTGTACTCAAGCTTGTGAGTTTAGCACTTGATTATCTTTGAGAGATATACTGACTTGATCGTCGGAGTGCCCCCGGGTGGAAGAGCCACCGCTGGAGCCTTTTTCTTTTTGTTACAGGTTTGTTGAAGCCATCTATTCTGCCGGTGCTCTCTAGCTGATTACTAGGCGGGCAGTGTGGTTAGAAAATTACCCACACAATTAGTTTTCATCAATAGAGTTTTTTTTTTTGATGATAGAGAGAGGGACCTAACTTATTCATAAAAATTTCATTCTAGGCTTTATTTATTTGTTTTTGGGACCAAACTATTTAGCATGCGTAGGCTATTCGATTACAGTTACCATTACAGGATGAAGTTTATTATGAATTATCTTAAGAATAGTTTAAATTTACCTAAAATTTATATACATATATATTATTTTAATAAATTATGTATAACTCACATTTAAGTGACATAAAATTCAAAAAATATAAGAAAATTAGTTTGAGATTTTTAGCCTCAAAGAGGCCACAATATTTTTATTTATGTAATATAATAATAACTATAATAAGTCATAAGCAAATTATAATAAATACCATAATAATTCATAAATAACCTTAAAATAAGTCATAACCAAACACACATATTCAAAATAATAAATACAAGATCAAAACTAAATCATAATTAATATTACAATAAATCATAATTAAACTTATAACTGAATATATGATACATCTTATTTGAAGGTGTATTGTAAAATTTTCTTAGAAGCCAAATGATCCATTTATATGACGCCCCACTAATAGCTGTTTGGGAACACCTAAAAAAATCACATTTTTTTGAGTGTTTCTGTATTTAGTGTCTTTTTTTTTTTTTTTTTTTAAATTACGTTGAAAATACTATTTTTGATTCATTTTAATCTTTTTTTGAATTTTTTAAAAAAAAATAAAAAAAATTAATTTATTTTGTCAAGTTAAATCTAAAAACTTGAAACTTCTTGAATTTTAAAAAAAAATCACTACAAATAAAAATAACACGCTTGATTTCACTAACATGAAAGATAAAGTTCGAATACTTACAATGACTCAAGATGTTACGTAATATGGAGATATATAATAGAACAAAAATCCTAGAAAACTCAAAAATTTTATTAAAAATTCTACCAAATGTCTCGTATGAATGTAAGAATCACATGGGTATAAGTCTCACACCCATGTGAGATATTTAATAAAAATTTTGATAGAATTTTTTGAATCTCTAGTATTACTTGTAATAGAATTCTGCTAGTGGCAACATGTTAGTCGCAACATGTTAGTCAACATGACAGAAAGGTGTCATTTAGGAACAAAGATAAAAGTTGCATTCTATAGGTTGGGTAAAAAGTTAGAAACTTATTTCTTTGGCATCAAAATTATTTGGGATGGTAGCTAAAAGCTATATGTGAAATTACAACTATACATTTCAGTTGTAAAATGAGCCACATGTGTGAAATGTAAGGGTTGGTTTGGGATATTCTAAAAAAATGTATTTTTTGACTTATTGGTGGGTTTGGGTTGGGTTTGGGTTGGGTTTGATGTGATGTGTTAGAGAGGTGATGTGATTTAAATAAGATGATGTGACTTAAATAAGATAGTGACTTTTTGACTTTTTGGCTTATTTAGTACATGCCAAAATTCCCTAAATTGGGTGGGGGTGTTTTGATCATTTAATTGTGATGTGACAGTATAAATAAATATTAAGTAAAAAAGTCAAAAAAATAGTTTTTTACCAACTTTCCAAATGACTTTAAAAAAAAAGTCAAAAAACTTAGGAGTTGTTTGGGATGATTTAAATAAGTGCACTTTTTTACTTTTTATGAAATATGGGTTGGGTTTGGGTTGGATTTGAAGTGATGTGTAAGAGAGGTGATGTGACTTAAATAAACTGATGTGACTTAAATAAGATAATGACTTTTTAACTTTTTGTCTTTTTCAAGACATGCCAAACTTGACCTTAGTTAAAAGTCAAAAGTTAACTTTTAACCGTCTTCTTAAAACACTCCAAAAACTTTAGTTCAAATATTTGCAATGATTTATTTTATTTTCTTTTACTTTTTATTTTTTATTTGTTAAGATCTACATTAGCCTAAATCTAAAGATAGAATTAGGAGAAGATTATAGGACATGACTCATTTTGTTAAATTATAATTATAGATCCTAAAGTTTAATACATTTTTTTTTCATTTAAGTCTTTAAAGTTTTAATTTTATCAATTAAGCCTCTAAAATATTAAATTCGAATCAATTTAGTTTTGAAGACAATGTAAAAATAGAACATAAACCTAAAAATTATATAAATTGTTATTAGGCCTAGATTTTAATTTATTGTTAACTAAATTATCCTATGCACATATATTTTTATAATTGGTATATTTCTTAGACTAATTTATTCTAATTGTTTATATAAGTCTTCTTTTATTTCTATTATACTATTATTTATTTCTTCTAATATGCAATATTCATTTTATCTGATTTTTTGACTATTTCTAATATTATTTTATATTTCATTTCATTATCTTTTTCTTATTCCGCCATTATTTATAATTCTTCTAGAATATAATTACTTAGATCCTTTTTTTTTTTTTTTTGGGTGGTATTAATTGAAAAGATTGACTTAGAGAGTTCTCCTGCCAAAATAAGGATAATTATCTGTATCATTTTCTATAAAAGCTAAATGCTTACCTTTTATCCAATATTAGATATCGACCTTTATGTATGATTTTGATTGATTTTCTTTAAGATTTTCGTTAAGTTCTTTTAATAATCTAATTATAGTATTATTTTGTTCGATAATTATTTATAATGCAATACTATTATTTAAATTGTATTATTTGATTTCTTCAAAGTATCTAATGCTCATATATTAATATTGGCAAAACTAAAAAATTAAATGCTAATATCAAATCTAAAACACATGCGCAAAGGATAATTAAGTTAATAATAAATTAAAATTTGAGCCTTATAACGATTTTATAAAACTTTTGGGCTTATATTTTATTTTTATATTGTCTTAAGGATTAAATTGATTTGAATTTAATACTTTAAGGTAGGGGTGTTCATAGTTCGGTTGCGGCCGAGGAACCTCCAATTTGCCATCCGTCCGCCGGATTGGCGGATGTATGCGTTTGGCGGTTAAAGTTTTATAAATTTTGAACATAATACAATAGCTTGTCAATATATATATATATATATATATATTTGATAACAATCCATCTCAACATAATCAAAAGATTATCAAGTAAATTGTCAAATACCAATAATAAATACAAATAAGAAAATCATGTATTATCAAAACTATTTCATTACGGTTTTTCATTCAAAAACTATTTAATTTGATTTTTTTTTTAAAAAAAAAAACCAAATTAAGCTTTATATTTTCCACACAAAAATATCAAATATGAACATTTGGCATTTGATAAAAGGATTTCTAAATTGAAAATACAAACAAAATATCTAAATAAATTAAAAACACAAAGTCTTACAAATTATTAGGGGTATTCGCGGTTTGGCGGTTTGGTTGCGGTCAAAGGAACCTTAAATCTGCCATCCGTCCAAAAACTAGGCGGATTGGAAAAAATCAATCTGTGACCGTCCGCTCATCATCATGCATTCATCCAGAATATGTCGAATCGGTTCAGTTTGGTCGGTTTGGATAGATTGGAATATCTGCTGAACACGCCTACTTTAAGGACTTAATAGACAAAATTGAAACTTTAGTGACTTAAATGAAAATGTGTTAAACTTGAGGGACTATAATTGTAATTTGTCCTTTTGTTTTACTTTTTATTTGTTAAAAAAATTACTCGTAAATCTCATTTGGAGAAAAGTTGTTCCATTTAGTCCTGCAAGTTTTCTTTCAAACCAATTAATCTTTTTTATTTTGGGTATGTTGTATTTCTTTGATTTGAGGGTTTGAAAGTTGACTTGTTTACTCTTGAGTGTGATTTTGTTTGGATTTTTTCTAATGTTAGGTGTGCGTGGGTAGGGTAAGTTTTTACATTTCTATTTATTTATTTATTTTTATGGGGATTTAGTAGAGGGATTTGTAGGTGGATGATGTTATCTCGTTTGTGGTGTTATTGGTGTGGTGTTTGTTCCTTTTTGTAGTGTTCATCCTTATTGTAACATTGACATTATAACATTGACATTAATTAATATCTAAAAGTAACACTAATGTAACACATAAAAAAACTTTTTACTGTACTTTATTCAAATGTAACACTCCAATATAACATTCCAAAAAAACTCCTTAGTGTAACACTCTAAAGTAACACAGAAAAAAATTTCTTATTGTGACACTCTAATGTAACATACAAAAAAACTCCTTAGTTTATTTATTCCAAACGTAATACTCTAATATAATACACACACAAAAAAAAAAAAAAAAATCCTTAATGTAACACTCTAATAGAACACACACAAAAACTCCTTAGTGTAACACTATAATGTAGCATACAAAAAAATTTCTTGATGTATTTTTTTCAAATATAACACTCTAATATAATACTCTAAAAAACTTCTTAGTGTCACACTCAAATCCAACACACAAAAACTCCACAGTGTAACATTTTAATGCAACACACAAAAAACTCCTTAGTGTACTTTTTCCAAACGTAACACTTCAATATAACATTCCAAAAAAATTTCTTCGTGTAACACTCTAATGTAACACACACAAAATTCTTTGGTGTACTTTTCCCAAACGTAACGCTCCAATATAACACAAAAAAAAAAAAAAAGAAATCTTAGTGTACTTTTTCTAA
This sequence comes from Camellia sinensis, assembly GCF_055761805.1. Taxonomy (NCBI): domain Eukaryota; kingdom Viridiplantae; phylum Streptophyta; class Magnoliopsida; order Ericales; family Theaceae; genus Camellia; species Camellia sinensis. The sequence goes on from NC_138963.1 coordinate 74,117,421, forward strand.
ATTAACACTCCAATGTAACACTAAAAAAAAAAAAGAATATGAGATTTTCAAACTATTCCAAAATGAGTATAAATATTCTTTAGTAAGTTCTGAACAAATATATAATTGGAGCGTTACATTTAGGGAAAGTACATTAAGGATTATTATTATTATTATTATTATTTTACATTAAAGCACTACATTTGGAAAAAAATACACCAATGAGTTTTTTTTTTTTTTTTTGAGTGTTGCATTGTTACGTTTGGAAAAAAGTACACCAAGGATTTTTAAGTGTGTTACATTGAAATGCTACGTTATTAAAGTGTTACATTAGAGTATTAGGTTTTTGTTCGTAATGTGAGATTTGTTCTAGAATGAGGGAAAATTCAAACTTCTATAGTGTAAATTGTCCAAATGTGTAATTTTACATTTTGCAAAAATCACTTTTATCCCTAAAAAATTAAACGCAAATATGTAAGTGACTACCTTTTTATGTAATTTTCACTTTAATGAGACCTTTGGATTTATAAAAAAAAAATGAGGACTAAACCGTTCACAAGATCACATTTTAAAATTTATTAGTACTTCACCCTAAGATTTACATTAGCCTAGAAATATACAATATGGACCTAGATCCCCTCCAGATCCCATTTCTTTATATCTCTTCATATAACTTTTATGTGTTTAATTTAGACTCGCACTAATGATCCGAACCATTTATCTCATAAGCCCCGCAATTAAGGTCCTCCATGTAAAAAAATTAGCCTCATCAGACAACTATAAACACAGGAACAAATCACATTTTGTTTTATAAAATAAATGATTTAAATTTAATTTTATTTACCATTTATTTTATAAAATAAAATGTAATTTATTTTTATATTAATATTTAAAACTTTCTGATGAAGTTAATTTTTTGTATGAATAACTTTTATTGCGGAATCTACGAGATAGACGGTTTTGATTATCAATGAGAGTTTGAATTAAAATCCATAAAAAGAATATGAAAAAATATAAATAAATACTGATGATGCAGTTTTTTATGGTAGGACAGGTTGGACTGATACACACTCCTCAAGCCTAATGTCCGAATGACCAAGCCCACCAGAGAACCTGCACAAGAGTTCAACGGGGAACGGGAAGTCCCCCAGCGAACCTTCCGACGAGCAAGTTAGAGAGAGAGAGTGGAATACGTAGATAGATTAGAGATAGAAAATGTTAACATTTTTCTTGTCTTCAACGTTTGCTTATATCCTTTGATAATCATTTCGTTGTCCCTTCCGACCTGTCACCTTGGCCAAAAGTCTATGATGTAGCTTACCTTGTTCAGGGTGAGGGCATGCTGTCCCGACTGAGAGGTGTTGTCGTAATAAATGCAGTGAGGGGCTGCATTGATGGCGATGTGCAGTGGCAATAACTTTGCAAATCTTTGTCTGCTGATGTGGCTTGCCCTTTACCTGTCACATGTCTGAATATCATTGGTCCTTCGTGCCATGTTGACTTCTAGATGGTGCTGGGCCTTATCAATTGGGTTATGTATTGGGCCCTAAGTGGTAGGCTTGGGTTGTTCATAGTGGGTTATGGCCTTTATGGGCCTACCCGCGTCAGTAGTCCCCCATTCCCAAGTGCAGCTTTAGTCCAACGAAGGGAATAATGAGGAAGATAGGGGTTGAAGGTCGAGGGAAAGGAACGACCGACCAGAAGTGGCCGAGCAGAGGGACCGACCGTGAGGAGGGCCGACCGCGAAGGGTGACTGAATGGAGGGACCGATCATGAGGAGGGCCGACCGCGAAGGGTAGCCGAGTGGAGGGACCGATCATGAGGAAGGCCGACCGCGAAGGGTAGCCGAGTGGAAGAACCGACCATGAGGAGGGCCGACCGCGAAGGGTAGCTGAGTGGAGGGACCGATCATGAGGAGGGCCGACCGCGAAGGGTAGCCGAGTGGAGGGACCGATCATGAGGAGGGCCAACTGCGAAAGGTAATCGAGTGGAGGGACCGATCATGAGGAGGGCTGACCGCGAAGGGTAGCCGAGTGAAGGGACCGACCTTGAGAAGGGCCGACCGGGAAGGGTGAGGTGGCGGGGTGCGGGGCTTGAGAGGCGGCGCGTCACGTGATGACTTGAAGTGGAAAAGACAGGGTAGGGGAAAGGGGCAGTGAATCGTAGTCGTACACGTGGCAGCATCTCGTGGTGGGGGAGGTTAGGCGTTGGGCCAGAAGTGAAACGATAGGTCATTATAAAGTGTTGAAAGGACAGTTTTGGCGATGTTTTGAAAAATTTTCAAACTGGCAAAATTTAATAGTGACCCTTGGAATACGAGGAAACCTTGGGCCTTTGGGATTATTCGCTTTACCTTTCTTTGTGCAAAACATCAAAACATTCCAAGCGTAAACTCCTTCGTTGCTAACGATACGCCCTTGTAACACTTCTTGAATTCTCTTGCGCCTACATCCGAAGCTATTCGAAGATATACGAGAGAGATGGCACAAGAGGAAGCAACCACCCCAAGGGTTGATCCCCTAGGGGATGATGACGCGGTTGACCTAGCGGAACAATATAGGAGGGAGAGGTAAGTGGAGAAGTCAGGGGAGCTGGCGGGTTTACCTCGTACGTTGACAATGATAGCGGCTCCGAAGCGAATTAGCCAGGCTGAACCAGATCACTGGCATACGAAGGCCGACAAGTCAACCGTTACGGCGGAGGAGTTGGAGGGTATGCGAAAAAAATACCAAGTGCTTGAAGAAATAGAGTTAATGTTACCGACAGCAACAGAAAGGCCATCCGACGCCCAGCCGAGGAAGTTTGCCCTCTACGAGGAGGCGTTGAAGGGAGGGTTGAGGTTGCCGCTTCCACAGGTGGTAGTGGATGTCCTCAACCGACTGGAAGTGGCGTCAGGCCAACTAATGCCCAACGCATGAAAGATTGTACTGGCCTGTGCAAGTGTGTGGCCGAAGGCGAAAGAGGGGGCGGCCATGACGGTGGACGAGTTTTTTGCCTACTATAAGGCCTCGGGCCAGCAAAAAACTTGGGTCACTTTGCAGGCGGCGGCAGGAAGGGGTTTGGTGGCGGGGTTGCCGTCATCAATTAAGGGATGGAGGCCGCGGTGGTTCTACGTATCCGCGAATGGTGGAGTTGGAGTACGCACGGTGTGGAGAGTACCCACCAAGTCTATGGAGCCAAAGCTGGGGGCGGCCGCGGAGGAGAGGGTGAAGAAGGTGAAGGCATGGAGGGAGAAGGAGGGTGTCAGATGGGACGACCTCATTTAGCCGTCAACTTTGTTTGCTGTAGGATTGGGCCCTCAGCCGACCAGTGGGGATCTGGCACCGGCAAAGCTTGAAGCGAAAAGGAAAGCGCAAGAGGCGGAGGACCGGACTATTTTTGCCAAAGCCAATAAGTTCAGAGAAGCACAGTTAGGCCCGCCACCAAAACCGGTCGTGAGGGAAAGAATTCGACCGCGCCCTAAGCCGCTGGGGGAAAAAGACTCGGGCAGTTTTGAGCCACGACCGCCCCCCGTTGATCCAGTGAAGGAAAGGGCAAACAAGGAGGGGGAGGTCTTGAAGAAGAAGAAGAAGATGAGGGTTACCCCTGAGGGGGCCTCAGATGCGCCTAGATCGAAGAAGGCCATGGTGGGTGGTGAGGGCACTCCAATGGCGGAGGAGAGAGGGGAGAAAGGGGTGGAGGCTACTCTAGAAATGGTGGTTGCCCCAGAGGTGCAGGGGGAGAAGAGTCAAGGGGTCGTAGAGGAAGAAGGGAACATAAGCACCCTCGACCCCAAGATGCAATTGGAGAGTGGGTCAGCTGACCCTATGGAAGTGATGGAGCAGCAGCCCAAGGGGGGCCCTGCGCCCCAAGGAGAAGGGGTCAGACTGACGACTGTTATCTACCACGCTCGCGCAGTGTCTGGGTGGCTGGAGGGAGAAGAAGGCCTAGCCAGGGCAGCTGCAGATCACCTTGTGGGGATTGTGGACGACGCAGCCGTGCGCTTGGTGGCTAGGTTTAATGAGGCTGAGCTGCTAAGGGGGTTGTGTTCTGCCCAAATGGAGGTAACCACCTTAGCAGGGGCTCTGCTGAGAAAGGTGGCGGCTGCGAAGGTCAAGTCGGAGGAGGCTAAGGCCCAACTTGTAAGTTTCAAGAAGGAGAGTGCAAGCTGGAAGAAGGCTGCGCGAGGCGCGTGTGCCAGGGGTTGGTAGGAAGCTGAGAATGTGAAGAAAATGGAAGTGTTGGCGATTGTTCAGTGTAATGTTGCTGCTCGAGCCCATGCTGAGCTGCTTACGGTCAAGTTGGAGCTAGAGGACGAACGCCGCAAGGTAGTGTCGCTCGAGTTCCAGCTGGCTAGCGAGTAGAAGAAGTTGGGGGATGCTCAGAATGCCTACACGGTCGCCACCGAGTGGTTTGAAGAGGCTATGATCAACAATGAAGAACTGCGCGCCCAGCAGATCAAAGAGAAGGATGAAGTAGACGTGAAGATTGCTGGGCTGCAGAAGGAGCTGGAGGATGAGCGTGCTAGGGTAATGGAGGAGAAGGCAAGATTGCAGAAGGAGTTGGAGGAAGAAAAAACCAAGGCTGCCTTTGAAAGGGCAACATACCCCAATCTGTGCGTTGCAACAGTAGAGTAATTCAAGGGGTCTGCTGACTTCCAAATGGCGATCGACGCCGCGGTCGCCAGCAACTTGGCAAGAGAGGTGTTTGGGGGGGGGCGGGCCCATCGGGAATGACCGCTGGAGGCAGGACTGAAGCAGAAGTTATTGAGAGCTTCCAGCAGTCGAACTTCTACAAACACGAAATGGCTGAGTTTTGGGACAGTGGCTGGAAGATGTTCAAGCGGAAGGCAGAAGAACTGTTCCCAGACTTGGACCTTAGCGGTGTAAGGATTGATGAAGATGACGTGGCCTAGACCCCCCTAGATGAGGGCGTTGAAGAAGAAGACCTTGTGTCAAGTGAGGAGGAGTGACTGGTGTGAACAAAACCTGTACTTAGGGTTTTTTTTTTTTTTTGTTGCTTTTGAATGACTGTGAGAAACTTATGTACAAGTTTGTGAATAAATAAAATTTTGAGTCTTGTTTTCATGCTACTGCTTTTGTTTGCGCATCTGAAATGAATGAGAATGGCGACTTGTATAAGGCTGATGTATAAATCATTGTGAAGTGTAAAATGTAAGGAAAACTCAATGTAAAGTGAAGTTTAACTTGTAAGAAAAATTCAATGCAGAGTGAATGTGGGAAAAACTCAATGCAGAGTGATTTTTAACTTGTAAGAAAAATTCAATGCAGAGTGAATGTGAGAAAAACTCAATGCAGAGTGAGTTTTAACTTGTAAAAATTCAATGCAGAGTGAATATGAGAAAAACTCAATGCAGAGTGAGTTTTAACTTGTAAAAATTCAATGCATAGTGAATTTTAACTTGTAAGAAAAATTCAATGTAGAGCGAGGTTTATGGATCCTGACCCAGCGAGGAACGAGTATGATTTGGAAAACGTTGGACTGGAATGTGACCAAGTATGGCCACTATGCTTATGATTATGAAGTTGCAATGGTGGCTTCGGCCTGGCTGGGGCTTGAAGTAACTCAGTCTGGCGGGGCTTTGTATGCTCAGTCTGGCTGAGGCTTTTTGCGCTCAGTTTAGCTGAGGCTTTAAGTGACTCGGTCTGGCTGAGCTTTTCATGCTCAGTCTGGCTGAGGCTTTTCGTGCTCAGCCTGGCTGAGGCTTTAAGTGACTCGGTCCGGCCGAGCGCTTCATGCTCAGTCTGGCTGAGGCTTTTTGTGACTTGGTCTGGCCTAGCTCTTCATGTTCAATCTGGCTGAGGCTTTTTGTGCTCAGTCTGGCTGAGGCTTTAAGTGACTCGGTCTGGCCGAGCTCTTCATGCTCAGTCTGGCTGAGGCTTTTTGTGCTCAGCCTGGCTAAGGCTTTTTGTGACTTGGTCTGGCTGAGCTCTTCATGCTCAGTCTGGCTGAGACTTTTTGTGTTCAGTTTGGCTGAGGCTTTTTGTGCTCAGTCTGGCTGAGGCTTGAAGTGACTCGGTCTGGCCGAGGTCTTCATGCTCAGTCTGGCTGAGGCTTTAAGTCACTCGGTCTGGCCAAGGTCTTCATGCTCAGTCTAGCTGAGGCTTTTAGTCACTCGGTCTGGCCGAGGTCTTCATGCTCAGTCTGGCTGAGGCTGCAATCAGAGCGTTATCAAAATATCACGCTAACAACTAAGATATAAGCTTGCTGTCACTTAAAGTGTAGCCCATTTGATCAGAAATTTACATCATGTGAGAGAAGAATAAGAACAATAAAGTGCGCAAATTGCCAAAAAGGAAATACAACAAAAGATTGATACAAGAATTGGACTGTTATTGAAAATAGCGCTTCAAGTGCTTGGCGTTCCATGGGTGGGGGAGATCTCGGCCTTCCATGTCCTAAAGTCGGTAAGTGCCTGGTCGAGGTCTGGTTTTCACAACGTAAGGTCCTTTCCATTTGGCTGCCAGCTTGCCCTCAGTCAGATTTTTGGTGGCAAGAGTAACTTCTTGCAAAACAAGATCCCCCACGGCGAATTCCCTCGGTCTGACTTTGCGGTTGTAGTGTATTCTCCTTTTCTGTTGGTATGAGGCCCGTCTGACAGCGGTGGTTTCTTGGAGTTCTTCAATCAGATCTAGGTCTGCCCGACGCAGCTCTTTAGTTAGTTCTAGATTCGGGTGTAAAACCCTTGAGGTTGGCAGACCGACTTCTACTGGGATGACCGCCTCAACGCCGTATGTTAGGCGAAAGGGAGTCTCCCCAATGGGAGTCCGAGCGGTGGTGCGGTAAGCCCAGAGTACATTGGGTAATTCCTCAGTCCAAAGTCCTTTAGTAGTTTCCAGCTTGGTTTTGATGATCTTTAGGAGGGAACGGTTGGTGACCTCAACTTGGCCATTGGCTTGGGGATGACTTGGAGAGGAGAAGCATGGCTAGATTTCGAGTTCTGCACAAAATTTCCTGAACTTGGCATTGTCAAATTGTTTACCGTTGTCGGAGACGATGGCTTGGGAAATGCCAAATCTACAAACGATCGACTGCTAGATGAATCTGGTTGTGTTCCTCTCGATGATTGTGGCAAGGGGTTCTACTTCCACCCATTTAGTGAAGTAATCGATGGTGGCAATGGCGAATTTGGTTTGGCCTCGGCCAGTGGGCAATGGGCCAACTAGGTCGATTCCCCATTTGGTGAACGGGTACGGACTGCAGAGTGTGATCAATTCTGTAGGAGGAGCATGGGGGATGTTGGCAAAGCGTTGGCACTTATCATATTTGAGCACGAAGTCTGTCGCGTCTTGATTGAGAGTGGGCCAGAAATAACCAGTGCGAAGTATTTTGTGGGCTAGGGATCTGCCACCCGAATGATTGCCACATACACCCTCATGGATTTCTCTCATCACGTAAGTCACCTAAGCAAGATTGAGGCATTTGAGGTATGGGCATGAAAAGCCCCTTTTGTACAAAAGACCATCAACAAGAATGTAATTGGATGATCGGGCCCTGACTTTGGCGGCCTGCTGTTTGTCGGCTGGAACTTTCCCCGTTGTCAGATACAGAAAGATGTCTGCCGCCCAGAGGATAGGTTCGTTTTGGAGAAAGTAGACTTGCTGTTGGTTTGGGGAAATGACAGGGTGAGTCATGTATTTAAGGCGGACACCGTGACTGAGATCTGACTGGTCTGCCGAGGCTAACTGAGCCATCTCATCTGCCTTGGAGTTTTCCGCCCGAGGGATATGCTGGATGTGGAAATTATTGAAGAGGCGAACAATAGGGAGTGCCATATCCCTGTAAGCCCGCATTGTGTCCTCCTTGGCATCGAATTCCCCCGTAATTTGTCCGACAATGAGCTGGGAGTCGCTGAACACCCGGATGTGGCTGACACCAATATCCCTGGCTAGGCGGAGACTTGCTATCAATGCCTCATATTCGGCCTCATTGTTACTAGCCTCGAACAAGAAACGGAGAGCACATTTAAAATAACCAACCTCAGGGGCGATGAGGATGAGACCAGCTCCACTGCCTTCCCTGCGAGATGATCCGTCGACGTTGAGAGTCCAAAAGTGAGGGCCTTTTGGGTCGGTAGGGGTTGGTGGGGGTGGAGGGGCCGTGGTTGGGGTAGGATTAGTGAATTCCAGGATGAAATCGGCGACAGCCTGCCCCTTAATCACTGTTTGAGGCCGATATGAGATGTCAAACTGGCTAAGTTCCACTGACCACTACATGAGTCTGCCGGAGAGTTTTGGTTGCTACATTACCTTCTTCAAGGGTTGGTCGGTGAGGACCATTATGGAATGGGCTTGGAAGTAAGGACGGAGTCGTTTGGAGGCAGTGACCAAGGCCAAGGACAATTTTTCTAACAGTGGGTAATTCTGCTCTGCTCCCCTGACAGCCCGACTGATGTAGTAGACCGGCCGTTGGACAGAGCCATCTTCCCTGATGAGTGCTGCATTGACTGCAGTGTGTGACACGGCTAGATAGAGGAAGAGGGGTTCGCTCGTGATGGCTTGGGAAAGTAGGGGGGTTAGCCATGCATTGTTTCAACTATTGAAAAGCCTCTTCAGATTCAGCCGTCCATTCAAAAGTTTGACGAAGGACTTTGAAGAAGGAGAGGCACTTATCCGTTGCTCGGGAAATGAAGCGGTTGAGGGTGGCCACTCGGCCAGTAAGCCTCTGAACCTCCTTGACCGTTCTGGGTGACTGCATTTCGATTAAGGCCTTGATCTTTTCGGGGTTAGCCTCGATGCCCGCTGACTGGCCATGAATCCTAAAAACATCCCCGATCCGACGCCGAAGGCACATTTTTTCGAATTGAGCTTTATCTGGTACTTTCGTAGGGTGGCGAAGGTTTCTCGCAGGTCAGCCAGATGATCGGTGGAGAGCTTGCTCTTGACCAGCATGTCATCGATATATACTTCCATGCTCCGGCTTATCTGATGATGGAAGATGGCATTGACCAACCGTTGGTAAGTGGCCCTGGTATTCTTCAACCCAAATGGCATCACACAGTAGTGGTAGGTGCCTCGGTCGGTGATGACGGAGGTGTGCTCCTGGTCAGATGGGTGCATCAAGATTTGGTTGTATCCAGAGAAGGCATCCATGAAGCGGAGCATTTGATGACTGGCCGTGGCGTCGACCAGCAGATCTATGCGAGAGAGAGGGTAACTGTCTTTGGGGCAGGCTCGGTTGAGGTCGGAGTAATCGACACAGAGTCGCCATTTACCATTGTTTTTACGAACCAGAACCACATTCGACAGCCATTTGGGATAGTCCACATTAGTGATGAACTATGCCTCAAGGAGTTTGTCTGCTTCAGAAGCAATAAGGTTATTGCTTTCCGGGTGAAAAATGCGCTACTTCTGGCGGATAGGTCAGAAATGGGGCTCAACACTGAGACGGTGGCTGATGAAGAAGGGGTCGATCCCTAGCATATCAGAGTGAGTCCAGGCGAAGACATCGTTGTGCTCGATCAGGAGGGCGGTGACGCCGGCCTTGGTATAGGAGGGCAGTTGGCTGCTAATCTTGGCAGTTTTTGCCAGGTTGGTGGGGTTGATAGAGACTTCGATAAGCTCTTTCACTGGTTCTTCTCTGACCAGTTCATCCTCATCTCTGACGTCAAGTCCTTCAATGATCACGATCTCCTTAAGCTTAACTTCTTTATGTGAGGCAACATAGCATTCTCTGGCCACAGTCTGTTCTCCCCTGACTGTGCCGACCCCAAGGTTGGTGGGGAACTTGACGGCGAGATGGAAGGTGGAGGTGATGGCTTGGAAGGCGTTTAGGGCGGTTTTGCCAAGGATGATGTTGTAAGTAGAGGGGCAGTCGACAACAAAGAAGGTGAGCAACTTGGTGGTCTGTCGCGGGTACTCGCCGATGGTGATGGGGAGATCGATGGAGCCGATGGAGGTCACCCGATCACCAGTGAAACCGACCAAAGCGATTTGGAGAGGGGAGAGACTTTCTTCCCCGATCTTGAGCTGACGGAAGCAGTTGAGGAAGATGATATCTGAAGAGCTGTCGTTGTCTATGAGAACCTATCTGACCTTGTAGTTGGAGAGGAGGGCCGAAATGACGAGGAGGTCGTCGTGGAGGTAACGAATGCCTGTGCAGTCGGTGTCCGTAAAGGTGATAGGCTTGGTCCACTGCCTGGGCTGTTTGGAGGGTTGATCCAATGTGGCAATTTCTTTATTTGAGCCTTGCCTTATTTTCCTGAGTTCTGCTCACTGAGCCGAGCGGGATGGTCCGCCACAAACAAGTCCGCCGAAAATAACTCTGATTTCTCCAACAGGTGGGGCAGGGTTACCCTGTGCCCAAGGTTGCTGTGGAGGGCGATCATGGCCTTGGTTAGGTTGGGCTGACTGCCGGGGAGAGGTGCGCCGACGGTTGTTTCTGTTGGGCTCAATCCTTTGCCTCTGCTGAGGGCGGGTGTCCGTGAACCGGCTAAGTCGTCCTTGATGTATTAAGGTCTCGACCTGATCCTTGAGGTTAACACACTCATCGGTGTTATGGCCGTGGTCGGCTTAGGCCGACCGCTCAGTTCTGGGGGATCGGTCAGTGTACTAAGACGTTTGGTTATTGTATTGGGTATTTCTGGTGTCTGGATCTTTCCTCTTTTCTCTGGGGGTCGGGTTTTTGGTTATAGGATCTTGCCAGGCGACTAGGGAATCTTCAGCATTCATGTATTTTTGGGCTTTGGAGAGTAGGGCTGCCATGGAGGTCGGGGGGTTTTTAGAGAGGGAGAAAAGGAAGTCAGACGACTGCAGACCGGCCATGAAAGCCATAAGGATGACCTTGTCTTCGTTTTTCGCTACCTGCAAGGCTTCGGTGTTGAAACGGGTAATGAAGCTGTGTAGCGACTCCCCCTCGGTCTGACGGATATTGAGGAGTTGGGTTGCTGGACGTCGCTGGCGCTGGGCTCCAATAAAATGGCTGAGGAATGAGTCGCTGAGATGTTGGAAAGTGGAGACGGAGTCTGCTGGTAACTAGCTAAACCACAGCCGAGCTGACCCTTTCAGTGTCACAGGGAAAACTCGACACACGATCTCATCAGGGAATGCATGGAGGATCATGAGGGTTCTATAGGTCTCCAGATGGTCGACTGGGTCCGTCGTACCGTCAAAAGAGTCGATGGTGGGCATTTTGAACTTGGGAGGTAGAGGTTTGTCCCAAATGGAGGCAACAAATAGTGAGTTTGCTATGGTAGAGGGTTTATGTTGGATGTTCTGCATGACCCCTTGGAGTTGGAGCTTCATGGCTCAGAGTTTGGCATCCCAGAGAGGGATGTTATCACCACCGAAATGCAGCGGAGGTTGGATGCTACTGGCTTCCCCTTCAGGGGTTGGTGCCAGGACCGATGGATGCGGGGGTCGGGGTGGTGGATTTATATTAGGAGGAGGAGGTTGCAAGCCTTCCAAGTTGGGTGGATAGGGCTGCGGGATAGTGTGGCTCGGGGCTCGCTCTTGGTTGGACGGAATATCAGGAGGTGGTGAAGGAGGCATAGGAAGGTTTCTTTGGAGTAGAGCATTTATCAGGGCTTGGTTTTGCTCGGCTATGCGGTTAATGCTATTGGTAAGCTCGATGAAATACTGTGGTGGGTTGTTTGGATTGTGGGGGCTGGCTTGATGGTCAGCAGCATTTTGGTGAGAAGCCATGGATCTAGTCGTGACCATACACTTTGATGGGTAGCAGGAAAGGGTTATTGGAACAGGTTCTCCAGCGACAATGAGCACAATTAGCGCGCGGAGCAAAGCGTTCCCACAGACGGCGCCAACTGATGATGCAACTTTTGATGGTAAGACAGGTTGGACTGATACACGCTCCTCACGCCTAATGTCCGAATGACCAAGCCCACTAGAGAACCTGCACAAGAGTTCAACGGGGAATGGGGAGTCCCCCAGCGAACCCTCCGACGAGCAAGTTAGAGAGAGAGAGTGGAATACGTAGATAGATTAGAGATAGAAAAGCTTAACCTTCTTCTTGTCTTCAACGTTTTCTTATATCCTTTGGTAATCATTTCGTTGTCCCTTCCGACTTGTCGCATTGGCCAAAAGTCTATGCTGTAGCTTACCTTGTTTAGAGTGAGGGCGTGCTGTCTCGACGGAGAGGTGTTGCCGTAATAAATGCAGTGAGGGGCTGCATTAATGGCGATGTGCAGTGGCAATAACTTTGCAAATCTTTGTCTGCTGATGTGGCTTGTCCTTTACCTGCCACGTGTCTGAATATCATTGGTCCTTCATGCCATGCTGACTTCCAAATGGTGCTGGGCTGTGACAACCCTCACTACTGTTTACTGATAACACCACTGATTACTGCTAAACTGAGACTGATCATGATAAGTAATTAATTGATTGAAATTCTGAGTTAATTTTGAGTGTGTTAGTTTAAATGCATGTCTATCTGTTTAACTGTTAAATTATCTGTTCGTATTTTATGTTCAAACTGCAAATTGGAGGCCTTATCGGCAGTCAAATCTGAAATTGATTAGTGTTTTGTGCTAGTTAGAATTTATTTAATTTTATGATATATTTAATTGAAATGTGTTTTGGTATGATTAAATTAGATTAAATAAGGTTAATTTACAAGAGGTAGACTTATTCACCAAATTGCCATGATAGTGGGCCACTTATCAATTCATGTTTGAAGCCTATTACATATTGATGCATCACTTGTTCTCTATTCTCTGAGACCAAAAACGTGAGAGAGAACTAGAGTGTTGGAAACCTTGAGTTCAACTAGAAACCTTGCTTGAATTTAGAAGAATTGAAGAGAGAATTGGCAAATTGAGCCTCTAGACTTGTAATTAAGGAACCTAGGTAAGGATTTCAGCCTCTCATTTGTGAATTGAAGTTAGTTCTTGCATGGTTCTTGGAAGATTAGAGTTTTGAAGTCAAGTTTTGGTTTAGATTGTTGGATTGAAGCTTATTTCATGCATGCATGTGCATCTCTTGAAGTTTGAGGTTGTTTTCAAAGAAATTCTTGCATGCATGTCCACATTTTTGTTATAGTCCATGAATTCATCATGTTTGGGAGTGAATTAACTCATTTGATCATGCTTTGGAAGCTTTGAAGTTGATTAAATTCTTGCATGTTGCATGTTCATCATGTTCTTGATGTTTTATTTGAAAATGGTGTTTAATTGACGCACCCTTGGGCTTTGATTTTAAAATTGATCTTCAAAACATGTTATATTATGAGTTTAAAGTGTTTTTCCAGAAAATGGGCCCAAGAGGTTGAGTTTTGATGCTTTAAAGTTGAGTTTTGAGCTTGAGATTCAAATATTGAATTTCCAGATTTTGGACCCACGCTCAAGCGAGGAACTCCCCGCTCGAGCGTACACTCTGAATACATGAAGTCCGCTCGAGCGTAGAAAGTGACGCTCGAGCGTGAAATTCGTGTATCCAGTACTTTGCATGTGTTTACAGTCCGCTCGAGCGAGAGAGTTCATGCTCGAGCGAGGACTTGTGTCTCGCGCTCGAGCGTGGATCGAGCGCCCGTCGAGCGTGATTTTTGTGCATCCAGTACTTTTACTGTAGCTTACAGTTCGCTCGAGTGACGGAAGTCACGCTCGAGCGGAGCTCATTTGTCTGCATATCCACTCGAGCGTAGAAAGCCACGCTCGAGCGAGACCCCTGTTTTCTGAAAATTTTGAAAAGTGTTTTAAAGTGCATCTTTGCATCCTCATTCCATCCTAGGCATTCCTAGGCCTAGTTTAAGGCATCTTAATGAGGATATTGATGTAGAACTACAACGAGGCAAATTAGGGATTAAGTTATTATTTCCCAACTGTGTAGCTTAGTGTGTGTTCGTTCTGTAACTGTATAGGGTTGGCATTCGAGGACGCGTACTAGCTTATCTGTAGCCCAGAACTCTTAGAGTAATAATGTTGTAAGGATATGTTCAATTGAGATTATTTTCTGAACGAAAGACTGTACTGCCTTATGAAATGACACTGTTTACTGAATGAATGTTTGTCCTATTTGTGAACTGTATTCGTGGCATCCATAGCAATTTACTATTACTGAACTGTCACTGCTACTGTTACAGAGATCTCTGTCGGTTCCCATGTTTGGAATCACTACTGTTTACTGATATGATGGCCATTATTAACTGCTCGGTCTGTTAAGACCTACTGTACTGTTTTGCTATTGGAAGTACCATATATGATTATTATAGTTTCTGAATTACTGTTATGGCATGAATTATGAGCCACAAACTGAATGACTGATATACTGATAAATGACTGTTTTCAATACTGAAAGGACATTCATTCTTAACCTCTTTACGCATATGTTATTCACTGGGCTTTAGCTTGTTGTTTATATATATATATATATATATGTAGGTGTCCAGGCACCGGATCGAAGCTAGGGGCGTGGGGTTTAAACTCTCTTTTTGTCAAGCCAACCAACGTGCCTCACTACGAGGTTCCAAGTCCTTCAAGCTAGGGCTTTTTGGGGTGTTTTAGTTTTCCCCCTTTGTATCTGGTTTTGTAACACTGTATAGACTGAATGATATGTGTACCTGTACTGTACTGTTATGGTAGGGATTTGGTCCCTAACCTGAATATCTGTATATGATGTATGTACATACTGTTTTGTTTCGAATGTGAATATGTTTTAAAAAGTCTTTTTGCATACAGACTGTCACAGCTCATTGGACATCTTTTAATTACTGTTTTGGCTTCCGCCAGCCCCTGTACTCTGTATTACTGTTCTACTGTTAAGCAGGCCTTCGGTAATCTCGGATTACTGGCCGGTTACGGTGCTAAACCCATAGGGGCGGGTTTGGGTCGTAACATGGGCCTTATTAATCTAGAATATTATGTCAAATAAGTCTCGTTTGGAATTTGAATTTTTTAGTGTTTTTTTAAATTATTTATTTGTTTTTTAGAAATATATAAAAAATTAATATATTTGGGAATGAAATTTTTTAATTATATAATTTTTTTAAATAATTAATGTATATAATTTTTTAAAATAATTTTTTGGTTTTTTTTTTCAAATTTTTTGGGACTATTTTAACCAAAAATTCAAGTTTCCAAACGGGGCCATAGTTCATATGGTGCTCCCAACAATTAATAAAAATGTTTATTGACAAACAATATTGATTCATATTTGTTAAATAGTTAAAAGATAAAAAATAACTCATATAATATGTTTTTTGATTTTTAATTTGTGAAGAACACCTCATAGGTAACGTCACGTGGTACTACAAAATTATACAATGGTTTTCTCATGATTGATACACATTGTTGCACTAAATATTGCATTTCATTTTGTTGTTTTAATGCTCATTTTTTGTAAAACTTTGTTGGAGGAAATGCTTATGTAAAAAATATATATACACATTTATCGCTGGAATACTTGAAACTTGTCTTCGAACTTTGCTTAATATTTTCCTTAATATGTCTGCTGAAAAATATGATTGTTTAAAAAGTATTATCATAAACAAATGCTTATTTTAAACAAAATTTGACAATTGAAAAATAACATTTAAATAAAAAAATAGAGAAAAAAATAGAGAGTTTGTTAGAAAGTATGTTTGAAAAGATGACTAACAAAAATAGAAATATACCTTTTTACCTAAAATTTGACTAAAAATCTAACTAGCGTGGTAGAGATGGTTTGATTTTTTTATTTTTTTTTTGGTTAAGATGATAGAATGTTAGTTTGTTAGTAAAGTTAAATTATAATTAAAGGAGTCATCGTTACTTTATCGGCTCAAACCCCTAGCATTTCCTTCACCACAACTAGGGGTGTAAATTTGGCATGTGGCTCAAGGGCTGCCTGAAGCCTACCCGTGGCTTGGGGTGGGCCTGGGCCGATTAGGCCCGGGCCCGAGTCCAGCCTGGGACCTTGGGCCTAGGCCATCATTTTGAAGCCCAGCCCAGCCCATCAGCCCACTGAAAGCTCGGCCCGCCCAAGACCCAGTGTCATTTTTAGTGAAAAATAATAAAATTTTGATGAAAAAAATAAAAAAAATGTTCAAGCCCGTCCAGTCCCGTCGGCTCGGCTCGTCCAAAGCCTGAATACCCCTTGGGCCTAATTTTCTGGCTATGGGCCGACCAGGCCCAACCCAAATTTTGGTGGAAACCCGAGCGACCCAACATGGCCCGACCCAATTTACATCCCTACACCCTATAGTGTGATTCTAAAACTACTGGGACAAACCCAAGGTCGTAGCTTGGTGGAGATGCTTAACCATCTCTTTTTATTATAATTTATGTTAATGTTTGAAGTTTGCTTATTTAGTGTTTTTTTTTTGGGGGGGGGTTATTCTCATCTTTAGTGAATTTAAAAAAAAAAAATTTTGAAAAGTTTTATGCTTCTAGATGTAACTCAACTAGAAGAACCAGAAAATTCAAAAAAAAAGTCTTGAAATATAGCAGCTTGGGTTGAGACCCGATCCTTTTATATTCTTTGGTTTTGGGTTTTGTATCTGTTGGTGTTGTTGTTATCTATCCTGGTCCAGTGTTATTGTGATGTACGAGCACGTAAACAGTCTTATTCTTCACTAATCGTGTTTATTTTTTTGTGTGGGATGTCAGAAAACTAATTCAGGGCCTCATCAGCCGTTTAAGCTCATCACACTTGAAGTCTTCCTCGAAATTTCATCTCAATTTTTGTTTTTAGAGTTGAGTTTCTTATTTTGGTGGCATAATCAAAGTCGGGGTTGTTATCACCTTCTTGATCTTGCAAAACTAGTGTTGAAGCAAAACCGCACGTGCGAGAGAGATACCACATGTGCGGGAGGGTGAGTCGCACGTGAGGTAAAGGGGAGTTTCTTGCGGTTGAAAACTGAAATAACCGCACGTGCAAGGTTAGGTCTTGCACTTACGGAAGGACACGCTTTGCATGTGTGACAAAGGGCGCGCATGTGCAGGAACAGTTGGGTTGTTCAACAATTTTCCTTTTCTTCCTTTTGGCTGAGTATCTTTTCATTTTCTACCGTCTCTTTCTTTCTCTAAAATTCATTTCCTCCCCTTTCTCTTTACAAACACCTATCCACCACCATTAAACTCTTGATTTCTTCAAATCCATTGAAGTTTTGACCCAAGTTCCTTCATCAAAGTTAGAGAGCTCACTTAGGACTACATTTTGTGCAGTGGAGATCAGGTTTCGCCACCATTGATTTTTAGAGTTTTTCTCATCTTCCTTCTTCAAATCTTGAGGTAGGAATTTTCTTAGAGTTATATATACCTTTTATGGTTATTTTGATGTTGTTTAGAGTGTATTGATTTAGGGCCTCATTTTGTGGGATTGTGTTTTGTTTAAAGAGGGGTTTTTCTCAAATTTCTCACCAAATCCTTTGATTTATGAACTATGGGTATGCATAAGGAAACCCCTAATTTTTGCGAAAACCTTAGACTTGAAGAAAGTGAGGAAAATGTTGTATTGCAAAACAAATATGAGTTGTGTGATAGTTGGGATTTCTAAAAGTGTTAAAGCTTTCTAAAGAGAAACTTTAATTTTCTTTTGTGAAAAACCTAGATTTTGGAAATTTGGGAAAAAGTTGGGGTTTTGTGAAATCATGAAGTGTTGAGATCCATTTTGAGAAATGATAAAGATTGTAAAATGATGAACTTTCACATGTTGTTGTGTTAATTGAGATATCCATGGGATGGATGAATTTTGTTGTTGAGAAATTATAGGGATAGCATGATTTTATATATACTTGGACTATGAAAGGAAAATGAATAATGATTGTGAATATGGAATGGTATTATATGTTACATGGATACGAATTTTGGTCAGGATGTTGAGAATTTGAGAAATATGGATTATCGCATTTCACATTGAGTAAATGTTGAGAATTTTGGAAATGGTACAATGAAACTATATATAATTGCATCTCATTTCATTCATTTGCATAGCTCTGAATATTGTTTACTATGGCTATGTTTGGAAAAATTGATTTGTTGTTTGAGAAAAACAATTGTTGACCGTGGAAATGTTTGAGATAAATACAGTGGGAAATCCTGTTAGGGTGTGTAGTTTGAGAAGTAAGTTGGCCTGAGTGTCCTTGTTGTAAGACCGGAAACATGCGCGTGCGGATGCTTAAGCCCTCCGGTTAGAAGCCGACAAGGTAGGATTTGGTAGTGCCTGATAAGCCCACTGGCAGAAACTAGCCTTGGAGATTTGCCTGAGTCGTATTTACCACACCTTGTTGATATATAGAAATTATTGGATTGATTATATTTTCGAACGAGCATTGTGCATGAGATTTTCAAAAGAGAAAAATTATTTTTTGAGCATGGCATGGCATATACATCCATCTCATGAGACTATATAAAATGTATATACTTTGTTAAGAATTCTCCACTGAGCTTTGTACTCACCCCTAGTAGATTTGTTGCAAGAAAAGCTATTGTGATCCTGTCAAAGTAAAAAAGGTGTGGAGAATTGTTTTGGGAGAACGAGACTCTTATCTGTTGTTGTTTTATTTGGTTAAGCCAAGGGCTATTTTTGTATGGGTTAGAAAACCATTTACTTGTAACCAAGCTTAAGCCTCGGAACGTATAGCCCGCAGGGGCATTATTTTGTGTTTAAATTTCTGTTGAATCCTTGTTACAAGTTGTTGATTATTGTCTTAGAAGCTTTGAAAGTATAAAGGCATGTGGGACCTTTACATCTCTAAAATAAGGACCTTGAATATGTATATATGATTATTAAATTGTAAAGGTTTCATAATTAATGAGGATTGAGGATTATTGAGGAGTTAATCGGAGTTTTCAAATGTTTATTTATTTGGGGGCGTTACAGTTATCATTTGAGTTGAGTTTTGGGGTTTGTTTGAGTTACATTGAAAGATTTTGGGTTTTCTGGGGAGATTTTGGCTGGTTGAACTTGGGTTCGCTCGAGTGGAGAGTTCGTCGCTCGAGCGGTCTCTCTTTTCTCCCAATTTCTGAGTTTGCAGTTTGAACTTCTAGGAGTAGGACTTTATTTGATTGAGTGGTGTTTTGGTCGATTGAGCGGTTTGTTCTGTAGAGATAATCTTTTGGTAGTTTGGTTTATTTGCTCGAGCCTAGTTTTGGTTATTCGAGCAGTGTTTTGTTTGCTCACGCAGTCTATATGTATAAAGTTGCGAGGAAAGATCTTTTTACTCATTTTTCTAATTTTTCTCTCTCTCTCTCTCTACAAATATCTAAAACTTAAAAACTCTCACCTATCTCTAGATTTCTTCCGTAAATCTTTTGATTTACTACAATTCATGAATTTCTCTACCCTAGTGCTTTGGAATGAAAGGTAGAGCTCAAGGAGATGAGCGTTTTCATATAAAAAAGTTTGAGTTTCGTCTCCGTCAATTTGGGTGTTGTTTGTCCCTTACTTTTGAGGTAGGGATTTCTTTATTGGTTTGCATGTTACTTACCCTCATTATGTGGTAGTTAATTAAACCAAACTTCGTAAAACTTTGGTTTGATTTGGGCTTGAATTGATTCGTAAAAGAGAGATTTTTGGGGTGTTTTCTTCAAAAATGATGTTGGGTTTTTAATGATAATAAAGATATTAAAATTAATGGGAATTGTCTTCAAATAAGAAACAGGTGTTATTTTTGGCAAAAATAGAAATTCTTGGTGAATCTTGATTCGAACAAAAAGGGGGAAAACTTTATGGAATTTGGAAGATTGTTATGATCCTTGGGTTAGTTAGAAAAGATGAGATTGAACATGTGATTGTTACTCCTATATTGAATTATGGAATTATATATCTCTCTTGAAATCTGTATTTTGAATAGAGATATTGTAGCTCGACTTTTTTGTGCTCCTTTCGAAAGACGAGCAAGCTCTATAGTTCAAACTCTATCTATGGTTCTAAATCTGATCTCACAAATGCAATGTGAAATAGATAAACATAAAAGAGTTCAAATCTGGCAATTCTTTTGGAAAATTGATTTTGAATCAAAATGCCAAAAATGGACTGCTTTGCTAGATTACAGAGTCGCCACCTAAATATTTGAAAAATTTAGGAAACCCGTGACTCGTTCCAAATGCCACTTATCCGTCATTACCAAAGTGTCTCGACTCGAGAACTTAGGTACGAGAGGGGAAGGTCATGAATTGAACAACCCACTTTCCCGATCAAAGATTAGTCTCTACTAATCATGATGTGATTCTTATTTACATTATATGTTCTTGTTCCAATTATTAGGCTAACATTACTATGTGATGCACATAAGTATAGACTAATTTACAAAAATTGGAATAATTCGATTTCATATTTATTTTTTTTTAAAAGAGTTTGTGAATATGCCACTTAAAAAAGTGGGCTTAAAATGGACATTTATTCAAACTATCCCAATTCAAGCGACTAGCCTTTATCCACAGGCATTCAAACACTTATGTCATTTAAGAACTTAGCCTTATGGCAAGCATGCTAGACATAGCAACACTAACATTTGATGCAAGATGCTAAAACTTAAAATTGCTCAGCTAGTACTACGAGCCAAAAACAAAGCAAAATAATTAGAAAATATGCATGTTCCTAATTAATGCAATATGACTAAATGCAACGCACACATTATGTTCTTTTTATAGGCTCGGCTATGATCATGGCATATGAGTTCATTCAAGACATGCAATAAAGCACGTATTCAAACAATGAATTCAAATTGACATTGGGTTAGTATGATGAGCCGAACCTTGGGTGCATGTAAGACAATGGATGCGAATCATAAGAATGCTAATTTGAAAAATGATGATGTCCTAATCTAACCATCATAAGCAGTTAAATAAAAGAAAGAAAGACATGGGGTTGGAAGATATACAACTTATTACATAATTGCCCTCATGTAAGAGGGTGCAAATCAACGTCCGAGAGTCCGAATTAAAACTAATTATTACAAAACCGAATGGATGAATTAAATCGAGGCTAATTAACTAGCTAACTAGGCTATTACAACAAGGATAGCTATAATAAGTAAACTAGGTATTTAAACTAAAGATATTTACAAAGGAACAATAATGATACTTAATTAATTATAACATTAATACTTAACGGGACTAATTATAACAAATAACAAGACTAATTATAACAAACAATATTAAGTCAATTACAATAATGATCATGATGTAAATGAGGATGCGCAAATGTTGCATGCATGCATATGTACGATGTTCAATAATAGCTCCCTCTACTTGAGACTTGCTATGTTTCACCTCAGCTACTGCCTTCTGTTTTCTATAAAAATACACTACTGACCAAACATTGAGGACCGGCCAGTGCTCAATGAAGCCCGGCCAAGCCTAGAGAAGGCCAGCCATGCCTCAATTTCGTGCAAAACTCTGTTTTGTGTATTAAAGTAAAAGCAGTGAAAACAGAGTGTTTTTGGACTCTGTTTGTCCCTTTCTTCCTTCTCTGTCATGGAGAAACTCAAGAGAAGGATGAAGTTGATTCCAAAATCATCAATGAACAAGTTGATTGTTTGATGATTTCGGATGCAATTTTGGACAAAAATCAATGAATGCAAAGACTACGACCACTCTTCCCTCTTTATCATGGAATGAACTCAAAAAAAAGGAAGTAGAGACGCTTCAAGAATTATCAAAACGCCATGAATTAACATATGACAACTCTTGACTCGATAAACTTGGCATAACGTCCAGCCAAGCCTAAGCTATACGACTCATTTTTTTTATATGTGTTGATCGCTTTTAAACCAATTCTCTTAGTCATTTCCATTCTTTAGTCCATTCATCCAAAGCAATGATTAAGTCCTCTAAAAGGAGAGAAGTGTCAAACGAGAAGTAATTCTCAACATGAAAAAGAGATTATGCCATTTACAATGAATCTCTAGTTCATGTGTTGAATAACCATCAACCGATTGAAATAACTCTCAAATGAAATAAAGGAGTGTCAAGTTGATTCTTAAAATTAGGTTATTAACATGGAAGTTAGACAAAGAAAGGCTAAGAACAACATAATACAAGCCATGTACAAAGACCAATGTTACAACAAATGAACTAATCAAAGCTTGAATCAATTAAATAGATTAGGACAGCCCTAAAACAGTCTCTAATAGGCCAAAATAGCAGCTGAAAATACAAGAAAAGAACTCAAAAAGCTAAATAAAAGGCAAAGACACTAAAGCTATGTAAGCAAAAACAAGGAGGAGTGGCCAACCTCTCCAATTTCAGAACTTCAAAACATGTTTTTTGGCCTTAGTTGAACTCTGAAAATCAGTTCAAAAATCAAAGGAAAATAGTGTAAAAGAACCAAGGGTTGAGCTATAAAATAGGTGCAAGTAAGGGTGTTAACCTTACCACCTTTGGTAGCTTACCCAAACCCAAGTTCCAACACTTAAAATGGGTGCAAAACAGTCCAAGAACACAAGAAATAGGTAGAAATGAAATAAACAAAAGCAAAAACAAGAGTTGCAAGCTTATACTTCTCAAAATGGAGTAAACTTTGGTTAATGATCAAACTCACTCTTGACACACTCTCAAGTTTGAATTATGCTTCTCAAGGGTCAACCAAGGCTCTAAGATGATGAATCAAGGTTGTGTATGGTGTATATGGATGATACAAGGAAAGTAGGTTAACTCAAAGGTAGCTTGTAATGGAAGAAAGAGGAAGTATGAGCTCTCTCTATGTGTATAGGCTCTTTCTTAATTGTGTAACCCCCAAACAGAGGTATATAGTCGTATATATAGAATTTGAGCTAGAAATATCATAAATATCTTCAAAAATGAACAGTTGGCAGGCTCCCACCCAGAACAGTGTTTATCGCTATCGAAGCTTGGCCGGCCCTTAATAGCCACGGTCGGCCCTCACTGAGGCACGGCCGGGCCTCAATGGGTTCCCTTGTTTTTTTGTTTCAGGCTCAACACAAGATGGCACAAGGTGTACAAATGAATTTTTTGGGTGTAATCAGTGGAAGTATTGAAGGTTTGGGGGTGTTCAGGATCTTAAACAAGGCCCCTTGGTTGAGACCTCGAACTACGCACAGCACCATTTTTCATCATTGAGTGCATAGAGCAAAGCGCTCAAGACTTGTGAGCAATCAAAATGGGGTGTGCACAGATATCTATTTTAGCTATTGATGGAGGATAATATTTTTAGTTATAGAAATTACATGTGAACTAGGTTAATTGGAACCCTTTCACTCATGAATTAAATTTGAACATTGATTTTATACTTATGCATTGAAAAGTATCGTTTTGAGAAAAATTGGTAAATATCTTGGTGAATCTGGTTAGGCAGTGTGGTTATGGTTATTATATTGGCCTCTATGTCCTTGGTAAAAGTCTAGAAACCCGTGTGATTAGGTGTCGATCTTTTCAGTTAGTACTAGTAAAATGGCTTTTGGTAGTGCTTGCATAGCCTACTTGCAGACACGTACCTAAAGATTCCCAGAATGTGTATTTATTGCTTTGTTTTCTATTTTGAGGTAATAGTTTATCAATTATGAATTAAACTTGACAAACATTATTCAAAATGGGAAAATGCATGTGTTTTTTTGTAAGGACATTTCATAAGCATTCACCATATGGCATTATTAAGCATCATACAGATCATTAAATCTAACTCTACTGGGTTTTAGCTCACCCTATATAGAAAACAACTTTCAGGTGTTGATCATATGCCTCGGTTAAGGGGATAGCTTGGGAGGACAGTGGAGCTAGAAGCTTATTTTTGTTTTGTAAATTCGTTTTGTACAAGTTTAGGGCTTTACTTGTGTTGGGCTTCGACCCTCTTTGTTGTAACCAAGCGGTGTCTTGAAAATTTGTAGTCATTAGGGCATGAACTTATCTTTATTTCCTTTTGTTTCTATATATCTGTCACATGCTATAGATTCATAATCTAGGATTGATGAATGTATTAATGCATATGGCATCATTTTGTAATATTTTAAGGAAATCAATGAATGAATGATAGTTTTGGAAATGTTTCGAGTATTGAATGATTGTGGTTAGTGAGCTTCCACATAGATGTTTGAGAGTGTTGAGACATATCGATTATTGTTATTTTTGGGACACTACATGAAAAGACAAAAATAAGTCAAAAAAATGGCCATTTTTTGCTTATTTTGGCCTTTTCAATTTATTTTTAGAAATTTTCATTTTTTTTTTACATTTTAAATTCGTCTACAAAGACAGAGATATAATTTTGAAAACAAAAAAAAGGTCATTAAAGACAAAATATATATATATATATATATATTTTTTAAAAAAAGGTTCCTTTTTTAAGTGTTCCCAAACACTAGCAGATGTAATGCATAATAACTAGATAAATAAATTTAAGGACAATTATAAAAACAAACCATAAGATTTGAGTCTTATAACAAAATAAATCCTGAATTTTTATTTTTGTCAACTTAAACACTAATTTTTTGATTTGTTTTCAATCTAAACAAACCTTAGAATTTTTTGATAATTTTTCCAAAAATTTATATTGAGCTAATATTAAAAAAATAAAAATAGGGTAAATTACAATAAACCCCCTTAAACTATGACTTATTTGCGCTTTATTTCCTTCAACTTCAAAACTCAACAGTTAACCCTCTCAAAGTATTATCTTTTACAATTCACCTTTTTTATTAGGATTCTGTTAGAAAATTTACAGAAAAATCAAATTATGCGTAAAGCACATGTGACATGGCATATCTATTAAATTTTTAGGACAATAATACTAGTTATCGATTGTCTTAGGATAATAACACTCTTTTTTGATGAATTTTATTTTTACTTTGTCTATCCTATCTTAGTAGAAAAGTACAAACAAGAACACCAGATAAGGGCATTGTTGCTCTACAAATTTAATAAATGTGTCATATGCTTTACACTTGATTAGATTTTCTATAAATTCCTAATAAAAAAGGTTAACTATAATAAGATAATACTTTGAAGGAGTTAACTGTTGAATTTTAAAATTCATGAAGACAAAATGTAAATGTGTCATAATTTAAGAGAATTTATTGTAATTTATCCATAAAAATAAAAAGAATACACGAACTACAATTCATTCAATATAGATAGTTTCATTTTGAGAGGATGCTAATGAATTATATCTTAAATTAGATTTTTTAATTAAAATTTAACGTATTGGACTTTTTTTTATTTTTTTCTTTTTTTGGTTACATTGGAAACAAAACAACGATAAGGCCTAAGCCCGTTCCCTAGCTAATCCTACGATGTCTGCAACAAGCAAACTTCTAATTTCAGCTGGTGGATCATTCACCACCATCATCTCTTCAGGTTGTTCAGCTCCATACTTAGCCAATGCATCAGCGCGAGATTCCTTTCCTTCCAAACATGTTGAACAGTACATTGCCATCCTCTAATGAGTATCTTAGCATCCTCTACCAAAGTCTTGAAGAGGCATTTATCTCTTGTTTCCTCCTTCATCAGTTGCACCACCTGAGCTGCATCTGTTTCAATAATCACATTGCTTAGACCTTTTTGGAGTATAACTATTACACCCTTGTACAGAGCCTATAATTCAGCTTCAAGGCTTGTTCTTAGTTGCAATCTACCATAGTACCCACACACCCATGCTCCTCTCTCATCCTGGATCAGCTCTCCAAATCCTCCATTGCCTCCTGACGTTCTACTGCCATTTGTGTTGAGTTTTAGTCTTCCTACAGGTGGTAAACACCAATTGATTAGTCTATAAGAAGGCCTGGGGGGTGGAACAAAGTTAAGGAAAGCTTGATGGATTTCTCAAGAGTAATCAAAAATAGCTTTAGCACTTTCTTGGTTGGTAACATATTTTCCTTCATAGAAAAACAGATTTTTGTTTTTCCAAATCTTCCATAAGGCAGGAACAAAAATGGTGTACCAAGAGAGGTAATCATTAAAATGTTTTTTGCTTTTGGCATTACTCATAAGCTAATCCATCCAAGGTTTCCTCATCATATCTATATGTCACGCCCCAAAATACGGACAATTAAATATTATATTAGGACTAACCCCAATCAATATTCCATCATCCAAATCTTAGGTGTGAAACAAAAAAACTAATTCATAACTGACCAACACCTCAACATCAAGGTAACAATAAATAGTCAAAACAACTTAAATAAAGTACAGTTACAAACCATGCCAAATTATTCCAATACTAAAGTCATTAAAAATAATAATAAATACATAAATTAGTATCAACCCTAAGCTCAAGAAAAATAAAATAACTCCAAACGACATGTCCTACGATCACAGTTATTTCTTGTCACCACCAAACCCTTTACTAATCCTGCAAAGGAAGCTCAGCTACGCTCAAACAGAACGCACCCGAGTTGCCAAGGGACAAAACAGGTCAGTATACAGGTATACTGGTATGAGTACAAGATTTAACACCCATGTGTCCACCAGACACAAACAAAAAAAAAACATTTAATTCTTGTTACGGGACAAGACAAGTAGTTCTATCCGCACTGAGACGAATGGGCAGTTTCTCGAGATACGGTGGCATTTAGTTTCTTGTCCGTACATAACAAAATATAAATTAAGTATAGAATAAAGAAAATAAAAATAAAAATATGATGAGTCAACCCTGCATAAAAAAAATTAGTAAAACCCACCATCCTGCAAAACAAATAAAGTTAATATAATTTAATCATATGTAACTTGCTAAAAAAGTATAAAAATGCACCGTTTCATACTTAAATAATTTGAATTGATCAAAACTCAAAGAACGAAAGTTGTACAGAATCAAATTTCCTAAAAGACAACGCTAATGAATTTAACAGAAACTGAACAGATTGAGAGAAAAACTTGATAGAAAAATCTGAAGCTAAAAACGAACAAAAACTGCACCAAGATGATTTTTTTCGAAAAAGTTCAAAACACGAAAAGTGTGCAAAATAATGTTTTACTTCAACTTACGTGATACCAATAAAAATGAGCTCGTTTCATGGGTTAAAACAGCCTCTAAAATCT
Source organism: Camellia sinensis (assembly GCF_055761805.1). Classification (NCBI taxonomy): domain Eukaryota; kingdom Viridiplantae; phylum Streptophyta; class Magnoliopsida; order Ericales; family Theaceae; genus Camellia; species Camellia sinensis. The sequence continues at coordinate 74,144,263 of NC_138963.1, forward strand.
GCATTGCTAAAATGAATCAAACTGACAATAACCAAGATCATCTGATTATAAGTTATAATCGATCTTTTTAATAAAAAGCTACAACACAAAAGTTGTCCAAAATCACGCATACATGCCTCTGCTCAAATTTCATAATTTATTGAGGTCGATTACTATTTTTCAAGATGTACAAATCAATAAACTCATAATTAAATTTTTGTACCTTAACTCCACCACTTCGGCCCTCCTCTTCTGGCCTACACATATATCTCATGTGCCTCCCGTATACCTAACACCGCTCCGAAGCCAAACTTGCACGGGGATATCGTCCCGAGTTTGACTCACACTCCCCAGATGGTTAGCATATACGTACGCGCGCAAATCAAAGAACTCGTCTACTCATAAGAACGAGGCAACAATATATATATACACAACATCTCACACATGAGAATAAACATAACAAGGCCAAGCCTAAGGCATTCAATTAAATCTCATAATCCTCACTTTTTTTTTATACACTCTTTCTCACCATCACTCAAATAAAATAACAATCCATGGAGTCATGGTGGAGTATAAAGAATTTATCTATAGGTTCTTAATTAATTTTAATTTCATATAATCATATTAATTTTAGTTTCATATAATCATGAGGGTTATTACAACCATAAAATAAATCCGTATAAACACCCTAAATTTGACATACACAACCAATCAAAATCAATCAATCAACTAAAAATCCTAAACCTTACATACACAACTAAACAAAATAATTAAAATTAATCAATCATCTTTATATAAACACAAATTCGAACTAACATCAAATAAATAAAATAAAAATAAAAACAATGAATTAAACATAAATCAAGAAAAGTGAATTTTGTACTCACAATATCATTTTAAAGATCAAAAAAATATTTAAAAAATTAATAGAACTACCAAAACAAAACCCTAAACCTAATCTTCCTTTTCTTTTCTTTTCTTTTTCCCCTTTCTCTCTCGGCTTGCACTAATGCACAGCCGCACACAGAGCTTCTCTTCTCCCTTTGATTACTCTCTCTCTCTCTCTCTCTCTCTCTCTCTCTCCCTACGGCTGCTGTTCTTCCAGGAGGACTTCACACACTTTATGATAACAACCACTAGGTTTAAATAACCTAATAACATTATATAATAAATAACACATTAACATTATATTTTCTTATATAAATACAATATAAATACCTCTTATATAAATATATATATATATATGATATATATTTTGTCAATATATGAACACCTTTTTTTTTTATTTATAAACAATATAAATATATCAATATTTGGATTAATTACCTATAATTAAATAACACATTAAATTAATTAAATATCACATTAAATTCTCATGTAACCACATTAAATTCTTATATAACTACGCAATTAATAAAGCCAAAAATAAAATAAGATAATAATAATCATAATAATAATAAATAATGACCTACAAAAATTATGGTCGCTACAACATATACACCTCAAAAGAATCTCGTCCTGAGATTCGATAGGAGAGAGTACTAAGCAAAATGTTCTGGATGCATAAGCCAAACTTTCTCTTCTAACTCCCAGGTAATATCGTTCTCATCTTCGCTCCATTGCACTTTCACCAAATTTACTTTCTTGCGCCGCAACTGCTTTACATTTCGGTCTAGAATAGTAACTGGTTGCACCACATACGTTAGATCGTCACTAATCTCCAACACTTCTGGTGATACTACTTGGGAAGGGTCTTGTACACACTTCCGCAATAAAGATACATGGAACACATTATGAATCATAGCTAAAGCAGGTGATAGAGCTAGTTTGTAAGCCATATTACCAATCTTCTCAGTGATCTCATATGGCCTCACAAATCTAGGTGCTAACTTTCCCTTCTTTCCAAACCGCATGATACCCTTCGTCGGCGAGACCTTCAAAAACACAAAATCTCCAACATTCAACTCAACCCCTTTACGTTTTCTATCAGCATAACTCTTCTGACGACTCTATGCAGTCTTAATACGTTCCCGAATAATGTTCATCTTCTCCGTGGTCTCTCTTACCAACTCTGGCCCTAACAACGGCACATTTCCTACCTCTATCCAACAAGCAGGTGATCGATATGGCCTCCCATACAAAGCCTCAAAAGGTGCCATCCCGATACTGGAGTGATAGCTATTATTATAAGCAAACTCCACCAATGACACGTGTTCTTCCCAACAACCACCAAGATCGAGGACACAAGCTCTCAACATATCCTCCAAGATTAGATTTACCCGCTCAGTTTGCCCATCCGTCTGAGGATGATAAGCCGTGCTCAAGTCTAACCTAGCACCCAAAACATGCTGAAAACTCTCCCAAAACTCTGCCACAAATAACAGATCACGATTCGAAACTAAAGAAATTGGTGTGACATGAAGTCGCACCACCTCCCAAATATATAGCCTAGCTAGTTTATCCGCAGTTCGGTGAACACTGATAGGAATAAAATGAGTAGACTTGGTGAGACGATCCACTATCACCCAAATAGATTCATCGCCTCGCTTAGACCGCGGCAATCCATCCACGAAATCCATAAAGATGCACTCCCATTTCCAAGTAGGGATCTCAAGAGGCTGCAAAAGTCCAAACGGTTGTTGGTGTTCTGCCTTAACCTGTTGACACACATAACATCGAGAAACATACTCTCCTACGTCTTTCTTCATACCTTCCCACCAAAACGTCCTCTTTAGGTCATGATACATCTTAGTCCCACCAGGGTGAATCGTATATCGAGACCTATGGGCATCATCCATAATCTCTTTCCTCAATCAACAATGTTAGGTACACACAACCTACCCCTGAATCGCAATCCCTCATCTGAGTCCACAGTCTAATCAGTAGGACAATCATCGATCAAATCCACTACAAGGTCATTGAGCTTGCTGACGAGAAACCCATCTAAATTCTACATCTGACGAGCTTTACCCAGTAACGTCGGCTGTACGGTCAAACTACCAATGTATGCCCTCTCAGCACTCTCTATTGGTTGAATATCATGCATCGAAATTAACTCCAAGGACTTCCATTCTTGAATCATCAAAGAAGCTATAATCCTATGTTGTCGACTAAGTGCATCAGCGACTACATTTCTTTTTCCCAGGTGGTAAAGGATCTCAAAATTATAACTACTAACGAATTCAACCCACCTCTGTTGCCTCATGTTCAACTCTTTTTGAGAAAAGAGATATTTGAGGCTCTTGTGATCTGTGTACAACTCAAAGTGCTCCCCAAACAAGTAGTGTCGCCACACTTTCAACGCAAAAACAACTGCTGCCAACTCTAGGTCATGAGTAGGGTATCGTCTCTCATGAGGTTTTAATTGTCGAGAAGCATAAGATACAACCTTCTGATGCTGCATCAACACACATCCCAACCCAGTTCCACTCGCATCAGTAAACACTACTAACTTTTCCTCTTGTATCGGTATAGTTAACACCGGTGCTGTAGTCAACCGCTGCTTTAACTCCTGGAAAGCTTTCTCACAATCATCTGTCCATACGAACTTCACATTCTTGCGAGTCAATGGTCATGGGTACTGCAATAGTGGAAAACTTTTCTACAAATCTCTTGTAATAATCGGCTAGTCCTAAAAAACTTCTCACCTCTGTAGGGTTCGTAGGCTGCTTCCATTCTTTGACCACAACAACTTTCTCAGGATCTACCGTTATCCCTTGATTGGATACAACATGCCCCAAGAATCGAACTTCTTTCTCTCAAAAGTGACACTTACTAAACTTAACGTATAACTGTTGCTCCCTCAAAGTCTGCAATATAACTTTCAAGTGTTCTCTGTGTTCCTCCTCATTCTTAGAATACACCAGGATATCATCTATGAAGAAAATCACAAACTTATCTAGATATGGTTGAAAAATTCTGTTCATCAAGTCTATGAAATAGGCAGGAGAATTGGTCAAACCAAAAGGCATTACAGGAAATTCGTACAACCCATACCGGGTCCGAAAAGCAGTAAGCGGTATACTTTCCTCTGACACACCCATCTGATGGTAACCCGTTCTGAGATCAAACTGAGAGAACATAGCTACCCCCTTCAACTGATCAAACAAGTCATCAATTCTAGGTAGCGGATACTTGTTCTTTATAGTTACCTTGTTTAGCTCTCTGTAATCTATGCACATATGGAGAGTGCCATCTTTCTTGGAGACAAAGATCGCAGGTGCTCCCCACGGAGAGTTATTTGAACGAATGAACCATTTCTGAAGCATCTCTTCCAGCTGCTTCTTCATCTCCACAAGCTCTTTAGACACCATTCTATATGCCGCCTTAGAAATTGGTGGAGTTCCTGGTACTAGGTCAATGCGAAATTCTATTACCCGTCGGGGTAGAGGTCCAGGTATCTCTTGAAATACATCCTCAAACTCACACACCACATCTACCTCACTAATATCCTACTTAGGGATTTCTATCGAGCACAGAAAACTTGTCATCACCGACTCTTCTCCATCACTAGAAGTGTGGGTAAGCCGTGGCATACCGGGAATATCTATATTTACAGTCTTTCTAGCACAATCTAGAGTCACAAAGTATTTTCATAGCCAATCCACACCCAAAATAATTGCAAACCCCTCAAACCCTAACACAATTAGGTTTGCATACAAGACTCTACCCGCAAAGTCAATCTCAAAATCTTTACACATCACATAAAGAGTAACTGCCCCTCCTAAAGGGGTCTCAACACGAATAGGTCTAGACAATGAGGTAATTACAATATGTTCTCTTTTTACAAACTGCCTAGATATGAAACCATAAGAGACACCAGTATCAAAAAGTACTCTAATGGGTTCTCGAAAAAGATTAAAGGTACCTTCCAGCCATCACCTTCAAGTTAAATACACAAAAAGAATTCGTTCATGAATACTTAGAATAAATTCAACCACCAACCTAAACCAGCTAACCCATGTTTCCACAATCCGAGGATCACCTAAACTCTCACAAGTCTAGGGTAACCTAGAGCTCTGATACCAAACTGTCACGTCCCAAAATTGGGACAATTAAATATTATATTAGGACTAACCCCAATCAATATTCCATCATCCAAATCTTAGGGGTAAAACAAAAAAACTAAACGCAAACCAAACCATCCACCATAAATTCATAACTGACCAATACCTCAACATCAAGGTAACAATAAATAGTCAAAACAACTTAAATAAAGTACGGTTACAAACCATGCCAAATTATTCCAATACTAAAGTCATTAAAAATAATAATAAATACAAAAATTAGTATCAACCCTAAGCTCAAGAAAAATAAAAGAACTCCAAACGACATGTCCTACGATCACAGTTATTTCTTGTCACCACCAAACCCTTTACTAATCCTGCAAAGGAAGCTCAGCTGCGCTTAAACAGAACGCACCTGAGTTGCCAAAACACAAAACAGGTTAGTATACAGGTATACTGGTATGAGTACAAGATTTAACACCCATGTGTCCACCAGACACAAACAAAAAAAAATATTTAATTCTTGTTACGGGACAAGACAAGTAGTTCCATCCGCACCGAGACGAATGGGCAGTTTCTTGAGATACGGTGGCATTTAGTTTCTTGTCCGTACACAACAAAATATAAATTAAGTATAGAATAAAGAAAATAAAAATAAAAATATGATGGGTCAGCCCTGCATAAAAAAAAATTAGTAAGACCCACCATCCTGCAAAACAAATAAAGTTAGTATAATTTAATCATATGTAACTTGCTAAAAAAGTATAAAAATGCACCGTTTCATACTTAAATAATTTGAATTGATCAAAACTCAAAGAACGAAATTTGTACAGAATCAAATTTCCTAAAAGACAACGCTAATGAATTTAACAGAAACTGAACAGGTTGAGAGAAAAACTTGATAGAAAAATCTAAACGGAATTCAATCGACAAATCTGAAGCTAAAAACGAACAAAAACTGCACTAAGATGATTTTTTTCGAAAAAGTTCAAAACACAAAAAGTGTGCAAAATAATGTTTTACTTTAGCTTATGTGATACCAATAAAAATGAGCTGGTTTCGTGGGTTAAAACAGCCTCTAAAATCTGCATTGCTAAAATGAATCAAACTGACAATAACCAAGATCATCCGATTATAAGTTCTAATCGATCTTTTTAATAAAAAGCTACAACACAAAAGTTGTCCAAAATCACGTATACATGCCTCTGCTCAAATTTCATAATTTATTGAGGTCGATTACTATTTTTCAAGATATACAAATCAATAAATTCATAATTAAATTTTTGTACCTTAACTCCACAACTTCGACCCTCCCCTTCCGGCCTACACATATATCCCATGTGCCTCCCGTATACCTAACATCGCTCCGAAGCCAAACTTGCACGGGGATATTGTCCCGAGTTTGACTCACACTCTCCGGATGGTTAGCATATACGTACGCGCGCAACTCAAAGCACTCGTCTACTCATGAGAACGAGGCAACAATATATATATATATACACAACATCTCACACATGAGAATAAACATAACAAGGCCAAGCCTAAGGCATTCAATTAAATCTCATAATCCTCACTTTTTTTTTATACACTCTTTCTCACCATCACTCAAATAAAACAACAATCTATGGAGTCATGGTGGAGTATAAAGAATTTATCTATAGGTTCTTAATTAATTTTAATTTCATATAACCATATTAATTTTAGTTTCATATAATCACGAGGGTTATTACAACCATAAAATAAATCCATATAAAAACCCTAAATCTGACATACACAACTAATCAAAATAATCAAAATCAATTAATCAACTAAAAATCCTAAACATTACATACACAACTAAACAAAATAATTAAAATTAATCAATCATCTTTATATAAACACAAATTCGAACTAACATCAAATAAATAAAATAAAATAAAAATAAAAACAATGAATTAAACATAAATCAAGAAAAGTGAATTTTGTACTCACAATATCATTTTAAAGATCAAAAAAATATTTAAAAAATTAATGGAGCCACCAAACCAAAACCCTAACCCCAGTCTTCCTTTTCTTTTCTTTTCTTTTCTTTTCTTTTTCCCCTTTCTCTCTCGGCACACAGAGCTTCTCTTCTCTCTCTGATTACTCTCTCTCTCTCTCTCTCTCTCTCTCCCTCTACGGCTGCTGTTCTTCCAGGAGGACTTCACACACTTTATGATAACAACCACTAGGTTTAAATAACCTAATAACATTATATAATAAATAACACATTAACATTATATTTTCTTATATAAATACAATATAAATACCTCTTATATAAATATATATATATATATGATATATATTTTGTCAATATATGAACACCTTTTTTTTATTTATAAACAATATAAATATATCAATATTTAAATTAATTACTTATAATTAAATAACACATTAAATTAATTAAATATCACATTAAATTCTCATATAACCACATTAAATTCTTATATAACTACGCAATTAATAAAGCCAAAAATAAAATAAGATAATAATAATCATAATAATAATAAATAATGACCTACAAAAATTAGGGTCGCTACACTATATTTCACTGTTTATTAAAGATAGTAATTCACCCTTCCTTGGCCTTATAGCACTCTCTAAGTAAGTTGTTAATATTCTCAATCCCACAGCATCTGGGGAACTGAGGGTTATTTGTCAGACCTCTCTTTAGTCTCATTTGATTTGTGAGCAACTTGCCATGAAGAACAGTCCACAAGAAACCCTTAAGCTTCTATAGTAGCCTCAATTTCCATATCCAATTCCAATCCTCCTCCTCATCATTGTTCCTTAAAATAAACTCATACACAAAGGATACAGTAAGGGCTCCATCATGAGACCCCTTCCATATAGGAAAGTCTATATCTTGGTTACTAGAAAGATTTGCTTCCAAAATTTGAGCAACCAAGTGATAGGGAAAGTTACAGTTAACAGTATTTTCATCCCATTTCCTATCCTCCCCCAGCAGCTCTGTCACATTGGTAATGTTAGGAGCATCACTTTGGTTGATATGGTTACTGTAGGAAACAGCCTCCTCAAAGGGCATGTTTCCATACCACTAATCTTTCCAAGCATGCACAAATCTGTCATCACTAACTTCCCACTACACATCTTTTCTTAAAATATCTCTAGTACTTATGATGCCTCTCCATAAATAAGAGGCATTCCTCCCTTTCTTCCAATCAAGAAAGGTAGTTTTGTTTAGATATTTCCTTTTTAATACATCACACCACAAACCCTCCCTATGGTTGATTAGATTCCTCCCCAACTTAGAGATTAGGGCCAAATTTCGGTCCCTAGCTTTTTTAATCCCAAGGCCACTATTCTTTCTCATTTTGCATACTAGATCCCATTTGACAAGATGAACTCTTTTTTTCTCTAGGGTATCACCCCAGAGAAAGTTTCTATTTATGCTATCAATATCATTACAGACCTTTTTAGGCAGTAACATAGTCTGCATAGAATAGTAATGTACTTCAATAGTTACAGATTTAATGAGATTTGCTTTACCAGCTATGGATAGAGTGTTGGCTTTCCACCCAGCCAACCTTCTTTGTAGTTTCTCTAAATTATCAATGAAGTGCCCTCTGGTTACTCTTCCATGGATAAGAGGTACACCCAAATATTTTCCAAGGTTAGAGGTTAGTGGAATGCCACATCTGGTACTTAGTTCTTTAGCTCTCCTCCTATTAATATTTGGGGAGACAAAGAGCTTAAATTTATGGAAATTAATTTTCAAACAAGAGATCTCACAAAACTTATTCATGACCTTCATGATGGTGTTACAATTGAACAAAGTAGCCTACCCAAACAGCATTAGATCATCAGCAAAGAACAAATGTGTAAGTTAGGCCCTTCTCTTATTATCTCCACACCTTTACACTTCTTACAATCAGTTTTAAGACTAATCATATTAGAAAGTCTCTCTAAACACAGCACAAATAGGTATGGGGAGAGAGGATCCCCTTGCCTCAACCCTCTTCAAGGGGTGATCTCCTCCAGAGGTTCCCCATCCCAAATGACAGCAGTGTTGGCAATGGTAACATAGCACATAATAAGCTCAAGAATGTTTTTATCAAAATTAAACTTCTCAAGAGTTTGTTTTAGAAAATCCCAAGAAATGTTATCATATGCTTTTTCCAAGTCAATTTTAAAAATCATACCATCTTTCTTGCCTTTTTTTTGATTTAGAGAGTGGATAGCCTCTTGGGTAATGATGATATTATTACTAGTATTTTTACCAAGAATAAAGTTGCTTTGGTTAGGTCTAACAATCTTGCTCAAGAGAGGCCTCAATATGCTAACAATGATTTTGAAATAATTTTATAAGAAACATTACAGAGGCTACTAGGTCTAAACTATTTCACACTCTCATGATTATCAATTTTGGGAATCAAAACAATTAGAGTTCTATTGACATCTCTTGGGATTTGGTTTTTATGAAAACAATTTTTAGCAAACTCACACACAAAATCACTAATAACAAACCAATAAGTGTGATAAAACACAGCCTAGAACCTATCTCTCCCAGGAGCTTTAAAAGCACTAATGTGCTTTATAGCTTTCCAAACATCCTCATTAGTAACGGCCTTAGTAAGACCAGCATTATCCTCCTGATTCAATTTGCAACTCATCAATTACTCTAATGCTCAAAGAAAGTAAATGGGGTGTAGACAAAAAGACTAACAAAATAGTTAGTTACCAAATCTTTAAGTTGGTTAGGTTGGTCCACAACACCCCATTCCCATTCTTAAGCATCTCAATCCTCCTCCTTCTCCTTTTAGCCAATGTTGTAAGGTGAAAGTATTTGGTATTTCTTTCACCCTATGTAATCCATTTGACCTTAGATTTTTGGAACCACAGAAGTTCTTCCTGATACAATACTTGATAGTATTGTTCAACAAGTTCTAGCTCCAATTAGTGAAGATTATGAGAGTAAATGGTAGCTTGAGATTTTTGGATTCCTTCAATCCTCCCAAGTAGCCATCTTTTCCTTCTAAAAATATTGCCAAATACCTCTCTATTCTTGATACTTGCCTCTTGCTCAAAAAGGGAGATGGTTTAGCCCAAGTTTCCTCCACTATAGACTTAAAATTATCATGAGTAATCTAAGTAGCCATAAACTTAAAAGGTTTACAAGAAGGGTTAAAAGGAGACTTACCTTAAGTAAACATCATCATTGGTGAGTAGTCTGAGTATGTGCGAGGTAGATTTCGAACGACTCCATCTGGAAATGTAGTTCTCCACTCAGTGTTGCACAAAGCTCTATCCAACCTTACCATTGTATTTGCCCATCCTTTCCTATTACTAGACCATGTCAGCCTTGGGCCTACACAGCCCAAATCCATCAGATTGTAGTTGTTGAGTCTTTCATTGAACTTACTGCTTCTCCTTTGATCTTGGTTATGCTTTGATTATTGCTTCCCTGCAGGTTTCATTTCTCATTTTAAGCCAAGGCTCATTCATGGATTGAGCCATAGCTTTTAGTTGTTCCCATAACTTATCTCTCTTATTAGCATCAAGGTTTGCATAAACTACTGATAGTAACCAGTCTTGGTAATCCTGCCTAGAAATTGTTACTATTTTTTGTTGAGATCAAGCCTCTACCACTCTCACATTCACCACATTAAGGTTCTAATTCATCCATATACCCCCACCACGGCCAATGGGATCAACATGTGCTGATGATGTGAACCCCATACAATTTAAAACTATTCTCATTTCTCTAAATTCCACTTTCATCTCCATAAGAACAATTAGATCTGGTTTATGAATTTGAACTAATTCTCTCAAGTTTCTTTTAAACTTCTTGTTACCTGCTCCTTTACAATTCCAAATCAGCAAATCCATGGAAGGTATATCTTAGTTAGGTAAAAGGTTCTGGGGATCAATCGCCAGATATCCCTTTATAGCTTGATGGTTCTGTTCCATTGACCTCGTCAGATTCATTGAAATGTAGTGCTGATCTTTGACTTGTATTCACTTGTCTCCAGGCCTGGATTCTCAAGTTTACTTCTTCGTTCCACCATTCTGAGGTGATAAGGTGAAACACTTCTTTCCTTTGTGTCAAGCACACCAACACTCTGTTCTGGATCAAATTGTGCTTCTCGGTTGGATAGTTCTCCCCTTTCTTCTCTATTCTTATCTGGTGGATCCCTAAACTTGGGTTTATTGAAACCAAGCTTGTTTTGTGTTGTTTGAGGTTGGATGGTAATGTTGTAGGTTGGCTAGTTAGGGCATTAATAATGGTGCTTTGTTTCTAAGTAGCTTAGTTCAAAGCTCCCTGAATTGTCTAGTTCAGAGAAGATGATGTCTCACCTAACCCAGGCTCTACCCCTTGATACCAAATCTCTATGTCAGTGATACCTTTCTTCCCTAGTCTAATCTCCTCTCTCTTCTTGTCCTTTGCCATTTTAAAGCCATTATCATTTCTTCTCTCATATGGCCTCGATCTGTATTTGAAGCCTGTCTCTAACTGGGCCTCACCGTATGGGCCTCTTTCTTTACCTATTTGGGCTTTATGGCCTTTATGTGGTTCACCTTCTTCTGTAAGTATTCCAAATTTGTTACTCTGCTGCATATTGTTTCCCTTTGGTATTATTGGGCCTTTTGGTTTCTTTTTCTGATTATAGACAGTCATTCATAGCCCATACTTATCTTGAATGGGCTCACTCCCTTGTTCTACTACTTTTGGGTTTGGTCCATCTGTAGTTTGGCCTTTCTTTATATGGCTTTCTTCTCTGATCATCTCTTGTTCATGTGTTTTAGCCGTTGGCATAGGTTTTCACTACAACTTTCTCTCCCGTACCTAACCTTACCATAATAAAAGAAAAATGAGTTTAGATGCTCATATTCAACTCCGTAAGTATACTTACCTATGAAAAATTGGGAAACTAATGGCTTTTGGAGATCCATCTTTACACAAACTCTAGCATATTTTCCCCGTGCTGCCATAACTGTGTTGATATCAATCTTCAATGGATTTCTTAATACTTTAGCAATATAGAAGAGGCTTTCTCGTTGTAGTACTCAATGGGTAAGGTAGGCAATGTCACCCATATCACTGTGGTGTCCTCTTCTGTTTCATTTGACTTGAAATCTTGTTGTCATTTCCTCTGTGTAACATAATGATCCTGTTAGAAATGGTTTTGAAAAATATGATTTTTCCTTAACTTTGGTCTATTTTTTAGATGAGACCCATACGCCAAAGTTGGCGGGTCTAAGTGGTAACGCGTTCTATGCTGCGTTATGATTTACGTGGTATATTTGGTTGCTCAAAACCATTATTGGGTGAATGAGAAATTGAAGCCAAAGTGAGCTCCATAGAAATGGAGTTTTTGGTGAAAATTCCTTAAGGTTTGAATAAAAGCTTGACCCACATTGGTTTGGTAGAAAGAATTTTGTGGGTTTATAAGGCATGGGTTTGTAACTTGGAGAGGGGCCCAAAGGGCACCCCAAGTTTGTAGAAGGGAGAGGTTATGGGCAAATTAGGCTAGACCCATTGGACCCAAAAATAAATATACGCGCGCGCGCCACCGCCGTCCGGCCGATCGGGCGGGCTTGGGGCGCGGATGCGTGGTGTGAGGTTGTGTTGGGCTTGTCCGACCCAATACTTATCTTTTTGGGTAAAAAACATTTAATTTTATTCTTCTAAAATTAAATTCTAATTTTTTGGAATTTGAATTTCAGAAATTAAATTCAAAAATCTGTTCGATTTTTGGTTTCAATAATTCGATTGAAATTCTGTACAGGTTTATATCTGTTCGAATTCAAATTTGAACCCAAATAGTTCCGTATCTGTTCAAATTCAAACCCAATTGGTTCAGTACCTGTTCAAACAGGTATGCTACCTGTTTAATTCAAACTGAAAGGGTACAACTGCATCTATAAATAGGCAAGTCTCTCATTTGATTCCGATACAAAAATTTCGTCCCTAATTCTGTCAATACTTTCTGCATTTTGCTGCATACAATTTTCTGTGGGAAAGAGTGCAAACACAAAGTGTGTTCGTTGTGCAAACAATTTGTAGTGATGCTATTGTTTATTGTTGATCATTTTATCTTGGGAGATAGACGTCTACAATCTAAAAGCACCGTGGAGAGGACGAATCTATCTTAAGGACACAGTGTTAAACACTGGACTTGATCAGAAAATTTGTTCAACAAATTAATTTGGTAAGTAATTAATTTATTTTTCTGTTTTAGATTTTGGTTTTGTTTTTGTAACAAAATAAAAATCAGTTTTATTTATTTATTTTATATTCTGGTTTGATTTTTGTAATCAAACTATCTCTCTCATTTCTTTTATTTCTTCTGTATTCCGTTTGTTGTCAAGTACACAAATAGAATTTATTTTTAAATACAGTGAAGATTGTCCAACAATCTTAAGACAGATTTTTTTTTGGTGTCTTCATTGTATTTATTTTTCTGTGTATTCACAAAGTGATATTCTGGTTGGAAAATACAAATAGTAGTAATATATTGTTTGACAAATAGTAGTAATATGTTGTTTATTTTCTTTCACAACTAGTAGTAATATACTAGTATCATTAACAATTGCAGAATATTAATTTGTGTTATAAAAAATTATTGTGGTATTTTATTTTTCTAGTTTTAGTAACAAGAAAAATAAAATTATTTTGTGTTATAATTTATTTTCTGGTTTTAGTAACTAGGAAATTAATTTAGTTTTGGTTTCTTCTGATTTTTTGTAATCAAATATTGTGGCTGCTGAAAGTAGTACTCCAAATCCGATCGTTACACCGACTTCGGTCCCTATCCAGAACCATGTTCAAGTTCCAATAAATCATGGAGAAAAATCAGAAAAATTTAACGGTACTGAGTTTAAGAGATGACAATAGAAAATGTTGTTTTATCTTACAACTCTAAATCTGGCCCGGTTTCTCCATAAAGAGGCTCTAGTACTTAGAGAGGATGAAAGTGATCAGCAAGTTGTTGCCGTTGTAGACGCTTGGAAACGTTCTGATTTTTTGTGGAGAAGCTACATCCTCAATGGCCTTGACAACATGCTGTACAATGTTTACATCCCTCTGAAAACAGCAAAGTAATTGTGGGATTCTTTGGAGAAAAAATACAAGATAGAGGATACCGGCACAAGGAAATTTGTTGTCGGTAAATTTCTAGACTTCGTTATGGTAGACTCCCAAACGATAATTTCTCAAGTTCAAAATTTTCAATTAATTTTGCATGGTATTCATTCTGAAGGTATGTCTCTTAGCGAGTCTTTCTAAGTCCCTGCTTTAGTGGAAAAGTTACCACCGGCTTTGGAAAGATTTCAAAAATTATTTAAAACATAAACGCAAGGAGATGACCATGGATAAATTGATTGTAAGACTAAGAATTGAGGAAGATAACCGAAAGGCTGAAAAGAGAAATGGCAAAAACCCATTGAGTCCAAGGCTAATGTGGCTGAACAAGTGCACAAACCACATAACAAAAAGATGAAGTTTGCTGAAGATGGTCTTAAACAAGGCGACAACAATGGCAATAAGAAGTTCGAAGGTAAATGCTATAACTGTGGCAAGACCAGATATCGGGCTTCTAAGTGCCGCTGCCCTAAGAAGGATTGCGGAAGCACAAGCAAGAAGACCACCAATCAAGCCAATTAGATTACATTTCTGACAGGGTAAATGACATCAACCTCTCTGTTCTGGTGTTTGAGGCTAATTAGGTTAGAAATCCCAAGTAATTGTGGGTTGACCCTGGGGCAACTCGTCACATTTGGGCGGACAAGAAAATGTTCACAACTTACAATGAGGCTACAAATGGTGAACAACTTTTCATGAGAAATTCTTCTACTTCTACTGTGGCTGGACAAGGAAAGGTGATCTTGAAGATGACATCAGGGAAGGAACTTACCCTCAACAACGTACTGCATGTACCAGACATCCGAAAGAATTTAGTTTCTGGTTCTTTGTTAAGTAAAAATGGTTTTAGGCTTGTATTTGAGTCTAATAAATTTGTATTAACAAAGAGTGGTATATATGTTGGTAAGGGATACATGAGTGATAGTCTCTTCAAGTTGAATGTAATGACGATTGTACCAAAACTTACTTTTAATAAGAATAACACATCTTTTACTTATATTCTTGAGTCAAATTTATGGCATGATAAATTAGGACATGTAAATTTTGATGCTTTGCACAAATTAATTGGTTTGGATTATATACCAAAGTTTAAAATTGATCCTAATCACAAATATGAGATTTGGGTATAAGCGAAACTAACTAAGGCTCCATTTAAATCAGTTGAAAGAAAAATCGAACCTCTAGAATTAATTCATACATATGTATGTGATCTTAAATTTGTTCAAACTAGAGGAGGCAAAAAGTATTTCATAACATTATCGATGATCGCATAAGATATTGTTATGTATACTTACTTAGAAGTAAAGATGAAACCTTAGAAATGTTTAAACTCTACAAAACTGAAGTTGAAAATTAACTTGGTAAAACCATTAAAATGGTTAGAAGTGATACGGGTGGTGAATATGATACACCTTTAAATAAATTTTGTACATGACATGGCATTATTCACCAAACTACAATACCCTATTCTCCACAGCGAAATAGAATTGCTTAAAGGAATAATAGAACCCTTAAAGAAATGATAAATGCCATGTTACTAAGTTCAAGTTTACCTCAAAACTTGTGGCGGGAAGCAATATTGTCTGCTAATTATATTCTTAACAGAATACCCCACAAGAAAACCAACAGCACTCTTTACGAATTGTGGAAAGGTCGACCACCTTCCTACAAATACTAAAAAGTGTTGGGGTGTTTGGCAAATGTAGAAGTTCTTGTTCCTAAAAAGACTAAGATAGGACCAAAAATAGTGAATTGTATGTTTATTAGTTATTCTTAGAATAATAGTGCATATCGGTTTCTGACTTATAAATCAGAAATACCTATTATAAATGTGAACACTATTATAGAGTCAAGGAATGCTGTGTTTTTTGAACATGTCTTTCCTTACAAGAAAGGATAGGAATTAAGGTCACAGAAAATAACTTATGATTGTATAAAAGTCAAGAGACTAATGACAATCAAACACAAAAGACTAGTAATGGTCTCAACCAACAGGATTTAACTGATGATGAACCAAGACGAAGTAAGAGAGCAAGAACATCAAAATCTTTTGGTCCAAATTTTCAGCATACCTGTTGGAAAATAAACCTCAAAGCTTTAAGGAAACAATGACAGGTCCTGAAGCACCTTTGTGGAAATAAGTTGTTAATAATGAAATTGAATCCATTATGCAAAATCATATTTGAAAATTGGTGGATCTTCCACCCGGTTCTAAACCTCTTGGATATAAATTGATATTCAAGAGAAAAATGAAAGCAGATGGTTCAATAGATAAGTATAAAGCAAGACTTATGGTAAAAGGTTACAGACAAAAGGAAAGTCTGGACTATTTTGACACATATTCCCCTGTGACAAGAATAACATCTATCTGCATGCTTATTACTATAGCAGCGTTGTATAATTTAAAAATACATCAAATGGATGTTAAGACAGCTTTTTTAAATGGTGATCTAAATGAAGAGATCTATACGAAGCAACCTGAAGGGGTTGTAGTGCTAGGGCAAGAAAAGAAAGTTTGTGAGCTTGTAAAATCTCTTTATGGATTAAAACAAGCGCCTAAGCAATGGCATGAAAAATTTGATCATGTTATGCTTACTAATGGGTTTAAGATAAACGAATGTGACAAGTGTGTCTATGTTAAAAACACTGACCAAGGATATGTCATAGTTTATCCTTATGTGGATGACATACTTATCATTAAAAGCAGTCAAAACATGATCAAATCAACTAAGCAAATGTTGAACAAAAGATTTGATATGAAAGATATAGGGGTCGCAGATGTAATATTAGGAATGAAAATTACTAAAACATCTGACGAATATGTATTATCTCAATCACATTATATTGAGAAAATTCTTGGTAAATTTATCAAGGATGATATGAATGTAGCTAGAACACCTGCAAATATCAGTCTTTATTTATCAAAAAATAAAGGTGATGCGGTGTCTTAGTTAAAATACTCTTAAATCATTGGAAGCCTTATGTACCTAATGAATTGTACTCGTCCTGATATAGCTTATGCTGTCAGTAAATTGTGTAGGTACACGAGTGAGAGGGTGATTTGTGATCTGGAGTTGGGCCGAGGTAACGGCCGAGCAAGTCGAGGGCCAACGATGCGTGGGTCCGAGATGATCGACTTTCTGCCCAGACTTGGGCCGGGAAGAGTTCGGGCTGAGTACGTCACCCCGGACCGGACAGAAACTGCTCGGTAAGGCAGTGCTCGGTCGGACCAGGATGCTCGGTCCGAAGATGGCCAAAGCTCGATCGGCCGAGTGACCGGTGCCCGGAAAGGCATGGTCAGCCAAGGAGACTGTTTGACCGGCAGGGAGGCCGAGCAAAGTATTCGGGCTAGGCTCAGCCGGGATGCCGCCTAGCCCGGTCCTCCGTGCGTTTATCCGGTTAGGCGCTTGAAGTATGAAGCATGGTATGACCGAGGTAGAGCAGCTCGGCTGCCGAGCTCCAGCTGTGAAGTCAGGCAGTTGGGATTAGGTGATGATCGGCAATGTTTACGCTGACAGATGGGATAGTAGAGCCACGTGTCAGGAGACGACTGGGAGTGGATATGGGGCTCAGAAGGTATATAAGCATGTCTGCGCCCCCATACGCAACAGACGAACATCTCTGTAAGGAATTCTTACACTCAAACACCCTCTCCCTTCTCTCTACTCCTCATAAGGTGTGTGCTAACTTGACCGTCGGAGGGTTTTTCCGGCTACACACCGCCGGGTAGCTCACCTTTACTTGCTCGCAGGTGATCGGACATCGACGGAGCTCGGAAGAAAGGAATACGGGCTTGCCGGAATATTTGCTCCCCGTACAATTGGCGCCGTCTGTGGGAAACTTGACAGACAAAACCTTGTCTTCCAGGTTCATCTGATCGCCGTCCATGGCGAACAACGACGAGTTTCCGTTGTCTGCCATCGACGGAGCCACCCCGGAGTACACCCGGAGGAGAGAGGGACCTCCTGCTGTCCATCCAATGGCTGACTTGGGGACGCCCACTGGCGGACAGTCAGGAGACGCGCGGGACAAGCGCGGACGAAGTCATGGACATTCGCGGAGTCCAGATGGTCATCGGCGGAGGAGAGACTCACACGCCAAACGTCTGGAAGATAAGTTGCGGGATCAAGACGCTGTCATCCGGCGAATGGTTGAGCGCACCCCCTCCCGCCGTTCAGGCGATCAGAGTCAGCGACGTACTTAGTCCATATCTATTACCAGGAGTTACCAGGTTGGTGATTCCGACGTACATGCAGAAAGGTCTAGCGCGCAAGACAGCACCTACAAACCCTCACGTCCGGCGACGACGTCGAGGTACTCTTATTCTGCTCAGTCAGAGGACCTACGGGCAGTGTTAAGGGATCGGGCTCGCCGGCGCGAAGCTCAGAGAATACCAGCTTTCCAGCGGCTCTCCTACGGGGTTCACGCCAGCGAGGAGGTCGGAATGCCTCCACCCCGCCAAGCAGTGCCAATATTTGAAGATACAGACCTGGCCAGGCTGAGTGCCACCCCTTTTTCCCTAGAAATAGAAACAACACCGCTTCCGGCAGGCTTCCACCAGCCTAAGTTCACGCTCTACGACGGCAAAACCGATCCTTATATGCATGTGAGCCACTTCCGACAGGTCATGGCCGGACATAGGCGAAATGACGGACTTATGTGCCTAATCTTCCCGTCCAGTTTAGGTGAGCTGGGCTTAAAGTGGTTTGAGAGGTTGCCGGAAGGGAGCATCCGACGGTGGCATCAGTTGGCCGAAGCATTTGTTACACGCTTCAAAACCAACACAAAAACACCAAAGGAAGTCGATCACTTGCTGAGTGTCAAGATGGAACCGTGAGACACACTGAAGGCATACAATTCAAGGTATTGGGAAACCTTCAACGAGATCCTGGATTGCCCGGTCAATCTTGCAATCACGCAATATAAGCGTGGTCTCCCGGTCGGACATAGACTGCGGGACTCGCTTACCATGCACCAGCCGACCTCCATGGGCCAGCTCATGCAGCGCATCAATGAGCACATCCGAGTAGAGGATGATGCGTCAGCTTCCACCGTGAAGGCCACTCCGGTCGGAACAGACAAGAAGACAGCAGGCAAAGTGCACGCAGTCGGCCAAGAGTCCAGCCGCTCAAATGACCGAGCAGAGAAATCAGACCGAGGTTCAAATCGTAAAAACCGGGGTAGAGGACGTTGGAACGACCGGGATGATTACCCCCGAGATGACGTTGAGGACGCAAACAGAAGAATGAAGGCGAGGACTGGCATAACCACGGTCTTCAAGATTCCAATCTATCGCATACTTAGTGAAATCCGAGACGAGGAGTATGTCCGGTTTCCTGCTAAGTTGGGCGATGGACAAAAGGGCTACAATCCGCGGTATCGTTATACGTTTCACCGGGAGAGGGGCCACCGGACTGAGGATTGTTTGCCTTTGCGACAACACTTGGAAGAACTGGTTGCGGCCGGGCATCTGGACCTTTACATTGATGGCGGCGTGAAATCGAATCAGGCTCCGGTCGATCCCAAGGGACAGGATGACCGAGATGCACCACCACAAGGAGTTATTAATGTCATCCACGGCATCGTGGAATCGGAGCGTGTTTGTGAACTCCGGGGCATGATCAAGAAGGCAGAGCATATGAGGGAAGTTTTGTCGGTACAGCCTGCCATCAAAAGGGGGAAGACAGAAGAGAAAGACGTGATTAGTTTCACCTCAAGGGATTCAGAGCGTATCCAGACGCCGCACAACGATGCTCTTGTAGTAACACTACGCGTCAAAGAATTTGATGTTAGGCGGATCTTGATCGATCAGGGAAGCTCGGTCGAGATCATGTATTATGACGCGTTCAAACAGCTCAAACTCCGTGAGACAGACTTGGCTCCGGCCACTTCGCCACTGGTTGGATTTAACTCGCAGCCGGAGTGGCCATTGGGAAAGATTATCCTGCCGGTCAAAGCGGGATCCGTGGTCAAGCAAGTGGAGTTTTGGGTGCTACAAGTGCCTTCAACGTACAACCTTATCCTTGGAAGAGGATGGCTTCACGCCATGCAAGCCGTAGCATCGACCTACCACCAGGTGATGAGATTCCCCTCGGCTATGGGGGCAATCGAGGAGATTTGGGGTGATCAGGTCATGTCCAAGCAATGCTTCGTGGCGGTCAACGGGAGCCGGGCTGCCAAAGGATTCGTTCAAATGATCGAGGGACCGGAGGACCAGAGTGTCTTGGATGATGTTGGCACCAAAGCCGAAGACAAGGCTGTTGAAGAATTGATTGAGGTGCGGATTGATGCCGAGCAGCCGAACAGATTCTTCTTGCTCGGTTCAAGTCTCTCGGCCATGGAGAGAACCGACATGATTGAGTTTTTGATGGCGAATATCGAAGTCTTTGCATGGTCGCCCTACGACATGCCTGGCCTTGACCCAAGTTTTATCTGCCATCACCTCAATGTCTTCCCTGGAGCAAAGCCAGTCATCCAGCGAACAAGGAGATCGGCGCTGCATCACGCCGAAGTAGTAGCAGAGGAGGTAAAGAACTTGCTTGAGGCACGAGCAATACAGGAAGTGCACTACCCTCGGTGGATTTCCAACACGGTAGTGGTGCCTAAGAAGAATGGAAAGTGGCGAGTTTGTGTCGACTACAAGACAGTCAACCGAGCTTGTCCAAAAGACAGCTTCCCTTTGCCGCGCATTGACCAGCTAGTGGATTTGACGGCTGGACACAATCGACTCAGTTTCTTGGATGCATACCGCGGCTATCACCAGATTGCCATGCATGGGCCCGACCAAGAGATCACCTCTTTCACAACTCCAAGGGGACTCTTCTGCTATCGAGTTATGCCCTTTGGTTTGAAAAACGCCGGTGCAACCTTTCAGAGGATGGTGACCAAAATGTTTGCTCCTTTGCTCGGCCGGACAATGGAGGCTAACATCGATGATATGGTGGTAAAGAGCCGACATGAGGCAAACCATTTGTCCGACTTAGCCGAGATGTTCGCCATTCTGAAGAAGCACAAGTTGCGCTTGAACGCCTCGAAGTGTGCCTTTGGCGTGGGATCCGGGAAATTTTTGGGATTCTTAGTCACGAACCGAGGCATCGAAGCAGACCCTACTCAGATCAGAGCCGTGCAAGAGTTGAAGCAGCCCAGCTCGGCTAAGGACGTGCAGCATCTGGCCGGGATGGCCGCCGCGCTTAATCGATTTATAAGCCGGTCATCAGATCGCTGCCGCCCTTTCTTTCAAGCATTGAAGTCAAAGTTCTCATGGGATGACGAGTGTGACCGAGCTTTGGCCGAGCTCAAGGATTATTTGTCTTCTCCGCCGCTGTTGGTTACACCAGGGCCAGGTGAGGAACTCTACCTTTACCTTGCCGTCTCCCAGCACGCAGTAAGTGCGGTGTTAGTCCGGGCTGAAGGAATCAAGCACCTCCCAATTTTTTACATATGTAAGACCTTGCTGCCGGCTGAGACGAGGTACTTGCCGCTGGAAAAGCTTGCGTTGGCACTGATGATGGCTTCGAGGAAATTGGCACATTATTTTCACGCCCATACCATCGTCGTACTGACCGAGTTTCCCCTCAAGGCCTTGTTTGAACGCGCAGACTTTTCAGGCCGAATTTTAAAATGGGCGGTCGAGTTGGGACAGTTCGATGTGAAGTTCCAGCCGCGCACCGCAATCAAAGCCCAAACCTTGGCCGATTTTGTTGTCGAGTTCTCACCTGGCACTCATCCGGTATGCCCGGTCGACATTGCCGAGGCAGATGATGAGACGCACGCAATGCCAACCGAGGAACAACCAGTTGAAGAAGGTAGCGTCGCGGAGTTAGCGCGCACCATCGAAGTTCCCTCAGTTTGCACGGTCATACCACCCGGCGATGCGATGACGAAGTTGTGTATTACCAACCCATCCACTCTGTCCGGTACCGCATCACCAAGGGGGGAAGGAATGGTTCCAGACAGCTTAGAACCTGCGGCCGGCTTCACACCGCAACCTGATGATTCGCCTACGGACTTGAGCATTACAGACCAACTTGCTGAGTCCGGTGTCGAATCACCAAGGGGCACTGAATTCGAACCGGTCAACACCAAACTTGACACCGCACAGCCGAGCAGTTGTGATCCCACTGCCCTTCGCAACTCTCAGGACCCATCTGACTGCTGGAAGCTTTTTGTGGGGGACATGTGGAAGCTTTTTGTTGATGGAGCGTCCAACCGCCATGGTGCCGGCCTAGGTATTGTTCTTATATCCCCGGATGGCCTAACCATTGAGCATTCTATCACACTTGGCTTCCCGGCGTCTAACAACGAGGCTGAGTACGAGGCGCTTCTCGCCGGGCTCAAGAGCGCAATTCAAATGAAGGCTGCCGAGCTCCTGGTATACAGTGATTCCCAGCTTGTGGTTAACCAAGTTTCGGGGATTTATGAAGCGAAGGACGATAGGATGGCGAAGTACCAAGCTCTGGTCAGGGACCATATCAAGCAGTTTGAGGCAATCAGAGTCCAACGGATTGGCCGGGAAGAAAACAGCCAAGCTGATGAACTTGCCGGCCTCGCTTCCATGGTAGATAGTACGTCTCCAAACCCCCTGTTGATTGACTTTCTTCCGCGGCCGAGCATTGAAAACGCCGGGCAGACGGATGTACTCTGCGCCGAGCTAGGTCCTTCATGGATGGACCCCTTGATCTTGTTCCTCAGAGACCGGACTCTTCCAACAGACAAGAAAGAAGCACACAAAATCCGGGTGAAGTCAGAGCAGTTTTGGCTCTTTCCATCTGGCGCGTTGTATAAGAAGTCCTTCACCGGTCCTTATCTCAAGTGCGTGCACCCAAATAGTGTGGAGGCCTTCTTGTTCGAAATTCATGAAGGCATTTGTGGCAGCCACATAGGGGGCAGGTCCTTGGCCTACCGGGCTATTTCGCAGGGATACCGGTGGCCGTGCATGCAGGTCGACGCGCAAAAATATGTCTGTAAGTGCGAAAAATGCCAGAAATTCGCTCATCAGATCCACCAGCCTGCCAGGAAACTTCTTCCCCTCACCAGTCCTTGGCCTTTCACCATGTGGGGGCTAGATATAGTGGGACCACTGCCAACAGCACCGGGCAACCGGAAATTCTTCATCGCGGCCACAGATTACTTCACAAAGTGGGTTGAAGCTGAGCCCTTGGCAACCATCAAAGAGAAAGACGTGAAGCGATTTGTCTAGCAGAACGTGGTCACGCGGTTTGGCGTCCCCAAGATTTTGATCTCTGACAACGGCACCCAGTTTGACGGTTGCCTATTCAGAGGATTTTGTGAAGATCTGAAGATAGAATTCTATAACTCCACCCCGGCCTACCCGCAGTCCAATGGTCAAGCCAAAGCATCGAACAAGACTATACTGGATGGATTGAAGAAACGGCTGGAAAAGGCCAAGGGAAAGTGGGCTGAGGAATTGCCCAGTGTACTTTGGGCATACCGAACAACCCCGCGACGTTCAATCGGGGAAACTCCATTTGCTTTGGCTTACGGCATGGAGGCGGTCATACCCTTGGAAGTTGAAATGCCCACCCTCAGAACCGAGAGTTTTGAGCCCGAGCTAAATGCCGAGGCTATTGCCTTGGAGCTGGACCTAGCGGAAGAGCGCCGGGAGAAAGCCCTCATCCATGTGGCCGCCTACCAACAAGAGCTCTCCAAGAAGTATAACAAGACGGTGCACCCCAGACCGTTCAAAGTTGGAGATTGGGTTTTGAGGAAGATTATGGGCAACACCCTGGTGCCAGGGGAAGGCAAACTAGGGGCCAATTGGGAAGGACCCTACAAGATCACTGGTCTGGCTGGCAAGGGGGCTTACCACTTGGAGGATCTAGAGGGAAGAGCCATACCCCGGCCATGGAATGCGGCCAACTTGAAACTGTATTATTTTTAAGCTTTTACTTTCCTCTTTTTGTAAAGAAATTTTTTGTCTTGCAAAGCAGAATGTAATTCTTTTTGTCAAAATTATAGAAGTAATTTTGCTTTAGCACATGGATTATTGTTTTAATGTTAAGAACCGAGATGATGTACTCCGGTTGGAAGAGTTGGTGTCTTGTCCAACTTAGGATTCCCAACCGAGATGATGTACTCCGGTTGGAAGAGTTGGTGTCTTGTCCAACTTAGGATTCCCAACCAAGATGACGTACTCCGGTTGGAAGAGTTGGTGTCTTGCCCAACTTAGGATTCCCAACCGAGATGATGTACTCCGGTTGGAAGAGTTGGTGTCTTGTCCAACTTAGGATTCCCAACCGAGATGATGTACTCCGGTTGGAAGAGTTGGTGTCTTGCCCAACTTAGGATTCCCAACCGAGATGATGTACTCCGGTTGGAAGAGTTGGTGTCTTGCCCAACTTAGGATTCCCAACCGAGATGACGTACTCCGGTTGGAAGAGTTGGTGTCTTGCCCAACTTAGGATTCCCAACCGAGATGATGTACTCCGGTTGGAAGAGTTGGTGTTTTGTCCAACTTCGGATGACCAACCGAGCTGATATATTCCGGTTGGAAGAGTTGGTGTTTTGTCCAACTTGGGATTCCCAACCGAGATGATGTACCCCGGTTGGAAGTGTTGATTTGTTCGACTTTGTTACAGCCGAGGTGGCTATTTCGGTTCATGAATTGGTCTTGTTCTGCTGAAGTGCTTCGACCGTGTTATGTATTCCGGTCGACAAAGTGTTCAAATGATGAGTTTTACCGAGATGATTTGCCGAAGACAGAACTGATTACAACCGTGCAGACACTTACAAAAATTCGAATTTTTCATTGATAAGAAATTCATTACAAACGGAGGGGACAGAGCCCGGTTACATTAAAAGAGTTGGAAGCAAAAAAACAAAAACAAGGAAAAAGAACACTAAACTAGGGGGGAGAGATTGGTGAACTCGTCTTCGCCGGCATCAAGGTTGACGGTAGGGCTGACTTCTTGGGCACCGGGCTCAGCACTGCCGGGCTGTTCTGGCACTTCGGCCTCCTCTGCCTCCGAATCTGTGTCGTCCTCTCCATCTTCAAGTCCCTCCTCGGCCTCCGCTTGCAGAGCGCTGAATACGTCGTTTGCGTATGGCACAAGGTAGACCGGTAGAGAAGCTGAAGGAGGGTTGGCAAATACGTCGGTGTCAGAGCCTTGGCCGAGGTGTTCGCAGGCGGACTTCCAACCGGCCTTGAAGTAGATGTCTTGTGTTGCAAAGACCTGCTTCTTGTAGCTCTGCTCGGCCTCGTTGAACCCGGCGTTGTTGGCAGCCCGGCAAGCCTTCCTCTTCGTCTTCTTCAAGGTGTCAACCTCGGCCTGGAGCTCACTTTGTTTTTTCTCGGCTGCGTTCAGCTGACCGAGCAGTCTGTTATTGTCAGCGTTTGCTATCTGGAGGGAAGCCTTAGCCCGGCCGAGCTCGGCTTGAAGGCTCTCTACCTGGCTGGCTGTGTCGTTTGCCTTTTGCCTAAGCCGGTGGATGCGCTCCAAAACCAGGTGTTGTTTTTGAATGGCCTGCAAAAAAAAAAAAAAAAAAAAACAACAAACAAAGTTTATTAGAAGCGGAACCGGGCAAACACTTGGGAAATTTTCAGGGTTGCATTGACTTACCCTGGCCATGGACTTCACGGATGACTTGACCAACCGAGTGTCAGGAACGTGGTCACTGCCGACCACGTCGCTCCGTAGTAGGAATGCTTTGGACAGATCAAAGGCGAGTAGATGCTCTTTGTCAGCCTTGATCGAGGCAGTTGTCGGGATGTCCTGACCCCGGTGTTTCAACTGTGGACGCCAGGCCGGTACTGGGGCGGGGGCGTCAGTCGGATGCTCGGTAGTTAGCTCGGCGACTAACTCGGCGGATGGGTCTGCCCGAGCCCTTTTCCCGGCCCGCCGTGCAGAGGGTTCTCGGCTGGATTGACCGGTCGGTTGAGAGGCAAGGGCGACCACAGCGCCACTGGATTGACCGGCGACGGGTGAGCGAGTTGCAACGCTCGGCAGCTCGGCAGATGTGGCGGTGAGTAGGTTCTTGATTCTGCTGCGCTTGGCCATCTCTTGTTCCTCGGTCAGGCGAACGAGGGGTACGTCTGGCAGAGTAGGATCCGGTGGAGGTGTTGGAGCTCGGAGGAAGTCGGTGACCTTACTCCGGCGGGGAGCAGAGTATCTATATGTGGGACTGTAGCCGAGGAGTTGGTTACAATCTCGGTCGCGGTAGCGAAGCGCGGTCCTGATCGCCTCTACGTTGGGGAAATTGTAGTTGGCTTGCAAGGCTTGGATGGCTGCAAAAGAAACAAGAGAATCATTAGTCTACAGAAACGTCAAGTGTATAAACCGAGATAATTTGCACGGCTTACATGTGCTCCCAAAATTTTTGCTAATCATCCAGCCCGGTACCTCGGCTGTCTCGTAGTTACCAGACACCCAGAAGAAATCATCGTCATGGAGATCCTTGTCTGGTGTGCCGGTCACGATTTTCTCTCTGCCCGATCTAATCTTGAGGTAATAGGCGAGACCGTCGCCGGTGTGGCCCATGGTATATTGGCGTAGGACCTCGGCTAGACCTAGGCTAATGCCTAACCGGTTGTTTAGTTCATGAACGCCATTTATTATCCGGTAAGTGTTGGTGGACACTTGGGTTGGTGTTAGCCCGGTTCGGCGCAAGAACTCGGTAATAAGCGGATTAAGTGGGAAACGAAGTCCCCCTTCGACAATGGACAGCACGGTGAAGGGGCATTCCTCCCTACCCCAAGGCGTGGTCTCTTCTTCGGCCAGCTCGAGATGGACATCGGCCGAGACGCCGTACTCCTCTCTGAAAGCGGCTAGCGCGGCCGAAGTATCCACTAGGAAGCGGAATTTCCCCATTTGTGGCCGACTTACTATAGCCCGGTTGATGGGTTGGGCACGGTGGTAATTGGCTGCAGCTCGGTCCTGAGAGGTTCAGGAATGACAGTGGTCCCCTTGGACTCTGCAGGAAAAGGATGGCAAGTGTAAGTGAGCGCGGTTTCGCAACAGGAGCTAGACTTCAACTCGGTCAGTAAGGGTGCCAAACCACCTCGGTTGTCTAATTGAGGAGCTCTGTCGCCCAAGCAGACCGGGTGTTAGCCCGGTTGAGCGACCAAGTCCTTTGGTTATCTCGGTTTTTGCTGTGGTTGAAACAAACATGTTGTTTGCCCGGTTTGGTTGGTTTTTCGGATCAAAAGAAGGCCCAGAGCCCGGTTCACCCCAGTTCTTCAGCGTTCTTCAGGAAGATGAAGAACACCAAGAACAGTGGGAGGTTTGGGACGTTTTCTATGGTCTATGCCCTAGAAGCTACGTTTTTGTGCCCTAATGTGTGTAATATAAAAGAAAATGGCAACAGAATAAAGGTAGAATGACTTACCAGAGAAGGGCTGATGGTGTTCTTCCTAAACACGAAGAATGGCAGAATGGCAGAAGAGGCGAGGTCGAGAATGCTGGAGTTCTGAGGTATTATCGAAGTGGCAGTAGGAGTTGGAGTTTGGGGGAGGTCTTGTATGTATAAGGAGGAAAGAGACCGCCCAAATTCAAATTCTGGCAAAAACGGCGGGTTGGCTGCCCGATGACCAATGGCAGGCTGCCACGTGTCCCCATTTATGGCTGCGTCAGGACTGAAGCGACGGGTTGAAAAGACGAAGAGCCAACCGAGCTACTTTCGACGAAGAGGAGGTCAGCCGGGGAATACAACCGGTCAAGACTGCAGACTACGTCGACTAGCCCGGTCGAGGCTTGGCGTCTTAAAGACCGGAGAAATGTTATCTCGGTCGAAGTGAGTAATCCCAGTCACGCTTCCGCAGACGGAATTAAGGGGCAATTGAGAGGGTGATTTGTGATCTGGAGTTGGGCCGAGGTAACGGCCGAGCAAGTTGAGGGCCCAACGATGCGTGGGTCCGAGATGATCGACTTTCTGCCCAGACTTGGGCCGGGCAGAGTTCGGGCTGAGTACGTCACCCCGGACCGGACAGAAACTGCTCGGTAAGGCAGTGCTCGGTCGGACCAGGATGCTCGGTCTGAAGATGGCCAAAGCTCGATCGGCCAAGTGACCGGTGCCCGGAAAGGCATGGTCAGCCAAGGAGACTGTTTGACCGGCAGGGAGGCCGAGCAAAGTATTCGGGCTAGGCTCAGCCGGGATGCCGCCTAGCCCGGTCCTCCGTGCGTTTATCCGGTTAGGCGCTTGAAGTATGAAGCATGGTATGACCGAGGTAGAGCAGCTCGGCTGCCGAGCTCCAGCTGTGAAGTCAGGCAGTTGGGATTAGGTGATGATCGGCAATGTTTACGCTGACAGATGGGATAGTAGAGCCACGTGTCAGGAGACGACTGGGAGTGGATATGGGGCTCAGAAGGTATATAAGCATGTTTGCGCCCCCATACGCAACAGACGAACATCTCTGTAAGGAATTCTTACACTCAAACACCCTCTCCCTTCTCTCTACTCCTCATAAGGTGTGTGCTAACTTGACCGTCGGAGGGTTTTTCCGGCCACACACCGCCGGGTAGCTCACCTTTACTTGCTCGCAGGTGATCGGACATCGACGGAGCTCGGAAGAAAGGAATACGGGCTTGCCAGAATATTTGCTCCCCGTACAACGAGTAACTCCGGAGAAGACCATTGGAAAGTGATCATTCAGGTTCTTAGATATCTAAGATTTACCCGTGATCATGGTTTGAACTTTACTCGATATACAGCAGTACTCGAAGGTTATTGTGATGCCAATTGGATATCGAATACTAAAGATTCAAAATCCACTAGTGATATGTCTTTACTCTGGGAGGCTCTGCTGTTTCTTGGAAATCCACGAAACAAACATGCATCGTACGATCCACAATGGAATCTAAGTTCATTACTTTAGACAAAGCAGGAGAAGAAGCAGAATGGCTTCGTCACTTCTTAGAAGGCATTCCAATGAGGCCAAAACCTGTGTCAGCTATTTACATTCATTGTGATAGTCAATCTGCAATAGACAGGGCACAGAATCATATATATAATGGTAAGTCATGGCATATTTGTCGTCGACATAATGTCGTAAGGCAATTGCTCTCAAATGGAATAATCTCAATAGATTATATAAAATCTAAAGAGAATATTGCAGATCCGTTAACATAAAGTTTGACAAAAGAACAAGTGTATAGTTCATCGAAGAGGATGAGATGAAAGCTTATTATATAAGAGTCATCATAATGGTAACCCTACTTATATGATTGGAGATCCCAAGAACTAAGTTCAAAGGGACAACTAAGTTATGTGTGGCTTACTAGAAATCACCTAGGGATTTAAAATTGCCTACCCATTCCTATGGTGAGAGTGATATCTCCAATATATGTTGTATGCAGGGGTTTAAGGATAAGCTTTGTTTTTAATAATTACTTATATCTTGATTTAGGTATAAAATCAAGACGAGTATAAAAGATACTCACAATAAGAATCACCTATATGAGTATCGAACTAGAACCAGTTCTGTGAGAATGAAGAGGCTAAATTCTCTAGAAGCACTCATGAACAACCAGGAGCGTTCAAGGCCAAAATGAACACAACCGTGAGAACCACGATGTGTCAAAAGATATTTTGTGTGAAATCTATTTTCTCGGCTTACATAAACGGCTGAACAATTCAAGGCATTGTGTTCATTGGTTAGCTAGTAAGTCCGATAGATTATCACTAGGGAAGGTTCAAGGCCGAAAGCTGTGACAACCCTCACCTCCGATTAGTGCTAATCTATGATTAATCATGATAAGTAATTGATTAAGCTGAAATTCTGAACTGATTGCCTGAGTGTATCGGTTTAAATGCATTTCTATCTGTTTGATTTCTGAATGATCTGTTCGTGTTTTAATTTCGAACTATAAATTGAAGGCCTTATCGGCGACTGAATCAGAAATTGATTAGTGTTTTATGCTAATTAAAATTTATGTGATTTTATGGTAGGTTTAATTAAAATTGGTTTTGGGATGATTAAATCAGCATTGTTAATGTTAAATCATTGAACTTAATTATTTAACTTATTGCCATTGAGTGGGCCTTCCTCAAATTCATTATTGAGACTTAATTTATGCACTTTGATACACCTTTCTTCAGCCACTTTCTAGGCCTAACCGTGAGAAAGAGAGAGGGAGATAGGAGAAAATTGAATTCATCTAGAATTCTTACTTGAATTTAGAAGACTTGAGCAGGAGATTGCAAAATTGGGCTTCCATACCTTAAAATTCAAGACCTAGGTAGGATATTCATCCTTTGGTTTATGTATTTAAGTTGTTACATGCTTGGTCCATGGTAAAATTGGTGATTAGAGTCTAGAATTGGCTCAAAGTGTTGTATTGAGTAGCTATGGTTGCATGCATGTCCATGTCATTGAGTTTTAAGGTCTTTTCTATGAAAATTTCTACATGCATGATCATGTTTTTGTTATAGTCCATGAATTCACCTTGATTTTGAGCTCAATCTTACTTTTGGTCATGTTTTAGAGCATTGGAATTCATGTGAACTCATACATGTTAAGTTCTTGCATTGTTCTTGAAGTTCTTTGAAATTGTGTTCAATTGACTTACCCTTGGGCTTTAATTTTACAAATTGATCTTCAAAACATGTTATATTGTTGGTTTTCAAGTGCTTTCCAGAAAATTGGTCCAAAAGGTTGAGTTTTGAGGTGTTGAATACTTGGTTTGAGCTTGGGAGGCAAATCTGGAAATTCCAGATTTTGGCTTCCTCGCTCGAGTGAAGGATTTCACGCTCGAGCGACCATCTTTCATTCAGAGCTCCGCTCGAGCGATGAAATGCTTGATCGAGAGTAGATTGCAAGCTCTCAGGTTTTTGTGCACGCAGACGCACGCTCAAACGACGAGACCTACGCTCGAGCGAGTATCGAGCGAGGATTTTCAACACCCAGTACTTTTGCATTTTTACAGACCGCTCGAGCGACCCTTCTGTTTTGGTAATCTCACTCGAGCGAAGAAAACCACGCTCGAGCAAGACCCCTGTTTCAGCAAAATTTTAAAAAGTGTTTGAAAGTGTAACTTTTGCATCGTCATCCCATCCTAAGCATTCCTAGGCCATGTTTAAGGCATCTTAATAAGGATAATGTTATAGAACCACACCAAGTCATGTTAGGGGCTAAGTTATCAATCCCGAGTGTGTGTTCGTTCTGCAACTGTAGGGTTGGCATCTGAGGACGCTCGTTAGCTTGTCTATAGCCCAGCATTCTGTGAGTAACAATGTTGTAAAGATACGTTCAATTATATCTATTTTTGAACGATTGACTATACTGTTTTCTGAAATGATAATGCTTACTGAATGAATGTTTGTCCTATTTTTATGAACTGTACTCATGGCATCCATAGCAACTTAATGTTACTGTACTGTTACTGTTACTGCTACTGTTACAGAGATCTTTGTCGGTTCCAATGATTGGAGCTACTATTGTTCACTGTTATGATGGCCATCAACTGACTGTTTGGTTTATTAAGACCTACTGTACTGTTTTGCTATTGGATGTACCACATATGACTGCTTTGGTTTCTAAATGACTAATATGACTGTTTAATTAATGAAAGGACATTTATTCTTAACCTCTTTACACAGTTGTTATTCACTAGGCTTTAGCTCACTGTTTATATTTATATGTAGGTGTCTAGGCATCGGACCGAAGCTAGGAGCGTCGGGTTAGCTTTTGTTTTGTCAAGCCAACCACTATGCCTCACTTCGAGGTTCCAAATCTGTCAAGCCAAGGCTATTTTTGAGGTGTCTCAGTTTCACCCTTCTGTCTCTATTTGTAATGAATGTTTTAGACTTGACTGTACAGTTACGTTGGAGGGACTCGATCCCTAACCTGGATGTTATGTGCACTCGTTATGTAAATGTGTTTTGGTTATGTATATGAATATGTTTAGAAAAGTCTTTTTGCATTCAGGTTTTCACAGCTCATTGGACATTTTTTATTTACTGTTTTGGCTTCCGCCAGCCCCTCTACTCTGTATTATTGTCATTACTGTAAACCAAGCCTTTGGTAATCACGGATTACTGGCCAGTTGCGATGCTAAACCCACAGGGCGAGTTTGGGTCGTAACAAAAGCTACCTATCCTAATGCAAGATATTTTCGATTTATACTCTTTCGACAAATTCTGCATATTGTTGCATTTCTGTTGTCATCAAATTCCATTCATGTGGGGGATTGTTAGAAATGGTTTTGGAAAATATGATTTTTCCTTAACTTTGGTCTATTTTTTAGGTGGAACCCATACGCCAAAGTTGGCAGGTCTAAGTGGTAACACATTCTATGCCGCGTTGTGATTCACGTGGTATATTTGGTTGCTCAAAACCATTATCGAGTGAATGGGAAATTGAAGCCAAAGTGAGCTCTATAGAAATAGAGTTTTTGGTGAAAATTCCTTAAGGTTTGAATAAAGGCTTGTCCCACATTGGTTTGGTGGAAAGAATTTTGTGGGTTTATAAGGCATGGGTTTGTAACTTAGGGAGGGCCCCAAGGGGCATCTCAAGTTTGTAGAAGGGAGAGGTTATGGGCAAATTGGACTAGACCCATTGGACCCAAAAATAAATACACGCGCGCGCACCGCCGTCACCGCTGTCCGGCTTGTCAAACGGGCTGGGGGCGGTCGCGGGTGCGTGGTGTGAGGTTGGGTTGGTCTTGTCCGGCCCAATACTTATCTTTTTGGGCAAAAAATATTTGAATTTTATTCTTCTAAAATTAAATTCTAATTTTTTAGAATTTGAATTTCGAAAATTAAATTCAAAAATCTGTGCGGTTTTTGGTTTCAATAATTCAGTTGGAATTTTGTATAGGTTTATATCTATCCGAATTCAAATTTGAACCCAAACAGTTTCATATCTGTTCAAATTCAAACCCAACAGGTTCAGTACATGTTCAAACAGGTATGCTACCTATTTAATTCAAACTAAAAGGGTACCACTGCATCTATAAATAGGTAGGTCTCTCATTTGATTCCGACACAAAATTTTCGTCCCTAATTCTGTCAATACTCTCTGCATTTTGCTGCATACAATTTTCTGTGAGAAATAGTGCAAACACAAAGTGTGTTTGTTGTGCAAACAATTTGTAATGCTGTTATTGTTTGCTGTTGATCATTTTATCCTGGGAGATAAATGTCCACAATCTGAAAGCACCATGGAGAGGACGAATCTGTCTTAAGGACACAATGTTAAACACTGGACTTGATCAGAAAATTTTTTCAACAAATTAATTTGGTAAGTAATTAATTTATTTTTCTGTTTCAGATTTTGATTTTGTTTTTGTAACAAAATAAAAATCTGTTTTATTTATTTATTTTATATTCTGGTTTGATTTTTGTAATCAAACCATCTCTCTCATTTCTTTTATTTCTTCTGTATTCCGTTTGTTGTCAAGTACACAAACAGAATTTATTTTTAAATACAGTGAAGATCGTCCAACAGATCCAAGGATGGATCTAGGGGGGCTGGGGGAGCGGCTGCGCCCCCAAAAGTTTGAAAAATATCATACATTATTGTAGAAATTTTAAAATAATTTAAAATTATAAGAGTTCGCACCTCCAAATTATTTTTAGATAATTTCAAAATTATATGGAGTAGCCCCCCCAATTACAGTTGATTCTTAGTTACAAGAATTAAACAATAGGTTTAAGGAAGATGTAATGGAATTGCTTGTTCTTAGCTCAGCTTTGGATCTTAGAGATGATTATAGATCATTCAAAATTGAAGATATTTGTAATCTTGCAAATAAATTTTATCCCATAGATTTCACCGAGCAAGAAAAATTGCATTTGAAGTGTCAGTTGAAAAACTATAAGCTTGATATTTCCATACTTCCCGAGTTTTAGAAGCTGTCAATCATTTCTGAGTTGTGTCTAATGTTGGCAAAAACAAAAAAGTCAACAAGTTATCCTCTTATTGATAGATTGATTCGTCTTGTGTTGACTTTACTTGTTTCAACTGCTACATCAGAACGTGCATTTTCAGCTATGAAACTCGATAAGTCTAAATTACGCAATAGGATGGAAGATGGTTTTCTGGCTAGTTACTTCATTACGTACATTGAAAAAGACAGTGCTCGAGGGTTTGATGTAGACTCTATCATTCATGCTTTTGATATTATGAAAATGCGTCGAGCTTAATTGAAGATGCCTAATTTTAGTAAATAAATGCATGTAGAAATAGTTACTACTTTTTGTAAGTGAATATGGGCAAAAAAATATTCTCAATTGTATGATCATCTTTTTGTACTCAATTATGTTGATAAGGAATATATAGTTCAATATTTTATCGTAACATTATTGATTTTTTTTCATGTTAGTTAGAGGCTAAACGTACTTTGGCACCCCCAAAATCATAATCTTAGATCCGTCCCTGAACAGATCCGTCATTATCCATGGTCCTCCAGTGAATACCTTCGTGTAATCATCTATCAAGTCAAGCTTGACAATAAAGAAGCCATTCCGTATATCAAGGGCTTCAAAATCAGCTTGGAGTAGGGGTGGGCGCGGGTCGGTTGCGGCTACGGAACCTCTAATCCGCCATCTGTCCACCAAATTGACGGATTGAAAAAAATGAATCCGCATCCGTCCGCCAATCCGACGAATGTGGATTGAGTGGATTGGCAGTTTCACGGATGGATGCGAATCGGTTTGGCAGTTTAAAATTTTATAAATTTTCAACATAATTCAACTTGTGCACTTCCTCAAACAAAAAAACAAAAAAAACAAAAAAAAGAAAGTATTACAGTCAAAGACTTAAAAAAGTATTACAATCACTGTATATCTCATCCAAAGAAAGAAAATTTGAAACTTTAGAATATTACAATCACTACATGCCTCATCCACATATTACAATCACAGCGTGATTCATCCACATATAGTATTACAATTTGTGGTTCTTAAAATATAAAAATAATTCAAACAACCAAAACCATGAACAAAGCAATAGTAGAGATCGTATGTCTCTGTATTGTTACATCTATATATGTTTTGAAAACAAAAACCAACCAGTATATATCATATTTTCTATTTATTATTTTTAGAGTTAGATTTAAAAACTAAAAAATATAGATAAATAATATGTTTATTTTTTTCAATTCAAAAAATATATTGAAGTTGAAAACTTTTTTTTCAACAAAATATTTTAACTCTTTTTCAATTGAAAATACAAACAACATATTTAAACAAATTGAAAATATAAAGTCTTATAAATTAATAGGGGTGCTCACGGTTTGGCGGTTCGGTTGCGGCCAAAGAAATCTCAAATCCGCCATCCGTTCGCCAAATTGGCGGACTGGTGAAAATCAATCTACAACCGTCCGCTCGTCATCACACATCCGTCCAAAATGCGGCGGATCGGATCGGATCGGTTCAGTCGGTTTTGGCGAATCGGTATATCCGCTGCTCACCCCTAGCTTGGAGTCCCCAAATCATCATTTTTGCCATAAATAGCTTATAGCCTATGGTTTTCCCTAACAGATTCATAATCAAGCATTTTCTCCATGGCTCTCTGATTTTTCTCAACAAATTTGCTGGTATTTTAACTCTAGGGATCCCATCCCTCTCCTCATCCATCTCCTTATCCTCATTCTCTGTGACCTTCGTCATATCTGTGTCTTCTTCGTCAGAGGATAATTCCTCAACATCATGATCAAAGTTCTTTTCATTCCCATTCTTGTTGAATCGCAATTGGAGAAATGCTTGTTTGAAAGACTTTGAAGCATCCTTGGCCCCCTTGGTCTCCATTTGATCTGCACTTGAGTTCTCTCCATGTTGGAGAGATTTCTCCTCAATCATGGTTGCTTCTTTGGCCCCATTGGTCCCCACTTGTTCTGCACTTGAGTTCTCTCCATTTTGAAGAACTTTCAATAGGTGTGTTGCATCATATAAAAAATCAAATAATAACTAAAATATGAGAAAATAAAAGGATACGATGATTTTAATATTATTATAAAAAGAAAGAAAATTTTCATTTCAATGTTTAAAGAAATATTTTTAGATTAATGATAAACATTATAAAAAAAAATTTCACTAATGTGTAATATTTTTTAAAATCCTTCTCTGAATACATAAATATTAAAAAATAATCATAAAATTTTTCATGATTTTATAATTAATTTCTGAAAACACCACTGACGTATAATTTTTTTTAAAAACAAACACTAATGGGGAAATTATTATTCGGAGAAGGCTTTTAAAAATTATTACACATTAGTTAAAAAGTTTATTATTTTAATTACTAATATTTATAATGTGTATCACATTTTTGAAAATATTTTTCTGACAATACTAATATGTAATTTTCCCAATACTAATTGGTGAAATCAAAATTGAGGCCATGTTTGAGAAGATAGGCTTTTAGTCAAAAAAAAAAAATTATAATAAGTTATTAAATCATTCTGTTTACTTTTTTATACATCTTTTCATTAAAAATAAAAAATAAAAAAAATACTAAAAAAAAATCAATTTTCAAACCAACTCTGAGGACTGTTTTGACAATAAATTAAAATAATCAAAAATTTTAAAATCACTAGAAAAAGATTTATTTTTATTTTTATTTTTTATGTCTTTTTATAAAAAAAAATTAAAAAAAAAACAACTAAAATCATGAGTCGGCCTTTTTGAATGTCCGTTAGATTTGACGACGCTTGAAACCAAAATTTTCACTCCATTTTGATAGCGAATATTGTTATTTGGGAAACAAAAATGTTAGAAATTTAAATAAAAATTATTTAAAAAATTAGATAATACTCATATGGCCATGAGTTACATATAATATAGATCCTATACCCATGTGAATATTGTGTAAATATTTTGATAATTTTTTTAAAATTTTTAACATTGCTCTTTGGGAAATGTTTGATGATTAAGTGCATAACGAGTAGATATTAGACCAACTTGACAATTGTTCAAGTGATTATACAAAATGCACTTATGTATCAACGGGAATGAGATTTAAGTTCGAGCCTATAGAAAGAAGTTAGCATGTGTTGTACTCTAACTAGGGATGGACATCGGTCTGTTAGATCACCTGGCCCAGCCTTTATTTTAAGGGTTTAGGAAGATTGTTTTAGCCCATAAGATTGGGGAAATGAGGTAGCTGCTATGCAGGGGCATAACAACCACTGTTGTGTAGCCATATGGACTCATTTTAGAGTCCGTTTTGATGATCTGAACCATTTATATTTTAAAGTATATCGAGTAAAATATCCTTGTAAAAAATCAAGTTGAATGGATGAAAAGGTTAACAATATCCATTTAACTTGATTTTTTACAGATATGTTTTAATCGATATAATCTACAATGTGAACGGTTCGAATTATTAAAACGAGTCCTGAAATGGGCCCATATGGCTACACAACAATGACTGATGTGCCCCAGAACAACAGTCACCCCATCTCCTAGGACTGGGCTTGGCCAACATTTCTAACCAGATATATTAATGGGTTAGGCGTGAAATTTATACTTTCAACCCAACCCGGCCCAACCTGTTATTAAATAAATTAATTAATTAATTATAATATATTAAAATATTTTTGAATCTAGATTTTATTTTTATTGATTTTATTAAAACTCAC
Organism: Camellia sinensis; assembly: GCF_055761805.1. Classification (NCBI taxonomy): domain Eukaryota; kingdom Viridiplantae; phylum Streptophyta; class Magnoliopsida; order Ericales; family Theaceae; genus Camellia; species Camellia sinensis. Next base: position 74,181,909 of record NC_138963.1, read on the forward strand.
ATTTGTAGTGTGTATCATGTTAGTATATTTATTTTAAAAATATAAAGTGTGATTGAATTTAATTATGGAATGTTTGAAGTTTTTTTTAGCATATAACCTAATGGTTGGGCTTGGAATTTTGAATTTTTTTGGGTCGGACTTGGGTAGATGTAGAGGCCAGATGTTAGAGTCGGGTCAGGTTTGGACAGACACAAAATCCCTTATTATATAGTGTTAACTAAGCCAAAACCCGACCCGGCCCGACAAATCTCCACCCCCTAATTCTAACTACTAATATGCTAACATGAATCTTGTAAAGAAAAAAAATTAAATGAAATAAAAAGGTATTTGACAAACTTGAAAAGTAAAATAATTTTTTTCCAAACTGAGGTAATTGAATTTCTTTTAGTAATTTTTTGAACTTTTTTTTATGTGGGGGGATAAAGTTAATGTATTTGAGAATAACTTTTTCTAGTTGTATCTAGGATGTTCAGTGGATATTTCGATCCGCCTAAATCGACCAAATCGAACTGATCCGCCGTATTTTGGACGGATGTATGATGACGAACGGACGGTTGCGGATTGATTTTCTTTCAATCCACCTAGTTTTGGACGAATAGCGGATTTGAAGTTCCTTTGACCGCAACTGAACCGTCAAACCACGAACACCCTAGTTGTATCAAAAATCGTAAATTATTAAGATATTTGAAAAAAAATTTAAATATTTTTGTGACTTTTTGAATTTGGATTTTTGTTCTTTTAACTTTTGACTATATTGCCAACCGGCTTAAGTGTTTTAAACATTGAGGCCATGTTTGTTTGGGTGAACATGAGCTTGAGATTGGACTAATAGTCCAATAAAATTAATCCGATGTTTGGTTAAACAATTAAAATACGGACTAATTATTTTAAACTTAACTATTAGTTAAGATAGGATACATAATCCAACGGATTCGTAGTCCTAGGACTATTAGTCATAGGAATGGTAATCCAGTCCGCCCAAACAAACATGGCCGAAGTGTATTGAACATTCCTTTCCGATTTTTAATACAGATTTTTTTTTCTTCTTCATATATGACTAGATAGGATGGGCTTAAAAAGTGAATGTAATAGAGTAGGATTCACGGTGAGTCTCACAAGGCGAACGAAATAGTAAACTAAAGAAAATATTGCTCTATAAAAATTGTGGAAGTGTTAAAAAAAAATAAAAAATGCATTAGATTTTTTAGTATTTTAGCATTATATCCCCTTAAAAACTGCTAATAAAACCATTATTAGCATGACTATTATTATTATTATTATTGCCACACCAAATATGAGTAAAGATGAGATATTAATTGGCCATGGCTACCTGACTTTGAGAACTTAGACCCCGTTTATTTGGAGAGTTAGAGGGAGGATTGAGATTGGTAGTGAGGTAGGACCTACTAATATTGTGTTTGTTTTGAGAGATGGGAAGGGGATTAATGTTTGAGTGAGATTGAACATTAATGTTTAATTTGTTGTATTTTTTGTTAATTAAAAATCATTATTTTATTTGTTTTATTTTTTTCTGGAAATTTTTTATTTTATTTTAATTTTTTTAAATTTTTTACATGTTGGGCATTTTTTTTAAAACATTAATGTTTAATGTTTTTGTATTTTTTTTATTTGTTTTATTATTTTATATTTATTTTATATAAAAATAATTTAACAATCCCTACACTAACAATTATCATCAAAACAAACACAATTTTACTTAATCCCCTCACTATCAATCCCCTCACTAACAATCCCTCACTATTAATCCCCTCACTATCAATCTCCTCCCTTCTACTTCTGAAAACAAACGGGCCTTACTCCTTACTGCATAGTGTAAATGAAGGCTCCAAAATTGTTTTAGAAGGATTGGCCTTCCTTCCAAGAAGGGAAGAGAACGCACCAGTCTTCTTTCTTTTCTTCTTTTTTCTCTTTGGCATTCTTTTTTTTTTTTTTTTCTCTAATAAGGAAATGGTATTATTTTATTGAGTTATGTTATATTTGTCATTGTTATTGCATTTTGTTCAATTGTATTAATGTTTGTGAGTATATTGGATTAGATATTAAAAAAAATATGATAAAAAGTAAGTATAATCATTTTAGCATTCTTATATTTTATTTTCATTCGTTCATTTTGTGCCTTTTTTTATTTTTTTATTTTAATATACTAAATGTATTGTTAATTGTAATTCTTTTATAAACATGTTCTTGGCCTTCTCAAAGATAAAATTCTAATTCCGTTGCCAAAAACATGGCACACTAAAAGACATTATTTACCTGCATTTAACAAATAAGTTTTTTTTAGTTAATTGATTGGAGATAGTTTACATATATCATGAGATTTATATTAGATTAAATATTTGATTATGTGAGAAAGTCAAATAATACATTATTACAAGCATATCACAAACCCAAAAATCAAATAAAATCTCACAAAAACACTCCCAAACAAATATAATGGCAAAAGTATCCACACATAAGTAGGGAAATACAAATTATTGAGAGATTTTTACCGTGCAAGACTAGCTTGTTGGTTTTATAATGATGTAGAGTTGGGAGAAAAAATTGCCTTTAGATAGAGAAGATTTGTGTCTATTAATTTAGCCCGTTTAACTTAGGGTTTATTGGTGATAAGTTCATTTTTATTGGAAATATGATATTAGGTCCAACAATTGATCCAAGGACATGATTAATGAAATTGTGTGGTGAGAAATACAAATTATTATTTTAAAAGATTTTTTTTAATTTTTACCCCACTGCTACTAGATCACCGTCTTACCACTATCAATGCCGAAAGAGTCACCGAAAAAATGATCGAAAAAGTCCTTGGCGGTGGCAATTGATGGTGATATGGATAGATAGACATTTTCAGTCAACAAATAGGTGACACGTGAACAAATATAGAATGATACATGGACATATAATTGGACAAATGTATGACATTTGAACAGATATGTAACGTGGATAGATAGGTGGACAGTCGACAGATAGACAAATAGGTAGTGGTAATATAGTCTTTTCAAGTTGTTTTGTCCATTTGACCTCAAAAAAAATAGACCTTGGGGCTATTGTCCTAAAAAAAATTAAAATTGAACTTATGGCTCGAGTGCCAATTAACTTAAAATCTTATTAAGTTGTTAGAAATGGATTAGAAGAAAAGGATAATAGTAAATATTTAAGATTATGGACTTGATTAGTAATATTCAAGATAATAATTGGTGTTTTATATGCTATAGGATCAATGATATTTGATTAGAGTACAAAGGGTTAGTTTTTCTCAAAGAAGCTAGATAGTAGGCTTGTTGTACAATATGTGATCATTAGGAGTGTAAAAATGGTCCGGCATACTTGGGCTTAGGCTGGCCCGCCATTGGACCTAGCGGGCTCTTGTCAAAATTTGGGTCGGGTCGAGCTTATCCATTGGTGCAAAATCTCAGCCTAGGCCTAAGCACAGGCCAAGGGGATATTTGAGCCTTAAGCAAGCTGACGGGCCTGACCATTTTTTATTTTTTTATATTTTTTTCTACCAAAATTTTATTTTTTCCTACCAAAATAGTTTAAAAATGACATTGGGTCTCGGGCGGGTTAGACCTCGGGCCGAGCTTTGGAGCGGACCAGTGGGTCAAGCTTTTAGGCTTGGCCCCAAAACTCACGGCCCAAGCCCAGGCCCATAGTCACAACTTGGGCTCGAGCTTGGGCTCCACGGGCAAGCCTCGGATAGGCCGCAAGCCTGTGGGCCGATTTTACACCCCTAGTGATCATGTATATATTTAATATTATAAGGTCACTTGATCATTTTGTACTCTTTTAATAGTAAAGATTAGGAATGGGTATCGGTGTGTTGGCTCACCTAACCCGCCCAATCCGGTCATATTTTTTTGGGGTTTGGGAATGTTGTGTTAGTCCAAAAGGCTAGGTCGAGCTGGACTAACATTTTCAGCTCGATATATTAATGAGATAAGTTTGAGATTTATACTTTCAACCTAGCTCGGATAGGCTCGGCCTACTATTAAATTAATTAATTAATTATAATATATTAAAATATATATTTTCTGTTGGAATCTAGACTTTATCTTTATTAATTTTATTAAAACTCACATTTGTGATGATATTTGATTAAATTTATTTAAATAAATCTTTCAATTTATACACAAAATCTTTTAATTTATAATTATGTCAGTATATTTATTTAAGAAATATAATGTATGATTGAATTTAATTATAAAATGTCTTAATTTATTTTTTTAACATATAAATTGATGAGTGGATTTAAAATTTATAATTATTTTTTTAGCCATCTATACTATATATTAAGTAAAAGGGGGTTTTTAACCCCTAAGGCCTGTGGGAGCTTCAATATCTCAATCTGAATTTTTTCAATTTTTTATTTTTTATTTAAAAAAAAACTCAGCATTTATTGATTTGGTCAAAATATCCTTATCAGCATTTATTAAATTTTTTCAATCTACATGTCTTTCCACATGCCTGCATTTATTGATTTTGTCAAAATCTCTTTATCAGCATTTGAAATCTCCTCATACAAATAATTATAGATACAATCCGTGTATAGTTACTGCAGTATCTTTTTCAACTTCTCCCATAAACAATAGTTAGTGATAAGATTGTTAAATTATTTTTATAAAAAATTTTAAAAAACATAATTTATATATTAAAAAAAAATTAAAACAAATATAAATGTCTATAATTATCTTGTGCATAGTACAAATGATAAGTTAGTACTTAAATAAAGGTAAAGACCTAATGCTAGGACCGAATCAGGTTTCACAAAATACAAAATCTCTTATTATATAATATTAATCCGATCCAACCCAACCAACGAATACATATAATCACTTTTATCTCTTATTATTTAGAGAGTACAGTCATGTGCTCTACACATGATAAGACAGGTTTATCAAATGATTTCTCTAGTAAAAAAGGAGAGATATGGAGCTATTTGCCCAACAAAATACAATTTATGAGTCCATGGATTTTGTTATCCTAGATTCCTTTAGGCAGAGGTTAATAATCAACAAATTCGAACCCTGTCTGGTTTGGAATTTTTAAAAATAGTTTTTTAAGTTTTTAATTTGTATTTTTGTATTTTTAGTGATTATTTTAAAAATATTTTAATCTGTTTCTGTTTTACTTTTTAAATCTACTTAATCTTGATATATCTAAAGAAAATATAAATTTTCAAAATTCATTGAATACAATAAAACATAAAAATGTATTGAATTTTAGTATTTTTTTTTATATTTTTGTATTTGATGAAATTTTTAAAAATTTATAAATATTATACTTTTTAAGTGTATCTAAATTAGGTGTATTCAAAAAAATAAAAAATTTGTGTAAACTATTAAAAAAGATTCATTAAAAATTTAAAAAAAATTAAAAAAGCTCAATTTTCAAAAAAGTAACGTCAAAAATTTTGTCGGTCTTATTCTGTAACCTTGCATCAAATGATAATGAAACATATAATTTAATTAAAATAAGAATAAGAATTTGGTGCAAGTGACAATAAAAATGTGGGGTACATAAAATGACCAAATAATGGTTAATAATTAGGTCATGACAACAGCATAAAGAAGTGAAAAAAAAAAAAAGAAGAATTGAAAGATTGTACAGTTAAGATTGAGACCGGTGGTTTACCTGCTACCATGGATAGTGACTTGATTGCACACACTCAACTCCCAATCAAGCAGCCAAACACATTCTACCCTCAACCACTACTGTTGGGTGGCCAAATTGTCAAGCGAAGGCTAAGATTGATTTTTTTTGGATAAATTATACTGATGCCCTTTGATATTTATATTTATTATAATTTTTCTTTTATTTTTTAGAAATTACATCTCTCTCACTGAAATTTAAAGTTTCATTACAGATTTTTCCCGCAGTAATTTAATTTTTTTAAATACTAATTTTGCCTTCACTGAGTAAATTACATTGACACCCATCACATTTTAAAAATTACAATTTCCTCTCTAAGGTTTAAAGTAGTATTACCAATTGCCCACATGATTAGTATTAGTTAGAAAAAAAATTCGTTGAAAAAAAAAATTAATTGGAAAAAAAAATTCATTGAAAAAAAAATTGTTAATAAAATTTTTAAATTTTGGTTTAAAAACCAACGTAAACTCATTTTTGAATTTACGTTTTTTTCTCAAATTTACAAACTGGGACAATAATTTATAAACCAAAAAAATTATCAAACAAGTTTTTATGACAATTTTTTTAAATTTTTGTAAATATAAATTGAAAACTGAAAACGAAATGGTTACCAAACAGGCCTCAGATGGTAAAAATATCATAAAATTAACAAATAATTAAATAAGTTACCAACGTAAGAAATAACTTATCAAAAGATTCTTAGGATATGTATGGTTTGATTTTTAGAATTTTTTTTTAAAATTAATTTAGTTAAGAAATAAAAAATAAAAAATAATTATCATTTAAGAGTAAAAAATAATTATCATTTTAACTTTTGGGCAGGTTATATACATGCGTATGGCTGTTTCAATTTAATTTGTAAAATATTATTTCTAACCACTCAAAAGATAAAAATTACATAAAAATGATAATTATTTTTTATTTTTTATTTCTTAACCAAATTAATTTTTTATTTTTAAAAAAAAATTCTAAAAATCAACCCATACATAGCCTAAGAATCTTTTGATAAGTCATTTCTTACGTTGGTAACTAATTTAATTATTTGTTAATTTTACGATATTTTTATCATCTAAAGCCTGTTTGGTAACTATTTTGTTTTCAGTTTTCAATTTATATTTACAAAAATTTTAAAAACTGTCATAAAAACTTATTTGATAATTTTTTTGGTTTATAAATGGTTGTCTCAGTTTAAAAATTTGAGGAAAAAATGTAAATTCAAAAAATAAGTTTACGTTGATTTTCAAACAGAAATTTAAAATTTTTACTTACAAAAAAAAATTTTCAATTAATTTTTTTTTTCAACTAATACAAACCGATGGGGCAATTGGTAATGCTACTTTAAACCTTAGGAATGAGATTGTAATTTCTAAAATGTGAGAGGTGTCAATGTAATTTACCCAGTGACACTACAACAAAAACACATTTTAGTGACATCATACTAGTGGCATGTTCTTAAAAAATGTCACAAAAAGAATATTTGGTGGCATTTTTTAGAAAAATGTCATAGAGCCACAAACATACAAGGCTCTAGTGGCATTTCAATTAAAAAAAGTGTCACTTCACTACAACAAAAATGTCACTACAACAAATTTACACTTTAGTGACACTACACTAGTGGCATGTTTTTAGAAAATGTCACAAAAATAAAAATTGACATTAAATGTTTTAGAAAAATGCCACGTAACCACAAACACATAAGGCTCTAGTGGCATTTCAATAAAGAAATGTCACATCAATTTTATGCCATTTTATAAAATAATGACACAAAAAATTATGTTTGTGACATTTACCAACAGATGCCACTAAACTTTAGTCGCAATGGCATTTTTAAAAAAATGTCAGGACACTAGGTTGGTGCAAATTACTTTTTATGGCATGAAAAGTGTCATAAACAAATATTTTATAGTATTTTGAGAAATGCCACTAAGTCAAAAACTTTCCAAGCTTATAATGGTATTTTTGAAAAAACAAAAAATGCCAATATATTTTCTGAATTTTTAAAATGTAATAAATGATTAAAAATAAATAAATTAAACTCAATATACACTATAGGAAAAAGCACATTCGGCGACCAAATTCCCTGACCAAAAAAATTTTTGTCGCTGAAAGTATAGCTTTCAGCGACCAAAACAATATTAATTGCCAAAAGTAAAGCTTTTAGGCGACTAAACAATTTTAGTAGCCAAAAGTCTATAATTGGCGACTAAAACTAAGTTTGGTCGCTGATTATATGGGTTTTAGTGACTAAAAATTTTTTAGTAGCCCAAAGTAAAGGTTTTTGGAGACTAAAAAAATTTAGTAGCCAAAAGCCTACAATTAGCAACTAAAAATAAGTTTGGTCGCTGATTATATGGGTTTTACCGACTAAAAAAATTTTAGTAGTCAAAAGTAAAGCTTTTTGGTGCAAAAAAAAATTTTAGTAGCCAAAAGTCTACAATTGGCGACTAAAAAATAAGTTTAGTCGCCAAAAGTGGCCATTTTTAGCGTGGGAGAACTAAAATCCTAAGACAGGAATCAAATTTTTTGGCGACCAAAATTTTGATAGCTGAAAGTGCATCTTCGGCAACCAAATCCAATTTTGGTCGATAAAAGTTAAGTTTTTTAGCAACTAAAAAATAATTAGTAGCCAAAAGTATAGAATTAGAGACTAAAAATTTTAGTCGCCAAAAGTGGTCTTTTTTTATTTTGCTAGTAATTTATTTTACATAAATTGTGTTTAATAAAATAATTATGTTTATACATATACTTTTATATTAATATGGATGTATGTACTATATAAATAATATATGTTTGCATATATAATCATGTGGTGCTATAGAGGTATAGTGGGAAGAGTTTGGTGTATAAGGTTTATGGTGCGGGAGGTTGGCGGTTCGAGCCTCCGCAAGAGCGGATCAAATTGTTCTACAACGAATTATCGTCACGAATGACACTTGATAGCGTCACGAATAGTGCCTATCATGACATTAAAGTGTCACTGAAAGGTTTTAGTCTTGATGGTGTAATGTGACACTTATAAGTGTTACTAACTCTTTTTTTAATGGCGCTTGATAGTGCCACAAATAATATCTACCATGACATCAAAATGTCATTGAAAGTTTTTAGTCATGATGGTGTAGTGGCACTTGCAAGTATCTACCGTGACACTAGTATCACCGTGGCACGGATACAAATGGTACTTGTTCAAAATGCCACAAGACTAAAAAATGTCATTAAACTAATAGTTTTGTGACCTTTCAAATATCACTAAACTAAAAAAATGTTGTAGTGTGAGGGCAAAATTGGTATTTAAAAAAATTAAATTGCTAAGGGGGAGAATCTATAATGAAACTTTAAACCTCAGAGAGGGAGACATAATTTTTAAAAGGTGAGGGGGGAACTGTAATAAAAATAAACCTCAGGGGGTGTCAATGTAATTTACCCATTATTTTTTAATACAAATACGAATATGATACGATTCGATAACATAAATATTAAATAGGTTAGGTTAATACATTAAACTTATATAATACGAAATTGATACGAATAATTTGTTTAATAAAAAATTAGTTATACATTTTGATATTATTTCTACTTATCTAACTCCATTCAACTTATAAAAATGTATATAAAATATGATTTTAAGGCTTACATAGATTTTGTTTTTGTTTTTAATTGAAGATGGTGTATTTTTTTATCTACCATTTGAGCTAACCTAATTAAAACTGTAATGATAGGATATATTGTAAATTAAGAAAATAAAATTGATTTGAAGCTAAATATTCTTATGAATAACTTTATTTAATTTGTGAATAAAAATTTAATTTTTTTTCGTGCACTTAATAATTTTAGCTAATGGTGAAATTTTTTGATATAACATAGTAACATGACATAAACTAGACACAAATCGAAAATCACATGATACGATGTCACAAAATATTAAATAGGTTGAATTAGTGTTAAAATAATTATGATACGAATTTAAAACAATGTAAACATGACTCAACAAGTCACAACGCCCATCCTTAGTCACTATTATTTGTTTTGCAATAAATAGACACAAAATTAATTAAGAATTAATTATATAAAAATAATTTTGATCCTTTATATATTGAATGGTGGAGTCATCATTAAAAAGATTGTTTCATTTGAATTCTTCAATTTATAATTTTTTGTGGTTGATTCTTGGGTAAATTGTGCAAATAGTCTTTATAGTTTACACAATATGTTAATTTGGTCCCTATTGTTTTAATTTACTGGAATTTTGCTCCTTAATTTAATAGATTGTGTCATTTTAATCCAATAAATAACGGTTGTTAAGTTTGGTGAACAGAAAGTCAAACTATGTGTCAATTTGGTCCTTATAGTTTACACAATATGTCAATTTGGTCCCTGTTAAAATTGAGCAAATTAAAATAATAAAGACCAAATTGACACATTGTGTAGACTTTCCGTTCACCAAACTTAATAACTATTATTTATTAATTTAAATTAACACAATCTATTAAATTAAGGAGTAAAATCGAGCAAATTAAAATAACAGTGATCAAATTGACACATCGTGTAAATTACAGAGACCATTTACATAATTTACCCTTGATTTTCTTTGTTCTTTTATTTTGGGGTGGAAAAAATTCATACTTTTTGACATTCTTTTGGTAACCTTCTGTTTTGGTTAAAAAGTCACTATAAGTTGTTACATCACTCTCTATTTTTTTATACATTTTTTATAAAAAATTTAAAAATTATTAAAATAACATATTTTCAAACGAAACCATAGTATTCTGTCGACAACAACAAAAAAAATTTCGTAATCAATGAAAAGTAAACTTATTTGAGTGAAAATCTCTACTACCCAAATAAGTGATCGGCATATTTGAGGAGTGCGATTGAATTATTTTTTCACAAAAGTGACTAATATAATTGAATTTCCATTTTCTGAATTTTAGAAATAGAATCCATAATAAATTTTATTTTATATTTGTTGGCTTTTTGGCTTTTCGAAGGGTATTTTTGTGAATGTGAGCGTGCCAGCAAGGATCAATCAGTCCTTACAGAATTTGTGATTGCCAACCAATTATCAGACGATTGTGTTTTAGTTCTTTTCAGCCTCAATGAAGAGGACTTTTACTGGTGGCTTGACTTAGGAGAAGTTAAGAGAAATAACAGTAATATGAAGAACAATTGAAGTATTTCATAAAAATGAACACTTACAATGGTCCGAACTCAGCCTCGGAGAGGTTTACAACAGCAATCTACTTGAATCTACTTGAAGCTACTCCTATGAATCGAAGTGCAGTGCGGGTATTTAAAGTGCTGGTATTTAAAGAACGGGTATTTAAAGACTGGAAATGTAAAAGACTGGAAAAGAAAATATATGAAGTAAATGACTGATTTGTATGATCTGAGTCCCTTTCTTTCTGGGGGCTGCCCTGCTATTTATACTCGTCAGTGATGACCTTCGAACTGCACTTCGAACCGTCGAACTGCTCCTCCATGATTGCTGATCATGCTTCCTTACAAGTAGCTCCACTACGCCATTACTGGCAGTTGAACTTCCCTCTTGTACTTGAATTTGAATATGAGTAACCGTTGAAGCTATGTCATCTTGCATCCCGTTATTGATCTAGTGTTACTCAGATCATGTGAGAACCAATATTTATTGCCACGTGTACGATCAGGATTGAAGGCTTGAATAACCTTCCTTTATTACCCTTACTCTGCCACGTGTCGAACTGTAACTGGCTTTTACAAAATATGTAGCCAACATTACCTCCCGCACTAATATACCCAATACTTGGCGATATTAGTGGATTACAGTTTTCCCGCGCCTCTAGAACGTGTATGGAGTCCAAATTCTGGAAACACAACCGTCATCCATTTAGTGATCATTTGCATTAACTCGTCGAACATCCCAATACCTTAGTATTCGAACAGGCTATGGCTGCATCAACTTCCCTTTCTACTGATCAAGCATATGAAGAGCCTTTGAGTGATGTTGTTCCCACTCGAAAGAACCTCCACGCATTCATTAGCCACCTTTACCCGCCCTTCTCTATTCAGGTAATGGAGGCTTTTGCAGATTATAAACCTTTGGACTACGAACACATTGCCTTTAATCCCTTGGTTTACAAACTTACAGATACAAGGAGTTCTTCCCCTAAGCTCCCTTTGTACTTTGACCGAACTACTCTCAAGCCTTTGCTTCGACAAGTTGCAAATATGGACTTAGGAAACTCTTCTTCACAGACCTCTGCATGGGATGAAGCTGTAACCTCTTCACCCTCTGGGGCTTCTGGCTGGACAAGCTGGTCAACTCCTGAGACTTATGATTTAAGGGAGCGAATCAATCACCATTTTGTTGAGTTCACTGACCCCTTGGAGTTTCCCTCCTACACTCGAAGCTCAGTGGTCTACCCTTACGTGCCCATTGACCTTCGACGTAGCTTGGAAGAGACTCTGCTTGTGGCTTGGTATACTTCTTCCATGCCTACAAAGATAATGCACCCTGCCCAACGTCCAGAAGAAGCACAAGGGTACACCCCTTCATTCTTAGCCAAGAAGGCGAAGATTTGTTCTTCTGATTGGCTTGATTACATTAATGCCTTTGTTCCTTCTGCTCCCGTGCCATCTCCCATAATGGAGGCATCCACACCCTCTTCTGCATCTTCTGAGATAGAAACATCTGCTCCCTCCCCTTTGTCTTCTGAAGCAGAGCCATCTACTCTCTTCCCATCTTCCGAAGCAGGATCATCTTCTCCTTCTCCTTCTCCCATTCTTTCCTGGACAGAGAAACTAAGACTTGCCCTTCCAATGGACAAAGTTTTTCCACCTTACCAACCTCCGTTACCCCCTTCTCCAGCCGAGCGAAAGCAAGCTCAACTTTTGCTCGCGGCTTTCTCCCACCTGCCCTTCAATGTTCTTGAGGATGACATTCCTCTTAAGAACTTTTAATGGGCTTGTGATGTCCTGACTAGGGGTCATGCCCTCAACCCTCTTGCCCAAGCAGAGCTTCATTTGTTTTTGGACCAACTCCCAGTGCTCCTCTACTGGCATCAGAATTCTAAGATCACCATCCAAAATCTGGATCAACTTTTATCTCTCCGAATTCATGCCCAGTATGAAGCAGAGAATTTTATCGAAGAGTTCGATGACTTCAGGAATAAAGATTCTGCGTACTGGGATGATTTGGTTATAGATGAACTGGAACAAAAATCGAGGGAAGAAGCTTTCGAAACAAAGGCTGAAGAACTCTATTATGAAGTGAGAGCTCATCAGCTTATGCAACCAACTTTAGAAGAGATAGAAGAAATAATAAAGAAAAAACAAAAATTTATTGACCATTGCTGGACAAAATTTCATGACCTTGTTATTTATTCTATTCCTTATTTTTATGAGCTTGAATTTGTACCCAGATAGGGTTACTTAATGTAATCATCTTGGCTTTAATATAAATAAAGTCTTTCTGTACTTAACACTGTTTGACTCTGTTTCCTTTCATCTCTAAAAGCTAACTCATAACTTCGAATTGAACAATCTCATCCTTCGAGTCAATTGTTTAATGAAATACTAAAAGAACCAACATGTCTTATTCCAATTTGTGGAGTAAAATTGACAATTCTGGCCGATATCGTCTGGAATTAATGCTTTAAATTTTAACAATATTACCCCTCAAAGCCAATTACGACCAACATATGGTCATGGTTAATATAATCAATCAATTTCAAATTGACCATTTTTTCTTTCGAAGAGTAATATGTATAAAAAACCAACAATTGGTTTTGATGCTTTGAACAGTGTTTCTCATACTTAGAGAATACTAGGGTTTGCTCCGAAGGTCGTTACTTTGATTCATAATCCCTAAACAGGTCTTTAAACCCTTTGAAATAGACCAATAATCAAGCAATTTAGCACCTTTACACATATAATGGGCTTCGAAGCCGGCTTATGTATTTCGAAGCCGTTGTTATTTGATTTTTTGGCGCCAACATCTTGTCTTCGAAGCCAAATATTTCATTTCGAAGCTGGCCCCAATTCCGGAATAAGCTCTTCCCTCCAAAACTATCAATATTGGAAGAGATTCCTCGCATTCGTACTTTTAATACTTAACGACTCACGGGGTATAATTTCGGACACACAGATTTTAAAACCCTTTCGCTTCGTGTTCCGAAATCTCTTGCCTTTTACAAACCCTTCTCTCTACTGGTTCCTCTTTGCTTCGGTCTTCATCTTCTGAAAAGTGTATCATCAATGGCTTCTTCTTCACAAAAAGTGCCAGCCCCAGAGCGCGTAGGCTCATCTTTAGCTTTGAAGAGGCTTATTGACGCAGAATGTGAGAAGTACAAGGCTGGAGAGAAAAGTGCTATCGATGGGCGTATCTTCGTCCCTCGTCATCATGAGCAGCAGAACTACGTGCTCGGACCAATTTTCAAGGAAGTCCTTACTGAGCTCCCAACCTTTTATCCGCGTCTGGTGGACCAACGTCTCCTTTATGAAGGTGACCTTGACTGGAAGAACTGGAAAAGCAATCGTCCTCATCGATGCTTGCCCACGATAAGACCGGAATGGCAAGAATGGTATGATCGGATCATTCCTGCTAAGACACTGGATCTCCAAGAGCTCTGCCTCCTCGATGCTCTTCGACTATCTAGGGTAACTATCTCAAAGGACCCTTTCCTAGTTCCTACTGCTTTGTGCTTTTGGAACCCCGTCTTCAATTTCTTTCAATTCAGATGTGGGATGATGGCCCCACTGTTCTTGATATTTGCCATCTATTAGGAGTATCCCCCATTGGTACCCCCATCACACCAGATTTTCCTGACTTAGCAGTCCCTTTCTCCTTCCCCTCTCTTAATTCATCTTACAGTGATTTTGTTAGAGCCGAGAACAAAAGAGTGGGTCCAGTAACTGATAGGGAATTCTTTTCCTTTTTATTATATTGGCTTTGCAAATTTCTATTCTGCACCTCCTCCCAAAGAATCATGCCTGAATTTGCTCCTCTTGCCAAAGCCTTGGTTTTGCAGAAAAGAGTGGCCTTAGCCCCATACATTTTGGGTCATGTATATAGAGTTTGTTCCCTCTTTTGTGAGAAACCTTTAGATGCTAGTCAAGGGGGACCATTTTGGATCCTTCAGCTTTGGCTCTTTGCCTATTTTACTGAACTACAATCCAAATGCCTTAAATTTTCTGGGCTACACTCTCTCACTCATGGCATAAAACTAGCCAATGCTTCACTTTATCCAGCTACTTTTGCCTTTTATTTCTCCTTCTTTCATCAACTAACAGCTGCTCTTCCTGATCACCATTTCCGTCCCTTAGAAGCTAGCATAGGTCCAGCCTGGTTGCATCACTTCCTTAGTGACAGGCTCTGTGCCTTGCCTATTCACAAAGATATGTGGGCTTCCCTACTGATCCCTAGAGAACTGTTTATTGGGACCACCAACCCCAGAGCCTATAAATGCATAGCTGAGCCTTATTGTCCTGCTCAATTTGCTAGACAATTTGGCCTCACACAAGGAGTTCCAATACCTCTCTGCAGCAACACCAACCTAACTCTGACCAAGAGAGATTTGAAGGTTCGAAAGTCAAGGCTAGAAGAGGCAACCTTCAAGTTTATGGATGATCTGGCCACTTTTGAGTATATCCCTTTCATACCTCAAGGCTCCTTTTTGAAGAGATATCAGAGTTGGTGGGTGAGTAATATGGAAGTTTATTTAGTTGAAGGTAATCAGAAACAAAAGAAGCAGAGACTGCTTGAGCCTGAGAAGAAAACAATTAAGGTGCAAGAAGAAGAAAAAGAAGATGCAAAAGATCAAGAGCATGAGTCACCCTTGATGAGGAGAAAAAGGGCGATTGATTTGCCCCAAGAAGAGACAACCACTAGGAAAGTAGAGGAGGAGGTTATTTTTAAGGAATCCGATCCTCAGGCTGAAGGAGCTGAGAAAACAATTGAGGGGCAGACAAAGCCAATTCAAAGAAAAAAGAGAAGAAAGATTACTGTCTCTTCTTCTGAGTTTGATATCTCCCCTTCCAACTTTGATGAGGATTCTGATTCGGAGACAATTGCCCAAGCCATAGGAAAGAGAAGGAAAATGACTGCTTCAACTACTGCCTTGATTGAAGATCCCCTCCATGAGGCAGCCGCCAAGGCCGTGGAACAAGAACATTCCAAAGCCATAGTCGTCTTTGAAAGGGCTGAGAAAAGACGGCAACAACAAATTTTAAGAGAGAGAGCTGCTGCTGCCGATGCATTGCAAAGGGAGCTAGCCAGAAAACAACGGACTGCTGGACACTATTCTCTCCACAGTTCTCCCATCAGTACCAGTGCCTCTGGAACAAGTAATTTCTTTCATACCTCTGCTGTTTTTTACTTTGTCGTCTTGTGGTATTGAAGTTTAACATTGTTCTACATTTCTTCCTTTTGCAGCGACAACTACTACACTCACCTTTCCAATAAGGCCTTCCTCGATTTCGGTTGAGGTTGATCAAATGCAGAATGTCAGGGTTGTTCGAGTCGTACTTCCACTTCCAAAGCCTATATTTGACGTACCTTCCTTAAGTCCCAGTATTCCTGCATCTCCTTTTCTTGGATTAAAGCCATACCTCCCTTTTTTGGCTCGTGACCTACCTCAGTCTACTTTTCCTTCGAGCCTTGCTCTTTTTCCATCCTTTACAGAAACTCCAACTGCTGCTCCATTCCCAGTGGCAGTTGATTCTTCCACAGAGAACACTGGTAGCTCTTCAATTCATGGCTCATCACCAATGCCCACTTCCAGCCCCTCTTCACTTGATTTGCTGGTGGCCAAGACCATAGAGGCTGCCAAAGATGCTCCATCCGTTTCTCCCATTCCCATGCAGCCTTTTGTGTCTTCCACCACAACACTCTCTATGCCCTTCATGTCAAGGGACGAGGTAGACATCTCTGAAGGAAGACTAGCTAGTCTCTTTGACATACCTTCTACCTCTCCCACCTCTACTGCTGAAGCTGAGCCATTAGCCTTGGCTGACTCCCTACTGGAAATCTTCAAAAATTCTCCGTCCTCCAGTAACAAGCCTTTTGCACCTTCAGTAGATTTGGACACATGCTTGCAACTGCTGACTTCTTTTTCAAGGATCCCCTTCGAGGCTCTACAAAGGCCTATCATCAGGAATGGGTTCCTTCAATGCTGTAATATTGCTGAGCAGTCTGCCATGAGTGTCTCAAGTCATCTATCTCAGGCCGCAGCTACTATTGATTTTTATCTCAATATTTGCCATGCTGCTAAGACTGCGGATGAGAAGCTGGCTAAGGACCAGAGTTTTGTTCCTCAAGTGCATACTGAAGTATCGACTCTGAAAGAACAACACTCTTTTGCCTCCCACTTTCGAGTCCAACTTCTGGAGAAGAAAGCTCAGCTTGAAGAAGAGTTAGCCGCAGTAAATCAAGCCTTGGTTCGAACTGATAAGAAACTGCACATCACCAATCAAGGGCTGGCTAATCGAAAAGAAGACATGGCTGTGGCTATCCAATTATTTCCTTCCCTTAGCAATAGGAAAGCTATTGTACAAAAACAACTAAAGCATTGTAATGATTTTTGGGCCAATTTGTGGCACAATGTACTTGATTCTTTATGAAAGCACAATATTTTGTATATCATTTGAGCAAGCTTGTGTTTTTGCATATGATGCTTGCATATGATGTTTACTCTATCCCTTGTGTTTCCCAAATGGTTGGAAAATAAGGTTTTAAATATCTGCCATTAATCTTTTTGGGATGTACATAACCATTCAAATTTCTTAAAGGGTATGCTCCAAAAGGCAGAACCCTATGAATTTGATATGATCCTTCCCAGTTAGGTGACCATTTGCCAAACTTATGGCTTTTAATCCCAATTGGGAGTATTGTCTTCCATACCAAATCACCTTCATCAAAGCCAATGTGTTTGACTTTCTTATTATAATTCTTGGCTGCTTTCCTCTTTTGGAAAAGAATGCTATTTAATACCAAAATTCTGGCTTCATCTATGCCTTCTAATTCTAAGCACATACTTTGATGGTATTGTTCAGGATTCAATTGATCTTGACATCTTACTCTCAAAGATTTAACATTAATCTCTACTGGTAAGACTGCATCATGTCCATACACCAAGGCATAGGGAGTGACTCCTGTGCTTGACCTCGGTGAGGTTCTATATGCCCACAGAACATCCAATAATAGGTTATGCCAATCCCTGGGATTGTCATCCACAACCTTTTGTATTCCTTTTTTCAAGGACTTATTGGATGACTCAGCTTGACCATTAGCTTGTGCATAATAGGGTGTGGAATTAACAAGACTAATTCCAAATTCTGCCATAAAAGACTTCACCATCTTCCCATCAAACACAGTTCCATTATCAACTGTTATGGTTTGCGGGATGCCAAATCTATGGATCAAATCTTTAATAAAACCAATAACCTCTGTTTGGTCTACAGCCTTGTATGGCTTAGCTTCGACCCATTTAGTGAAGTAGTCAGTGGCCACTAGAATGAAACAATGATGTTTCGAAGAAGGTGGGTGTATTTTTCCCATCATATCCATGGCCCACCCTCTGAATGGCCAAGGCTTCACTACTGCATGTAGGTCAGTTATGGGCACGTGCCTTATTGTGCCATGCTTTTGACATGCCTGACACCCCTTTGCATATTCTATGCAGTCTTTAAGGATGGTTGGCCAATAATAGGAATGCCTTCGAAGCAACCACCTCATTTTTACACCAGGTTGATGAGCACCACAGATGCCTTCATGAACCTCAGCCATGGCTGTTAATGCTTCTTTCGGGCCTAGACATTCTAACAATAAGCCATCTCCCCCCTTTTTGTAGAGAGCATTACCATATATCATATATTGCATAGACTGCAATTTAACTTTTCTACTGGCCTTCGAAGATGGACCAGCCAAGTACTGCATTATTGGATGCCTCCAATCTTGTTCTTGTAAGTCATTATGATTGACTTCCAAGATCACATTCCTTTTATTCAAAGGTTGTATTAATCTCTGATATGTTGTTTGGCTTACGTCCCTTTGGGTATTATCCCTTCTCCTGAAGTTCGAAGCTTTTTGAGCCACATCATTGGCTCTATTGTTCAAGAATCTTGGAACATGGGTTACATTTGCTATTTGAAACTGAGAAAGCAAATGTAATGCAACAACATAATATGGCAGGATACTTATGCTTTGACACTTGAAAATTCCTTTCACTTGGTTAACCA
Organism: Camellia sinensis; assembly: GCF_055761805.1. Classification (NCBI taxonomy): domain Eukaryota; kingdom Viridiplantae; phylum Streptophyta; class Magnoliopsida; order Ericales; family Theaceae; genus Camellia; species Camellia sinensis. Next base: position 74,200,785 of record NC_138963.1, read on the forward strand.
CCAATTGAGAATCTCCAAATATGTCAACTGCATGTACTTGTAGCCCAATAAGGATTTCTAGTCCCACAATTAAGGCTTCATATTCAGCCTGGTTATTGGAACAGGTAGCTTCATCCACTCTAAAACCATGGGTAGTTTCTGTCCCCTGTGGAGACTTGATTACAATACCAATTCCAATTAACCCATTTGCTTTCGACCCATCGAACCACATTTGCCATGGCTCAACACTAGCCATACCAAGTTCCATTATCTCCTGGCTCTCTGTTTGAGATGGATGATCTGCCAAGAAATTGGCTAAAACTTGCCCTTTTACTGCCCTTTGAGGGACATATTCTAGATGAAATTCTGATAAGGCAAGTATCCATTTGCCAATTCTTCCCCTCAACATTGGTCTAGATAACATATATTTAACCAAATCTGTGGTTGCAATTACCAAGACAGTTGTAGGCAAAAGATAATATCTTAATTTTATTGCAGCAAAATACAAAGCAAGACACAGCTTTTCAACAGCTGAATATTTACATTCACAAGAATTTAAAAACTTACGAAGGTAATAAATAGCTTGCTCCTTGCCTTCTTCATTGTCTTGGGCTAAGAAAGCTCCCAATGAATCCTCTGCTGCAGCTATGTACAACTTCAAGGGCTTGTTCCCCTTTGGTGGCATCAGCACTGGAGGGTTAGCCAAGTAGGCCTTGATACCTTCGAAAGCAATTTGATGCTCTGCTGTCCACACAAATTCCTCTTCATCTTTCAGCCTTAACAAGGAAGAAAATACTTTAGTTTTCCCTGCAGTGTTAGAAATGAACCTTCGAAGAAAGTTAACCTGCCCAAGGAACCTTTGTAATTCTTTCTTACTTGATGGGGGTTTGGCTTCAATGATTGCTTTGGCTTTATTCTGATCAATCTGTATTCCTTTCTTGTGAACAACATAGCCCAAGAAATTTCCAGATGATACACCAAAAGCACATTTAAGAGGATTGAGCTTTAACTTGAACTTCCTCATCCTTTCAAAAGCTGCTTCTAAGTGAAACAGGTGCTCTTCCATGGATTGGGATTTAACCACAATGTCATCAATATAACATTCCAAATATCCTCCAATAAGATCACGAAAGATAGTGTTCATGGCTCTTTGATATGTAGCTCCAGCATTCTTTAGACCAAATGGCATTTTAACCCATTCAAAGGTGCCAATATTCCCAGGACATCTGAATGCTGTCTTGTGGATATCTTCCTCTGCAATGCAGATTTGGTTATAGTCGGAATGCCCATCCATCATTGACAAGACTTGGTGACCTGCTGAAATGTCCACCAGCAAGTCCACTATAGGCATAGGGTACTCATCTTTGGGAGTTGCCAGATTTAAATTTCTGAAATCGATACATACCCTCATTTTTCCATTCTTCTTGACTACAGGCACAATATTAGATAGCCACTCGACATACCTGGCTGTTCTAATAAAACCTGCCTTGAGGAGTCTAAGGATCTCTTCCTTGACCTTCTGAATTACTTCTGGACTCATCCTCCTTGGTTTCTGCTTGTAAGGCTTGAAATTAGGCTTGATGGGGAGCCTATGTTCCACTAATGACCTATCCAATCCTGGTAGTTCATTATAAGACCATGCAAAGCAATCTTTGTATTTCTTCAAAACAACCAATAGCTGTTTTCTGTCCAGAGCATTCAAACAAGCACTTATATAAGTGGGCTGTTGTACAGAACCTTCCCCTAGATTTACTTCATCTAAAGGGTCTTGTGCCCGAGGACTTACCAAAGCTTCTTCCTTGATTCCTTCAACCTTCGAAGTAGCCCTCTTGCTTTGTTTTGCTCCTAGGTTCTTTAGTTCAACATCCTTGCCCTCCTCCTCATAGACAAAATCTGTCCATAAGGCATCCTCCTCCTGTATCTCCTGGACTTTTGTCTCAATGTCCAATGCACAATATTTCCCAAGGGTCAAAATTCTAACCTGTTGCTGTTTCTGCTTACAGCCGAGTATCACGGCCTCCCTTTCTTGCTCCTGTACTCTCTGGACTATAGCTTCTACATCCAATGTTGAGAATTTAATCAGAGCCAAGGATGTGGCTTCTTGCTTTTCACTTCTTTGTCTATAACCAGGCATCATTGTCATCCTTTAGAACGACCTCTTCATCAGCACTTTCTTGGACTAAGTGCTTCAAGTGTGCCACTTCCTCATCAGCCGTCACTTCGGCTGAATCGTCATCTTTCATCAGTATACTGAATGGTGACACTCCCTCAATATACAATTTAGCCTCCGCAAAGTCTGCACAGGCTATGAAGGGTTGAGGATCTGCATCGATTTCCTCTGTCTCTCCATTGCCTAAAGCCATCATGATTTTCTGATGCAAGGAAGAAGGCATACATTTGTTAGTGTGAATCTAGTCCCTTCCAAGTAAAGCATTATATTTAGCATTACTGTCGATTACGAAGAATGCTGTCATGCAATCCCTGGTTCCCACACTTAAATTAATGGGTAGAATCCCCTGAGCCATTTGCTTATCTCCAGCAAAACCAGCGATGGTTGTGCTGGTTGGGATCAACCTGGGATTCCTTTTCCCTATTTTCTTCAAAGAAGATTTTGGCAACAAATTTACTGCTGCTCCATTGTCTATTAGGACTCGATTCAGTTGTACCCCATCGAAGAAAGCCTTGATGTACAAAGGCTTAACATGTTGTGTCATGGAATTCGAGGGATACTCGAATGGATACGATAGGTTGATGCTTACCACTTCCTCGCTCTCATGTTCATCTTCCATCGGGGTAACCATTTCGAAATTATCTTGCACCATACTTGCTTGTGAGTCTTCACTAGAGATCTAAACAGGATCAGCTTCCTGCCCCTCTTGATTCTCATCTCCAACTTGGAATTCCTGTGGTAGTATGTGTACCATGTTCACTGATACTGGGGGAAACGAGCCAAACTGGATGGCTGGCTGTACCTGTTTCCCTTCTTGGTCACTTTGATCGACTTCCTCAGAAACATCCTGCATGATGCATTCTGGTATTTCATTGCTAACTGATCCCTTCGAAGGATCTTTCTCAACTGGCTCTTTAGTCAAAAACGTTTGCTCAGCCATGAAGGCTTCGAACATCTCTTCTTCCATCATTTCTTTCTTTTGGCTTGTGCCAATCTCTTCTTCTGTCTTACTATCACTCTCCATCAGGGTCTTCTCCAATCCAGCTAAACTAGCCTTCTCTCTGGCTGTTAGTTCGGCATGAACCTTAGCCAATTGTTCTCGGCTGCAAACCACTTTGCTCTGTGGAACCGGCTTTGGAGCATGGTCTGACTTTGGATTCTTCCTTCCTTCCGTTTTGACTGGTGAAGAATTTTCTTCACTTTCCTTCAGATCTTTCTGGTACTGGGTGTACCTGCGCTGAATTTTTCTCCTCTGTGATCTTGAGATGACTGGGACCATGTCTGGTTCCCTCGTCTTTGGGTGTTTAAGCAGCACCCAGTTATTCGGAGCCACCATAGGAGGCTTGATCATCCTGCCTTGGTTTACAGTATCTCCATAAGCAAGCACCTCCCTAGGTTTGTTTTGCATTACAAACCAATCCGGGACTCCAGGCACCCACGAACCTACTGATCCAGATGTGGAACTGTTTCTTTCTACCTTCGAAACCGCCTTCGAAACTGGCTGTGAAGGTAAATGCTTGTTCCTGACTTCATGTCTCGAGTCTGTTTCTGGCCTTTGATGAAAGTGGCCACTTTCAGTTCTGCGTGAGGTTAGTCTAGGAGGCCAATCCCTGGCTTTAATCCCGTAACCTGAACTCTTCCCCAACCTTTTTTCAGAATAGTTGCTTTCTACTCTGTAATAGTTAGGTGGTCTAGACTCATACAAGGACCTCTTGCCTTTAGCATGCATTCTGTCCACTGCAGGTTCAACCATTGATGGTCGCTGCCTATCACTACCTGGATACGGCCTTTTGTTGTAAGCATTGGTTGGCTTGGAATGTCTTTGAACATCTCTGTAGTATTGCTTTCCATCAATTGGAAACCCCCTCAACCATTTATGACTCAGTCTGTACCTGGGACACATCCTCTGCATTACAGCTGCTTCCAAGGAATTGTCATCTAGTGCTTCTTCGTCAGATTGCTCCTTCTGATGTGAGAAACCTCGTCCAATAGCTGGTGGGTTTCTAGTCTCCTTCTTAGCAGTTGTCTGGTTGGCAGTATGCATTTGCACGTTGACTTCTTCCAACTCCTGCAGAGATAGATTCTGGAAGTTTGGTACAACCACATTAGCTGTGCCTTCTCCAACTTCTGGAAACGGGTTACTATCAATCCCCATGATCTTTTCTGTTTTGGTTGGGAATTTCAGACTTCCTTTCCGAATCTGCTCCTGGATCCTGTCTCGAAAAACAATGCAGTTTTTAGTCGAGTGAGACCAAGAGTTATGCCATTTACAATATATTTTTCCTTTAAGTTCATCTGGAGATGGCAGTTTTACTCCTTTTGGTAACTTAAGGAAATTGGCCGCGAGCAAATGATCAAAGATGTCATCTGCTTTTGTTAAATCGAAAGAGTATTTTCTGTGAAAGTCTTTCTTTTTAAACTGCTGGTCTATAGTTGTATCCTTATGAATTAATGCTTCACAGATTACAGATTCTTTGCCTATAATCTCTGCTGCATCTATTTCATAATTAGGATCTCTATAATATGTCTTATATGATGCATTATTTCGATCTTGTTCCTCTTCTAATAATGCTTCATATCGAGACACCTTATAGGTCAGTTCGACCAAATCTCTGAATTCGGTTGAATCAAACTTCTTTCGAAGCCTAAATTCTAAACCATTTTGAGCCAATCTGACAAACTCTGGCTCTGGGAGAATGACTCTACATTTATTCCGAGCCCTTTTAAATCTGGCAATAAACTGAGTAGCCTTTTCCTCAGGCCTTTGACTCAATCTAGCCAAGTCTGCCATGAAAACTTCTGGCTCTGATTGGAAGAATGGGGCATGGAATGCCTCTTCCATCTGTTGCCAATTTTGAATGGACCCAGGTGTAAGGTTGATGTACCATACGAATGCTCCTCCAGTCAGAGAATTTGGAAATAATCTCAGTTTCATATAATCATGATTAGTGAATTCACCGCATTGAGCAGCAAATCTAGCAATATGCTCTACAGTTGACTGATTTCCAGTTCCATAAAATAGAGTAAAATCTGGTATTCTGAATCCTCTTGGGTATTCATGTACCCTATCTACCCATTCTGGGTATGGTTTTCTGTATATAGGAGTCTGGACCCCCCGAGCCATTGGTCCACATATCTCCCTAACAATATCAGCAATCTGGTCTCTAGGGACCATATTTTGTGCCTGCTGAACCACTACTGGAGGGGCAAACACAGGATTTGGTAGACAAACTTGTGCTTGTGGTCCTCTTGGTCCATAAGGTGGTAAATTTGGGGCTGGTTGTCCTTGTGGTGCAGGTTGCTGTTGAGGGTATGGGTAACCTCTTTGAGCATGACCTACGAAAGGACCTGCAAAAGGTGCTGGAACAGGTGTTGTGTCTCTGCCATTTGTAGGAAAACCCTCCAACCCCCCGGGTGTAAACTCGAATAAGGGATTAATGTACCCCTTTGTGCCAGGTATGGCTTCGAACATGGGATTTGTAACCATTCTTATGCCAGTTTCTTGTACTTGGCCAGATCCACCAACTTGTGTGGCTTCATTATTAAGTACTGAGGCATTTTGGCCTGCTATAGGCCTTGAAATGGGTTCATACCAAGACTGAGGTGATGGTCTTTCAAAGTGTTGGGTACTAGTTTGACCATTAGAATGTCCATTAACTTGCATAGGCTGTTTTTCTCTAGCCAATCTTTGTTGGGGGACATTTACAACTTCCTCCGTGTGTCTTGTGTTTGTTGGTTGGTGGTTATTCATTCGATCCAAAAAGGATGTTGCCCACCTTTTCATTGTGTTCATTAATTGTTGTCCCATGGCATTGTAGACACCCCATTTTTGACCGACCTTAAGACTCAGATGTCACCGATTGAGCGCTTGGTGATGTTGCATAATGTGCTTGTTCAGAAGTTTCAGAGTCGCGGCCGTGAGCCCTGCCTCCGGACTCCCGAACCCTTTTCTGTGCCTTGTCTCGGTTTGCGAACCAGACTCGGTTTTCTCTGTTTCTTTTCCTGAGGGGAGAGAGAGGTCCCGTAGACCATCTCTCAACGTCCGTAGGCTACATTTGGTGGCCGTAGGCCATTTTGCCCATTTCGGAGTCCGGTTCCCGGTTTTCGGAGCCGTCAGGCCGTGTACCTCGGTTCGGGACCGCTTAACCATCTCCTATTGCCCTGATTTTTGGCATACATCCTATTTCATCCATTTTGAGGGACACTGAGGGCTGAGAAACCCACTTCGAGGTCAAATACGATTTTCGGTGCTTAACAGCCCATTTCCGGGACCCCGAACTACGTGTTTTGGCTCCGGAACATTCGTTTTGCAACGGTTTTCGCTCATTTTTGGCAGGTACCTCTGTTTTATCACAGGGAAGGTCACTGAAGGGTGGGAGGCCAGCAATTGTTGCGACAGCCAGTTATCTCTCCTCCCGAGCCTCCCGGCACCCGTTTTTCCAACTTCCGGGCTAATGTTGAATACCTTAGAGCTAGCGTTGCCAACTTTCAACCACATATCTGTGATCTACACATCTGAGAGGCCCCTAAAAGTTCATGGCCGGCCATTAAGGTCATTTGACCCTTTTGACCCCTTTCTTCCGGGCTAATGTTGAACCCCTTGGACCCTTTTTCTCCAACTTTCAACCACATATCTGTGATGTACACACCTGAGAGGCCACTAAAAGTTCATGGCCGGCCATTAAGGTCACTTGACCCTTTTGAACCCCTCTTTCCGAGCCACTGTTGAACCCCTTGGGCCCACTTTCTTGGAATTTCAATTACATGGTTGTGTTGTACACACAAAGGCCTACCTCCCCAATACCTGGCCGGCCAGAAAAGATGCTTGACCCTTTTGACCCCTAGCCGGCCGGCTAGGGGGTGTGGCCGGCCGGCCACCTCCAGCAAAAGTAAGCGGCCGGCCGTGCTCCTCTCACTGTGCCCCTTCCAGCTGTGAGGCAATATCCCCCAGATATTTTCTGTATCCGGGGGATATTTTGGGAGAGAGTTTTCCTCTCCATTTGACCCCCCTTTTACACCCCCTTTCTTGACCTTATAACCAGCTGGAGACCTTCTTCTAGGGGGTTAGAAAATTTGATCTTAAGAACTCCATAGCCAACTCCATCTTCATCTTCTTCAATTCTTCAAAAACCCTAAGTCCATTAACCTCCATTCCTTCTATACCACCAAGCTCTACCACCACTATCTCATTTCCAGCAGCTAGGAAGGGTTCTTGAAGGCCAAAGGAGCAGCAAATCCATCCAAGAAGCAACCAAAGTCTAGATCTTCAAGGGTAAGTTACACTTTGATCCTTTTGACCCTTTTCTTTGATCTATTTCTAAGCCTCATTTCTTTTTGGTTTCAAGCTTCGGTCCTAACTGAAAAGGACCATATTTTGAGCTCATCTTCACTTCTCATTAAGGGCTCAACCTTGATTGAGCCCTCCATAATATACTTGCTTCATTGACCATGTTGTATATCATGATTTTGTATGCTTTTTTTGACCTATGAGCAATTTATTTTCGAGCATGTTGTAAACTGATATGAGGCATATTTTGAGCCCCTCTTCAACATTGGAGAAGGGCTCAACATTGTTTGGTGTTTCCATGTGTCACTTGTAGTTTAATCCCCTATTTGGCCCCATTTTTGCATAAGGTGATAGCCCTCTTGGTTTCTGTTTTTGGACCTTGATCCGAACTGAAAGTGGTCTTATTTTGGCCTATACTTCATGTTTCATTCACACTTTTTTTCTGTTTGGTGATTGTTTTATACACTTCATGTTTTAGTACCTTTTGAGCCTTATTTTGCATCATATTTTTAGCATGTTTGTATACTGATTTTGAGGCTGCCATATACTGTAAATGTTCATATTTTTGGTCCATCTTCAGTATTATAGAAGGAAATTTTTCAGTTTGAGTTTTGCTTATACCACTTGCTTCTTTACCCCTCTTTTGGCCCCCATTCTTGCATGCTATGCTTCCCTTACCTATGCTTACTGTTTGGCCATGTTCATAACTGTGAAAGTGCATCTTTTGGGACTGTCTAGCTTCTGTCTTTGCATTGCATGTCCATGTTGTGCATGTTTAGTATGGCTATAGGCCATTTCGGATGCCTAATGTTGCATTTCGGGTCATTTCCTTACATTTCATGTCATTTCGCTTCATTTCGGGACTGTTTTCCCCCATATTTTGTTGCTGAAATTCCATTAGCATGCTTACATATCATTTTGGCCTTGTTTCATTTCATTTTAGCATTGCCTCGGTTTGCGTGCCTGTGTGCACGCATTTCGAGGCACTTCATTTTCTGCCATCGGCATCTTATGTGAGTGTGGCTAAGGCTCACTCATGTTAGTATAAGTCCACTTATCATTTTCCATGTCATTTGCATTGCATTTGCATTGCCTCGGTTTGCGTGCCCGTGTGCACGCATTTCGAGGCACTTCATTTTCTGCCATCGGCATCTTATGTGAGTGTGGCTGAGGCTCACTCATGTTAGTATAAGTCCATTTATCATTTTCCATGTCATTCGCATCATTTTATCATTGCCTCGGTTTGCGTGCCCGTGTGCACGCATTTCGAGGCACTTCATTTTCTGCCATCGGCATCTTATGTGAGTGTGGCTGAGGCTCACTCATGTTAGTATAAGTCCACTTATCATCTTCCATGTCATTTGCATTGCATTTGCATTGCCTCGGTTTGCGTGCCCGTGTGCACGCATTTCGAGGCACTTCATTTTCTGCCATCGGCATCTTATGTGAGTGTGGCTGAGGCTCACTCATGTTAGTATAAGTCCACTTATCATTTTCCATGTCATTTGCATTGCATTTGCATTGCCTCGGTTTGCGTGCCCGTGTGCACGCATTTCGAGGCACTTCATTTTCTGCCATCGGCATCCGATGTGAGTGTGGCCGAGGCTCACTCATGTTGGTATAAGTCCATTTGTCATTTCCGTATCATTTTAGCATCGCCTCGTTTTGCGTGCCCGTGTGCACGCATTTCGAGGCATCTCATTTTCATCATTTTAGCATCGCCTCGGTTTGCGTGCCCGTGTGCACGCATTTCGAGGCATCTCATTTTCATCATATCTGTCATCGCCTCGGTTTGCGTGCCCGTGTGCACGCATTTCGAGGCATCTCATTTTCATCATATCTGTCATCGCCTCGGTTTGCGTGCCCGTGTGCATGCATTTCGAGGCATCTCATTTTCATCGTATCTGTCATCGCCTCGGTTTGCATGCCCGTGTGCACGCATTTCGAGGCATCTCATTTTCCATGTCATTTTAGCATTGCCTCGGTTTGCGTGCCCGTGTGCACGTACTTCGAGACATCTCATTCTCATTGTATTTATCATCGCCTCGGTTTGCGTGCCCGTGTGCACGCACTTCGAGGCATCTCATTTTTCAACATCCAGTCACTTTCTCGGTTTGTGTGCCCGCTTGCACGCATTTCGAGGCATCTCGTTCCATAGCATTCTGTATGTTAGGATTATATTTTAGTTGCATTTCATGCATATCATGCATGTTGCATCGTGTCCGGAATAAGAGTTAGCCCGGACACGGGAAACGAGGTACATTTCGTACTCCGAGTGACGGAATGTGTCTCTATTCCCCCAGTCGCCGACACTCCGGATTATCCATGATGGGGTTAGGTTTTAGCTATAGTTTCATGTGCATTCATCCTATATAGAGTTGTGCATTTCGATTCCTCGGCCATCATGCCTCGGTATGCACGATTGGTGGCACGAGGATCGAGACATGCATATATTTGTGCAGATACATTGCTATGCCCCTTTCCTGCTCTCTGTTGCAGCAAAACGGAGAATCAACGACTTTTTGGGACTTGGCACGCTTTTCAAGGAACAGGTGTAAACAGAGGCTAATTGGGGCATCCCGGTGGATTTCCGCGCAAGACAATCCGGACATGCATCATCCATCAGAAGCAAGGCAGTCCCTGGCTTGCACGCCAGTTTATTTGCTTTCTAGTTAATTCATTAATTAATTAGAATTCTGTAATATTTTGGACTGTAATATTCTTTTATTTTGGGGACTGTAATATTTGGACTGTATTATTTATTCGGACCCTCCGAGTGAGGGCACAACTGTAATAAGTGTGCGTGAGTGTGATGTATGTCTTCCAACCCCACGTCTTTCTCCCTTTTATTTATCCGCTTATGATGGTTAGATTAGGGCATGTTTAAATTAACATACAGTATGACAGCATGTTTGCATCATTCATCTGTATTGCATGCACCGGGCTCGGCGCATCATACTAACTGCATTGTATTTTTAATTCCAAGTTGAATACATGTTAGTTGTAGCATCTCATATACCATCTTAGAATAGCCGAGCCTGCTATAGTTACATTTTTGCATGTGATGCATTAGGCATTTCTGTATACTTAGGATCATGCATGATTTCTAATATAGTTTCTATTTTGGCTTGGAGTACTCGGTAAGTTTTTATGCTTTAGCATCCTTGCATGCGTGTGAGTGAATGCCATGATAGCATGCTTACCATGAAGCTATGTGCTTATCTGATATATCTGTCTGAATGCCTGTGGGTGAAGGTTGGGTTATCTGAATTGGAATGAATCATCAAAATGTTTCAAGCCTACCTGCGGGTAACAAACCATTTTCAAAAACAAGCATGAAATGTTTTGTTCCAATTCGGGCGACCCGGTCTATACTTATATGCTGTGCGCGTCACATAGTAACCTAGGCTAATAACCGGTATAAGAACTCACAATGTTTTCAAAAATTGATATCATGGTTAGTAGAGGCCGGTCTATGACCGGGCGAGCGGGGGTGCTCACGAAGTGACCTTCCCCAATCGTACCCAAGTTCCCGAGCCGAGGCAACTTTGGTGATGACGGACGCGTGGCCTTTTGGCACCGAGTCAGGGTTTCCTAAATTTCCCAAAATAAAATATTTAGGTGGCGACTCTGTATCTGGCAAAGCAGTCCATGTTTGGCACTTCTTTCAAAAATCTATTTTTCTCAAAAACGATTTGCCGGATTTGGACTCTTTGGTTCAGACTTAGAACCGTGACTACGAAAAGTCGAGTCCGAGCTGTAGCGAGGTCCCCCGCGGGCTTGTTACAGTTTCTGGCGACTCTGCTGGGGATTTAGAGAACTTAACTCGAACTCATGATATCTGTTTTTGACTACACTTGTGTGTTTCTTTGCATTGCATTTGCATTGGTGCGCCTAGGACACCGTGTTTGCCATCTGCTATTCCTGAACGGTTTGCCGGAGGCTTGTCTTGTCAAGGCATGACCATAAGGCTGACCGGTTGTGGGCTCTGCCAGTATGGGAACACAAACCCCGGTTTTACCGGGGCACCCTCTTTGACCATTCGGCCTAGTGCATATTCAGATCCATAGTGACCATTCCAAATTAGGACAGGCTGCTTACCCGTTCATAAGTTGTCTGAAACCGCTGTGTGCATAGTGAAACCCTAGCTCTTGACAAAATAGGACAGGGAAACCTTACCCCAACATAGGGGTGTTTTGGCTCTCACTTATCTGTTATGTGCTTTAGAGTGCGTCTCTACAGGAATGCATGTATCAGTATATGAGTTTGGGCATCAGGCCTGCGGGCATCGGTTCAGAATTGTCAGCATCAAGCCTGCGGGCATCAGATCAGTATATGAGTATTGAATATCAAGCCTGCGGGCTATGGTTCAGGGTATTGGCAGTATCAGGCCTACGGGCATCAGTTCAGTATCGTCGACATCAGGCCTGCGGGCATCAGTTTTGTATTACGGGTATCAAGCCTGTGAGCATCAGCCAGTGTTTGAGGACTATTTATCTGCGGATATCAGATTCTGTTTTGGGGAACAGTGATACAGGGATGATAATCAGTGTTTGAGGACAGTGTATATTTCAGCTTATTGACCGTGTGTTGATTATGCCCGACTGTGTGTCTTGCATTTTGTTTTAAGCTGTTATGCTGCCCGTTTATCTGTTCATTTATTTCCTTTTCGCTTTATTTATCTTTTGCTAGGTCAGTTTTAGCACGATTGCTTCCGAACCAGCAGGCATTCCCCAAGCACCTTGGACACGAGGTCGTCGACTCCACCGATCTGAGGATCTGATAGACGGACAGCCAGTGTTCTATTCTCTACCCCCTGTTATCAGAAGGAAGCCGAAAAGGCGTAGTGTGTCGGAACAGAGGTTGTCAAGGCAGTGGGTTACTCCATCAGAGGACTATAGGACTGAGGTCTCAATTACTGCTGCAGAAATAGACATACCTGTTAGACAGATGGAGCAACAGAATACATCGGGGATAGAGGCTCTAATGCGCCAGATGCAGGAAAGCATGAAACAGATGCACGATGATGCCGCCCGTCAAGCAGAATTCTCCAAACAGCAGGCCACAGTTATGGCCCAACAGGCTGAGTTGATTACCAGGTTACAACAACAGAACACAGCATCTGCCTCACAAATCCCCCCTCCAGCAGGGGTCCCATTACCCGAGAAGGCTCCTGCTATTCAGGACGCTCCTCTGAACACCCAAAGTACTGTACCGACTGTTCAAAATTTACAAGAGGACACGAGTCTTCCAACGGGGCCAGCACCGCCCCCGATTCCACTACAACTGTCCAAGGCTCATACATCCAATCACCCGGACTCTCCATCCGAGGACGAGGTTGATCCTACGGCTCTGAAATTGAGCAAATTGGAGAAACTCTTTAAGAAATCCCAAGGGGCTAAGGCTATGCCGGATATCGGAGATGGATATACCGAGGAGGCCGTGACACTCCCCGATAGGTTCAAAATGCCACAAATAGACCGTTTTGACGGGACTGGTGACCCCATGGTTCATATCCGACTGTTTGCGGATGTCTTACGGCCAATGGGCCTTACACGACAACAGAAGCTCTCATTATTCGGCCGAACCCTGTCGGGTGTGGCCTCCCATTGGTACGCAAGATTATCGGATGAGGTGAAGAAAAACTGGGATGAGATGGCTGAGGCCTTTGTCACACAATATTCATATAATACGCAGATCGAGATCACAACCCGTGATCTAGAAACAACCAGGCAAGAGCCTAAGGAATCTTTCTCGGACTTTGTGATCCGATGGAGGGCAAAGGCGTCGACGATGACTTTAAGGCCCACTGACAGAGATCAAATTCGGATGATTGTGCGCAATCTCCACCCCAAGTTAATGCAAAGAATGATTGTGGTCCCCTTCCCTACTTTCGCAGATTTACATGATATGGGGGTGCAAATAGAAGATGCTATGAGGCAAGGACTGCTTGACCAGGACAGAGAACAACCAAGGAGGACCTTCAATCGCAACAACAACGCAGGCCCGAGCGGCGCTGCAAATACGAGAGCCTCGGAAGTTGGTATGGTCACCACCACTCCCCCTCCCCCTCCAAGACCCACGACTGCCACACCATTCTCCGGCGCGTCCGGAAGCAACTCACAAAACAGCCGATTCCAACCCCGAGGCCAAAGAACCTTTACTCCACTATATATGCCTCTGACCAAAGTTCTAGGAATACTGATCAGAAAGAATCATTTGAAACCCCTGGAACCAAAGCCATTACCAAATCCACTTCCCCCCTCATATGACTCGTCAAAATACTGTGCATACCACCAACAACACGGTCATGACACCGACCGTTGTTACAGACTGCGTCATGAAATCCAAGATCTTATTGACAAACAGGTGATTGCACCTCCCGACCAACCCAATGTTACGACCAACCCTCTCCCATCACATAATCAAGCTCCTCCTCCCAAAAGAATTAACTTTATCCAGACTGGGGTCGCATCTTACGATCCTAGCATCTACATTACTCCCACCCACCTACCCAAGCCGGAGGTGCTCCTCCCCGATTGCACTGACTTCTTGTGTATGGTGGACACCTCCAAAACCCAACCAGAACCGATGGTGGTGACCGTCGAAGGCAGGGCAGGGCAGATTTTGGGGGAGACTGAGTCTGTTAAATTTGGGACTGGACAGAATTTTGCTGAAGGAGCTTATGATCCGAGCAAGTACATCCTATCAACGAGCCGAAATGGGCTAAGTGCAGAATTTCCCGAGACAGGAGAACTGTGCATGATCCGAGGGGGTGGATCTGGGCTATGGGCAGATGAGCCGACAACCGTAGAAGAGGACTTTGCTAACTTGCAATTTCTCGATGATCAGGAGCTGGAGGATGCGTCCATTAACTGGAATGATTATGAGGGATCAGAGGAGGCCACGGGATGGCTCGAAGATCAACCGGATGCAGTGGGGGAAGCTCAACCAAAACAGAGCCCGGCAGGGGCAGAAATATCAGTTGTGGCCGGAACGGCCGAAAATCAAGTTGTACCGCCGGAGAGCGCCGGTGTTAAGAATTCCGCTCAGGACATGGGCATTACGGATGTGGGAACTATTGAACAAGCAGCTGTACTGACGCAGTTGGAACAGGGAAAGTTTGAGGAAACTGAGAGAGCCAGAAAGGCAAAAGGCCCTGAGGGGACCGAAAGTTTTGTGCGCACAAAGACAAGCAATGCTGCGAACGTATGGACAGAGAGCACTGAGAGTGCGAGTGGACCGGAGCCAGACAGGTGTCTGTTGGCTGCCAGTGGAATGTGGTGGGAAGATGACGATTTGTGTCTTGCCCACACCGATGAGGACTGGGGGAATAACCAACCGGATGATACTTGGTATCTGGATGAAGTGGACCATATGACAAGAAGTGGGCGGTACTTCAAGCCCCCACACCTAGACCAACCCGAAGCATCCGGGAAAGACAGAGAGGTAGAGAGACAGAAGGAGAAGCAAATTGAAGACGAGGCTGTGTTGAAGCAATTAAAGAAAATACAAGCAGACATCTCCATCTGGGGACTACTAATGGCATCACGAGTGCACAGGGAAGCTGTCCTATCTGCCATGGACAAGTCGAAACTTTCTATAGACACCACGCCTGAACAGCTGGTTGGGCTGGTTTTTCCGGGAGGAGGTTCCCCGGCATTGACTTTTTCAGACAAGGAGCTACCGCCTGAGGGCGCAAATCATAATAAGCCTCTCTACATCTCTGTGGAATGTAGAGATAAGTGGATACCGGTGGTACTTGTTGATACCGGGTCTGCGATTAACGTCTGCCCGACCAGAACGGCATATGCAATCGGGTTGAAGCCCGTAGATTTCGTCCCAACCACCCAAGTGATCCGGGCATATGACAATACCAGCAGAGAGGTGATGGGGACTGTTAAAATTCAAACTAAGGTTGGTCCAGGACAACACAGTATCGAATTTCATATTTTGGACGTTCCCGCAACCTTTAACTTACTTTTGGGGCGACCGTGGTTGCACCAGGTCAAAGCGGTCTCTTCCACCCTTCATCAAATACTGAAATACCCTCACGGGAAAGGGGTAGCAATCGTTTTTGGAAATTCATCGATCCATCCCCCGCCGGAGGTGTCTACACCCGTCTTGGAAATCGAGCACGGCACGGAGGATGTGTTTTTGTCGGGGTTCACTTTGGCCGAGGCTCAAGTAGTGCAGAATGTCATGGCTGCGAATGAGGGCATGTACGTTAGTGCACAATCCATATACCTCATGAACAAGCTAAAACATACCCCTGGGATGGGATTAGGGAGAAGCGGCCGGAAGGGCGTCTCAGTATTGGCCGAAGTGCCACACAACCCCCATGCCTTTGGACTGGGTTATCTGCCCACCAAGGAGGATTGGGTAAGGAAAGGAAAAGAAATGGCGGGAAGGGCCAGAGCAAAGAAGGCCGGGAAGCCATTTGATTTAATGCACAGGCCCATCTGGGGTACCCTGAACGGACGTTTCGTCCGGGAGGGGGAAGATTTTCCATTCTGCGGCTTCCCGGAGCCATGGCTAAACGCAAAGGGGAAGCGCGTGCCTGGTTTTGAAATCTTCTTCGACATACAATTATCTGGGGATGACGTTGCCGAGGCGCAGACGGACCCACCAACCGAGGTTAAGCAATGTAAAGCAGTGGATCCCGAGAGTACAGAGCTGGAAATGGGGGTAGCACTGGCGAGTCTACTATCAGATCCTCCGATCAGCCAAGAGTGCTTGGGGGATAACTCTTCGGTTTCTGTGATTGGAGATGAAATAGCCGCGGGCTTCCCAGCGCCGATCTTGGATGCATCTATCGCACCTTCTCTCATTTGGCAGTATGAAGAAGGCTTTTTGTCTAGCAATTCCGGGTCAGGTAGTGAGCCGGAATCTGATTCTGCCGAATCTTCTGCGTCGGAATCAGATTCCAGCTCGACTGAGTCTGAGTCCGGTATTCCTGGGGGTGATAACCCGGATACCACAGTCCTGTCTAGGTCGTCTTTTTCATTTTCTTTTGAGTCTGTTGTAACAGAGGAATCTGACGGCTTGGAAGTATTTAATGAGAATGATGTGGATGTGGTTTCCGAGTATTTTTCTGTGCCTTTGATTTATTGCTTAAATCAGGATTTTCAAAATTTTGATGAAAATAGTGAGGAAGAGATTCCTCCAATTTTGTAACGATTAATTGATCAAGAGCAGGAAAGATTTGTTAAACCTTTAATCGATGAAATCACTTCTGTGAATATTGGTACTGAGAAGGACCCGCGGCTGGTCCAGATCGGGTCCACGTTGTCTTCAGAGGAGCGCGAGCGCTTAGTCGCTTTATTAAAAGATTTCAAAGATGTTTTCGCGTGGTCCTATGAAGACATGCCTGGAATCGATCCTGAGATTGTACAGCACCGGATCCCTCTTGATCCAGAGGCCCGCCCTGTCAAACAGAAACTCAGAAGGATTCGCCCGGACTGGGCTCTCAAGATTAAGGAAGAGGTCACCAAACAAATTGACGCAGGGTTCCTGTTGGTATCTGAATATCCAACTTGGTTGGCCAATATAGTTCCAGTGCCAAAGAAGGACGGCAGAATTCGGGTCTGTGTAGACTTCAGGGATTTGAACAAGGCCAGTCCGAAGGACGACTTCCCCTTGCCGCACATCGATGAACTGGTGGATTTCACGGCAGGACACGCCTTGCTTTCGTTTATGGATGGTTTCTCAGGCTATAATCAGATAGTGATGGCACCCGAAGACCGGGAGAAGACTGCATTCACTACCCCGTGGGGGACATATTGTTATCGAGTGATGCCATTCGGGTTGAAAAACGCTGGAGCTACGTATCAACGGGCAGCAACTACAATATTACATGATATGATCCATAAGGAGGTCGAAGTGTACGTGGACGACATGATTGTCAAATCCAAAGATAGAGAGGGCCACTACACCGCCTTACAAAAATTCTTTCAGAGGATCAAAGAGTTTCGGCTGCGACTGAACCCCCAGAAATGCACGTTTGGTGTTACAGCAGGGAAGATGTTAGGGTTTCTGATCACACAAAGGGGCATCGAGGTCGACCCTTCCAAAATCAAGGCCATCTTAGAAATGCCACCACCAAGGACTGAAAAGGAGGTGCGAGGCTTTCTGGGTAAAGTGCAATTCATAAGACGGTTTATTTCTAAATTAACCTTAACTTGTGAACCACTTTTTGGTCTCCTGAAGAAAGGAAAGAAATTCCAATGGGACGGCCGATGTCAAGCAGCTTTTGAACAGATCAAAGAATATCTACAGAACCCACCCGTGTTGTCACCGCCAGAGCCGGGGAGACCGTTGATACTGTACCTTTCGGTAACTGAGACTACCATGGGCTGCATGCTCGCGCAGGAGTCAGAAGACAAAGTGGAAAGGGCCATATACTATCTGAGCAAAAAGATGCTAGATTACGAAACCCGCTATACACCGCTGGAAAAGGCTTGCTTGGCCTTGGTATGGGCAACCAGGAAGCTGCGGCACTACCTGTTAGCTCACTCTGTAATGTTGGTTTCGCGGTTAGATCCCATCAAATATCTTTTCGAGAAACCAGCACTTACGGGTAGGCTAGCTCGATGGCTGTTGTTGCTCTCCGAATTTGATTTGAAGTATGTAACGCGCAAGTCAGTAAAAGGCAGAGCGGTAGCGGAGTTCCTTGCCGACCACCCGGTTGAGGGGGATGAAGCGGTTGAGTATCTATTCCCGGATGAAGCAATTCTGCACGTTAAAGATGAAACCTGGACAATGTACTTTGACGGAGCGTCAAACCAGTATGGATATGGGATAGGGGTGTTGCTGATAGCGCCTGATGATTCCCGTATTCCTTTAGCATTCAAGCTCCGGTTCAAAGTTTCCAACAATGAAGCAGAGTATGAGGCATGTATTGCTGGGCTGGAAGCAGCCCTGGAACTAGGGGCAAGACGAGTGGACGTCATTGGGGACTCGAACCTTGTTGTGTCTCAAGCAAAAGGAGATTGGAAGGTCAAAGAGGAAAGGATGATAATCTACCACCAAACCTTGGATTTGTTAATTCCTCGGTTTGAGAAGCTAAATTTCGCCCACCTCGTAAGAGAGAACAACAGGTTTGCAGATTCATTAGCAACTCTATCTTCTATGATAGACATCCCGTCCGGAGTCCGGATGCGTCCAATCATTATTGATCAAAAGTTTGCGCCGGCATATGAGTCGATTTCCGCCATAGATGAGGTTCAAGACGGCAACCCCTGGTATTACGACATCTGGAACTTCTTGGAAAAGGAGACATACCCACTAGGGGCAAATGCCAAGGATAAGAGGGCTGTCAGAAGAATGGCTGCTCAGTTCATTATCTGCGGGGGAAATTTGTACAAAAGGGGCCATCTGGGAATGCATAAGCTCTGTGTAGAAGCTGAAGAGTCAAAACGCCTGATGGAAGCCATCCATGGGGGGGAGTGCGGTGCACATATGAATGGAGTAATGCTGGCCAGAAAGATCCTCAGACAGGGCTACTACTGGTCAACCATGGAGGAGGATTGCATTGGTTTTGTTCGGCGATGCCACAAATGCCAAATTCATGCAAATCGCATGAACATCCCGCCGTCAAAACTGTATAACATGACTTCGCCGTGGCCTTTTTCAGTCTGGGGAATTGATGTGATCGGAGCTGTTACCCCGAAGGGGTCAAACGGGCATGAGTTTATCCTGGTAGCGATAGATTATTTTACAAAGTGGGTCGAGGCCCAATCATACGCAGTGTTGAAGGCGTCGCATGTCGCAAAGTTCATCAGGAACAATATTATCTGTCGCTACGGGGTGCCAAACGAGATAATTTCAGATAATGGTTCCCACTTCAAGAAAGAAGTGATAGACTTGTTGGAGAAATACAATGTGGCTTTCCATAAGTCATCCACATACAGGCCGCAGACCAACGGAGCAGTTGAGGCCGCCAACAAGAATATCAAGCATATACTACAGAAGATGGTGGAAACCTATCGAGATTGGCCAGACAAGCTGCCATTTGCTCTATGGGGCTACAGGACTTCAATCAGAACTTCTACTGGAGCAACTCCGTATTCATTGGTCTATGGAATGGAGGCTGTTCTACCCATTGAGATTGAGGTCCCATCATTACGGGTATTAGCTGAATGCCAGATAGCCGAGGCAGATTGGCAGCAAAGCAGATTCGAAGAACTCATGCTTTTTGATGAAAGAAGACTGAAAGCACTGTACCACATCCAAGGCTATCAACGCAGAATTGGCCGGGCTTTCAACAAGAAGGTTAAGTCCAGGAATCTGAAAGAAGGAGATTTGGTGCTCAAAGACAACCGAGCTCCCATCCACGACCCAAGGGGCAAGTTCAAACCCAATTGGACTGGTCCTTATATCATCAAAGCTATCTGGTCAGGTGGGGCTGTGGTTCTGATGGATCTAGATGGCTTGGAGTTCTCACAACCGATCAATATGGACAAGTTGAAGAAATACTATCCTTGAGAGGCTCGCTAGGCCGAAAACCCGAAAGGGCGACCTAGGCAAGATTCAGGGCACAAAAAAAAATTAGAAAATATAAAAACTGAGCTCGCAAGGTTGAAAACCCGCAAAGGGCGGCCTTGGCAAAAGTTAGAGCGCAAAAGGAGAGTGAAAATACTCGAGCGAACCTAAGCCTGAACTACGTAAGACTTGATTCCCATCTTTGGGATACGTAGGCAGCTTCGTCTTGAAGTTCAGTCATAAACTTTTCCCCGATCAACTTTGTCCATTTCAATCATTTCAGTCATCTTTATCTATCAGCATTTACCGTGATCTCCGGTACAGTGCTGTTCAGACTAGGGGCAACTTTCCGTTGCTTTGGAATGCCGCATTGTTCTTCAGACTAGGGGCAACTTTCTAGTTGCGGGGATCCGGGGTTGTGCATTTCAGTGACAGATTTTCGGCGTGTCCAGTTCTGATCCACATCGAAAATAGTTTTGAAAAGTTTCAATAAAAGTTGACTTTGTTCAAATCGATCTTTTTACGACTAAGACCATTTTTGGACCAAAAGTGGAAAATTTTCAGTACCATAACTTTCAATTTCATTGATTTCAAAATAGAGTTCTCCTGCTCTTGCATTACAATCGAGGTTGCTTATTTTAGTACAATCATAGAGAAAACTTGAAAATGCTAAATAAGCAATAAATTTGGGGCATAGTTGAATCAAGTATCTATGTGTCCCCTCCCGGAGCTGGACGGAGCATCTGATGCCAAGCCAGGCCCAACTTGTGCCTCCTCTTTGAGCCAATCCACACATTCATCTGACAAAGTGCAACTGAAGGTTGAAGCAGGGGCCAGAAACTCTCTAGTCCTCCATGCCGTGGCATATCTCTGGCCAGCCAGCTCCCAAGGATGGCTGGCAATATTGCAGTATGTCTTCTCGGTCCTGTTTTGCTCTTCGAAGGAGAACTCCAAACATTACCATACAACAGGAGAGCCGAAGGCCTTCATTTCAGACGCGTGCCGATGCCCAGATCGTCAGAAGTACACCTTTTGTTGTTGAGTTTTGCTTATCGAGTTGTTGTACTCTGCTTATCGAGTTGTTTGTCGAGCGGACGTGTTTTGTGTTTTGAGTCCTTGCTCTCTGTTTAAGCAAGTTTTGTTAAAGTCTTGTTTGTTTGCATTGTTGCTTTTTGCTTATCGAGTTGTAAACTTGCTAAAGATTCTGTTATATCTTAGTAAGTTGGGTTGTTTAGTTTGTTGCGTCGGTTCACTACCTGATTTGGTGATTACAATGCGCATTACCATTCAATTTCATTTCTTGTGCAAAACAAATTGATGCGATATGATGCTAAAAGTTCAAAGTACAAACACCTTTTCAAAAGCTATTTCATTTCATCATGCTTTACAACAAATAAAGGTACAGGTTTTACAAAAATAAAACTGCCTAACGATGTGCAAAGTGCTACAAACTACTAGTAAAAAGAAAAATAAAGCATGGAAATAGCAGCATCAAAATCCTCGGGAGCGGGAACGAGAAGCACGCCTAGTCCTCTTTTGTGGGACAACCTCCACACCATCGTCAGAGTCGGAGCTGTCATCCTCAGGATCCTCCTCAGCCTCGCCTCTGTTCCCCGAGCCAAAACCGGAGCCTCCCTCCTCGACAGATGTCTCGAACTGGCGGTCGGTAGCCTCCTCCTCCTCCTCCTCCTCCTCCTCCTCCTCATCAGGCTCCACCTCCACGACATGAGCCCTGCGCCTGCGGACCGGTCCTCCTCGAGCTCCTCGATAAGGCCTAGATGGCCCGGCTCCCCGGGAAGGCCGAGATGGCCCCTCCCCCTGATAAGGCCCGGATGGCCCAGCTCCCTGATAAGGCCCGGATGGCCCAGCTCCCCAATGAGGCCCAGGTGGCCTGGCCTGCGGCTGACCGGACCATGTAGGCATCTGAAAACAAGGAGTTCAAATCAAATACATCAGTCCAAATATGTACATCGGATACAGATACGAGCAAAAGCTACATGAAGTGGGTGCGTGTAAATACAGTATACAAGTGATGTGTGTGTCAGATGTGCTCTACACAGGTAGTCTATCAATGCAGTAGAAATCAGCATGTCATCAGAAGTATGATAAATGCCAGGAAAAACTGAAGGGTACCTGAATGCCTGCAACAGACAACTGTGCCTCCCTGCGTAGGACCATGCCCTCGAGTGTGGCCACCAGCTCAACCATCTCCTCCATGTACCCTCGCGATGGCTGCAAAAATGAGTTCATAATCATCAGTGAACAAATGAGTATCTAAACATCTGAAATGATGAATGACGAAAGTGGAGCGTACCGGCGGTGAGTCCGGATCAATGGCATATCGATCACTGGGCATCCGAGGCTCTAGTGGAACTGGAATCGGAGAGCTAGTCCCATACTGCCACGCCATCAACTCAGTAGGCATATCTGGCCATCCTAGATGAGGATGAATCGACGGGTTCGGAGGAAACGGTCTATTCCCACCCCTAGATGTGCCAGCCCTGCTAGAAGAAGGGATGTCTGTAGCCCGAGCCTGGGCCTGATCCGAGGATGACATGCCGGCAGGTCTCATCATCGGAATACGAGCCTCTGTCAATGGAGGCATCAAATATATGTGACGATAGGTGGCGTAGTCCCCCTCCGCAACATATAACAAAGCATCGCTGCCTAGCATGGCGCCGACTACCTCTGAGTAAGAGAGCCTGTCAGCGGTCCGCATACTAGCCGGAGGTACCGCGGGAACGTCCTGGGAAAGATATCCCCGTACCTGGCACAGAAAGCGCTCCCCTAGAAACCAGACTCTGCCAACTGGCCCTTCGAGCAGGACCCTATACCGGGAGATGCCTGATGCTCCGGTATACTGAAGTAGGAGATCATCACCCAGAGGCGCCCAAGGCTGCCAAGTAATCTGCGGATGATAAATGTATGAACCAATCAGAGAACGAGAATATACAGAGCAAATCAAAGATGAAAATGAAAAGAACTGAAAGTTCTGAAGTACCTCTGAGTGTCGCACAGTGTCGAAGTACTGTCGCAGGCGAACCAGGGTCTCTCGAGGCCTCGCCCGGTGCGGGCCCTCAAATATCAATGAATATGGGGTCACAGGGATCCCCACCACCTCCAGCACTGGGGCTAATGATGGAAAGTATACATAAGCCCATAGCTGAGAAAAGCAGTGCAGAATGTAAGTACGAAATGATGAGAGCAAAATGCAGACTGTAAAAGTGTGCTGTATGTGCAATATACAAGTGATAAAGAGCAGAAATGTAAATCAAGGAGACAGAAAGTACCTCCCAAGCTCTCCAGTAGCCGCCAAGCAAATCACCCCGCCCGCGGGAGGTCGCGCTCATGTAAAAGTAGAGGGTAGCTAGGCCAGCGCCACCCCAATCATATCTACTGACCTGTGATAGGTCAACCAGAGCGCTCAACAAATATAGCCCAATGGTGTTCCCTCTGTCGGCAAACAGGGTAGTCCCGAAGAGGAACATCAGGAAGCCACGAGTATACTGCTCTGTCTCCTCAGGAGTCTCGGGCATCATCTCAGCCCGCCGAAAATGGGATGAGAACCAAGTATATCTGACTCTCCCTGAAACCCTATCAACAGGTGGGCGAGCCCCCAACAAATACATCCAGGCGGCCTCCCACTCGCCCATATCCTCATCGTATGGGATGGCCCAACCTCCGACATCAAGGCCGGTCAATACAGCAAAATCAAAAGGGGTCATGGTCATGTCCCCGGTAGCAGAGAAATGAAAGGAATTAGTGGTGTCCCACCATCTCTCTACCAAAGCTGCCATCAAGGTCCTCCTGGCAGGACAGCGTGACAATCCGGTGCAGAAGGGCCCAAACCCCGCCAAATCTACCAAATCCCTGACGCCCTCCGGGAGCTCAGCATACCAATCTCGTGCCATGGTAGAACCATATCCTCGCACACTGCGGGAACCACCCTGCATTCAGAATGAATACATACGTCAGTATAAAGTGAATGGGCTGTATGCCAATGATAAGTAAATGGGCTGTGTGCCAATGAGATGAAATAGGCTGTGTGCCGATGAAGTAAAATAAGCTACATGCAAACACTATCTACCTGGGCTGCGTGTTCAGAGAATTTGAATTTTGGGCTGCGTGTTCAACTTTCAGTTAATTTGTGGGCTGCGTGTTCACTATCTACCTGGGCTGCGTGTTCAGAGAATTTGAAATTTGGGCTGCGTGTTCAACTTTCAGTTAATTTGTGGGCTGCGTGTTCACTATCTACCTGGGCTGCGTGTTCAACTTTCAGTTAATTTGTGGGCTGCGTGTTCACTATCTACCTGGGCTGCGTGTTCAGAGAATTTGAATTTGGGCTGCGTGTTCAACTTTCAGTTAATTTGTGGGCTGCGTGTTCACTATCTACCTGGGCTGCGTGTTCAGAGAATTTGAAATTTGGGCTGCGTGTTCAACTTTCAGTTAATTTGTGGGCTGCGTGTTCACTATCTACCTGGGCTGCGTGTTCAACTTTCAGTTAATTTGTGGGCTGCGTGTTCACTATCTACCTGGGCTGCGTGTTCAGAGAATTTGAAATGTGGGCTGCGTGTTCACTATCTACCTGGGCTGCGTGTTCAGAGAATTTGAAATTTGGGCTGCGTGTTCAACTTTCAGTTAATTTGTGGGTTGCATGTTCACTATCTACCTGGGCTGCGTGTTCAGAGAATTTGAATTTTGGGCTGCGTGTTCAATTTTCAGTGAATTTGTGGGCTGCGTGTTCACTATCTACCTGGGCTGCGTGTTCAGAGAATTTGAATTTTGGGCTGCGTGTTCAACTTTCAGTTAATTTGTGGGCTGCGTGTTCACTATCTACCTGGGCTGCGTGTTCAGAGAATTTGAATTTTGGGCTGCGTGTTCAATTTTCAGTGAATTTGTGGGCTGCGTGTTCACTATCTACCTGGGCTGCGTGTTCAGAGAATTTGAATTTTGGGCTGCGTGTTCAACTTTCAGTTAATTTGTGGGCTGCGTGTTCACTATCTACCTGGGCTGCGTGTTCAGAGAATTTGAATTTTGGGCTGCGTGTTCAACTTTCAGTTAATTTGTGGGCTGCGTGTTCACTATCTACCTGGGCTGTGTGTTCAGAGAATTCGAAGTTTGGGCTGCGTGTTCAACTTTCAGTTAATTTGTGGGCTGCGTGTTCACTATCTACCTGGGCTGCGTGTTCAGAGAATTTGAAGTTTGGGCTGCGTGTTCAACTTTCAGTTAATTTGTGGGCTGCGTGTTCACTATCTACCTGGGCTGCGTGTTCAGAGAATTTGAAGTTTGGGCTGCGTGTTCAACTTTCAGTTAAAGTGTGGGCTGTGTGTTCACTTTCGAATTCGGGCTGTGTGTTCGACAAGTCAGTGTTTGAGCCATGTGTTTTAATGTGGGCTGTGTGTTCGCGATTAATTAATGAGCCGAGTGTTCAGAAATTCAAGTGTTGAAACTACATGTTCAAAGATGTAAGGAAAGTACAATGTCACAAGCTAAATGTCTAAACATGGCAAGGGTGCGAAATGTAAAATACAGAAGAGGAGGTAAATACCTCTCGAGCCTCGTGAGAGAGATGCTGCTCCGGCTCTCTAAGAAGCAGATCTGCGGGTGCTCTCTCGTCGAAACTGGTGAAATGACGAAAAACGGCACGAGGGAGGACGTGCACTACTGGACGGTACCTCTCGGGCATAAAAGGTCGGGTCCTCGGAGGTAGAGTCGTGGGATCGAAATCCCCCCCAGCACCCGGAAAACCGCCACCAGGGGAAGAAGTACCCGCCATTTTCAGAAATCTGCAAAAGGGGAGCAAAAATGAGCAAAATAAGCAAAAATTGGAAAAAGTCAACAAAAGTCAACTCCCGGGAAAATATTCAAAATTTTAAGATGAACTTACCTCAAGTATTGAAAATGCAAAAAGAAGCTCCGAAGCCGGAATTTAATCGCTCCAAAGTGTTTAAAACTAAGTGTTTTTACGAAAACAATTTGCGCGAGGCGTTGGAAAACGCGCGTAAAACTCAAAACTGGAGAGAAAAGTGTTGAAAGAGGCAAGGAATGAAAAGGGGTTCGGTTGCTATTTATAGGCTTCAAGCCTTGGATGAAATGCATACAAAAAGGAGGCAAAAAGACGAAAATGCCCTTGGGAAAAGGGCACGGCCGGCCGGCCTCTAAAAATAGCTGGCCAGCCATCTGCTTTTGCAGAAATGGCCGGCCAGCCATTGGCTTTTGTGGAAAACGGTTGGACACCCCCCCTAGGGAAGATAAACGGCCGGCCATCACCCCCACATGCTCACCTAGCTCTCTGCAAATTTTGAGGAAGATCGGAGTTCCCGGGACCTGAAAAAGTTCAAGAAACGTACACTTCCGGTCGCAAAATTACTCCGTCGGGACTTCGGTTTCAAGTTCTGATGTGTGTCTCATCATCGTCCATCGAAATCAACGTGTATCCCTTTCGAATGGGTTATAACCTTTCAGAGAAGTGAATCAGAGGTCGTGATTAAGTTACCTTCGCCGAAACACGCGTTTCCGTACTCGTTGTTTCATGACAAATGAACACCCTGTTTCATGCTCGTTTTGTACTATCTTGCATTCTCATAGGCATACTCGCATTGTCATGTACATTTCTCGATATTTGTATACCTCTGTGTTTGAGCATGCGTCGTCACACATATCTCATTCTTGCATTACGATGCATCCGCTCACCAGCACTGCGTGTGTCGAACTTTCGAAATCACATCAAATATGTGTTGTTAGCATATTGTACTTGTTGCAATTTCTCTCTTTTGCAGGCACGATATTGTATGTACGGTTCAATTGAGGCTGGTGCGACCAGACGAATCGCGCAGGTATCGTATCTTCTCCGTGTGAGACATGGCGGGGATTGGATAATCCTCCGCGTTCTTAACTGCATGAAATGTAGTTGTCGCTTTGCATTCTTGCTTAAAATTGTTGCATCTATTTGCGAATACTTGCCTCATTACAGCTAGCTGCATTTGCACGATCATTGGGCTACCTTCGGTTTCTTGCATATCATTCGCATTTTGCCCCCTGCCTGCGGGCATGCCTGCGGGCACATTTCCGTCTATCCTGTATGTTTGTCTAAGTCTTCGGCCTTGTCAAAAATGGGTCGTCTCTGGGCTTTGACATTCACTCCCGTCACTTGTGACTTCCGAGTTCTGTCAAAGAGGGGCAACTGTAGACACCCCATTTTTGACCGACCTTAAGACTCAGATGTCACCGATTGAGCGCTTGGTGATGTTGCATAATGTGCTTGTTCAGAAGTTTCAGAGTCGCGGCCGTGAGCCCTGCCTCCGGACTCCCGAACCCTTTTCTGTGCCTTGTCTCGGTTTGCGAACCAGACTCGGTTTTCTCTGTTTCTTTTCCTGAGGGGAGAGAGAGGTCCCGTAGACCATCTCTCAACGTCCGTAGGCTACATTTGGTGGCCGTAGGCCATTTTGCCCATTTCGGAGTCCGGTTCCCGGTTTTCGGAGCCGTCAGGCCGTGTACCTCGGTTCGGGACCGCTTAACCATCTCCTATTGCCCTGATTTTTGGCATACATCCTATTTCATCCATTTTGAGGGACACTGAGGGCTGAGAAACCCACTTCGAGGTCAAATACGATTTTCGGTGCTTAACAGCCCATTTCCGGGACCCCGAACTACGTGTTTTGGCTCCGGAACATTCGTTTTGCAACGGTTTTCGCTCATTTTTGGCAGGTACCTCTGTTTTATCACAGGGAAGGTCACTGAAGGGTGGGAGGCCAGCAATTGTTGCGACAGCCAGTTATCTCTCCTCCCGAGCCTCCCGGCACCCGTTTTTCCAACTTCCGGGCTAATGTTGAATACCTTAGAGCTAGCGTTGCCAACTTTCAACCACATATCTGTGATCTACACATCTGAGAGGCCCCTAAAAGTTCATGGCCGGCCATTAAGGTCATTTGACCCTTTTGACCCCTTTCTTCCGGGCTAATGTTGAACCCCTTGGACCCTTTTTCTCCAACTTTCAACCACATATCTGTGATGTACACACCTGAGAGGCCACTAAAAGTTCATGGCCGGCCATTAAGGTCACTTGACCCTTTTGAACCCCTCTTTCCGAGCCACTGTTGAACCCCTTGGGCCCACTTTCTTGGAATTTCAATTACATGGTTGTGTTGTACACACAAAGGCCTACCTCCCCAATACCTGGCCGGCCAGAAAAGATGCTTGACCCTTTTGACCCCTAGCCGGCCGGCTAGGGGGTGTGGCCGGCCGGCCACCTCCAGCAAAAGTAAGCGGCCGGCCGTGCTCCTCTCACTGTGCCCCTTCCAGCTGTGAGGCAATATCCCCCAGATATTTTCTGTATCCGGGGGATATTTTGGGAGAGAGTTTTCCTCTCCATTTGACCCCCCTTTTACACCCCCTTTCTTGACCTTATAACCAGCTGGAGACCTTCTTCTAGGGGGTTAGAAAATTTGATCTTAAGAACTCCATAGCCAACTCCATCTTCATCTTCTTCAATTCTTCAAAAACCCTAAGTCCATTAACCTCCATTCCTTCTATACCACCAAGCTCTACCACCACTATCTCATTTCCAGCAGCTAGGAAGGGTTCTTGAAGGCCAAAGGAGCAGCAAATCCATCCAAGAAGCAACCAAAGTCTAGATCTTCAAGGGTAAGTTACACTTTGATCCTTTTGACCCTTTTCTTTGATCTATTTCTAAGCCTCATTTCTTTTTGGTTTCAAGCTTCGGTCCTAACTGAAAAGGACCATATTTTGAGCTCATCTTCACTTCTCATTAAGGGCTCAACCTTGATTGAGCCCTCCATAATATACTTGCTTCATTGACCATGTTGTATATCATGATTTTGTATGCTTTTTTTGACCTATGAGCAATTTATTTTCGAGCATGTTGTAAACTGATATGAGGCATATTTTGAGCCCCTCTTCAACATTGGAGAAGGGCTCAACATTGTTTGGTGTTTCCATGTGTCACTTGTAGTTTAATCCCCTATTTGGCCCCATTTTTGCATAAGGTGATAGCCCTCTTGGTTTCTGTTTTTGGACCTTGATCCGAACTGAAAGTGGTCTTATTTTGGCCTATACTTCATGTTTCATTCACACTTTTTTTCTGTTTGGTGATTGTTTTATACACTTCATGTTTTAGTACCTTTTGAGCCTTATTTTGCATCATATTTTTAGCATGTTTGTATACTGATTTTGAGGCTGCCATATACTGTAAATGTTCATATTTTTGGTCCATCTTCAGTATTATAGAAGGAAATTTTTCAGTTTGAGTTTTGCTTATACCACTTGCTTCTTTACCCCTCTTTTGGCCCCCATTCTTGCATGCTATGCTTCCCTTACCTATGCTTACTGTTTGGCCATGTTCATAACTGTGAAAGTGCATCTTTTGGGACTGTCTAGCTTCTGTCTTTGCATTGCATGTCCATGTTGTGCATGTTTAGTATGGCTATAGGCCATTTCGGATGCCTAATGTTGCATTTCGGGTCATTTCCTTACATTTCATGTCATTTCGCTTCATTTCGGGACTGTTTTCCCCCATATTTTGTTGCTGAAATTCCATTAGCATGCTTACATATCATTTTGGCCTTGTTTCATTTCATTTTAGCATTGCCTCGGTTTGCGTGCCTGTGTGCACGCATTTCGAGGCACTTCATTTTCTGCCATCGGCATCTTATGTGAGTGTGGCTAAGGCTCACTCATGTTAGTATAAGTCCACTTATCATTTTCCATGTCATTTGCATTGCATTTGCATTGCCTCGGTTTGCGTGCCCGTGTGCACGCATTTCGAGGCACTTCATTTTCTGCCATCGGCATCTTATGTGAGTGTGGCTGAGGCTCACTCATGTTAGTATAAGTCCATTTATCATTTTCCATGTCATTCGCATCATTTTATCATTGCCTCGGTTTGCGTGCCCGTGTGCACGCATTTCGAGGCACTTCATTTTCTGCCATCGGCATCTTATGTGAGTGTGGCTGAGGCTCACTCATGTTAGTATAAGTCCACTTATCATCTTCCATGTCATTTGCATTGCATTTGCATTGCCTCGGTTTGCGTGCCCGTGTGCACGCATTTCGAGGCACTTCATTTTCTGCCATCGGCATCTTATGTGAGTGTGGCTGAGGCTCACTCATGTTAGTATAAGTCCACTTATCATTTTCCATGTCATTTGCATTGCATTTGCATTGCCTCGGTTTGCGTGCCCGTGTGCACGCATTTCGAGGCACTTCATTTTCTGCCATCGGCATCCGATGTGAGTGTGGCCGAGGCTCACTCATGTTGGTATAAGTCCATTTGTCATTTCCGTATCATTTTAGCATCGCCTCGTTTTGCGTGCCCGTGTGCACGCATTTCGAGGCATCTCATTTTCATCATTTTAGCATCGCCTCGGTTTGCGTGCCCGTGTGCACGCATTTCGAGGCATCTCATTTTCATCATATCTGTCATCGCCTCGGTTTGCGTGCCCGTGTGCACGCATTTCGAGGCATCTCATTTTCATCATATCTGTCATCGCCTCGGTTTGCGTGCCCGTGTGCATGCATTTCGAGGCATCTCATTTTCATCGTATCTGTCATCGCCTCGGTTTGCATGCCCGTGTGCACGCATTTCGAGGCATCTCATTTTCCATGTCATTTTAGCATTGCCTCGGTTTGCGTGCCCGTGTGCACGTACTTCGAGACATCTCATTCTCATTGTATTTATCATCGCCTCGGTTTGCGTGCCCGTGTGCACGCACTTCGAGGCATCTCATTTTTCAACATCCAGTCACTTTCTCGGTTTGTGTGCCCGCTTGCACGCATTTCGAGGCATCTCGTTCCATAGCATTCTGTATGTTAGGATTATATTTTAGTTGCATTTCATGCATATCATGCATGTTGCATCGTGTCCGGAATAAGAGTTAGCCCGGACACGGGAAACGAGGTACATTTCGTACTCCGAGTGACGGAATGTGTCTCTATTCCCCCAGTCGCCGACACTCCGGATTATCCATGATGGGGTTAGGTTTTAGCTATAGTTTCATGTGCATTCATCCTATATAGAGTTGTGCATTTCGATTCCTCGGCCATCATGCCTCGGTATGCACGATTGGTGGCACGAGGATCGAGACATGCATATATTTGTGCAGATACATTGCTATGCCCCTTTCCTGCTCTCTGTTGCAGCAAAACGGAGAATCAACGACTTTTTGGGACTTGGCACGCTTTTCAAGGAACAGGTGTAAACAGAGGCTAATTGGGGCATCCCGGTGGATTTCCGCGCAAGACAATCCGGACATGCATCATCCATCAGAAGCAAGGCAGTCCCTGGCTTGCACGCCAGTTTATTTGCTTTCTAGTTAATTCATTAATTAATTAGAATTCTGTAATATTTTGGACTGTAATATTCTTTTATTTTGGGGACTGTAATATTTGGACTGTATTATTTATTCGGACCCTCCGAGTGAGGGCACAACTGTAATAAGTGTGCGTGAGTGTGATGTATGTCTTCCAACCCCACGTCTTTCTCCCTTTTATTTATCCGCTTATGATGGTTAGATTAGGGCATGTTTAAATTAACATACAGTATGACAGCATGTTTGCATCATTCATCTGTATTGCATGCACCGGGCTCGGCGCATCATACTAACTGCATTGTATTTTTAATTCCAAGTTGAATACATGTTAGTTGTAGCATCTCATATACCATCTTAGAATAGCCGAGCCTGCTATAGTTACATTTTTGCATGTGATGCATTAGGCATTTCTGTATACTTAGGATCATGCATGATTTCTAATATAGTTTCTATTTTGGCTTGGAGTACTCGGTAAGTTTTTATGCTTTAGCATCCTTGCATGCGTGTGAGTGAATGCCATGATAGCATGCTTACCATGAAGCTATGTGCTTATCTGATATATCTGTCTGAATGCCTGTGGGTGAAGGTTGGGTTATCTGAATTGGAATGAATCATCAAAATGTTTCAAGCCTACCTGCGGGTAACAAACCATTTTCAAAAACAAGCATGAAATGTTTTGTTCCAATTCGGGCGACCCGGTCTATACTTATATGCTGTGCGCGTCACATAGTAACCTAGGCTAATAACCGGTATAAGAACTCACAATGTTTTCAAAAATTGATATCATGGTTAGTAGAGGCCGGTCTATGACCGGGCGAGCGGGGGTGCTCACGAAGTGACCTTCCCCAATCGTACCCAAGTTCCCGAGCCGAGGCAACTTTGGTGATGACGGACGCGTGGCCTTTTGGCACCGAGTCAGGGTTTCCTAAATTTCCCAAAATAAAATATTTAGGTGGCGACTCTGTATCTGGCAAAGCAGTCCATGTTTGGCACTTCTTTCAAAAATCTATTTTTCTCAAAAACGATTTGCCGGATTTGGACTCTTTGGTTCAGACTTAGAACCGTGACTACGAAAAGTCGAGTCCGAGCTGTAGCGAGGTCCCCCGCGGGCTTGTTACAGGCATCTACTAAACCATCCCATGGATTTGTTGGTTGAGTAAATGGCACAGTGGATGGTCCAATTCCTTGGTTTCGTCCAATAATATGAGCGTATGGTTCTTGCCCAGAAGTACTGGTCTGTTCGACCATAGGTTTTGACAATATAGGAGTTTCCACAGGATGTGTTACCACATTATCCTCTGGATTTGGTATTTCTACCTCTCCTTCCACGCCTTCTTCGAAGCGTTCATTTTCTCCTTGTCGTCGTCTTCTAGCCATTTTTAATTAGGTCCCACTGGGCGTGCCAAAAATATATGTTGGCTTTTTGGCTTTTCGAAGGGTATTTTTGTGAATGTGAGCGTGCCAGCAAGGATCAATCAGTCCTTACAGAATTTGTGATTGCCAACCAATTATCAGACGATTGTGTTTTAGTTCTTTTCAGCCTCAATGAAGAGGACTTTTACTGGTGGCTTGACTTAGGAGAAGTTAAGAGAAATAACAGTAATATGAAGAACAATTGAAGTATTTCATAAAAATGAACACTTACAATGGTCCGAACTCAGCCTCGGAGAGGTTTACAACAGCAATCTACTTGAATCTACTTGAAGTTACTCCTATGAATCGAAGTGCAGTGCGGGTATTTAAAGTGCTGGTATTTAAAGAACGGGTATTTAAAGACTGGAAATGTAAAAGACTGGAAAAGAAAATATATGAAGTAAATGACTGATTTGTATGATCTGAGTCCCTTTCTTTCTGGGGGCTGCCCTGCTATTTATACTCGTCAGTGATGACCTTTGAACTGCACTTCGAACCGTCGAACTGCTCCTCCATGATTGCTGATCATGCTTCCTTACAAGTAGCTCCACTACGCCATTACTGGCAGTTGAACTTCCCTCTTGTACTTGAATTTGAATATGAGTAACCGTTGAAGCTATGTCATCTTGCATCCCGTTATTGATCTAGTGTTACTCAGATCATGTGAGAACCAATATTTATTGCCACGTGTACGATCAGGATTGAAGGCTTGAATAACCTTCCTTTATTACCCTTACTCTGCCACGTGTCGAACTGTAACTGGCTTTTACAAAATATGTAGCCAACAATATTCCTCCCTCTGCTAAATATCAATTTTTTCAAGTGAAAATCCGACAATTTAGATAGATCGAATAATTTCTCTCAATTTAATTTGTAAGGATGAATCTCAAAGATTTTACCTTCAGGATATTCTCGGTGTCCAAAAAAAAAATTAACTAGGAGTGGCCCAAGTTCTCTAGCTGCGGAAACAACAGGGAATTTGGTGGAATGGACCACCATGTTGGGAATAGCAAGAAAAAAGGAAAGTGATTTCCAAACAAGATTTGTATACGTAAAGTGTATTTCGAATAATGTAGCACTTGTGTTCTTGTAATTATGAGGCATAATTATAGGTGTTTTGACTAAAAATAAAATGACTATAAACAATCATGTCGTTTGGTATAAAATTTATGCGTGGAAATCAGGTTAATAACCGACCAATCCCATTAAATGGACTTAAATGGATTAAGGGTCACTACTGTGTTTTTAGCATAACAGTGACTGTTATGTTTAATTTGAGATATATTATGGATTAAGGGTCACTACTGTGTTTTTAGCATAACAGTGACTGTTATGTTTAATTTGATTTCCTTATCTCGGCTAAAGAACAATAAGCGTTGGTTTTTCCAGCCAACCACTCTTCAGCCTAGATCCTTACTTCGGCTGAAGAGTACTAAGTGTTGGTTTTTCCAACCAAGTTCTTCAGCCTAGATCCTTATCTCGACTGAAGAACAATAAATGTTGGTTTTTCTAGCCAACCACTCTTCAGCCTAGATCCTTATCTCGGCTGAAGAACAATAAATGTTGGTTTTTCCAGCCAACCACTTTTCAGCCTAGATCCTTACTTCGGCTGAAGGGTACTAAGTTTGGTTTCTCCAGCCAACTTCTTCAGCCTAGATTCTTATCTCGGCTGAAGAACAATAAATGTTGGTTTTTCCAGCCAACCACTCTTCAGCCTAGATCCTTATCTCGGCTGAAGAACAATAAATGTTGATTTTTCCAGCCAACCACTCTTCAGCCTAGATCCTTACTTCGGCTGAAGAGTACTAAGTGTTGGTTTTTCCAGCCAACCTCTAAGTTGGTTATTTCTGCCAACCTAGAGTGAAGTGTTTGGTTATTTCGACCAAACGTCCTGCAGCCTGGATCCTTATCATGGGCTTAGGAGGGGTGTTGGTTATTCCAGCCAACCTCTGTGTTGGTTATTCCTATCAACCTAAAGTAAAGTGTTTGGTTATTCCGACCAAACGTCCTGCAGCCTGGATCCTTATCCTGGACTTATGAGGGGTGTTGGTTATTCCAGCCAACCTCTATGTTAGTTATTCCTGCCAACCTAGAGTAAAGTGTTTGGTTATTCCGACCAAACGTCCTGCAGCCTGGATCCTTATCCTGGGCTTAGGAGGGGTGTTGGTTATTCCAGCCAATTTCTATGTTGGTTATTACTGCCAACCTAGAGTAAAGTGTTTGGTTATTCCGACCAAATGTCCTGCGGCCTGGATCCTTATCCTGGGCTTAGGAGGGGTGTTGGTTTTTCCAGCCAACTTCTTCAGCACTGATCCTAATCTTAGTTTAAGAGAGTGCAAAGTTGGTTATTCCGGCCAACTATGCTTTCAGTGTGCCTAACTCAATAAAACAATCTTTTACAGAAGGAAACAACTATACTGAAAAGAAACTACTTGTTTTATTGAGAAAGAAAAAATTACAAATACTTAAAGAAAAGCTAAAAATAAAATAGTTTGAGATTGGAAGTGTTCCATGGCCTGGGAATGGCTTTGCTGTCTTTATCTTCCAAGTGGTATGCCCTTTTTCCTATTAATCCAACCACCTTGTAAGGTCCTTCCCAATTAGGCCCTAACTTGCCATCTCCGGGTACCAAGGTGTTTCTCATTACTTTGCATAGTGCCCAATCTCCGATTTTGAATTGTCTTGGATGTACTGTTTTGTTATACTTTCTGGACAACTCTTGCTGGTACGAGGCAATGTGAACCAGTGCTTTTTCTCTTATTTCTTCCGCAAGATCGAGCTCCAATGCCATGGCTTCTCCATTTAAGTCTCGATCAAAATTTTCACTTCTAATTGTGGAGAGGCCAACTTCCAGTAGGATTACTGCTTCCATGCCATAGGCCAAGGAAAAGGGTGTTTCGCCAGTAGACTGCCGAGGTGTGGTACGGTAAGCCCATAAAACGTGGGGAAGCTCCTCAGCCCACTTGCTCTTTGCTTTCTCTAATCTTTTTTTCAATCCATCCAAGACCACTTTGTTTGATGCTTTTGCTTGGGGGTATGTCGGTGTAGAGTTGTAGAATTCTATCTTGTATTCTGCACAAAAGCCTCTAAAGATTCTGCCATCGAACTGAGTGCCGTTGTCCGATATTAGAGCTTTTGGTATGCCGAATCGAGTGATGATATTCTGCCAAACGAAAATTTTCATATCCTTCTCCTTGATTGATGCCAATGCTTCTGCCTCCACCCACTTTGTGAAGTAGTTTGTTCCTGCAAGGAAGAACTTTCTGTTGCCGGGTGCCGTTGGAAGTGGTCTTACTATATCCAAGCCCCATATTGCAAAGGGCCATGAGCTTGTCAATGGTAGGAATTCTTTGGCTGGCTGATGTATTTGGTGTGCGAACTTCTGACATTTCTCGCATTTCTTGACATACTTCTTTGAATCTGCTTGCATGTATGGCCACCAATATCCTTGCGAAATTGCTCTGTAGGCTAATGATCTTTCTTCTTGATGGCTTCCGCATACGCCTTCGTGCATTTCGAACAAGAATGCTTCCACTTTGCCGGGGTGGACACACTTTAGGTAAGGTCCTGTGAAGGATTTCTTGTACAATACCATTGATGGGGAGAGCCAAAAGTGCTCTGACTTTGCTTTTATTTTGTTGGCCTCTTTCCTTTCTTCCTGTAAGACGCCGTCTTTTAGGAACAGTATGATGGGGTCCATTCATGAAGGGCCTAGTTCAGCACAACATACCTCTTCTACTTCGGGTTCTTCAATGCTTGGTCTTGGTAGGTAGGCAATCAATAATAGATGAGGGATGGAGGTATCTGTCATTGAAGCAAAGCCTGCTAGTTCGTCCGCTCTACTGTTTTCTTCCCTACCAATGTGCTCTATTCGCACTACTTCAAATTTCTTGATCTCTTTTCTGACTAACTCTTGGTACTTAGCCATCATGTCATCCTTTGCCTCGTAGTCACCTAAAATTTGGTTTACCACCAGCTGTGAGTCACTGTAAACCATTAGCTCGGTGGCCTTCATGTAGGATGCTAATTTTAAGCCTGCCAAAAGCGCTTCATATTCCGCTTCGTTGTTTGATGCTGGAAAGCCAAGGTTGACTGCTTGCTCCACCACTAGGCCATCTGGTGAGATGAGGACTATGCTTAGTCCTGCACCGTGCCTGTTGGACGCTCCATCCACGA
Source organism: Camellia sinensis (assembly GCF_055761805.1). NCBI lineage: Eukaryota > Viridiplantae > Streptophyta > Magnoliopsida > Ericales > Theaceae > Camellia > Camellia sinensis. The sequence continues at coordinate 74,237,620 of NC_138963.1, forward strand.
AGAGCTTCCACATCTCTCCAACGAACAGTTTCCAGCAAGTGGAGGGATCAGATGATGCCTTGGGATCAAGAGTGTTACTAGTGTTTTCTTCAAGGTCCATGCTTGCTGTTTGCCCCTCGCTATCTGATTGTACCAAGTCTTTATTTGTTAGTGAGTCTTGGCTTGGTGTAGCATGGTTTGTTTCTTTCTCCCTTACTTTACTCTAGTCTGCCTTAGGGTCTGACTGGGTATCCTGTATTAGGGGTTGCGCTATTCCGGCGCCACTTCCATTCATATTTCGATTGTACCCGTTAAGTCAACTGGGCAGACGTGATGACTTCCTGGTGTGAATTCTGCGACAAAGTCTGCCAAAGCTTGGGCTTTTATCGCGGTTCTGGATTGAAACTTTATGTCAAACTGTTCCAACTCTACTACCCACTTCAGGATTCACCCAGAAAAGTTCGCCCTCTCAAACAAAGCTTTTAATGGAAAAGCTGTGAGGACGATTATGGTGTGAGCATGGAAGTAGTGCGACAACTTCCTTGAGGCCATCATCAAGGCTAAGGCCAGTTTTTCCAGTGGTAAGTACCTGGTTTCTGCACCCAGTAATGTCTTGCTGACATAAAAGATGGGCAGATATTGGATTCCTTCTGCTTGGACCAACATTACACTACTTGCGTGCTGTGAGACTGCCAGATACAAAAATAGTTCTTCTCCAGGTATTGGGGTCACTAGCAGTGGTGGAGAAGACATGTATTCTTTCAAACTTTCTAGGGTGCGGTCGCATTCTTCATCCCACTCAAACTTAGCCTTTAATGCTTGAAAAAATGGTCGACATCTGTCTAACGACCGACTTATGAACCGGTTTAGTGCAGCTGCCATGCCGATGAGATGTTGTACTTCTTTTACTGAGTTGGGTCTTTCTAGTTCCTGAATTGCTTTGATCTGAGAGGGGTCTGCTTCTATACCTTAGTTGGTCACCAAGAAGCCCAGGAATTTGCCTGATCCTACGCCAAACGCGCATTTGGATGCATTAAGGCGCAATTTCTGCTTCTTTAGGATCTGAAACATCTCACCTAGGTCCCTGAGATGGTCATTCTCATCCTTGCTTTTGACTACCATATCATCAATGTAAGCCTCAATTGTTCTGCCTAACAATGGTTCGAACATCTTGGTAATCATCCGCTGGAATGTTGCCCCTGTATTTTTTAGGCCAAAGGGCATGACCTCGTAATAATACAGTCATCTTGGTGTCGTAAAAGATGTGACCTCTTGGTCTGGCTCATACATAGCGATATGATGGTAACCTCTGTACGCATCAAGAAAGCTAAGACGGTTGTGTCCTGCCGTCAGATCTACCAGTTGCTTTGTCCGTGGTAAAGGAAAGCTGTCCTTTGGGCATGCCTTGTTGACTGTTTTGTAGTCCACACAGACACGCCATTTTCCATTCTTCTTCGGCACCACTACTATGTTGGATATCCACTTGGGATAGTGCACGTCTCTGATAGCTCCTGCCTCTAGACGGTTTCCCACTTCTTCCGCCACTATCTCGGCGTGGTGGAGTGCTGATCTGCGAGTGCGCTGTATGATTGGTCTTGCAGTTGGGTGGACATTCAATTGGTGACAGATGAAGTTTGCGTCGATGCCAGGCATGTCATATGGCGTCCAGGCAAACACTTCGATGTTAGAGGTCAAGAATTCCATGACCTCTATTTTCTCAGTGCTGGACATAGATGAGCCAAGCAAAAAGAACTTATCCAGGTTCTTTTCATCTATTCTTACTTGTACCAAGTCTTCCACTGCCTTCTGTTCAGCGGCTTTGCCAACATCCGCAAACAATTCATTATTCTCGGGCTCTTCCACCATCTAAACAAACCCCTTGGCAGCTCGGCTACCATTTACTGTGACGAAGCATTGCTTGGACATAATTTGGTCTCCATAGATCTCTTCAATTACTCCGGCTTCGTTAGGGAACCGCATTACTTGATGGTAGGTTAACGCTACCGATCACATGGCATGCAGCCATGTCCTCCCCAAGATTATGCTGTAAGTGGAAGGGACTTTCAATACCCAGAATTCCACTTGTTTCGTCATGCTTCCTGCTCTGACTAGGAGGATAATCTTGCCGACTGGCCACTCTGGCATTGAGTTGAATCCGATCATGGGAGATACGGCAGGTGCCAAGTCTTTGTCCTCCAGTTTCAACTGTTTGAAAGTTTCGTAGTACATTATCTCACATAAGCTCCCTTGGTCGATCAAAATCCGCTTGACGTCATAATCCTTGATGCGGAGAGTGACGACCAGTGCATCGTTGTGAGGGCAATACATCCTTGCCAAGTCTCTGTCTGAAAAAGACATGACGTTCGTGGTCTCTGTTCTCCCCATTTTAATGGTGGGCTGCGCACTTAATACCTCCCTTAAGTGCTCAGCCTTCTTTATCATTCCCTTGAGCTCACATACTCGCTCAGGCTCGGATACCCTATGTATTACATTTATCACGCCTTGAGGTGGGACGTCAATCGGTGTTCAGTCTGGGTGATCGTGGTTTTGGGGGGCTGGCTGCATCCCTCCTTCTATGTACCAGTCCAGGTGACTAGCTGCCACTAATTCCTCCAGATGTTGTCTCAACGGCGTACAATTTTCAGTGCGATGTCCCTTTTCTTTATGAAAGATGCACCGAGATCTTTCGTCGTAGTCCTTCTGTGCCTCTCCCAATTTAGCTGGCCATCTGACGAAAGGTTCATCGCGTATCTCGCTGAGAATCCAGTAGATCGGTTTTTTGAACACCGTGGTAATGGCAGTGCGGACTCTTAACCACCTTTTATCTTGGTCCTCTCCGTTATGCCGCCTGCCTCGCCCATTTTTCCTTGGACGTTCTACTGCGTTGACTTTTGTCGAAGTCTTTTTATCCGGTATTGTGGTTGTACCAGACTTCGTTTTAGCACGGGTGCCATCCTCCTCCACCTAAATGTGCTGATGTACCCTTTCCATTAAGGCTTCCATTGTAAGGGATGGCGTCATGCTGATTGAGTCCCTCAGCCTGTTTCTGACTGGAAGACCTCTTTTGTATTGCGTGATGGCGAGATTTGTGGGGCAATCTCCTATCTGGTTGAAGGTCTCCCAATAACGACTGTTATACGATCTCAACGTCTCTTTGTCGCCCATGTCAATGGAGAGTAGCTGATCGATTTCTACTGGCGTCTTGGTGTTCGTTCTGAATCTTGTTACGAACACCTCCGCCAATTGTGCCCAGGAGGCTGTGCTGCCTTCTGGTAGCCTTTCGAACCAAGTTAAACCTAGGTCGCCAAGGCTGGATGGGAATAGGATGCACATTAAAGCCTCATTCTGCCGGTATACTGCCATGACCTAGCGAAAGTGGCTTAGGTGCAAGTAGGGGACTGTCTTCCCCTCGTAAGTCGTAAATTTAGGCTGGATGAAGCCTGAAGGTAAGGATGCGTTCTCAATCGCCGGAACGAACGGCGAGCTATGTAGCCTTGCCAATGCTTTATCTGTTGGTTCGTAGGCAATGTGCGATATTAGCATTCCTACCTCGACGCTTTCGTGCATCCGAGGAGCCAACCGCTGAAGGGCTGAAACTCTATGTGGGTCGCGTGCCCTAGCATCCTCCTTCTGTCGTGCCCTTTCTTCAAGCACAGTTCGTAAGTTGGACAATCTAGGCAACTCTGTTTGTTTAGATGATGTCTGGTACGTATGTGAGGGCCGATAGGTACTTCCCTCAGTGTAAGACCTCAATGATCTCATTCTCTCAGACCTGGAGTAACGAGTTCTGGAAGTCCTTGATTGAATGTCGCTTGTCCTGAGGCCTCTACTCTCTGTTTACGATGGCGTGGTATGCCTACCACGATCTTCAGAATGACGAGGGGACGTGTTGCTTTTGCGCTCCTCTCCTGTCGCCACCCCTTTCCCTTTTATCTGGCGTTTCATCAATTCCATGTCCACCGCCATCTTCCTGATTAACTCGTCATGCTCCTTTACCCGATCCTCCAAAACTTGAGGGTTGATCCTCCGCCTCTGTCTATCAGGACTTGATGAGCAACGGGGGCTGTTACCCGCCTTCCCCTTGTATCCCTCCAGGGATTTTGTCGCTGGGGCTCCAGATCTGCCATGGGAGGGATGAAAGGCAAACCTTCGTGCTTCCCACCTCCCTCTGGGGTTTGCCCGTCAATGGCGGACTGCGGCAAATCTTCATTGTGTGCCATTGTGTCAAATCTAGCGAGGAACACTTTGATCAAGAGGTTTTGTTCTTTCTGTGATTCCCACAGACGGCGCCAATTGTACAAGCAAGAAATATTCTTTCTCGTATAATCCTGTTGATCAAGTCTGCGCTCCTCCGTACGACATCGCTTTACTCCCTGAAAACACAAGCGTGAGCTAGCCGGCGAGTGTGTACCGGATACCTCTCCGATGCCTAAGTCAGCAAAATAGAAAAATAGACAAAAAGCTCTGTGTATTCGGGAATCAAAGTTGCGTTACCTCTCCATAGGTGATGTTGTGAGCTTTTATAGGTTCCGTGCGGCACAATCCTAGTAAGACTCTTACTCCTCCATATAGAGTCCTCCTAGGAATCACATTCCTGAAAGATAATGCTTATCCTTCAACACCCCCCTCACTGATTAAACCAAGTGAGATGCGACTGAGATAACATGGCCACACTAAAGCTGCAGACTAGACCGAGTTCCAACTAGCTCGGTTCTTCCTTTCACTGCGCGTGTACCTCGGTTGACATATTCCAACTGGGTTGTCTGAAACCGTACTATCCACAATGAGCTTGGACCGAGCTATCTAATAGCAAGGTCCTAAGCAGAAGCCAACAATATCTGGGCTCAAGATGGTTTGACCGAGCTAACCACCACCGTGTCGACCGTGGTGACCGAGCTAACTGCAAGGTTCTCTGGGACCGGGCTAATTGCAAGGCTCTCTGGGACCAGGCTAACTATCAGGCCCTTTTACTCAGTCCTTCTCACTGTAGCCCATACAACGGCCCATCACCTAGCTCGGCCCATTTTCCACATAAATTACCCTCTCAAACTCATATTGGTGATCTGAACCATTCATCTCATACAATTAACTGAAAAAATTGTCCATGCAAAAATTCAAATCAATCAAACATCGATTATTATACTATAAAATTACTTTTATCTATACGGCATACACATTTTTAAGAATAGACCATTCATTTATTGTAATTTATATATGATTTAATCATGTGATTACTTATATCTAATTTATTATTCTCTTCATCTCGTCATATGAGATTAACGGTGCAGATCATTGAGATAAGTATATATTGGTCCTAGATTGCACCAACTTTACATGTGAAGTTAAGATTTTTAACTTTAGTAAATCCAAACTCATCAATAGATTCCTTGTATTGCTATCTTTTTAAGAAGACAAATGCTAACAAGTGGCATGGAATATTTGTTATGCATTAAATGATATTTCTTGTGAGCCCCATTAATAAAGTTATAAGCAATAGCATTGTAAATAACAAATATGATATTAAGGTTTGTTTGTTTTGACGTAAAATATTTTTATCAAAAATATTTTACTCATTTTTCATTGTGGGAGAGAGAGATGGAACGTCGATTGTGAGATATAACAGAGGTGTCAGAGAATCAATTTGGATTTATACCTGGTAGGTCAACAATGTATAGAGAAAAGAAAAAAGCCATTTATATGATTTTTATCAATCTTGAGAAAGTATATAATAGAGTGCCTCAGAATATAATCTGGTGGGTGTTAGAGAAGAAATGGATGACAAAAGACTACATTGATGTTATTAGGGATATATATAAAAGTGTGGTGACCACTATTAGATTGCCTATTGGAAAGACGAGTGAATTTCCAGTTATTGTAAGGTTACACCAATGATCAACCTTAAGTCCTTATCTTTTCGCTTTAGTTATGGATGAATTGACGTGCAATATTCAGGATGATGTGCCATGGTGTATGCTTTTTGCAGATGATATCGTATTAGTGGATGAGACTAGAGAAGGAGTTAATACTAAGTTGGAAATTTGGAGAAAAGTACTCGAATCTAAAAGATTTAGGATAAACAAAACTAAGATAGACTATATGGAGTATAATTTTAGTAACAATCACAATGGAATAAGAGGAGAATTGAAGATTAAGAATCAAGAACTACCTAAGAGTGAACATTTTTGTTATTTAGGATCAATTATCACAACGACTGGAGAGATTGGAGCGGATGTGGTCCATAGAATTCAGGCGAGGTGACTTAAATAGAGGAGTGCATCTAGAGTACTATACGATAATTGCTTATCCATTAAACTAAAAAGGAACTTCCATTGAACGACTATTAGACCAATGATGTTGTATGGGACGGAATCTTAGGCAACTAAAAAACAACATGTAGATAAGATGAGTGTTGTTGAGATAAGAATGCTAAGGTAGATGTGCAGCAAGACTAGAAAAGATTGAGTTATGAATGAATATATTCGAGAATTGGTAAGAATAGTACTGATAGAAGATAAATTAAGAGATAATAGATTGAGATAGTATGGTCATATACAACGGAGATCAACAGAGGTAGTAGTGAAGAGATGCGATACAGTAATGGTAAATGGTAGTATTAAAGAAAGGGGTAAACCTAGATTGACCTTGACTAGTATAATAAATAGATATATGAATCTTCTTAATTTGACTAACAAAATAGCCTTAGATAGAGTTGAGTGGAAATGAAGGAATCATGCAGCCGACCCCATTTAATGAAACTTAAGGCTTGGTTTGGTTTGGTTTGGTTTGGTTTTGTATTTTCCAAAAAAATGACTTACCTTTAAAAATTTTGTAAACCAATTTTTACAAAGTTAACTCTCACTCACTATATTTTCAACACATTTAGACTTTTCAAATAAATATCTTAACTAACTAAAAAGTTATAAATGACACTTTATTGAATCAAAATTTCTTTTTTAGGTAATAAAATGTTTTTTGTTTCAAGTGTCAACCAAATGCAAAATAAAATCAAAAATATTTTTTTGTGCAATCAATTTATAAGAAAATATTTTTTTGTATCAAATATTTTACTTTGAAACGAGCGGACCCTAAAACAAGTCATCAATATTGCAAATGACAATAATAATTTAACATTTACTTTCCATAAAACCTAACAAAATGACAAATAATAATAATAACTTTTTTTTAATTTTTTTTTAAAATTTATATTTTGGAGCTCCCACAAATCCTCCTCCTTTTTTTTTTACAAGGAGTGTATATGTGTTATTTTAAAAATTCAAAGAATTGATGTATTTTTTAATTAAAATTTAATGATTTATGCATATATATATATAATATTTATTTTTTTAAAGCCATGGCATGACGTGAGTTTTATACAAGTTTAATGTGTATTCAAACTTTTTATTTCTTGTTTGGATTATATCTTCAATTCTTAAAAAATTTAAGAACTAATTTCGTTCTAGCCAAGCAGCAAAATAAATTTACGAAGTAAAGGAAACTAACTAAAGGAATGATGGAATCCACATGCATGAAGGTTAAAATAGTCACTAAAAATCATATATTAAACATTTATGATGGAAGACTCTAAGGCTTGGTTTGACATCTACTATATAATTTATTTTTTTATCTTTTTTTCATCACATCACCTCTCTATTTTTTTACACATCTTTTCATAAAAAGACAAAAAGTACACTTTTTTAGGACACCCCAAACCAACCCTAAATGTACTCCAAAAATTAAGTTGGACAATAATAAATTTAAAATTTTATTTATTTGTTTGGACATTCTAAATAATACATACCCTAATCTTAAAAATTCTAAAACCTATACAAATATACTTTGTACACCATATTACCCATAAACAAAGGAATAAAATCAGAGAAGGTCCAAATGACGAAGAGGGATTTGAGATGAAGGTCTCCCACTCCTCTCCTCCCACTTTGCTTCTCTACACTCCAAGGGTTTTCCATTTATCAAAGCTTCGGGGTTTGCTCAAGAAAAATATACAAAGTTCATGCCTTTCACGCCATTTGATCCGCAGTACCAACCCAACCAACAATACAAAGTCATACATATATCTATATATATATACATATATATGTTGTCAATCATCAATCACCAATTGTCTCTTGTTGAATAATTCATCCATCTCATTCTCATTGTTGATTTCAATATGGAACAGTATGCAAGGATGATAAATTAAAGCAAATAGATTTGGGTATGAAAATATAAAGTGATGAAAGTAAGAAGAGAATAGAGAAAATGTCACGATCCGCTCCCCGTATTCAAGGATTAAGTATCGTGATGACCAGTAACGGAATCCGGCCAAATCTTTAAACAATTACTAAATGCGAGCAGAAAAATATTTAAGTGATGGTACTAAAATAATCATTGGAGCTTCTATTTAATTACATTATCAGAGCTGAACTATGTCTACAAAGTGCTTTGTGCCTACCCCATATGCTGGTCTTGACATGTCACCTGAAAGTGGTAAATAACTATAAACACATGGCAGAGTGAGAAATATTATACTAAGAGCATAAGGGCATAAAATTCACCATCGATAATTATGGAGCTAAACAGAGCTTGATATTAAAATACAGAATATATATCATACAGAAATCATTTGACATATAAGACAGAAATTACGTAACGGTACAGAACAGGACAGGGGTCACCAGAGTGACAATCAGAACAGGGGTCAATGGATCCATGACAAACAGGAGACCACAAAGTGGTTAATGGATATTTAAGTCCCCCAAGGCATGGGACTCCAGTGGTAGTACTTACAAAACATAATTATTTATAAGGTTATAGTGAAATATTCTTTAAAATATAAACAAACATATCTATAGATTTCCTTTTAAGCAATTAGGGTTTAGAACATAAACCATGTAACTGAAATATTAATATAGTTTATAATAACTTATAAAATATAACTTGTATAAAATAAATATGAAAAGTCAAAACATAAGTAAAATACATTTTAATAACTTAAGATATAATATAACTTACCTTAACTTTACATCACTCTTTCTTTCCACTATCAAAGACCCTTTCAACATCCTTTATTTTTTTTCTCTCTTTTCTCCCTCTCTTTTCTTTCCTTTCTCTTCTTTTTCTTTCTTTCTTTCCTGATCTTCTTTTTTTAATCTTTCCCCCTTGTATAGATTGACAGCCGTGGGCACCAAGCCACGCGGCTCCCAAGTGTCCCCTCTCCCATTAATAACTCTTTAATTCAAGATTATCCTTAACTTAGTTATTTATTTATATTTTGATCTATAAATTTTTAATAAGTATATTATTTTATAAAATTACACATAATAATATATAATAAATTATATATTTTCTCCAACTGTAATTAAATAATATTAGTATAAATTTTACAGAATAATTAAAAATTTGAGTTGTTACAATCTTCCTTCCTTTTAAAATTCCGTCCTTGAAATTTGTTATATATGCAACTATCCGCTACACACTCTGATAAATATATATTAGATGATTAATCTGATAGAAAATATTACCTCAAAAAAAAAACTTTACCAAAAACAACTCGTTGTTTAGTTGTCAAAAATTATTTTGAGCCAAAATGAGAAATAATGGATGACTTTAAAAACTTTCCACTCGTTTTGTTTACGATAAAAAAATAAATACAAATAAAATAAGACCACAATGACAAAATCATATGCAAGAGTTAAAAAAATTTGAGACGAACTTTTCATTGATGGGAAATAGTTTCAAAATTAGTATTTTTAAAATTTGAACCCACTTTTTAAAAAAAATCGAAATGAAATTTTTTTTTTTTTAATATTGAACTGAAAATTCCATGTATTTAATTATATTATAATTTTGGTGGGTGCTTGAGGCTGACACCTTTTGTTTATTTTCCTTCTTTTGCTATAACAAATATAAATTATATCTAATATCTTTCACAAATTATACCAAAAAAAAAATTAATATATATATAATCATATAAAATTATAATATAATTAAATCGACAAACAAAATATAACATTTAGGTACTAATTGTCTGCTATTCTACTTTTTAAATGTGCGTGTGTCCTATGCTCCAATGATAATTATTATTATTATTTTTTTAAACCATTACTCTAATACTATTTGTCACGACCCGCTCCCCGTACCCAAGGGTTAAACATCGTGATGGTCAGTAACCAAAGTTACTTCCGGCCAAATCTTTAAACAATTACTAAATGCGAGCAGAAAAATATTTAAGTGAGGGTACTAAAATAATCGTTGGAGTTTCTATTTAATTACATTGTCAGAACTGAACTATGTCTACAAAATGCTTTGTACCTACCCCATACACTGGTCCTGACATGCCACCTGAAAGTGGTAAACAACTATAAGCACATGGCAAAGTGAGAAATATTATACTAAGAGCATAAGGGCATAAAATTCACCATGGATAATTGTGGGGCTAAACAGAACTTGATATTAAAATACAGAATATATATCATACAGAAATCATTTGACATATAAGACAGAAATTACGTAAATAACTATAACCACGGTACAGAACAGGACAGCGGTCACCAGAGTGACAATCAGAATAAGGGTCAATGGATCCATGACAAACAGGGGACCATAAAGTGGTCAAACAGGAGCCAATGATTATTTAAGTCTCCCAAGGCGTGGGACTCCCGTGGTGGTACTTACAAAACATAATTGTATATAAAGTCATAGTCAAATATTCTTTAAAATATAAACAAACATATCCATGGGTTTTTTCTTAGCAAATATGGTTCATAAAATAATCCACTTAACTGAAATATTAATATAGTTTATAATAATTTATAAAACATAGCTTATATAAAATAAATAATGATAAGTTAAAACATAAGTAAAATATATTTTGGTGACTTAAAGTATAATATAACTCACCTTCACTTTAATACCTCACTCTTTCTTTCCACCACCAAAAACTCTTTCAACATCTTTTATTTTTTTCTCTCTTTTCTCTCCTTTCTCTTCTTTTTCTTTCTTTCCTGATCTTCTTTTTTGATCTTTCCCCCTTATATATAGAATGGCAGCCGTGGGCACCAAGCCACGCGGCTGCCAGGTGTCCCCTCCCCATTAATAACTCTTTAATTCAAGTTTATTCTTAACTTAGTTATTTATTTATATTTTGATTTCGAAATTCTTAATAATTATATTATTTTACAAAATTACACATAATAATATATAATAAATTATATATTTTCCGTAACTGTGATTAAATAATATTAGTATAAATTCTACAGAATAATTAAAAATCTGAATTGTTACAAAAAATGAATATTGGGACTGATGATAAATGAGGCATCCAAAACACTTTTATCTACACTTTTTTTCAATGTCAAGCACTTTTTGATCATTTTAAACAAGGACTTAATAGTAATAAAAAAAATATCATTAAATTAGGATGTCCAACATAATTTTTGGGTACAAATAGAAGCTCTCATTTATGATTGGTATTAAAGTCTATGATATTAAATTGTAAGCCCCATTTGATTAGAAAAAAAATTTAATAGAAAGTAAAAGTGAAAGAAAATGAAATGAAAGAAAAGAAATAAAAACTAAAATATATTTTCTTACAAACATTTGATTAAGATAAAAATTTTGTATGAAAAAGCAAGAAAAAATTAAAAATATAGTTATAAATAATTCACACATTCAATTTTTCTTGTATTTTTTGTAAGAAATTAAAAATTACTTACAATATATGGGAAAATTAATTTTTTTTCTACTTTCCACCACTTTCAAGCTATACAAACTGATAAAAGTTTTTTTTTTTTTTTTTTTTTTTCCTCACTTTTTACCTATTTCGCCCTAAACAAATTGAGCTGCAAGTTCTTTTAATACATTTCAATAAATACAACTATATTTATTACATCTTATCAAGTGCCCATGGATACTGGAATGAGCTCCCCTCCATACTTGCATCTCTTCATATTCATCCATACTCCTCTTGTGAGCCCAAATTCAGACTTACATCGATGATCCAAACTGTATACTTTGTAATCTTAAAGTTAAAAACGGCGGTTACACATCACAGTATTGACTTCGTCCGCAGTAAGCATGGTGAGGAGGTAATCTCTCAAATTGAGCATGAAACTGCATGAAGTACAAAATAAATTAGTATTTAGAAAGAAATTCAAAAAGAGCAACACTAAATATGTAAAAATTTATATAGCGACAATCACTTAAAATATTGGCAGAAAGATAAAAATATAACTAAATTAGACTTGATCGACCCTAATGAAATAATTAGAAAAATTAGTTTTTTTCTACTTTCCACTACTTTCAAGCTAAAAAAAACTCATAAAGGTTTTTTGTTTTTTGTTTTTCCCTTACCTTTTACCTATTTCGCCCTAAACAAACTGAGCTGCAAGTTCTTTCAATACATTTCAATAAATACAACTATATTTATTACATCTTATCAAGTGCCCATGGATACTGAAATTAGCTCCCCTCCATACTTGCATCTCTCCATACTCATTCATACTCCTTTTGTGAGCCCAAATTCAAACTTACATCGATAATCCAAACCGTCTACTTTGTAATCTTAAAGTTAAAAACGACGGTTACATATCACAGTATTGACTTCGTCCGCAACAATCTTGGTGAGGAGGTAATCTCTCAAATTGAGCATGAAACTACACTAAGTACTAAATAAATTAGTATTTAGGAAGAAATTCAAAAGGAGCAACACTAAAGATGTAAAAATTTATATATCGACAATCTCTTAAAATATTGGCAAAAAGATAAAAATATAACTAAATTAGACCTAATCGACCCTAATGAAATAATTAGAAAATTTTGTTTTCTTCTACTTTCCACCACTTTTAAGCTAAACAAACTCATAAAAGTTTTTTTTTTTTTTCTTTTTCCCTCACTTTTTACCTATTTCGCAGTAAACAAACTGAGCCGCAAGTTCTTTCAATACATTTCAATAAATACAACTATATTTATTACATCTTATCAAGTGCCCATGGATACTGGAATGAGCTCCCCTCCATACTTGCATCTCTCCATACTCATCTATACTCCTCTTGTGAGCCCAAATTCAAACTTACATCGATGATCCAAACCGTCTACTTTGTAATCTTAAAGTTAAAAACGGTGGTTACACATCACAGTATTGACTTTGTCCGCGACAAGCGTGGTAAGGAGGTAATCTCTCAAATTGAGCACGAAACTGCATGAAGTACTAAATAAATTAGTATTTAGGAAGAAATTCAAAAAGAGCAACACTAAATATGTAAAAATTTATATAGCGACAATCTTTTAAAATATTGGCAGAAAGATAAAAATATAACTCAATTAGACCTAATCGACCCTAATGAAATAATTAGAGTAAAATAAATTGTATATACTTATAATGATATAGAGGAATTCATAAAAGAGATAGAATATCCCAAACGAAAAGAACTAATTAGATATAATAATAATCCACATAGTAGTCCAGTTTTTATGGTTACAAATCATGTTGAAATAAAAAGAGGAAAACTTAGAATGGTGATAAATTACAAAAAAATAAATAAATGATAATACCAAAAGAGATAGTTATTTTATTCCAAATAAGCAAATCCCTTTTAACCCTTCTAGTTCTCCAAAATGGACTGTAAAGGTGGACACTAGAAAATCAAAATGGATGAAAAAAGTAACAACCTTTAGTGCATCACAAGGACATTATGAATGGCTTGTAATACCATTTGGATTAAAAAATGCATCTCAAATATTCCAACGAAGAATAAATAATATCTTTAAAAAACTAAATAACATTTATCTTGTATATATAGATGATATTTTAATTTTCTCGAAATCTATAGAACAACATAGAATGAATATCAAAATAATAACAAAAAAATGTAAGGAACATAGAATAGTTTTGGGTGAAAAGAAATGTGTGTATGCGCAAACGGAAATAGAATTTTTAGGACTTGAAATAAAGGCAAGGTCAATAAAAATGCAAAGTTATGTTCTCGAAAAAAAAATAATAAATTTTCAGATAAAATCACAGATAAAAAACAATTAGATATATTTTTAGAATGTTTAACTTTTGCCTCTGGTTTTATAAAAGATTTAGTTAAAATAAGAAAACCATTACAAAAGAAGTTGAAAAATATGAGAGTTGGTCTTGGAACTCAGCTAACTCCGCATAAGTAAAATTTTTAAAAGAAAAATGTAAAAATTTGTCCACCCTAACTCTTCCTAATGAAATGATGAGGTAGTGCGAGAAACGGATACAAGTAACAATCATTGGAACACAATATTAAAAATTAAAAAAAAAACAATTAGTTATGTAGGTATTCTAGTGGAAGTTTAATCAAGCTGAATGCAATTATCCTACAATGGAAAGAGAATTATTAGCCATAATAAAAGGAATATAAAAATTCTTAATAATTTTAGCTCCAAAATCATTTTTAATAATAACTGATTGCAAAGTTCTGTTAGGTTTCATAAATAAGAATATATCCAACATGCAGGTACAAGGGAGGCTTTTACAATGGCAATTATGGTTAAAATAATTTTCCTTTGATATAGAACATATTATTGGTAATAAAAATAGTTTAGCAGATAGTCTAACTTGAGAACTTGCATATGGCATCCACATTCACTAGACTCACACTGCCAAGAAGGAAACACTCCTGACAAAGACTCAATAAGTGTTAGACTTGGTGACACAAGACAGAACTGATATTATCAGAAAAATGCAAGCAGTAGGAAAGAGTCATTCAGTGAACGAGCTTATTAGGATCACCCATTTAGTTGCCAAAGGCATTTTAAGATTAGAAGTTTAAAATTGCTTTTACAACTCCCCTATGACATCCAAAATAAAATAAGATAATGTACTTTCGTTAAGCTATTTCTGAAATGGTACGAAGAAAGTGTTACCCATCTAGGAACTCAGTGGTGTTACTTTAACAGAAGGACAACTATGTACAGTTATTGAATGTTAAAAGTTTCATTCAATCCAGACAAGGTCATCAGCCCAAAAGATCTTCTGGTTCAAATGTGGAAATTGAGAATAATCAATACATTCGACGTTTCACCTCACCCTCATAGTACAATGTTCTCTCAGCTCACAAAGTTCCAACAATTCATATACAAGAAAATCTATGATGTCTATAAAGACTATCCAAGCATGGGACCAATTACGTTTACCACTACACAAATGGTGGTAAATAATAAACGTCTAAATGCAACTAATTATTTGATATAAAAGACAAGAATGACGTGATCCTCTATAAATGTGATTGGTTTAAAGATTGGGAAGAACCTTTTATAATCGATCCAACAGAAGCAAGAGAAATAAGATTTTTTATAATATCCCACGAAACTACAAAATTAGTAAGCGTTGGGTTTAAATTAGTTCATTATGGAAGAACCACCTTTGCAGTAACAACATCATTGGCAGAAAAAATAATTGTTCTAGGATTGCCTTATGAATCAAAGCATGATTACTAGGAATAGATAGATTCTGGAACATATTTATTTGAAAGAGGATGTAAATTTTTTGAAAAATATCTGATGGAGCAAGATTTAGAAGGTTAGAATGAAATGTTTGAAGAATATGATGAGAATTATGATCTTTGTGATGTTATGGGTGATGAGGGGTATGGAATCTGGCAAATGCAATGGATTGACAAAACTATGGGCAGATTTGCAAAACCAAGGCTGAATAGGTTACACACCCATGTGACCACTCCATCAGCTTGTCTCTTTTCATAAATAACATGTGATCATCTAATCACAACCACTTGCTTGTCTTTCGTTCGTCTTCTATCAACAATAAAATATAATATGTAAAATATTTTATATTTGTAGATGAGGTTGAAGTTTAGACATGAGGTTCACAAGTACCTATATAGGGGGTGTTTGGTAAAACTTATTTGCAGCTTAAATCAACTTATAGCTTAAAATAAGTCATTTTGGAGTGTTTGGTAAAAATTATGAGGGATGGATTATAGGTTAACTTAAGTCATTTCAGTAATAATCTATTAAGCTGGTTCCCAAGTGCTTTTGAAAACTGATTATGCGCGTAGCTGTTTGTTGAGGCATGTAATGACTTAAATGCCCCTTAGATATTTCAACTATTACCAAAAACCCACTATATAAGCCTCGTTCTCAGCACTGTTCACTTGAGAGAGAGAGAGAGAGACAAAAGCAATTTTCGACGAGGGGCAATTTCCGACAAGGGCGATTTCTGGCTCCTTAACACTGTTCTCAACTCTCTCTCTCTCTCTCACACACACACACACACGAACCAGAGCTCTCACTCCCTCCCTTTCTCTCTTTTTCTCCATTGCGCATCAACGCTGGCGGCTAGGGTTTCACGAATGAGCTCTCTCTCTCTCTCCCCTTCTCTCTTTCCATCGCGATTTGAAATCAGAAATCATCTCTGGTGTTCGCTCTCTCTCTGCCGCCTCCCGCATCTGCATCGACGACTCGCACATCAACGTTGTCACATCAACGTCGTTTCAGACGCCGGCTAGGGTTTCGCGAACAAGAGCTTCACGATTGGGATGAAAAGGAGAAGGAGAATAAGGGTTTTGCAGACCGGCAGCTAGGGTTTTGTAGAACCGACTGGTCGCCGATCTGAAACAGAGGAGAAGGAGGAGGAGAAGAAGGTAGGCCGACGCCGTACGGATGGAGGAGAAAAAAGGGGCCGGCGAGTAGGGTTTTGTAATGAAAAAAATTTGATTGTTTAATGAAAAAAAATATTATATTAATTGATACTAATTAATAATTTTAGTATTACTTGATACTAATTAATGAAATCACAATTAACATAAATACATGAATATAATTAATATGTAAGAAGAGAATAACAAGAAACAAGAGAATAAAAAACAATTAAGAGAAGGAAAAAAAGAAAAAAGAAAAAAGAAAAAGAAAGAAGAGAAAATAAAATAAAATGAAGAAAAAGAAAAAAAGGGCAAAAGGGACATTACATAGCAAAAAACTATTTTACAGCTTATTCAACCAAACACTACTTTGCTAATTAAATCCATAATCTCACAGTTGTACCAAATATGTTAACAGCATATGTTTAAAGTTATAATATATAATCCTTTAAGTCATAATCTATAATCACTTTCTCACAGCTTTACTAAATGGGGTCATAAAGGCCTTAAGAGAGAGCAAAATGAGGCATAGATTAACTGGAGTATACTTGAAACTCGTTTGGAACAGACCAGTAACTTTTTGACTTTTTATAAAAAGATGTGCAGAAAAATAGAAAGAGTAATATGACAATTTATAGTGATTTTTTGACTTTTTGACTAAAACAGAAAGTTGCCAAATGAGGCTTAAGAAAAAAATTGGGATCTCAAGCTTTCTTAGAACAAACAATACTCTGTCATTCTAACAATTTACAAATACCCATTGCCTTGTAAATTTTTTGTTCAATAAATATTTATTTATTTATTTTATTTTTTTTATAAAAAAAAGAGTGTGTTGTTTCATATGACAAATTATTAATCTTAGGTCTCCTACATCACCAAAGAACATAACCTCTAAAGTTACGATCTAAGGTAAGAAAAGAAACATATCAGTACTGAGCCTGCTAAGGAAGGAAAGGTTGAGGTTAGCCACTACCTCTATAAACTAAAAACTTGCCAACGCCAAAGCCCTATGTTGACTACGTTTAGGTAATGGTCAAAATCTTTATATAGTATTCTTATTTTGGAAGTATAGTGAGCCTAAAATCAAAATATCTTAAAATTATTATAAGAAATAACCAGTTTTTTATCATTATTATTTATTTATATAAGTGTTCATCACCATTTTTATATTTAAAATCTGTTGTTAAATCGTAATCAAATAGTAGTACTAAGACCATCTCCAACCATTCATCAAATCCATCATCAAATTCAAATTTGGTGAAAAAATTCTACTTTTTGTGCTCCAACAGTTTCACCAAAACAGTATCAAATTGAGAACGCCCCAAACTTTTCACCAAACTAAAGATCTCTAGCTCCTTTCACCAATTTACTATGTATAGCCGTTGGGTGTGGGCCTACCGGACGACCGACCGAATGTCCTACCGGATGATCACTTCAAGCAAAATTTTGTAAAAATTTTACACTAAGAGGTCGACCACCTTTGTATCTTTTTTTTAATCTTTTCCCCACTCTGTTTCTTGCTTGCTTTCTTCCTCGTTCTTTCACCTCCAAAAGCAGCAAACTCCGGCATTTTGAAGGACATGCTTAAAATAATTGGAGAGTCAAACACAGGAACATCATTCATAAGCTTCGGAAAGAAATCATTCCCTCTTCCTGCAAAGAAGCCTGGATACGAAATCCAATTTATTTATTCCCCTCTAATTGTTATTATTTATCTAATTTATTTATCATTTCTACCAAAATCCAAAATATTGCTACACACATATGAAGCAGTGATGAGAGCTTGCTCATGGAGGGGGGGAAAAAATTTCAGTACCTTGTCCGGTTGACCGGTTGGTCGTCTTGCCAGACGTCCTTGCCCTTTTGATACAAGTTACAATACACTCGTTGGAACAAATTATATCAGATTGAGGAAATCGTCATTTTTTTACTTAGATTTGATGAAAAAAATACTGAACCGTTGGAGATGATTTAATAGCAAATTATCAACGATGTCGTAGTTTTTTACAAAATCAACTAAATACTAGTGCTGCTAAAAATATAAAATTTACCCCAAAAAATTGATAAAATATGACAAAAAATCATATATTATCAACAATAATTAGATTTAGGGGTGGTTTGGGATGATATAAATAAATGCACTTTTTGAATTTTTATGAAATATGGGTTGTATATGGGTTGGGTTTGAAGTGATAAGATAGAGAAGTGATGTGACTTAAATATAGTGACTTTTTGACTTTTTTAAGACACCCCAAATAAGACCTTAATATCATTAAAATAAATAAATAAAATAATAATAATTATTATTAAAATAATTTCATCTTATCGTCGCATCACTAAATTCATATCATTTAAACAAAATTGAGGTAATAAAACTTGGTCGATCTAGCACCGCGCCAACAGAATTTGGGAACGGGCCCACAGACTCATTGCAAGGAGGAGTGGATTGGAAGATAACTCGAGAGATGATTGTACGATTAGTACCATTGCAGCGTCATTATTTAGTATTTTCAAAGTATGATTATGTGAAGTTTTATGAGATTTTAATTGGTAAATAGAGATAGGAGTTTATAATTTATGTTAGAATATGGAAATAATACAAAGGCTAAGTAATCGGTGATAAACTTGTAATGTGATTGCGTGATATTTCAAAATTATTAAAGGGTTGTTTGTGATGACCTAAATAAGTGTATTTTTTGTCTTTTTACGAAAAGATGTGTAAAAAAGTAGAGAAATGATGTAATAGAAAAAAATAAAAAAATAAAAAGATGAATTATTTTTGAGTTGCCAAACTTAGCCTAAATAATTTTTCACTATTGCATCTATATCATACAATAGTATATAATACGTACCCTCATGTATAGCTTTCATTCGTGGAATAAGTTAATTTTTTAATTATTTTAATTTGAAATTATAAAAAAAATATATATTTAAGATCACTAAGCACTAATAATGTGGCAGTGGGCTCCATCCACTGTCACAGCGTTGCTTTGTCTTTTTTTTTTTTTTTTGTGTGTCAACTCACTAGTGATATTTTAGAACATCACTTTTAATGATATGTATTATTATCATTAAAATAATTATAATTTAATATAATACTTTATTTTATTAATTTTTCAATTTATTTTATTTTTTGAAATGATTTTAACCCAAATTAACACGCCAAACGAAGCCACAAGTTTCAACTAGTGTGGCATTTATCCCCTGATTCCCCAATTGCTACGCATCCAATCCCCCTCCCCTTTCTTCTCCATACCTCATCACTTCACACAAACGCGCTCTCTCTCTCTCTCTCTCTCTCTCTCTCTACAATGTCTTATGTGCCTCCGCATCTGAGGAACTCGATCGCCACCAAAACCACCACAACCTCTTCAACTACAACCCTAGAACCTTCTACTACTACACCTACTACTACTGATCATTATCACAAGTTCAACTCTCATTCCTCCACCGCCAACGGCAACGTCAACAACTACTTAACCTCCTCCTTCTCCAATGCAGCTCGCCGGAGCTCCGTTCCCGACCACGTCCTCCCCCACTGGAAGCCCTCCGAACGCGTTCTCCGTCTCACTCCTGAACAGGTTCCATTCTTTTTTAGTAATTCTTTCGTTTCTCTTCAAGGATTTTGTTCCTCCAAGGTTTTGGTTGAATCGGTGCTTGGTCTTCAACTCGAGAAGATTCTGTTGTTTTAGTGTTCTGTTCAATGAAATTGCGCCTCCTGTGCTTTAATTGTTTCTTAGGGTTTTCAGGCACTTCATTCTCCGTTTTGATTACTGTGGAATATGTAGTAAAAGCGAATTGAAAGCGTCGAAGATTGTGATAAATCGATATTAGAATCTTTACAGTGTTCTTTTGTTTCTATTATAATCTTCTCTAACAGAATTGTTCACAACCAATTGCACATAGATATGGATTTTTTTGCATCACTGTCTAGCATTTGGATCCAAGAGAAAGTTGATGATGCTGTATTGTTTTTGATTGTAGAAAATGTGATATAAAATGAGTATAAATTTCGGTTTGAAGGAGATAATGAGTATCATGCATGATATGTGTTCTCAAGCAAGTATAGCTTTTTTGTAGCCTCGTTTGAGAAGAGGCTTTTTTTACTAACTTTTTGAATAAAATATGATGTTAAAAAAATTATAATGTTTGAGATGACTTTTTAATTTTTTACGAAAAAATGTGCAAAATGTAGGGAGAAAAGAGAATTTTTGACTTTTTGGTATAGGTTGTTGGCTTTTTTATTTTTTTAGTAACTTTTTGACTTTTAAGCTAAAAAAGTTATTTCCCAAACGAGTTGTTTTCTTTATGACTTTAGCATTAAAGTTCAGTGCTTTTTATATTTGTAGTAGTACTTTAATTGCTGTTTGCTTCTGTAGAGTCATTAGGGGAATCTTCAAAAAAAGTGATGAAATCGGTAGGGTAACCACCAAAACAAAACATTATTGAAGGGACTAAATATAAAATAGGTCGGATCCAAGCCTTGGGCCGGCCCAATCCATTAGACTCAAGTCCGGAGGAGCAGGATAAACAAGTGGGCTAGTCAGATTAGCCCAATTACATCATCAACAATCCACCCAAGTCCTCAAGCACTTGGGCCTAACCCGTAGTGGAAAGGTTAGTCTAGCCACGATGTTGGGTTGGGCCGAGCTGCGGGATCTGATCCTTGGGCCGAGCCTAAAAGAGGCCAAGCCTATACAAAGATATCCTACTGGGCCAGCCCATCTCTACAAGTAATCTCATAAGGGGCCAAGTTGAGGCACGACGGTACCACGCTAAAAGAACCCAACAGAGAAACGTAGAAACTGTGAGTACATGCACATGGTGGATGCCACCTCAACTGGTCCCTTCCCCCTAGAATCACGAAAACAGTTGATTGAGGGAATGTGACCTGTTATAAGCATGGTTACAATGAGTATTTACATCCCTTATTAACTACCAGATGGTTCCCCACCTTAAGCAATGCTAAAGGAAACTTTGCAGTACCAGAACTCCATGAAACCATCTTGGGCAACGAACAAGGAATTCTATATAAACTACACTGACTTCACACTGAAGTTAATTGATCTAAGCTAAACCATATTCACTTAAACACAATTCTCTACACCTAGAGAGTACCTCTCATCTTCTCCGATCACTCACTCCCACACTAGAGGGGCCATCCGGCCAACCCCGGCCGGGTAGCTCTAACGGTGCTTATTGTTGTAAGGTCTCGATTTCTGGATAGTCCAATCAAGTGCGGAGCTCCAATCCACAATCATCTAGTGCGGTATTCAGTACGCGCAACTGGTGTGGTGAACGTGGACTGTTTTGTCTTTGAGTTCTGCACTTGATTTCGGTGATGGGGATTGAGGACATCCCGCCTTCGGCATTGACCCCACAAACAGAGAAGACAAAGGATAAAGGCTTGGCACTCCCGATAGTCCTGGAAGAACAGATTGAAAACAAATACCGGACTCCGGAATCTGTTGAGCATTGACTGCTCTTCGCTAGAGGTTTTTCTCGTCATTTTCTACTAGAGAAGGATTACAAGGATCGAATCATTGATTGCATGGGAATGAAGATACAGGAACTGAAAGCACAACTCAAAAGGGTGATGGGCGACCCAACAGAGAAGAGGACTGACGCAGAGCCCTCTCGCTTGCGACAGAGGAGCCCATCTCGTGAACCACCAGTGAAGAAGGTTCCCAGAAATGAATCTAGATAGCAAAGCCAGCCAATCTGGGTACAAAGTGCGGGAGCGAGCAGCCACACCCGTGGTTCACGCCGGAGAAGGGTTAAAAGGCAAAAAACAGCTAGCCAGCAGACAGAATATCCTCCTCAGGATCTCTGTACTTGGTTGATTGGCAACAGATAAAATGAGCAATGGTGAGATCTTGACCGTACTATCCATTAGAGAGAGCACCAAGCATTGGATCGGCTCGTCTCCTCTCCATTCTCCCCAGAAATCGAAGCGATGAGACCTCCCAAGAAATTTACTCCACCAAAATTCACGTCATACGATGGGAAATCAGACCCACAGACACATATCAACCATTATCGGCAGATGATGTCCTTATGGAGCCGAGACGAGGCACTGATGTGCAAAGTCTTTCTGTCCAGCTTGGGAGAATCTGGACTTCGATGGTTCGATCGTCTCTCCACTGGATCGATTTACGACTGGAAGCAGCTCTATGAAGAGTTCATGGCCAGATTCATCTCCAACACTAAGATCCCAAAAGAGCCAGATACACTGTTCGGTCTCCGAAAGGAACAGGAGGACATGCTGCATAATTATGCTAGAAGGTATTGGGAAGAGTATAATAATCTGGAAGAAAACGTTTGTAGTGAACAGATGGCTGTAATGTCTTTTAAACACGGTCTGTGTCCGGAAAGTAAGCTAAGACAGTCACTTACCAAGCGCCCAGCCACAGCACTGAAGGACTTGCATGCCAGGATTGAGTTGTACGCTCGCCTCAAAGATGATCAGATCCCCATCGAGGTAGCATCAACTGAACAAACAACTTGGCACAAAAAAAGAGTGGATCGGGGGAAACACCGAGGACTCACAGTGAAGGAAGTAGACAAGTCTAAATCCCATGAAGCAGTTGTGACAATATTCAAGGAACCAATCTATTGCATTAGGGAAAAGATCAAGAGAGAGACATTCTTTACTTGGCCGCCAAAAATGTTGGGAGATCCAGCTCGGCGTAATCAGAAGCTCAGATGCACCTATCACCAAGATAGGGGGTATATGACTCAGAATTGCAAAGCATTGAAGCAACACCTGGAAGACTTGGTAGCTGCTGGACACCTCTAAGACTACATTGATCAGGATAAAGTGGTGACCGAGCAAGGGAACCCTCTACCGGAACTGAACATTGAGCATCCTCCTCGGTTGGTAATAAATGTAATCCATGGAACAACCAGCCGCGAGCACGAGGAGGCACTTCAAGAAGAAATTGCCAAAGCTGTGTAGATTCAACAAGTCATGTCAGTAGGGCCGCGCCGAAAAAGGTATGTACAGTACCTAAGCCCTCATTGTGCACTGTTTCATTTACTAGAAAGGATTTAGAAGGTATTCAACACCTATATATTGATGCACTGATTATAACTGTGGAAATTGGGAAACGATTTGACGTAAAACAAGTCCTGGTAGATCAGGGTAGTGCAGCAAATATATTGTATTACAACTTCTTCAGGAAGCTCGGTCTCTCTGAGCAGAACCTCACCTCAGCGGCAACTCCATTGGTCGGGTTTAATTCACAGCCTGAATGGCCACTTGGCAAGATAGTGTTGCCAGTTGTGGCTGGGACAAAGACCCTGCAGATAGAATTCCTAGTTATTAATACGCCTTCTCCTTACAATGCCATACTTGGTCGTCCTTGGATTCATCAAATGGAAGCAGTCCCCTCAACCTACCACCAGCTCATCCGCTTCCCAACGGAACACGGAGTAGAGCAGATCTCAAGGGATCAAGTTGCATCAAAACATTACTTCATGGCAGCTATGAAGGCTAAACAACTCTGCAATCGGGTACATACAGTTGAAGTAGCCGAACAATCAGTCTTTGAGGATGTCGGAGGAACCCCAGTGGAAAAGATAATAGAGGATTTGGAGAAAGTCCTAGTAAAGGAAGATGACCCAGAAAAGTATTTCCTTATCGGTACCTCGCTAGGCGCTGATGAGAAACTTCAGCTGTTGGATTTGCTGAGGGAAAATATGAAGGTATTTGCATGGTCAGCATATGATACTCCAGGGTTGAGTCCAGATTTTGCTTGCCATAAACTCAACATCATCCCTTCTGCTCAGCCCATTGTGCAGAAAAGCCGAAGATCCTCGGTTGAGCACACCAAAGCAGTAATTGTCGAGGTCGACAAGCTCCTAGCATCAAGGGCGATTCGAAAAGTTTAGTACCCACAATGGCTGTCCATCACAGTTATAGTAAAAAAGAATGACGGAAAATGGAGTCTATGTTGACTTCACTTGCCTTAACAGAGCTTGTCCCAAGGATAGCTTTCCTTTGCCTCGCATTGATCAACTGGTAGACTCAACAGCGGGACATGAGCGTATGAGCTTTCTGGACGCTTATAGCGGCTATTACCAGATACCACAGTTTGGCCCAGATCAAGAGAAAACAACATTTATTACTCCAAAAGGCATTTATTGCTACAAAGTAATGCCATTCGGCCTCAAGAATGCCAGGGCAACCTACCAGTGAATGATCACTCGAATGTTCAAGGATCAGCTCAGAAGAACCATGGAAGCTTTACATAGATGATATGGTAGTAAAATGCAAGCTCGCTACAAACCACCTTACAAACCTGAGAGAAATTTTTAATATCCTGAAAAACCATCAACTTCGCCTTAATGCCTCGAAATGCGCTTTCGGGGTAGGAACAGGGAAGTTCTTAGGGTACATGGTGACTCACAGAGGACACAAGGCAAATTCGGATCAAATCAAAATAATACAAGAGCTCGAAGTGCCAACAAAGGCTAAAGAGCTACAGAAGCTGGCTAGAATGGCAGCCACCCTGAATTGATTCATCAGCAAGTCTCCAGATCGAACGAAGCCCTTCTTTTAGCTACTAAGGAAAAAGGCTACATACGAGTGGGGTCTTGAATGTACCGAAGCATTGCAAGGCCTCAAAAATTATCTCAGTACACCACCTCTCTTGTCTACTCCAGAATCGGGGAAAGAACTGTAACTGCATCTTGCAGTCTCAAATCACGCCGTAAGTGCAATATTGATTCAAGAGGTTGAAAAGGAATAGAGGCCAATATACTACATTAGCAAGACTCTACTAGATGCTGAGACAGTGAGACATGATACCTACCCTTGGAGAAGCTAGTTTACGCACTACTCATCGCCTCAAGAAAGCTGCAACATTACTTTCAAGGTCACACCATCAATGTCCTCACTGAATTCCCCCTTAGTTTTGTCTTCAGCCGAGCTGATTTCTTCGACCGAACAGCGAAATGGGCGGTTGAACTTGGTGAGTTTGACATTCGATATCAACCCAAAACAACAATCAAGGCCCAGGTCTTGGCGGATTTCGTCGTCGAATTCGCTTCTGCCCAGAGCACCGAGCACGAAAACTCTAGCTCGGTAGAGGTGCCACGCATTACCGAACTAGGAAAGCAATGCGCTTCAAAAGCATGGAAACTCTTTATTGGTAACATTTGGTAGCTCTACGTCGACGGATCATCCAATAACCGAGGCTCGGGGGCAGGGGTAGTACTTATATCACCAGAATGATTTATCTGGGAGCAAGCTCTTAGGCTTGGTTGGAAGGCTTCTAACAATGAAACGGAATACGAAGCACTGTTAGCCGGTTTACGCAGTGCCGAACACTTCAGTGCAGAGCAACTTCTAGTTTTCAACGATTCTCAATTGGTTGTTAACCAACTCACTGGGTCTATGAAACACGAGACGAAAGAATGGCCATGTATGTAGACAAGGCTAAGGATCTACTTAAAAAATTTCAATCCATACAAGTGGAACGAATCAGTTGGGACAGAAACAGCCACGCTGATGCTCTGGCCTGCCTCGGCTCATCAGTAGATGCCAAAGATGCTAGAAAAGCTTGGGTTGAGTTTGTGCCAGAACCAAGCATTGTATCTCCAGTCCTCTGCAATAACCTAGAGCTAAGCTGGATGGATCTAATACTTGTTTTTCTGAAATCTGGCACTCTTCCCGAAGACAAGAAGGAAGTCAACAAAATTCGACGTAGATTAGCTCGGTTCTGGATCTCACCATCTAGGAAGCTATACCGAGGCTCCTATCTCGGTCCTTGTCTGTTGTGTGTGCATCCAAATCAAGTCGAAAATGTTCTTTACGAAATTCACAATGGGATTTGTGGATACCACGTTGCTGGAAGGTCATTGGCGCACCGAGCCCTCACTTACGAGTACTGATGGCCATGGATGCAGCAAGATGCACAACAGTACGTTCAAAAGTGTGACAAATGTCAGATATTTGCCCCATTAATTCATCAACCAGCCAAAACTCTTACTTCACTTACCAGCCCGTGGCCCTTTGCCCAGTGGGGCCTGGATATTGTTGGACCTTTGGCATGGGGCACTGGGAACAGACTATTATTCATTGCTGCAACTGATTATTTCACCAAGTGGGTTGAAGTTGAAGCACTGGCAAGCATCAAAGAAGCAAACATAAAGTGGTTTGTCATGAGGAACGTCGTGGTCCATTTCAACACCGTACTCCCTAACTTATGAAATGGAGGCTGTTATCCCACTCTAAGTAGGTCTCCCAACCCTTCGATCGGAGCTGTTTGAAAGTGCAAGTAATGAGGAAGCTATTGCACAAGCACTGGATATGACAGAGGGCCAAAGAGAAGCAGCATTGATCAGACTTGTAGCATATCAGCAGTAGCTCATCAAGAGTTTTAACCAAAAAGTTTTCCCAAGGCAGTTCGCACCTGGAGAACTGGTTTTGAGAAAAGTTATAGATCATAAAAGGGTGCTTGGCGAATGAAAATTAGGACCTAACTGGGAAGGTCCATAAGAGGTTACAATCGTTACTGGAAACGGAGCATACTACTTGGAGGATATCAGGGGCAAAGCCATATCTCGGCCTTGGAATGTAGCAAATCTCAAAAAATACTATCAATAGACTCAACCTCACATTTATCTCTCAAGTGTAAAAGCATCTTTCTTTCACTTAATGAGAATGCCTCCCTATTTCTTTGAACTTTTGTTTCCAAGTACTTGTACACGCTTTGTGGTCAGGACAGGTTATTACTTAACTTGGACTTTTCAACTTAAGCCCAAGGGGCATATTTCAAAATAAACGAAATTAGCTTTGGTGTTTACCAAACGGAATTAGTTTTGGTGTCTACCAAACGGAATTAGCTTTAGTGTTACACCAAACAGAATTAGCTTTGGTGTCTACCAAACGGAATTAGCTTTGGTGTTTACCAAACGGAATTAGCTTTGGTGTTTACCAAACAGATTTAGCTTTGGTTTTAACCACACGGAAAAAGTTTTGGCACGACTGAATGGAATTTAGTTTTGATTTGCACTCAGACATGCCAAGTGGGATTGCTTGGTGGAGTTATGTTTGGCCACCAAAATGGACCTTAGCCAAATGGAACTGTTTGGTGGAAACTGCCCTAACAAATTTTTTAACTCTTTTTCTTGGCAATCACAGAATTTCTTAAGTATCATCACATCAACACCCCAATACTGCTACACTCCAAAGAAAGTTGGCACAGATTTGGGTAAACCCTTCAACGATCACACTTTCAACAATAGTTTTACTCAGCTCCAGGCAGGGGCAAACAATTGTTTTCTTGGCACCAACCTGGATCTGAGTATGACATCTTTCCTCTACATCTATTTGTCCCATTCAATGGCAATTATACAATCAACATCAACATCAACTTAAGCAGTTCTCCCAGAGAGCGGGTTCTTCAGTACCAATCTTACTTAGCTCCAGGTGCGGGCAAACAATTGTTTTTTCTTAAAAGTCAACTTGGACGTAAGTAAGTTACTCTCATTCAAATTACAACAATCAGTGCAACCATGAAAACCGAGCATCTATTCGGCCCCCTGGACCTAATAGTGCTCGGTCAGGGGCAAATAGTATGAACAAATGCAAGTATGAAAACAAAACATATCCGACTGCAATGTTAGAAGTGAAATTCTTTCAAAGGCACAGCTATCCCCACGAAATAGTAGCAAGAAGAATGAGAAATTGTCTTGACCAACCTAAGGGGGCAACTCATCAGGAAGACCGAGCCCTAGTATAGCAGAAAAATGAAAACAAAGGAGAGAGAAAAAGCAAAAAACTTCAAGTCATCCCAAAAGTAACTTCAACTTTCCTCAACAAGAGGAACTTCAAGAGTAGCATCCACAATCTTATCCGGGCCATCTTGGGAAGGAAAAGTAGAGGTAGCTCCAACTTCTTGAGAAGTAGAAGTTTCCTTAACCATATCTCCTACAGCTTCAGTTTCTAGGGTTTCAACCTCTTCAACGTTCACTGTCTCATTGGCAGTATCGCTCTCCAGAGTCTTGGTTACAGAATTAGTTCCTGAGGAAGTCTTAGCTGGAAGAATGGCAGGGGTAGCAATAGTCTTCGGACCTAAGGACCTTGAGGGAACAGGAACATCTTGAAACAAAGGAGACCCTTCAGGAATCTGAGCAGCGGCCAGAGCACTTGTCCAACCCTTCAGAAAAGCTAGTCCCGCAACACCAGCACTTCTTCTTTGTAAGCAGCCCTAGCTTCATCCCAACCTTGCTGCCAATACTTACTCTCCAAAGCAGAACGTTTAGCGGCCATCACCACAATAACAGCCTCCAGCTCTGCCACCTTCCCTTTAAGTTGGGCCTGTACCCCAATGGCAGCTTCTTTGGACTTCTCAGCCAAGGTAATAACCTTGCTCAGACGGAATACCTCCCTCTCAGCAGTCCTGCGTCCCTTCTTCTCGGCTTACAAATTCACTGTTAGTCATTCGGCATTCAAAACAAGGCAAAAAACATAGAAATACTAGGAGGAAGGACTCAGACCTGGGTAGCCATCCTTTTGGCCCGTTTGTTTTCAGAAGTAGAATGGAGGGGATTGATAGTGAGGAGATTAATAGTGAGGAGATTGAGTAAAATTATATTTGTTTTGATGATAGTTATTGGTGTAGGGATTGTTAAATTATTTTTATATAAAATAATAAAACAAATAAAAGAAATACAAAAACATTAAACATTAATGTTTTAAAAAAAAATGCTCAACGTGTAAAAAATTTAAAAAAAATAAAAATAAAATAAAAAAAAATTTAGAAAAAAATAAAATAATGATTTTTACTTAACAAAAAATTAAATATTAATGTTCAAAAAAAAAAAATGCCTGACATGTAAAAAATAAAATAAAAAAAAAAAAATTTCTAGTCCGCTGGACTATTTTTCTAATACCAAGTCCTGGAGACTCATCCGAATCCCATCTGCAAGGCCTATCCTAAGCCCTTTGGCTTAGCAGTCCCTTCCTCAACTCTGTAAACAAACAATACATTAAATAGGGCTCACAACTATTCTAATCCCAATCCCCCTCTCATACCCCAAAACAAACGCGGCCTTTGGGACATCCGTTCAGATTGGAACTCAGTCCTAACAGGAAACTCCCAATTACCACCGACTTGTAGAAAATCGTCATTAAGTTTGTCCGAATCAGGTAAGCCAATTACAAGATGACAATCGGCCGAGCAAACACGGAGATAATAAGTATTGTGATCCTTGTTGTGTGAAGGGGTATAGCAACCCAAAATGTCCCAGATGTCCAAGCTCAAACCCAACTGCCTGTTAAGAGCGGAGATGCCACAGACAACTCGTAAAAAATTGACTGACACCTGCATAGGGGTAAGCTGAACTTGGTGCAGGAAGCGGTGCTCCAAAGGATCAAGGGGAAATCGGATCCCTCCTTCAACAATGGCTGCGACTGGGAAAGCAACGATACTTCTGGTGCCCATGCGCTTGGCGTCAACCTTCGCCAACGAAAGGGTCACATCGTCGGGGATACCATAGTCTCAGTGAAACATGGCCATTGCCTCAGGGGTATCAACTAACGACCGGAATTTCCCCATTAACCAGACCTAATAGGACAAAGACAAAACTTAAACTGAGCGAAGAATAGAACCAGACGCCGAAAACAATGGCACAAGGGCCAAAGAGGGCGATCAAGATAGAAAAGAACAAGAAAAGATAAATTTCAGGGGAGCTTAAAGAGATTAAAATAGCAGCGACAAATAGGGAACCTTGAAACGAGAACGAGAAGGGCAACGGAACGTCTGGGCAGAGCACCGTCGAGACCAACTCAAAGGGACGGCGAGGGTTCTGGACTCTCTAAAAGTTTAGAGATAGATGAAAGGGTTTGGATTGATAACCCTAGAGCATTTATTGCACTCAGCCGACGTGAAGGTACATAAATCACGACCATCAGTATGGAATTGGCGCACTATCTCTGTGCACTAGTACCACGCCGCCACGTGTCACCATGAAAGGACACATGCAGGGGGCGTGTGTTAGGATTGAACCGTCACCAAGGCCGAACTAGGGCAGATCCGAAGCGACGCGACGCTTGGAGTACAGAGCAATAGCTCCCCCCAAGGGGAACTTTAGCGCGAGCTAGGGAGCAAATAAAGGGACTAAATATAAAATGAGTCGGATCCAAGTCTTGGGCTGGCCCAATCCATTAGACTCAAGTCCTGAGGAGCAGGATAAACAAATGGGCCAGTTAGATTAGTCCAATTACATCATCAACAATCCACCCAAGTCCTCAAGCACTTGGGCCTAACCCGTAGTGGAAAGGTCAGTCCAGCCACGATGCTGGGCTGGGCCGAGCTGCGGGATTTGATCCTTGGACTGAGCCCAAAAGGGGCTGAGCCCATACAAAGATATCCTACTGGGCTAGCCCATCTCTACAAGCAATCTCATAGGGGGCCGAGCCGAGGCACGACGGTACCGAGCTAAAAGAACCCAACAGAGAAACGTGGAAGCTGTGAATGCATGCACATGGAGGATGCCACCTCAGCTGGTCCCCTCCCCCTAGAATCATGGAAACAGTTGATCGAGGGAATGTGACTTGTTACAAGCATGGTTGTAATGAGTATTTACACCCTTGTTAACTACCAGATGGTCCCCCACCTTGAGCAATGCTAAAGGAAACTTTGCAGCACCAGAGCTCCATGAAACCATCTTGGGCAACAAGCAAGGAATTCTATGTAAACTACACTGACTTCACACTGAAGGTAGCTGATCTAAGCTAAACCATATTCACTTAAACACACAACTCTCTGCACTTAGAGAGTACCTCTCATCTTCTTCGATCACTCACTCCCACACAGGAGGGGTTATCCGGCCAACCCCGGCCGAGTAGCTCTAACAGTGCTTATTGCTATAGGGTCTCGATTCCTGGATAGTCCAATCAAGTGCGGAGCTCCGATCCATAATCATCTAGTGCGGTATTCAGTACGCACAATTATCCTCTAATATTTTTACTACTTTGTTTCTAGTTCATATTTGGTCAAAGTCAACATTTAAAATATTGAATTTGCTAGCTTGCTAAGAAGCATGGACACTTCTACGAAGGAAGCGTGTTGTGACTCTTTGGACACTCTTAAAAACATGTCCTAACACTTTTTCAACATGTTTTGATTAAAAAATCAAATTCATATCAGTGGCAACACTTTGGTGACGCTTTTTGAACCCTCCAAATATGTCCCATATGATGAATTCCTTCATTATAACAATGTTTTCCGTTCTTCATGATATTGCTTATGCATTCTAAATATGCTTAGAAACATTTATAAGATAAATACATTACGTGTAATACAATGTTATATAGTTGTTTTGCATTGGTTAGAATGTAATTGTTATGTAATCGATATCTTGATGTTTAATTTTATGAAATATATAGTTTTTTAATATAAAAAAATGTGTTATGTTACATTTTGTTTTATTATCTTTGAATAAATTATTCATATATATAACGTATAACAAAATTTTAAAATTACAAATCTTTAATGTGTCCCAAGCGTGTTGTGTCCTGCATTTTTTTAAAATCGGCATGTCAGTGTCGTGTTGGTATTGTGTTGCATGTCTTTGTTTGTGCTACTTAGCTAATTTGTATTAGTCCTATTGTAGTATATGAATTTGTGTACTTTGTTTTTAGTTTCGGGGTGCTGACATTTTGGTCATAATCGACATTTAAAATATCCAACTGGCTAACTAGAATTAGTTATCTTGACCTTTTAACATTTATCTGCAGATTGAAGAGGTCCGGCTACGGCTTAACGTTGATGTTGATGTAGCTTCAGAATCCTCTCCTGCACCAGCACCAATTGAATCCTTTACAGACATGGTAATCTTATGTGTTTTAAAAACGACATCCACTTTCAATTGGAAAATTAATTTGTTCGAGATGGATTTTGATGGTGTATTCTGTATTTGTTTTCAGTGCTTGCACCCAAGCATCATGAAGGATATTGCCTTTCATGAATACAGTACGCCCACTTCTATTCAGGCTCAAGCCATGCCGGTTGCTCTAAGTGGAAGGGATCTTATGGGTTGTGCAGAAACTGGTAGTGGAAAAACTGCTGCATTCACCATTCCGATGATACAGGTCTTTTGCATGATTTTTTATATGCTTATGGACCTTATATTTCTTCTCAATAAAAAGAACCATTGGTTTGAACAATTAGTTCACAACTAGTGATATTATACTATAGGATGTTACTTTTTCCTCTTCTGTTGCAGCATTGCTTAGTTCAACCTCCTATTCACCGTGGTGACGGGCCTTTGGCATTGGTATTGGCTCCAACGAGAGAACTTGCCCAACAAATAGAGAAAGAGGTGTGATAATATTTTCTCTAGTTTCTGAATATTGAATATTGACATTGTCATCGTGTCTGTTTTAGGCTTTTAGCCTTGTCATAGGACAATTGCACTTTTATGTAATTTCCAAAAGATTATGTGACAATGTATGATGTTCGAATTTTTGGTTTTGACATATGGAATATGTACATTCCAATTCTACCTGCTTTTGGCTCTCATTGCTGCTTTTTGAAATTTTGTTCAGGCATCATAGAATGTTGTGACTTTGGTTCATTATATTCTATTGTTTTTGTTTTTCTTTCCATACTTCATTCTTCTAATTTTTTCAAATCTTGATTTGACAACTTTGCATATATCAATCATACATATTATAAAAATAAAATAAATAAATAAAAAACAATAATCATACACCAAACACGCCCTTTCTGTTTTTGTACAGGGTAAGATAACTTTCACTGGGAAGGAGGGTTGTTGTGTTCTCTTTTAGAAAATTAGTTTACAAATAATTTTGGATACATTGGTATACTGAAAACCTTCGGGTGTTATTTTATCACACACAACGAAAAATCCATTGGCACAGAATCCAAACTTGCACTTGGCTTACATAGTGAATGAAGGGTTATCCTAAGACAAACACTCCTAAAACAAAAAATTGTTCAACAATTTTGTCTGAGAAGGTAATCTCGGTGATGATGAGCATTGTTCTTCATTGCTGAAGTAAACAAATAAAAATCCAGGTGCTTTTATGTGTGATTATGCTTTGTGGATTGAGTATTTTATGTCCACTATTGTTGTGTATGTTCCTTATAAATTACTGATTACTGACACTTTTTCTTTATACTGATTTGAACTCTACGTTTACTGACTGAATAAGGACATGTATGATCATATATTTGGGGTTCCTTAAATCAAGCATGACATGAATTTTATTTGAATCCTGATTTCCATTTGTAGGTCAAAGCTTTTAGTAGATCTCTGGAGTCCTTCAGAACTGCAATAGTTGTGGGTGGAACAAACATTGCTGAGCAGGTGCAGATTTGGTTATAGATTTATTTTTAGTAGTTGTTGAAATTCTCGAGTCATGATATATGTGGAGTAAATGGTTTATGTTTTATAGATGTTGGAATCCTCTAGGAAATGTTTTGTACTAATTGCTATGTGGCTTCATTAATTTTTTGGTTTCTTATAGTCTATAGAGAAGGATGCTCCAGTCATGTAGTCATGACTTGTAAGGACAATCAAGAAAATTTTTACATTTTTCTTATTTGGGTCACAACAACTGGGCCACCGTAGGCAATGGATCTAGCCTCGCCCATGCGATCATGCAGCCAACTAGCTAACTCACTTAATATAGAAATTACTTAGTCACTTCAAGTTGTTTGTTTTATTTAGATTGTCATGCTTCTATTGGTTTCAATAAAATTAGTGTTTAGACAATTTAAGAAACATGCATTACTAATAATGAGGAATTGTTTGAAGTTATGTTATGACATGAAATATATATTACTTGACAATATATAATAATAGAAATAAAAACATGAAATCAATAAAAACAACCCATGTACTCTTTGCTTGAGCACAAGGAGAAAATCATAAATCTGAAGTCATGTTGTCAACATAGGTTCAAAACCTATATACGGATATATGGGTTTATGAAAATATACTGTACTAACACTCCGTTTGGATCGCAAGAGGAGGTGAGAAAATAAATGATTGTGGTTTCTCGTTTAGATGAGAAAAGAAATGAAATGATTATGGTTTCTCACCATTATGCTTGAATGAATAAAATAGAAGAGAATGTGGTTTCTTACCTATCTTGTTTGGATAAAGTAAATAAGAGAAAAGAAAGGAAAGTGTTGTATTTTATTTTACCAAAACAACCTAAGCTATACTTTTTTAGAAGGGCAATTTTGGTATTTTAGAATAATTTTATTAAACCCAATTCATTTCTCACCAAATCTCACTACTTTCGATGAGAAACAAAACATAGGTTTGGTAAGAATCTTTTTCTCACTATCTCTCATTATTTCTCACCTACTTAACCATCCAAACAAATGAAAGAGTTTCCTATTCTCACCATTTCTTTTCTTTTCTCACCAAATCCCTCATCCAAATGGAGTGTAAAACAATTTGAGCATGAAATAAAATATGATATGAATTACAAAGGCACCGATATTTCATCTTCTCAAGAAATAAATAATTATGGAGAATGCAAATTATATTGATCGTAAGTTTTAGGGTGAATTACAATAACTACCCCAAGTTTTGGTAAAATTACACCTAACTCCACAATTTTGGTATAATTACACAAGCCTTCCTTAAATGTTAAAGTTCATATAATAAATTAGTGCATGTTGTTAAAGTATCATTAAAAAAGTAACATGCCATGAAAGAAAATTATTAAATGTCAAAGTTGGCCCTTATATTTTACTTATTTATTTTTTTAATAATTTAATATTAACCATATATAATAAATAATATCATATATATATATATACACACATGTAGATGTATATGATAATAGATTGTCCCCACCTCTCTCGCCTTCCTCCTTAATTTCCCATCATTGGTGGGTGGCTTCCCCAACCCCTTCCCCCCCCCTCCGGCCCCTCTTTTCTTTCCATTCACCAATGTTGCCTACCTAGCACCCCTCAACATCCATTCCTCTTCCCCTTATCTCACCTCCAATGGAATCATTGAATCATTCAAAAACAATTGTTTATGGGTTTGATGTGGTGATTGTAGATGGAAAAGATAAGTTGGTTGACGTTGGATCGGGAAAGAGGGAAAGGATAGCATTAGAGGGGGATGAACATGGGGGGTTGACACCTAGGCGGGGGGAGAGAGGGGTAGGTCAGTGTTGGAGGGGAATGAACAAGGTTGGGTCAACGTTGAGCGGAGGGTAAAAGGGTGGGTAAGGGGGAACAAGGATGGGTGGGTCATTTGATGTTGGACTTTGGGGGGGAAGGGGGTCAATGTTGGAGGGAAAGGAACAAGGGTGGGTTGATTGATGTTGGACAAGGGTGAAAACGGATGGGTAGACATTTGAGGGAGATGAAAGGGGCTGGTCAACGCTAGAGGGAGGGGGAGGGTAAACTTTATAGTGATTTAAAAATATGAAATATATTGGATCATATTTAAAAATTTACAAAAATTGATCAATATTTATTTTTAACCAAATAAATATGATCATGGAAAAAAATATGCGTATCGGTAAGTTTTTTTCAAATTGTGCGAGAAATAAAAAAATTCACGGTTCCGGTTACCGCAACGGTTACACTACGGCCTTTACACCCCGCAACCGCAACCGCAACCGCAACCGCAACCGCGTCACCGCCACCGTTACGGCGACCGCAACCGCTTTTCAGAACCTTGGTAGGGGTGGATCAATCTTGGAAGAGAGGCAAAGAATACAATGATGAGATTGAAGCCGACACAGTCTCTGTTATGCTGGCGACCATGGTAGATCCGTGTTTTGCCGGTAGAAGATGGTGGAGGAAGGAGGGGGCCTCACTATTTATGGTTGTAATCCTGTTGGACTAGGGGAAGTGTTTCATCACTAGTGGGTAGGAATCAGGGGAACAAGAATATAGTGATGAGATTGAAGCCGACACTGTCTCTGTTATGCTTGCGACCATGGTGAATCTATGTTTTGCCTATTTTGGTTGGTAGAAGAAGGAGGAGGAAGGAGGGAATGACGGCTCTAGTGGTGGTTTTCACTATGGTGGTGGCTGTGTGGTGGTGTCTTTTGGGTGTGCATTGGAGTAATAGTGGAGCTAGGTGGAGACCAAAAAGAGAAAGAAAAAGAAAAAAAAAAAGTACAAAAAAATAATTTCACAATACTAGAAAAGGGTAAAAGATCACTTCACATTGTCCATTGGATCTGTTATGATTTCTATTATTAGAGGGGTGGTTGACATCTGTGAGGCACGCACACGAGACACGACATGGATACACGGACACGCAAATTTTCAAAAAATGGAAGACACGACACGTTAGGGACACACTTAATGTATATAATTTTATTTATTTATTATATGTAAAATTAAAAAAATGTATATATTTATTTATTTACTTCAATATCAAATATCATTTACAAATTAATTTTTTCCTACAAATAAAAAATAATTTATTCTATGTATGTTTAGGTTGAGCAAATGAGAATACCTAAAAAATAGAAAAAGGAAAAGAGGAGAAAAAAAAAATTTTAATTAAAAAATATATATATATATATATATAAGGGGACACGTTAGAAGAAAGGGAGAGGGAAAAAAAAATGAATAGAATAGAAGAGAGAGAGAGAGAGAGTTGAACATGCAGAGAAGAAAAGAGAGTTGAACACAAGTGAGAGATAGAATCGAGGAGTCAAACACACACACACATAGATAGATATATATATATATATATATATAAAGAGAGAGAGAGAGAGAGAGAGAGATAAACACACAGACAGAGAGACAAATAGAAGAAAAAAAACGACGAAGAACATATTTGAGGAAATGAAGAACAGGTTCGAAGAACATACCTCGACCTAGGGCTTCAACAGGTTCTTTTTCACCCTTTCTTTCTCTTTCTCTCTCTTTATATTCAATAGGTTAGGGTTTTTCTCTCTGTGCC
This sequence comes from Camellia sinensis, assembly GCF_055761805.1. Lineage (NCBI taxonomy): Eukaryota > Viridiplantae > Streptophyta > Magnoliopsida > Ericales > Theaceae > Camellia > Camellia sinensis. Next base: position 74,275,161 of record NC_138963.1, read on the forward strand.
TCTAACATGTCCACAACGTGTCCAAGAGTGTCTGAAGCGTGTTTGGTTGGAAAAATTCAAAAAAAAAAAAGAAAAAGGACACGTTAGGTAGAGTGTCCAACACGTGTCCACCACATGTTCGACGTGTGTCTATGTCTGTGTTTGTGTCCGTGTCCGTGTTCCGACATGTGTCGGACACCCATTTGCTGCCTCTGAAGAGATGTCTGTACTTTATAGGTTGACATAATTATGCCAAAACTGTTAAGCTAGGTGTAATTTCGCTAAACCTTAGGGGGGGGTCATTGTAATTTACTTGAAGTATTATTGTAATCCAAAGTAGACCATACTAAGCAACATCTAAATACAAAATGGAAAATAAAAACTGAACACATCATAGATTATTAAATGAATAAAATTTTAATCCATAATTGTTGAAGAAATAACTATTAGGATCTAGGATTGCTATTATTGTTCATTTACTTGTAATATTAAGGTTATTTTACAAAATTTATGGTATATTGATTTATAATTGGGTAGATGAAAACCTACCACTACTACTACTGTTGAATTTGTCCATTTAGAGTTAGTCACCCATTGTTGCTTAAAGGGGGAAAAAGGGTTGGAAGGTCCAGCCCAAGACGCCACCTAGCTGCCCTGTTGAGTGCTCAATTTTCTGGGGAAGCCCCCTTAGGTGGGCTTCGATCAATTATTTGTTTCTTCCTAATGCTTGTAATGTTTCTTTGTTTTTTCCCTCATATTTATTATGTTTAAATTAACTTCTCCTAATCTCCTTGTGTGCTTTTTGTTGCTGAATGCCATGATAGAGGTCTGAGCTACGAGCAGGAGTGAATATAGTGGTTGCTACTCCCGGAAGATTTATTGACCACTTACAGCAAGGAAACACTTCTCTATCTAGAGTTTCATTTGTTGTTTTGGACGAAGCTGATAGAATGCTTGATATGGGCTTTGAACCACAGATAAGAGAAGTGAGTGGTATCTCAATATTTTTACTGAAACTGCTCTCCACTTGTCACCTTGCTTCGATAAATCTCATTGTGTTTTAAATGGTCGTTACCCCCTTGCCATTCATAATTTGTTCTATTACTTGTCTCTTATTCTTTCTTTCTTAGTTTGTGAATCTAAATTATATCTCTTTCTAAAGGATGTTCCTGGAGTGTATGCGTTTGCTGGAAGATTGAGCATAAGCACACAGCTGACTGAATTTTTTGTGCATAGACAGTATTGATATTGACTTGTTTTTTGTGTTTCACTTTATAGCTGAAATACCAACATATTTGTTGTACAACTCTGATTTTGTTGTGTGCATATGATAATCAATGAACCACTTATAGTTGCCACTCTTGTACATGTACTTTTTTTATTTGAATTCTCAGTGTTTGGATTAAAAGGCATGGGCTTTTGATGGCCTAAGCTTGTGCATTCGGTGAACTAATTTGTAGAATATGCAATTACTTTTTATGAATATTATACTTTTTAATGAAATTTTTTCATTAATTAAAGTTTCATTTTACTGCTATTAAATACTTAATGTAGCTTGATAACGCTGGGGTGGGCAGTTGTTGCATTATTTTCTTTAGCCAGTTTACTTACTAACTTTTATGATTTTATCTATGTTTGTGTAGTACCAAAAATTTTATGAATATTGTCCCTTTTAGTGAAATTTTTTTATTGATTAAAATTTCATTTTATTGCTATTAACTACTAAATGTAGTTTGATAACACTGGGGTGGGCATTTGTTGCGCTATTTTCTTTAGCCATTTACTTGTAACTTTTATGATTTTATCTATGTATGTATAGTACCCCAAAAAAAATAAAAATAATAAAAATGAGGCAAATACTTGTGCTGTCATCTCATTTTCTGTTCTATAGAATATTTGTCTGTATCGTATTCCTTCTACCTAGAATCTAGCGTGGTAGCTATTGGTTGGCTTTTTCCTTAACATTACGTGTCATATGCTTGGGGAAAAAACAGCATCCTTTGAGTTTATTCATATCCAATTGCAACTTGTTCCCATCCCCTTCTATACCTTGTTTGATTGATCGTATGGAAGAAAAATTTACTGTCTTTAATCCCATTTCAGGTGATGTGGAATCTTCCAGAAAAGCATCAAACTTTGCTGTTTAGTGCAACAATGCCTACGGAGATTGAAGCACTTGCACAGGTTAGGTCCATACTACAATTTATTTTTTAATTTTTTCTTTGCAAGTCCCATCTTTTCAACTCAAAACCTACTCAATCAGTTTTCTTGACCTGGTAGCATATCCAAGTTTTGGTAGTACTGTTGTATCTTTTATTAGTCTCATGAACCATGAGTTTGTTTTTATATACTAGCTACGTTCTTTAAATGTGGAATCGGAACCTTCAAAACCTATCAATATGTACTTTTGTTGTACAATTGTTGGAATAATTTTGCAAACACATTGTTACATCCCATCTCACATCAGTTAGGTGTAGGAAAGTTTCACGGGCTATATAAGTGAGTAACAACGCATTTTAAAAAGCTGTAAGGGTCTAGCCCAAAGCAAACAATAACATTACAGTTAGGGATTGAGACGTTATAATTAGTATCAGAGTGGGACCTACCTTGTGGTGTGTGTGTCATCCATGGTGGGAGCCAAGTCTATATGAGCCACCTCTTGAATCCCATGAGCGTGAGCGAAGTGTTGTGCCAAGCTAAGTATTACATGACGCACCACATGAGGACTGTGGTTCCGAGGGGTGAATGTTACATTCCACTCCACATCAGTTAGATAGGAAAGTTTATGGGCTATACCAGTGAGTTCACATCCCTACCAAGTAATGACGCATTTTAAGTCATTAGGGCCTAGCCCAAACCGGACAATATCACTACGACGTTACACACATCGCTATTTATTTTACTTGATTAATGTTTGCCGCGAGGAACCTTTTACACAATTAACCTTCTATTTTATTATGCAAATAATCAGGAATACCTGACTAATCCAGTGCGAGTAAAGGTGGGAAAGGTGAGCAGCCCAACAGCAAATGTAGCCCAAATTTTGGTGAAGGTTTCAGAAAATGAGAAGGTTTGTCTCGGCACTAAGCAGAAACTATCATTATACTGGAAACACTGTAATCTGTCTTTGTTTCCATCAATTTTTATAATCAACATGCAGGTATTCTGTGTTTGCATTTATTTGGGGGCCCTGTTTTTTTGGTGTTTGTTTTTTTGTTTTTGAACATGTTTCCTTTCTATTCGTTACTGTTTTTCAAATTTTATGGTCCAAGGGACCAGCATGGCTCGTTATTCATGTCATGGTTACTAGTCCAAACTCTAAAAATCTAAAACATCATTTATTAAATGATAAGTAAATCTAATAGATGGATGAATAAATATAAGAAGAAGATGCGTTAGAGCCATCAGCATGCGTACCGATGAGCTTGGAAATTGATGTATTTTTAGAGAAGTCAGTGGTTAGGATCAACGGCTGCACCAATGAGGAAGGTTTCTGATCAAAATGAAGCCTTTACAAGGCAAAGAAATGGACACAGAATAATTGGTTGAAACTACCTTCCAGCTTTGGCATAAATGGGATGATGTAGCACATTCAGTATTAGCTTATAACATTGGTTGAGACTTTGGGCGCCTTTCTGGTGTTTAATTTTTGAACTTGACCATGTTCTGATGACATGTTCCTTTAGCTCTTGGTGTATTCATGCTGTGAAAGTGTATGTGATTATCCTTTGGTAGATGGCACTTGCTCAGGTCTGAAGTACAGTAAAACCTTCATGAAGGTGTAGATGGAAGGTTATTGAAGCTTGATCAAATCAGTGGATGGCAATGGTTAGATTGAATTTGAGAATGTGAAATTGGAAACATGCTTTCTATGGGGACAATTTCATTGAAGATAAGCTGGGGATCTGCTAGTTAATTTTGGAGGTGGCATTTGGTTGGGTGGTGATTGTTGTCGAAACAGACAATTTCATTTTTATCCCACCTCTTTGAGTTTTTGCTGATGTTAACAGTTTCATACCACTGTTGGTTGCAAGTAGGGCTGCAAACGAGCCGAGCCAAGCCGAGTATTACAATGTTTAGGCTTGGCTCGAGCTCAAGTCGAGCTACATTAACTAAGCTCGAACTTGGTTCAGATTAGCTCGATTAAGGCAACTTTTGTCTATTGAAGCAAATATTTGAGAAGGGAAGCTTGCTCCCAGCCCTGCTTATCAAGGGTTGTTGGAGACCTATGTGGGACTCAAAGATTATAAAAAGACAATTGAGCATTCTAATGTATTTTATATATTTGGCACTTGCAAAAAAGTTCAAATTGGGTCTCAAAATTCAATTGCTATGTATCCAACACAAGAATTATGTGGATTGATAAGAAGTTCATAACCTGTTGACCACCAAAAACTCACAAGAATTATTTATTATCAATCTTAAAACCATAATATATGGGGAATTTTATACGTTTGTGGTCTTTGATTATGATTAATTGTAGTCTATGAAGCACGGACATGTCCCTAAGGCCTACGCACGAGTGTCGGACACGCTGTGGACACGTGTCCGACACTCTCCGCTACGCGTCCCCCCTTTTTTTAAGAATTTTTTTCAGTCGGACACGCGGTTGGACACGCGAGGACAGAGAGAACAAACCTTAACCTGTTCTTCTCTCTTCTTCTTCTCTGTTCTTCTCTCTTCTTCACTTCGTCTTTGTCTGCGTCTTGTCTTCTGTCTTCTTTCGTCTCTTCTTCTGTCTTCATCTTCTTCTCTTTCTTCTCTTCTCTTCGTCTGATTTCATTTATTCTCTCTCCTCCCTTTTCTGTCTCCTTTTCCTTTTTTATTCTCTCCTCTCCTTTTTTATTTTCTTTTGTTTTATTATTTATATCCATGTTTTTATTAAAATTTATAAAATAAGTTATTTTTATTTGAAAAAAAAATTAGGTAATGTATTTATTAATTTTATTATTATTGTAATTTTATGGAGACCAGTATTTTTTTTTTAAATTTTAGATATATAATAAATAAATAAAATTATATATATTAAATGTGTTCCCAGCGTGTAGTGTCCCCCATTTTTGAAAATTTGCGTATTTGCATGTCCGTGTCGTGTCTGTGTCCGTGCATCATAGATTGTAGTGTTAGCTATGATTCGGTTATGACTTCTTGTGATTATTATTTTAGTTATAGTCGAAAAGGTCTTTGGTTATACCTTATGTGATGTGTTGGTTATGATTCATTATTTTTTTTAGTTATGACTGAAATTGATTTCATTATGACAGTTATGATAATCAATACCATAAATGTCATAACTTGCATATGATACACATCCTTTTGAGGGTTTGTATTCTAGTAGGACCCCATTGTATGTATGTAGTTTTATGTATCTGTGTGTGTTCATGTAATAAGAAAATGACACTATATATGATCAAATTGCTAGGGGACTAATTGAAGCTTTTTTGCCTAAGACAACTACTAAGAAATGATTGATTCTTGGTAAATGGTTCCATAAACTTATAGGCTCTATTTATTTTTCACAAAAATATTTTCTTTATTTTTTGGTTTTTGGTTGCACATAATTACAGGACAACATTTTACATGTAAAATCTTTTACACCAAATCAAGGAAAATGCCTTGCAGAACAAATTTTGATAAGTCATTTTACGAATGAGTGTTCACATTGGTATTAGTGTTTTAGTGTGTGGAGGTTGTGTGAGTTGGGTTGGAGAACTAGGGATTCATGAGTGTCGAGATGGTTCAATAGGTGTAGTATGATGTGTGTTTGATGTCACATACCGGGTTAGTACAAATGCCAACCACAAGTTTAACTGATTTTGAAAAAATATTTACATGCCAAACACTCAAAGAAAAGGCAGTAGCAAAAATTCTTATAAAAAGCTTTACATTGAAAAATATTTTAAAGATTGATGATTAGTTTTAACAAATATAAATAAAACATTTAAATAAATAAATTCAAATAGTGCCACTAATCACCATCAATCACATTACAATGTTTGTTGACAACTTGCATGTTGGTGGTCTAGAGAGCATTGGTGTTGTTTTGTTGGACGAGTTTGTTGTCCGTCCTAGGGCTGCAAACGAACCGAGCCGAGAGCTCGGCTCATTTACTTATCAAGCTCGTTTATTGAGCTTGAGCTTGAGCTTGAGCTTGAGCTCGAGCTCGAGCTCAGCTCGGCTCAATAATTTTTTTTAATATTATTTATATTATTTAAATAAAAATATTATTTATATTATTTAATATATAAATAATATATTTATTATATAATTTAAATAAAAATAAACGAGGTGAGCTTGACGAGCCGAGTTAATGTGAGCTTGAGTTTGGCTCGTTTACTAAACGAGCCTAATATTCAAGCTCGAGCTCGGCTCATTTACTAAACGAGCCGAACGGAACCCTTAACGAGCCGAGCCGAGCCGAGCCGCGCCGAGCCGAGCTTGTTCATGAACAGCTCGGTTCATTTGCAGCCCTATCTGTCCCACATTGACAGGTCTCATATATTATAAATGTTTATGTCCATTGCTTTAAAATGACACAGTTGCCTTATCCCACATCGGCCAAACAATGAGATAGAAGACATCTCGAACTTAATATAAATATCAAAATATTCGAAGCAAGTCTATAAATATAAATATACGATAATAAAATAGTAATAATAATAAATAATTAAAAAAAACTTTAAACAAGCCGAGCTTAGTCAAGTCGAGCTCATATATGCTTGAGCTCAGCTCATTTATTAAACGAGCTGAAATATTGGGCTCGAGCTCGTTTATTAACACAAATAAACAAAGTTGAATGAGTTCTTAACGAGTCGAGCTTGAGTTGTTCATGAACAACTCAGTTCATTTGCAGCCCTAGTCGCAAGAATGATAATATTACTTTGTTATTGGTACAGTAGTCATGGTAGAAAAGGCCACTGCAAGTGCATCTGTTCTGACCACATGAACAATACATTATACATTGTAGTCAAATGCTACTTATTTAATTCATTTAATACTAAGGTAGCCCATTGCTTGGATTGGTCTCAGGTTGGGTCAGGCTGAGCCCTCTGACGTTACAGACTTCCCGGTCTGTTTCAAATGTTTTAGTTAGAAACATGTATTGAAACATTGTAGGAAAATGCCATGATTCTTTTCAACTACGTCCCAGCTTTGGCGGTTGTTTCTCTTATTGCTGCCTCTTGAATGAACAATTTCCTTTCTAGCTTTCATTTGTCATTCTATTTATGGTTGTTCAGATAAGATATATTTTTATCATACTAAATTCCTTCTGCTCGAAACAGTGCTTGACTTAAAATTTTACCACTGGGGGTTGGGTTTGGGCTTTCCCTGCCCTTAGCTTGAAATCAACTGGCCTTGGGACAAGCATCTTTTTAAATCTTTCTCGAATGTTGGCCCATGTTATGCTATTCATGTGGTCCTGTGGTTGTGAGATATGTTGACCCTTTTGTAATTTATCAATGTTTGATTTGTTGTAGCTTGACCAGCTTCTAGCGCTGCTTGTTGAGGAATCCACTCAGGCTGAAAGATCTGGCCACCCATTTCCTTTGACCATTGTTTTTGTGGAGAGGAAGGTATTGCTGATAACCAAATAAATATTTCAGACTTTCTTCTTCTTCATTATTATTATTATTTTTTTTTTCCCTTTCCATTTTCTAGTGTTCTGTAGCTACATGAGTGGCAATATCGTGGTTTAATATGTTTATGCATCAATTTCCTTAAACACAGTTTATCCACTCAGCCTCTTTGCTTTGTACATCAGTAAATGCACCCACGTGGTTATGTTTTACTATACATGCATGCATTCTATATTGCAGCTTCTGCTCACTATCAGTTTCACGTGTTCGTTTTCAATTTTATGGCCGAACTGGAATTAAGAGTCCTCAAGCATATTTGCGTTGATGTACTGAGTGAGCTTATTCTAGAATCTTGACAATTGTCTGTCTGGAACTGCTAGTTATGGTAGTTCTATTTAAATCATTTTAAAAAATTGGATAGGTGGATTTTCTGAAATAAAGTGGCTATGTGGCTGTACTTGATAGTGAAGAGATGTGATACAGTGATGGTAAATGAAAGTATTAGGAGAAGGGGCAAACCTAGATCTACATGGGTTAGTATAGTAAATAAAGATATGAATCTTCTTAATTTGACTAACCAAATGACTGTTGATAGAGTCGAGCAGAGAAGAAGGATTCATGTAGCCAACCTCATTTTATGGGGCTTAAGACGTGGTTGTTTTGGTTTTGGTTATGTTTTAGTACTTAAATCTGGTTTTGAATGTAGACTAGGTGCGATGAAGTTGCAGAGGCGTTGATAGCTCAAGGTTTGCATGCAGTTGTTCTTCATGGGGGCCGCAGTCAAAGCGAAAGAGAGGCAGCTCTTCACGATTTTAGGGTTGGCTCTACAAACATCCTGGTAATATCCTTATATTTCCCTCTTATATTGCTAGAAAGTATCAATTGCTCTGCTCTGCTGTTTGGGCTTGTATGTATATTATCCTTAATTGGCATCAACACATTCCATTGGGTGGTTAAATGGGCCCTGTCAATACACTGAATTATCATTTGTCACTATGGCATAATATTGTGCTGTCACTCCTCAAGAAACTTGCTTTCAAATTAACCAGCGCAATGAGTAGTCCATTTTAGAAAAAAAATTTGTGCTTTAGACTTCCCTTAGAATATTCATTAATCCAGATTGTGGCCATAAAATAAGTACCATTACCTCAAATACTGTATGACTTTTAACTTTAATTTCTTTTGAAATGGAATTTTATTTTTGCATTTGTTAACGATGTGCTGTTACTTTGTAGGCAGTCGGATTTATAATAATGAATTTCTCTTTGAACAGTATGTGAAATGATATGGAGCCATTCAATTTCAATATGTAATAAATATTTTCCTTCAATGCTGAGCAAGTTTATATAGAGGCCTTGGTAGGGTAATGTGAAATATTTGTATAAAAACAACGCCCAATTAGTACACGTTAATGTGTTTGGAAGGAAAAAGATTAGGTACACACTTAACCTTTGGCATAGTACGCAAAGTGGTTGCTCCGTGACTTGAACCCATAGCCTTAAGGTTATTAAGCTGGTTTTACTATTGAGCTAAAATATTTGTATATTTTATAAAATTGAGCTATATCATATATGTGAGTTTTCCCATTGATAGAAGTGGCCCATTTCCACAATTTTGTGAGGCAACCAAACCTCTTGAACATGCACTTTTTTCATTCTCATGTTTTGTCATCTTGCTTGTCATGTTTTTGGTCTTATTCTACTTGACTCGATTCAGGAAAGGTTTTATAATATGATTTTATTTGCGTCGTTTGTTTCTTTGTTTTGGTGCAGGTTGCCACTGACGTTGCATCTCGTGGATTGGATGTCACTGGAGTTGCTCATGTTGTGAATCTTGATCTTCCGAAGGTATATTGTGCTGCAAGTTGGTAGCTTCTTTGAAAATATTGTAGTTCTTTTAGGTTCATGTATTGCCAATGTAGCAATTGAGTTGTCTGGAAAAAAAATATAATCAGTAGAAAAAGTCTTGTATATGGAGAGTATTTGTTCTGTAAATTAAGTGCGCTTGTTGTCATAAACCCATTCTCTAACTCATTTATCAGCTTCTTGTCAGCTGACCTCTGTCACCATTAATTTACTTTTGGAATACCTAAACCTGATGCTTCATTTTTGTCTGCCTCAATTTTAGACCATGGAAGACTATGTACACCGAATCGGAAGGACAGGGCGTGCAGGATCAACAGGCCAAGCTACTTCATTTTGTACTGATCGTGACATGGTGTTTTCCTTCTCCAGCTTTTACTTCACTCTCTTTTTTTTCTTTGTTTTTTTATACTTCTCTTTTTCACACATTTATTATTTTTGTTTTCATTCTTATGTTGTTTGTTTGGTCTGATGGCATGTTGTAGTTCCTTGTGGCACAAATAAAAAAAGCAATTGCAGATGTGGAGTCTGGTAATACTGTGGCCTTCGCAACCGGCAAGGTATAGTTATTTCCCTTCTTTTTCATCTGAAAACTCAAAAAAAAATTATTTCTATTATGCACTTCATTTCTACTTTGATTACCCTGTTCAACTGTGGGGGAATGAATTTGGTAAAGATATTTTCACTCAGTTTCCTCCCTCATTTATGTTTTCTTCCTTTGTTTTTTGTTGGTGCCCAGGGAAACAAAGGAAAAGAAAAATACCTCTTTTCAGTCTCATGTATTTGTTGTTTCTTTTTTTTTTTTTTTTTTTTTTTTTTTTATAATTACTTTTTTAAAGCTTTTACTGCTATTGACTCTTAGGTTGCTAGAAGGAAGGAGAGAGAAGCAGCCACTGCACAGAAAGAGGCAAGGACTGCACTGTCCAAACTCTCATTGGTGGGGCCCACGTCAATCAACGTAGAGGACAAGTATAGATACATGATAGCTCCATCAACGATCAAGACCGAAGGTGCAGCAGATGGTGCTTGGGATGATTGATGAAGTTCTACTTTTGCTGCGGTAAAGTGGCATGCTCAGAGTAAAGGGCCCAATAATCCGAGGTTTGTAGTATATGGTTGCTTAGCAACATCTGTGTACAAGATGATTCTCCTCAATTTCCATATTTTTTTTCTTCTCCCTCCCCCCCAAACCCCCAATGTATGTTTTACATTTTTCATCAATTTTGATGAAGTAAATGCAATTTTATAGGTGTGCATCGCTTGTGACTTTGGGGGCTTGACGTGCAAAACGTGCTGCAGGAGGACGTGCTTGTAAGTTTACATTCCACTATTGTTGATACTCCACCATTTACAAGGACCAGTTAACATGATGTTTTTTTTTTTCTTTTTTCTTGAAGGCTTGTAGGATTGTCTTACAGTATTGTAGCTGGACATATATCTTGAAAAATGAAGCTAATTTTCTGAAGAATTCTTTTTGTATGAAACGATATAGTTCTACAGTTTTCCTTCTTTTTTTTTTATGGTTCTACCATCCAATTTTAAGTCAATTACTGATACCTCGATTTTCTGAAAAATATAAGTGAAAAATGACAGTGAACACACCCTTAGTTGGATGTACACAATGCAACTACTATCTGAAAATTTATTTGCTGCAAAAATGCAGCAAGTTGCAGCAGCCACGAGGTCGAAATCAGTATATCAAATGATAAAAAGGATATTCAAAAGTGATATTTGGGTTAGTTTGGTATGCCATTTTTTTTTTTTTTGTCTAAAATTTGCACTCACTCATGTACAATTGTTGCCAAGGCGTGATTCTCTCTCACATCTAGGGATGACAATTTAAACGCAGCCCGATGGGGACCCGACCCCCCGACCCCGATCAGAACGGATTTTTTTTCGAAAATTACTCCTCGTAGGGCCGAGGATGGTATTAAAAATTAAATCCCCGATGATTTTTGGGCGGGGGACGGGGATAAGTTCCCCAACCCCGACCCTAGCCCGCCCTTGCCCCTGCCCCCGCCCCCGCCCCTAAATAATCCCCGAACATGGCCCATATATATAATATATTTATAAATTTCATTTTCAGCCTCCCATTCATTTTCAGCTTCTTTTTCATTGAATCCCTCGTGTATATCTCTCTCTCTCTCTCTCTCTCTATTCCACTGCCAATCTTCACTTGCCACTCTTCTCCACTGCCGATCTTCACTCGCCACCAACAATCTTCTTTCTCTTAGCGTCTCTCTTTCTTTCTCTTTACCACCGTCATCGCACACCAACGATCCCGCTACCACCGTCGTCACACACCACCGATCCTGTCACCAACGTTGTCGCACACCACCGATTTTGCCACCAACGTCATCGCACACCACCGATCGCCATCATCCGTTGCACAACACTCTTACCACAGCACCACCGATCGCCATCTTCATTCACTTCTGTGTTGTGGTTTTTTTGAACAGATTGATGATTTTTTTTGAAAAATCTTGATCAATTTATATATATATATATATATGGATTCAGATCTAATTTGTTGTTAGGGTTTTATCTGTTGAACATATCTAAATTTTTTCTGTTAGGGTTTTGACAGATCTGTGGTTGTTTTGAACAAATCTATGGTTCTCTCTTCACTCTCTCTTCGCTGCTCATCATCTTCTTTGTTGATTGTTGTTGTTTTGTACGGGAATTATTCGGGGTCGAGGAAACCCGATCCCCGTTAGGGGGCGAGGGTGGATGGGTTCCCTGCCGGGGATCGAGGTTGGGGCCGGGGCCAGGGACGGGGAACTTTGTAGCTTCGGGGATCGGGGACGGGGAGTGTAGTCCCCGCCCCCACCCCGCCCCCACCCCGCCCCGTTGCCATTCCTACTCACGTCTTTGGTTACTGTTGGCCGTCCATTTTCCCACAAACGTAGCTCAGTTTACCTTCCCACAAAATTCATGGCTCTTGTTAATGCATTTTTAGCCACACAATCATGTTTTTGAGGTTTCTTTTTTTCAAGATTTTCATATAGGCTGAAAGTGCATTGGGGGAGAGAACATGATCCCTGGCATCAACAAGAGCATTGCTATTCAAGCTCAAAAGTTAAACTCACTTTTTAGACTTAGTGATGTGTTAGTTATGCATCAATTTTACTCACATATCCAACTTTTATTTTTTGACTTCTTGTCTACTTTTGTTAGCAAATTGTTACAATTCCTTTTGGGGTGTGGGTAAACACAAATGTTGATTTGCATGGATGTTTTAAAAGCTTCATATAAAGTATTTACGCTATGTTCTGTTGGGGGATTTAAAAAGAGATTTGAAAAGTGAAAGAGAGAGAAAATATAAGTGAAATATAAATAAAATATATTTATATTTTACATAGTTTCACACATTTTTTCCCTTTTCAAATCTCTCAACCAAATATAGTATTAGAGAATTGGTCTGTGTGTATGCACGTGCACGCGCGTCTATGTTGCATCAATGAGAAATGAGAAATGTTGCTTACCCTTCATCACTCTCTCTCCCTCCACAGCCTGCCAACTTCAAAGGAGAGCATAAAGTGGAATTAAAACCTTTTTGACCCTATTCCTATAGTTGCACACTTTTTTTTCCTTTTCCTTCTCAAATCTCTCAACCAAATACAGTATTAGAAAATTGGTCTGTGTGTGTGCACGCGCACGTGCACGTGTGTGTGTGTTGCATCAATGAGAAATGAGAAATGTTGCTTACCCTTCATCACAGCGTGCCAACTTCAAAGGGGAGCATAAAGTGGAATTAAAACCTTTTTGACCCTATATATCTTCCAATGCAAATACAGGAAAAAGTCATTTCCTTAAGCATAAACAATGTCTTAATTCATATCTCATTGTTAGAACAACATAAATATATTTGTGATAAAGAGTTTGCGCTCCGTTCCGCGTGGTGATTGAACCCCCATTATCAAAACTATTGATGAATCACATTGGATTTACAAAATTCTGGAAGAAAATTTTAGTGAACATCTATTAAAACTATAGCAACGTAGTTCGCGTTATTGTAGTTTAAAATTAAAAAATCCTAATGTTATCATTAGAGTAAGACCAATGATCTATACTGGACAAGATATAGATTAATTTGATCTTCAACTCCAGGAAATTTTGGACAAAGAGTTAATTGAAGAAACTAGAAACCCTCACTCTAGTCCAACTTTTATGGTAAGAAACCATGCTGAAATAAAAAGAAGAAAAGCTCGAATGATAGTCAACTATAAATGGTTAAATGAAAATTTAGAATTTGATGGATATTTTATTTCAATAAAAGATGTTTTGATTAACTTAACCAAATGATCAAAAATATTAGCAAATTTGATTGTAAGAGTGGATTTTGGCAAATTCAATTAACTGAAGAGTCAAAAAAATTGACAGCTTACAATACACCTAGAGGACATTACCACTGGAATGTTATGCCTTTTGCGTTAAATATAGCATCACAGGTATTTCAATGGTGAATGTATACAATTTTTAAAGATCTTAAAGATTATTGTGTAGTTTATATTGATGATAAACTTATCTTATCTAAAACCAAGGAGGAGCATAAAAAACATTTAAAATTACTTTGTGAAAAATTCCAAAAATATGGAATTATTTTGTCTCTAAAAAAGATTGAACTAGAAAAAGAATCAATTGAATTTTGGGAAATAATTTTAGACTAGAAAGGTTTAAAATTACAAGAACATATTTTGTCCAAAGTACGAGATTTTCTTGATACTCTTGAAAATGTAACACAATTACAGAGTTTATTAGATATTTTAAATTATGAACGAAATTATATCAAAAATATTTTTAAAATAGAAATTCCTTGGTTAACCAAATTTAGGAAAAATGTTATTTTTGAATGGACAACAAAAGATGTTACGTTAATTAAAAAAATTAAAGAAAATGTTAAAACTTGACCAGACATTTATATTCCTAAAGCAGGTGACAAATTAATTTTAGAAACATATGCCTCAGAAGCATGCTAGAAATGTGTTCTTAAAGCAATACCAAGTAATTTATGGCATGATAAAGAGATACCTTTATCAGAAAATGGGATTAGACCAAGAAAAAATTCAATACCCATAAAATTACAAAAAGAAGAATTAATTTGTGAATATAATTCTGGAACATTTAAACCAAATGAACAGAAATATATTATTTTTGAAAAAGAATTACTTGCAATAAAATTGGCAATAAAAAGTTTTCATATTTATTTAACCCTAGAAAATTTTATTGCACGCACTGATACTAAAACAGTAAGAGATTTCTTGATCAATAAAAAACCTATTGAGCAAGAAAGACGATTAGCCTGGTATAATAAAATTTCTTAATATACTTTTGAGGTAAAACATCTTAAATGTACTAACAATTTTCTTGCATATTTTCTTAATAGGAATTGTTTCAAAAAATTAAATTACTAAACAAGAAATTTTAATTTTTGCAGAAAATCTCTAGACCAAGAGGAAAAAATGGACAAAGGTAAAAAAAACCTGCTCAAGAAGATTGGGTGACAATTGCTAAAAAAGTAATTTCCAGACAAGAAAAAGTTTATGTTGTGTTTGCAAGAAGACAACTTGGAATTTACACATAATGGAATGATTGCAATACGCAAGTTTAGGGATTTTCAGGAGCAAGCTACAAATCCTATGATAACATGACCAAAACTAGAAAAACTTTTTACAGTGCATCAGCTATGCCTGTTTGTCAAAATAATTTTTGTCAAATGAGAACTAACCTAATTCTAACTAATATTCAGACATCTAAACCAGATGAATCTGAGATAAAAGATTTTTTCAACCTTGGTATATCCAGAAAAATTTATACAAAACTCAATGGAGTTTGGAAAACTCACATTGTAGACAACAAAGTGAAATTTCGAAAACACATGGAAGGTCTGGCCAACAAATTAGCTGAGCAAACAACTAAATTAAAAGATTAGCAAAATCTTTGTTTCTATATCCTTAAACAAATGAATTGAAACGAAGATTTTAATTTTGAAAAAATAAACAATTTTCTTCAACTATCAGACCTCATATCAGAAGAGTTTTTTGATCTAGTTTTTGAACCAATAAAAAGAATGTCTTTTTGAAAAAGCAAGAACTTTGCTTCCAAAAGAAATTTTTATGATAATCAAAAATCGAGTTAAGAATCATTGTGATAAGATTAGACAAATCTTAGAACAATCCTATGATAAATTAAATTTTAAAGATGAAATTCTCAAAATAACCATCATGGCAAACCATGACATGTGGTTTTTTGAAAACATAGATTAGGGAATAACTAATCAAGTTATTTCCGGAAGTTTAGATCCAATCCAATGGATAAAATATCCAATTATCATCAAAGCAATGCTCTATATGGTAGTAAAAGACTTCCAATAGAGTAAATATTTTACTTTCTGAATCTCCAGTACTGTTGGTTAGTGGGAACGAGAACATTTTTTCCAATCATACCAAATTTGGTATCTTAAAAAAACTGAAGATTTTGAGTTTGAATATGATTATTTAGATGAAGATCGCTGGAGAGAGCGATTGGAAAATATTCAAAAACTTTCTTTGACAAAATATTGGATAAACAGTTTAATATCTATTTCACAGACAGCGTCCAATATCCATGGCTCAGCGAAATTGTCATTCATGGTCATAGATGGTAGTACACTGTTTGTAACCCATTTTCCCATAACATATCAAATGTCTCCTACACAAGTTAATAAGGCTCTTGACATGTTATTAAATCTCAAACAGAGAAATAATTTGGATCTTCCGTTGGAACTAACCATGACCGTGGGTGATATAGAACATTTTTGAAATGAGCAATATAGCCAGGATCCTAATTTCCCTTCATCAAAGACTAATGAAGAGTATCACAATCTCATAAACCAAATGGAAGCATAGTGGACCCCACTATCAAATGCAGCTTGTCTCCTTATCGACTCTAACCTTATCCAGGACACGTGAAACAACTTGCATTATTAGGCAGAAAGTGGTCAGACAAATCCTTTCAGCTGACGTTACAAGATAGAAAAGATCAGCCAAATCTTATCTGTTTCAGTCTATCCCTTTGAAAATCGAGGAGGGTAGACAGTGTATAATTGTGTATATAATTGTAGAACACAGCAAATAATTGTAAGTTTTCATTTATTATCTTTGTAATTTTGTATGGAAACTTTGTAAAAGCCTATTTATAGACTTGTAGGCTTTGTAGAAACTTGCAAAGTTTTTCTCTCCATTCCTTTGTTGCCTATTTCGTCTCTAACTTCTCTTAACTCCATAACTCCATCATAATTCCATAATAAAAATAGTAGAAAACTCCTTTCCTTTTTGCTTATACATACATCAAAGATTTTGATAATTGCACTTTAATTTATTTATTTATTTATTTATTTTTTTAAATTTTTTTTTAGGGAGGAAAATGCACTTTTACTTTTGAACATAGTAAGAACATGGGATATTAATATGAATTTGCGATATTTACAAGCAAGACAAGGTTTTACCAAATTGCATGTTTGTCCTAATACATTTCTCGATTTCACCTATAAGGTTCCATTTGTTTAGAAAGTAACGTACATTCAAAAATAAAAATGGCAGAAAGTGAAGTGAAAGAAAGGGGGGAAAAAAATAAATTATTTGTTGCATGCATTTGAATAGATGAAAAATTTTGTAAAAAAAATCATAAGAAAAAAAATATAACCACTGCATAACAGGGAGTTGTAGAGAGAAATATGGCCAAAAAGTAAAGATTTGTGAGAAAATAAATTTTCTTATATATTTTGCAACAAATTGTTAATTTAACTAACAAGCTAATTTAAATTGTATAAGAAACTTAAGTTTTCATTACTTTCTAGGATTTTCTATCTATCTAAATCAAAAAAAAAATTGTTTTTCCTTTCAGTTTTGTGTATTATCTATCTAATCAAATTGAGCCTAAAAAATAAGACAAAACACATATTATAGTTAGCTAACCCCCCTCTCTCTCTATATATAATTGTTAAACAACAATGATTCTCCCCCCTTTTCTTCCCACCCCCTTTGACCCCCCCTCTCTCTCATTGGTTACATTTTCTTTTTCTTTTTCTTTTTTTTCCTGCTCCTCCAATCACCACCCGCCATGTGGCAAAGGGGGTGAGGGGGTGACCCCCAAAAGGGGGTCCCAAGCATTATTCAATTGTTAAATTCAGTTTGCCAGCTGGATCTCTATATATTGCATTGTTCTTGTTATCTTTCTATATTCTCAAGCATATACTATATATAGACACAACATACCCTAGTTTTTTGTGTAAGCTTTGGGTTCTTCTTCCTAAATGTCAACATTCCTTGTTGCCACTTGGGGTGTATTTAAAAACAGTTTTACTTTGCATAAAAACACATCATCTTAGCTCAACTTGAATTCCTCAAATTAGGAACACTTGATTAACCTCCGAGAAAGATGGAAAATCGCTGGGATTTTGGTCGGAGAATTGGGTTACTTTGCTTCCTTTTCAGTGTCTTCATTATGTTTCAATGCACCACAGCAGAAAGTAACCCTCTTTTTCCTCCTCCTTATTTTGACCCATCTTTGGATTTTTATTTTATTTTTTTGATGAATCCCATTCTGCAGATATATAGATTTCTAGTATATTTGTGTGGTAAAAAATACTATGTATTCAAAAAAAATATTTAGAATTATATAGTGTAAATTTAAATTTAGCCCCCGTTTGGAAACAAGTTATTTTAAAAAAAAATTGACTTTTTACGAAAAAATGTACAGAAAAATAGAGAGAGTGATGTGACAATAACTTATAGTGACTTTTTGATTTTTTAGCTGTAGTTACCAAATGAAGCTTTTAGTGTGATTTAATCACACAAAATAAATTTGATTCAAATTTTAATATTTTTTAAGGATACATTGTAGTGGTACATGGTTTAGTTTTGTGTAGTTTTTCATGCACCCTAATGCAGTAAGCCAGATTATTTCCATATTAAAAGCAGGGTTATACTAATGACAATCTTATTAAGGTGAAATCAATGTTAAAAACAGTTAAAACTTCAATACACTTTTAACATATCTATAAACATTCCTTTAAAAAAAAATATTATTGTTTTCTCAAATCATTGTGATGTAAAAAACAAATTTGATAATTTCACTTTGATTTACCTTTGATTTCAGACAGAACATATCCGGAAGGCAACGTTAATCTAAGCCCATTTCAGGCTTGGAGAAGTGCTCATTGGTGTATGCTAAATTTCAGGGTATCTCCTATTTGACTATGCAACTACAGTTAAAATATATAAAAACATACCTATACCTTTTTTTTATTTAACTATTATTTTATAAAATTAGAGGTGAAATTGACACATTTGAAGTATTGAGAACCAAAATGACACGGAACATATGTTTTGTGTATTTAATTTTTATTTTATTTTATTTTAATGAAAGAGTTCATTGGTCCCATTTTTTTTCTAACTAAATATTATGCATAATAGAAAGAAAAATATCTGAGATCCTTAAAAAGTTTTCATAATTTGACCTACAATAAATAACATGATATACGTCAATTTTTAATTTATTGTACATATAAGGTTTAACTCTCTTTTTGCATAATTGTAGTTAAATTTGTATGTCTAAAATTATCTATCCTCGGTATTTTTCTTTGACAAAAATGTCATGAATCATGAAAAAACACTACAAACTTTATCTTGAAATGAGATGTATGGTATAGATTTAGAATTGGTGTGATGTGAGCTCCATCTAAAATGATTATGATCGATGAATGTGTTTTTTTATATTACTTTTCTAGACATTTTTTTCAGAATTTGTAGTATTGTTGTTACTTTTCAAAAACAATTTTCAAGTTTGCAATTCGTATTTTTTGGTTTGTAGTGAATTTTATAAATGTTTTAATCATTTTTAAAAAAAAAAAACCTTTTAGATACACTTAAAAATACAATATTTGTGAATATTTTTTTTTTAAATTCACTATATACAAATAAATATAAAAACAATTCAGTACATTATATATATATATATATTTATTTATTGAATTCCTTTTAGGTTTCTTCACAAATATTTTACTTTTAAACTATATTTAGATTAAGTGCATATAAAAAAATTAACTAAAATGTAAATGAAAAAAAAATCACTAAAAATTACAAAATACAAAAACAAAAACAAAAAATTAAAAAACTCAAAATTAATTTTAAAAATCTCAAAACAAAAATAGAGTGAGTAGTTGTTTTTACATCTATGTCTATACTATATAAAGTGAGCAAGTCACCTGGTGTTATGAAACTTTCTCTCATTTTGGCAAGTGTTCATTTTTTTTTTTTTTTTTAAACAAAAAATTAGACAAAAAGGAAGAGTGAGGCTTATCAAAAAAAATTCTTACCACATGACTGACATACAATATATAATAAATAATTTATTTATTATTTTACTTATTTAAATTACGCACGCATCGAGTATACCAACTGTTAATCAAAATTAAATGAAGCTTATTAGTGAGTTTTGTGGGGGTGATGTGAGAAAACAGAAGAACAATACTTGCAAGAGTAATAACATGTTAACGGAACAAGGAGTGTTGGTGGTAAGTCCGGGTGAAGAGGCGGAGTTCTGTAAGGCCGGTGGGTGCGCAGATCAGACGAGAGCTGTTCTCTCTTGCATTCATCATGTCAAACGTGGCTATTTCTTCATGAACCCCAACGGGATCACCCTTAACCACATCTACGACATCATCAAAAATGCCTGCCCCTCCTCGTCTCCTTAAAAGGTATTACCTATACCTATATCCATCTATCTATCTATCTTGGCGTTTTGATTTTTGTAACTAAATAAATTTTTAATTTTTAATTTCATCAATTTAAATCTTAATTTCTTGTTTTGTTTTTAATTTAAACCATCAACCTATTTTCGTTGGGTAAAATTGACAAAATATAGTATTTTAGTCATTGAACTCCACCTAAGTGTATAATTGAGCTAACAAGTGTATGAATGAAGTCGAAGCAATAAGTGTACTTCGGGAACTCTTCTAGCAGACATGTGGAGTTCACTGGAAGGGAGAATGGCGGGAATGATTTCTTGCAATGCAACGGAACTCAAAGCCTGCTTCATAATTAAGGTTTAAATTAATAAAATTAAAAATCAAATATTTATTTCATTACAATGGTCAAATTATAGAGTTTTTTTTTTTTTTTTTTTTCTCCAATGAATTTGGTCGGGAGATAATTGCAAGAGGTGAGAAGTTACAGAATTTGATCGAAGCAATTATCAAGGAGTATTTTAGAAAAGAGTAATGCTTTTATGTAATCTCATTTCTTATATCGCTTTCACACTCTTAGACACAAAGTAGTGAAGCCCACATTAATAAATGCGTATGGAACCAATTCACTTGTGTTTAACAGTGAAAAAATTAAAATAAAAAAGAAGATAAGAAATTGAATTATATGTAACATTTGTGAAAAATTTATGCCAACTCAGACTTTATAATATATACTAGAAGGAAGGCACATATATTGTGTGCCAAACTAATAAATATATATACATATAGAATGAAAAAATAAGTAGTTGTAATTATTTTGTAAGTGAGAAGTTATATTTAAATTAGTTCGAAGTGAAATTAATGATGAAAAATCTACTAGACAGGTAGAAATAATGAATTCAATGCACCAAGTTAAGCCTTCACTTTATTAAATAATTAATATTATATTAACAAAAAAGAAAAGAAAAAAACAAAAATTGTGAAAATGCTTAAAAGGCTAATTCTTGTATTAGAATTATCAAAATAAAAACATATTTTATATAAAAAAAAATTGTCCAACATATTCTAATATGTTTGGGCAATCCATTCATTCTCCCTCTCCTAATTATTAAATCATGTTTTGTGCAGGGACACCCTAGTTTTATATAGACACAACACCTCATGATCTATTAAAATTTAAAAAGTAATATTACATGAATGAAAAATTCATACAAAATTTTCATTAAAAAATAATGTGATTCAATACGGACGTTTCATTTTAAAACAAAACATCTATGAAAATTGGTTTATTTATAACAATGACACGTATAAATAATTTTCGAAATTTTTAAAGTCATATTAACAAGTGTTTATGAGAATCTGTTTCTAACACTTCATTTTCATGTTAAATAATGGTATAGAGACATTTTGTCAAAATTAAAACAAACTTGTGCACTTTGCAGGCTAGAAGTGTTCTATTCTATAAGTAGAGAAGGGGATGGCATCTTCCAATAAATAAGACCAGCAGAATCATCAGCAAAAGAAGTGTGTTTTGTTTTTTGGTGGTTGAGTCTGTTGTGGAAAGTTTTATTATTAGTTTTATGTAATACTATACTTTCATTCCAAGTATGAGAACAAAATAAGATTATGACATGAATTAATTATTAATACAAATCAAAAGTTGCAGCTTTACCTACAAATAAAGTTTATTGTTTCCCTGTAAGCTTTGCAGCAAATAGTGACAGATATGGAGAAAGTAAAAATCTTTTTTTGACTTTGTTTAATATGAAAGTGGTGAAAATTATAAAAAAAAAATTTAATTTTTCTATACAATTTATATTAGCATAGTAATTATGCATCTAATTTCTCACCCAAATAATAATAATAATAATAATTATAACTCTTAATTCTCTTTCTATCTTACAAAATTTTCAACCTAACAATAATGTATGGGAGAAAATTTCATTTTCTTTGACTTCACGTTTTGTTACTTTTTACTGTTCATTATTTATTTCTTTCTAATCAAATAGATCTTAATGTTTCAATGTAAAATATTTTATACCAGAAATTTTTTTCCACATTTACTAATCCATCTTAAAAACACTTTCCAAAAATGTATTTACTAAGCCGTCTTGAGAACACTTTCTAAAAATGTATGTAAATATATCACGATGAACCTACTGCCAACTTAAATGTGAATTGATCGCCCTGAAACTAATAATTTAAGGTTGTGTTTAGATAATGAATTCAAATAAGAATTCGAAAAGAGAAATACCAAAGCCAATAATTTAATGTTGCGTTTAAATAATGAATACGAATAAAAATTTCAAAAGAGAAATAAAAAAGAATAGTGAAATATACTCTTCTTTTTTTTTCCCAATTTCCGCCCCCTTCCCAAATTCTTATCTAAATCTATGATACAAACACAACATACCATAGCCAAGTCACATACTTATTTCATCAGACAAATATGTTGTCCCATCAAAACTATTAATTCACAGAACAGGAGCTGTCCCTGTTTTTTGTGAATGAGTTTGGTTTCATGGAAATAACAAGATAAAGACTTTGCTTGAAACACAAATTTGTTTATATCAGCAAAGGTTATCAGACCACACAAGCCAACAAAAAAATGCAAATTTCACTACTACATTGTCACTCAAATTTAAAACTTTACAATAAACCCATATTTGTTTAGACGAATGTGGCCTTAGGATTGAGTTAATAGTTCAACAAAATACAAAATTTTGCATTTGAGAAGGAAAATTGAGATCCGAACTAATAATCCACCTGGACATGATCCCCATATGGGAGGCTACTAAATCCAAGAGAGGGTGGGATACAAATGGGTGACTAACGAGAGGTTAAGGCTAACTAACTAAATTACAAAATTGATAGAATATTGTTAATCACTCCTTATAATCTTAAACCAGTCCAAAAATATTATAAAATACACAATTTAAAAAGGTTGATTTCCAAGATTAACAATCTTGGAAATTCTAGTCTTATCTAACCCAATTTATCTAAACAAACATTGGCCGGAGTATCATTATCAAATTCATTATAGTCTTCCATTGGTTATTTTATAACACAAAATCATAGAAATATATTTTATTAAACTTAATTTTTGGCTGACTACTTTAGTTGAATATCAAATCACTAGTTACATAAAACTAGGGAAAGAAGATTCAGTAAATGATTTTTGGTAATAAAATATTTAATATATTATATTTATTTATCATTTAATCAATTATTACTATATTAATAATAAACATGAGTGGTGAAATATAAAACTAATACAACTGAAATACATGAAATAAAAAAAACACAATCTGATAAATTAAGAAAAATTATTTATAAACAAAATTTGTATTAAAAAAATTGAATTAGATTGATATAATTGTGTATTTTTTAAAATATAAGTAAGAATAATAGGTATTTAAATTGAAATGAATAGAGCATAAAGTATCACATAATTTTATATGTAAATTCAATACAAATTTTTTAGGATAAATTATATGGACTTCCTTGAAGTTTGGATACAACAAACTATACATTTAGAGATAATTAAATCAACATCTTTATCAGTAAGCTTAAAGGGATCGAAACAAATGTAGGTAGTGTTAACACTCAAAGATAAATAAAATAAAATATAAATTCTAATGTAAAAAAGATGACAATAATTATTTTTTTATACATAAAACTAATAAATTTTGGACAAAAATGGGTTTAAGTGTTACATAAATTAATTCTCTTTTAAATATTAAATTTGAAATTGGAAAAAAAAAATACAATAAAAATAGAATAGAGTAAAAAATAGAGAATTTTTGGATAATATATTTAAAAAGATGGTTAGATAAAATAGAAATACAGACTTTTAGTTAAAAGTTAACTAAAAAATTGATTATTTTGATGTAGATGCTCTAAGGGGACAAAGTTTAAATTAATAAAATTAATAAAAAAAAGAAAGTACAAATTTTGTATCAATTTAGTCTCTGACATATAAAAAAAAATGTTTCAATTTAATCCTTTAATTTAACTGTCAATAAATGCATCATTTAGGTAAAAACTCACATAATTTAATCTTCAAGACCTGTGATCTGTCATTTTAATATTCAAAATTACATATTTACCTATGACTTTAATGGCTTCTATTAACGGAATTTGGTTCAATTTGGTTGGAGAATCAAATTAAAACACATTTCATATATCAAAAACCAAATTGACATAATTAAAAATTTGAGGATCAAATTAAAACATATTTTACGAAATTGACAAAATTTAAAAATTGAAGACCAAAATGACAACTCATACTGTGGGGACCAAAAATGTAATTGACCCTGAAACTTGTTACATTGTTACATTTACCTAACAGTAAACAGAGTGCAAATTGAAGAACACATAAAATTTCAGTTCAAAGTAGAAGATCACCTATACAAACAACAACACATGAGAACAAACTATACAACAACTCAAAATAAAGAAGACAGAAAAATATATTCCAATCACTGGGGGGGGGGGGGGGGGGGGGGAAACTAAAACTAAAACTAAAACTCGAAACTAAAAACTAAACAAGAGGAAATGGTGGCGATTGGCGCCACAACAGCAAGCGGTTGCACTGTCCCTAAATTCAATCAGGATTCAAGTCAAGGGTGGAAATCCCACTCCCAAGGCTACCATGTACCCAAAAAAATAATTGCAATTTTGCAATTTCCTTGCAAGCGATGAATGATTATGGATTTTGCATAATCTTTTCAATGCAACATTTCACATGGTATAACGGCAAATACAAAACAATAAACCCAGAAGCATTCATTTCCAAAGAGTGTGATGGCCAGACATGTCTTCACCATTACATTTGATGACTAGAGACAAATTTAAACACGGGTCATAACTATCGAGATTCACAGAAAAGTACTGATATCTCCTACAATATGCATACTATGCGGTAAAATATCAGCTTATTTCATAGTCATTCAATCTAAAAGTTACATGAAGAGCACAAATCGAAAACACTCCAATGCCAACCAAAACAGTACAAGTAACTACAATGTAAAAAATAAGGAAACATAGAAATGTTAAGAAAAAAATGCACAACGCCACATGCAGGAGCAACTCAACATGTTACCATATAGTCAGTCATAGGCGGGTTGGAACAAAAATTTTACCTCTGCCATGCTTTTTGGCAGACCCATCAATTAGAACACCTATTTTTCAAAACAGACTCCTGAAACTGCTTCCATGCACACACGCACATAAAGGATTAACAGACATAATCAACAAATTATCCAAAAAAGGCCATAGCTGACAGTCACAATTACCACAAGCATTAGCCGGCCAAATTAATAGAAGGAAAGCTCTTCATTATCAAAATCACCCCTGCCATTTTACCATATAGTCAACAACTAGATGGATGTAGCATTATTCAAAAATACTGTCATGCTAAAATCACTTTTTACTGAAACACAGTACTGAAAATGACCGTCACAAAGATCTCCTCATATATGTGAAAAAACCTCCCAACAGAAATGTAACTGGCTTGATCATGTTCCAGCCTTCCGACGGCCAACACGGGCTACAAAACCAGCCTTGATTGGAGCAACCGATCTCCCAGAACCACACTACAAGACAATAAAAACATAAACAGTAGAAGTCAGTCAGTTTTCCATCTGAAAAGTGAACTATGAACTTTAAAAATAAATAAATAAACAAATCAGAATGGAACAGCAGGGTAAGCCATTTCCACCCGATTAAATAAATAAATAAGTCTGACAACAAAAGGAAGAAAAACGTTTGCTTTCTTCAATTCAATTATTAGGACTAAGTGAGCAGTACTCATGTGGCCACAGAAAAGTTTCAGATTCTCCTCCTCCATGCACATGACAGACAATGTAGGCAAATCTTCAAAACATCATAGGTCTTGAAGGAATACTGGTAGTAAAAAGAAATAATTACTTCAAGGGAGAAAAGGTGGAATAATAAGTTTCTTACACCTCAATACCATGTTGCAAAGGTCTCGTCACTTCCAGTTAAATGCAGAGACCAAGAACAAAACTACTGAACTAAACAACAAACCCGTAACTAGTAACTCGATGGGATAGAACAGATGGTCCAACAACTTTTTCTTTTTCATTACTTCAATGGTCATGCCTTGTGGCACGACAACACCCATAGGCATACCAACAACCCAGCATTTGCATTGGTCATTTCCACTCGATTGAATGAATGAATTTATCCAGTCAAAACATTACTACAGAAAACCCTCAACAGAAGGCCACACAAAGAAACAAAATTTTTCTTCTCCTTTCTTCAATAAAATTCTTGAAACTAGGGCCAAGTTTGGCATACACAAAATAATCCATCTTTTTATCTTTTTTCCATCACATCACCTCTTTACTTTTCTACACATCTTTTCGTAAAAAGACAAAAAGTGCACTTATTTAGGTCATCCCAAACAACCCCTAAGCAAATAGTTATGGGCTCGGCACTGTTTCAGATTCCTTTTTGTTAAAAAAAGGAAGAACAATGGATGCAAAACCTTAATTATCATGGGGCCTTAGAAGAATGCTGGTCAAGTTGGAAAAAATTGAAAGCCTGTTAGTATTGTTTTTGTTTTTTGTTTTCTATGTTCATTATTCGAAAAATATATAAAACTTGTTTGGCAAACTGTATCCAGCAAAATTATTCAGCAAGTTTCTTCTTTTTTCTTTTCTTTTTTTTTTTATAATAAAAAACCATTTTTTAGGCAACAGAAAAAGTTTTCAAAACTTTCGCATAAAAATGAAACCACATGAAAACGATGGATGTTTTTGAACTACTCATTTTTTTTCCCAGAAACACAAAATTTGAAAACAATGCTAAAGTAACTAAACAAGCCCACATTTTTTCTCATTTCTGATAATAAGAAGACGAAAGTTTAAAGATCTTATTAGACACCAATGTGTTCTAAAGTTTTTATCATTCAACAAGTTGAAGAGTGATGCAGGTCAAGAACAAAGCCATCGCAAAACAAAATCCTTCCACCACGCACACCCACACAGAGAGGAAGAACAAAATATTACCTTCTCACATCTGAGAAAGAAGAGACGATTCTCCTTCGAGAGAATTGTGTCTGGGCTCTTGCAACCATTGCAAATGACGTACTCATCTGCACAATAAATAAACAAATTGAATCACTATTCAAGAATGCTAATGAGCACACAATACAAATGTTTAAAATGCAGAGGACACAAGAATCCAATGTCAATCAGATTCAAGCCTCCAACAGGTAGAAAAAGGCACAAGTTAGCAAGAAAAGAACCTGTTTCTCAGTTTTTACACCCACATTTGGCAATTATCTTTATCTTATATTTCTAACATTAGTAAACAGATGGAACTTACTGACATATCTCCGCAGGATCCCCTCAAAATTTTTTGGTGCAAATCTGCCTTTCACAACTAATCTTTGCTGTCCATCAAGTGATCCACTTGTCCCCATTTCAGCCAGCAAGAAGGTCATGACATGCTCTGGCTGCCTATGCATCCTGGAGTGCAGGTGGAAGTAAAAGGTGATAAAAAAAAATTAGAAATAATAATAAATAAATAAATAAAAGAGAACAAAAGGCAAAAACAACATCTGTTCGAAGGAGTTGGCATCAAGCAATATCTTGAAGATAAATAACCTTAGAGAAATACGAAACCAATCATAAATTCAATTGCAGAAACCGTCAATATGGCACACTTCATGCTGTCTGCATGTGTGAGAATAGATGGCTGAACTAGCATATCCAACTAAAGGGTAGGCATAACACAAAGCACAGCAAAAAATTAAAATACTTGTTCAGTAAACCCAATTGAATTGTACATTGTCTTAAATTCCCTTTGTCCAAAATATCAATAAAATTGTCGTTCACATCCCAAAGTTCATTCCATTTTACAATCAATCTAGCCCTGTTCAAGTTTCCTTTTCTTAGCAATGAATACTAATACGACTTAAATGCTTTGCATTTCTCATAACAATATATTAGTATGAATTCAATGTATTGTATTTCTCAAATTAGAACATGTATGCATAAGCATGGCATAAAATGGAGACAAGTAATAACCACCAAATCCAGATCCTTCACACAATGATTTCAACACACATACACAATGCAAATTCATAAATAATCAAACTATGCATACACACACATTAGACGGGACCATAGGCATAGTAAAACAACATCTATCAAGTCCAAGTAGCCTAGATAAAGAATAAGTAATATATCAGGAAATCAAAAAGATCTTGGCCATACGTCTTGCAGAGATCCATAAAGTTTACAAACACAGTTTTCTTGGTGCCTTCACGAAGAACTTGTGGAGGCCTCATGACTGTTCTACGTCTATCCCCAGCAAGCTCTGGATTATTCTCACGTAGGATATTGAACACACGACCCAGAAGCTGCAAACATTTTAATGAGAACATAATTAGATCTGACAAGAGAAAGTAACAATACTTGCTCAAATTAGTTTTTCGTAGATGCATAACTCCTTCAAGGCGGGAACAGACAGTTATATGACAGACTTAACACACAATAATTTTAAAGAAAGTCCAGAACATATAGCAGGGATAAAACATTGCAGCAGAATCATCCTTCAGTAACTGGCCATTATTAACCTTTGAAATCAACAACATATACGTGTTTCCAGTGGCAGATGCAAGTAAGGACCGGGGGGGTCATGTGCCCCCCCCTCAACTTTTGAAAAATTGCACTTTTGCCTCTAGTAAAAAAAAGTTTCAATTTAATCCATTCGAGTATGTTATTAAATTTTTAAATCAGCAATTTCTTTACCTTTTCTCTTCAAAAAAACTTGTTTAATATATTACTATATGTGTCGCCAATTTTTTTATATTAGAAAAATATTATATGTCAACGAGTTTTTTGTTATATCACATCTTATATGAATACTCATAATTAGTTCCTTTGATTCAAAACTGTTAAAAAGGAAAAATGAAAAAAAAAAAAAAAAAAAAAAGAAAAGAAAAAGTGATATATTGCAGTGTCTTTGTATTATTTATTCACCTCTAATTTCCATTTTTTTTTCTTCTTATTCCTATCTACATCTCTTTTGTGTGTGCAACTTAATATAATTTCGTTTTCATATTTTATAAAGCATGCAATTATTTTTTGAACCATGTAATCATCATACATAAAATCAAATTAAAAACAAAAAATGATTAAGATCGGTTAACTCAAGCTTATATTTGAATATAAGCTTTGCATTACAATGGTTTTTTATTCGTACCATCAAATAAAAATTAGGTTAAGTTTGATTGTGATTTTTGTTAAGATTTCAACTCAATGGTGCCCCCTCTGAGCCAAAATTTTGGCTCCGCCACTGTGTGTTTCCATCTTCCAATGAAAAGAGAGTACAAATGTAATTGCAATACGATAATTAAAATTAATGGCAATTAACATCAATCATTTGTAAAAATCATATTCAGGTTGGCAGACCCCTCACTAAATAATAAAGAAATAAAATTGTACTTGACAGCACATCCACATCATTCATTGTATTTACACATCCGTAATACAAACCAAATCACAAAAAATATATATGTATCATGGGGCTTAGTTATAGATTAATAAACATCACAAGGAATTCTAATTTAAACTTTTACAGGAATTTCTTCAACAGCCACAAACAATATGTTTAAGGATATTTCCAAAAGATTTATCAGACTAATTGAGTGGAAAGTGTCCGGACAACATTGTGGGACAATCACGTCAAGCCAGCACCTAAAACTACAGAGTGGGTAAAAGGCGCTGCTAGGCAAATGTCAGGCCAGCCATTTGTACGGTTCATGCTAACCCTAACCAGCCAGCTAAGAATCAAGTGCTAGTTCAGACCAGCCTAACCTCCACAAGCAACTTAATTTTCATCTAATAAATCAATGGTCGAACTTTAGATCATGCACATAATGTGATTCACAACTTAGGTTCTAACTCTGATATTAGAAATTTGATTATGAATTTGTAATTACATTAGCCTAATCAGATCCAATCTCAACATTACTTGGCTAACTACTAGTGCCAGGACACTCACTCCCTAGTGATTTGAATATAACCAGTAGTAATTATGCTCTTCTAAGCTTGCAAGCAAATATAATCACAAACTAGATTGACACAAGGCTATCCAATGTGTACTGACTTGCCTCCAACAATTATTTAGTGTGGGAAAGCTTTTAAAGATCAAGTCCAGTGCCTTCACATCTAGCACCCCAAGTTTCCATCACTTGAAGATGCCCAAAGCCAGGATTTGAGCCTTGTATGGGTAGAGCTAAATGTCAGGCAACCCTTGAGCCCCAACACATGGCGGCTTTGTGGATGCAAAAAACAAACATTAATTGCATCACCCATAATGTTACATTTGGTCTCATTGCCAAATGATACTAACATGACTTGGAAGATATTAAGAGAACCTCAAAATCCATATCAGTAAGCAGTGAACACTAAAATTTCTAGTATTCCAACGACAATGATGCAAACCACATATGCATATACAAATAACAATCACAGGCATAATATAAGAATAAAGAATGAGTCTCACCCTAAGTTATTAGAGAAATTGTTAGGGACACTGGCACTCCTACTAACACACGCTCAAAAACTTTTTGTGAGTCCCACACCAATTGATAGTGGGTTCCACCAAGGCTTATGAGTCAGCTAGCAAGATTGTTAGAAAGCATGTTCCTGTCCCTAGCATTGTTGAATATTCTAGTGATATAAATTACATTGTTTTGGCGGAAGAGAAAAGGGGGCTGTACCTCCTCATATTCATAATCTCGGTCGCTCCCTTCCCATGGAAATTGCGGTTGCAAGATGATTCCTTCTCCTTCTTCATCCTCACCAATATGATCTACAAAGTGCACGGAAACTTCTTACATTCCGTTTACAAATGACAAATATAACTTCAATCCACCAGTTAATTAATTGCAAGTGTTGATTACAGAACTTCTTACCATCAAAATCATCCCCCAAATTTTCTTTCTCGTCACTCAAGACATCAGTCTGCACCTGAAATAATTTACCAAGGTCACCAGCACATCAATAAAATTTCAGCATAATTCAATTTGTTTAACGTAAACATCATGATAACTCAATAGACATGATAAAACTCACTGGTTTTTTCTTCTTCTTTTTCAAACCAGAAAAGGTATTCTCAAGACCATCAGACACTGCAGGCGCAATGCATGTCTCAAAATTAACAAATTCTTCAACAAAGTAAAGCAAGTCTAACAAGATAAGAAAATAACTTTACCAGTAATTCTTGGTTGTGAAGTTCATATACCTGATAAACTTTCAGTTTTCTCAGCCAATTTGTCCACAGCATCATCATCTGCAGGATCTTGAATTACAACCTTCTTCTTTTTCTTCTTCTTAGTAGGATCAAATGGGGCAATCTGCAATGTAATTATATATTAAGACCTACGACGCAATGCTAAACTCAAGGTATCATCTAGCAAATTTCACAAGGATAAATGCATATACACTAATCTAATAGGCTTATGGGGGTTGAGTGGCACAAAATCATAAACCAATGGTAACACAAATATGATGCTTCATCCAAGAATAAAAATATTTCATGTAACTAAAATCAAGATGAGACCTTTGTTTAAATTGAGCAACATATTTTAGGTATGCAATAATGCAACAGTTTGTTTCTGGCAATGTGAAAACAAAACACAACATTCAAATGGCCCAAATCAGATGACATCCTAACTTTCAGTGTTCGAATTTATTGCTTTTCCATACACTTGTTGAAAGAATACTTACCTTCACAAATAAATGCAAGAGAAAATATTCCAAAATCAAGTATGCTATGGGTTATAAGTTGTGTGGTGGAGTCTGGCATGGTTGGTATCATTATTATTATTTTGATACGTTTTGGTAGCTGTTTTGTTTCCGCAAAAATGGAAACTGTTTTCAAAATTTCAAAATTTGTTGGGGGGAAAGAAGTGTTCTCATTTGTTTTGAGAAAAAAGTATCCATTTCCTCCTCCCTCCGGCCACTCAAACATCACCCTCCAGCCACTCTAGCCCCTCCAAAAATTCACCAAACATGTGCTCTTGTTTGTGTTTTAATTTGTTTTGGAAACATATTTATCTGTTCTTTGTTTTGTTTTTTTTTTTTGCAAAACAACAAAATCATGTTTCTTGTTTACATAAATAAAATGAAAACAAAAACCTGTCAACATTACCAAACATTGCCTAAGTTACTCCCTTATACTTTGAAATTGGCAACAGATAAAAACGTACCTCATGAGTCATGTTGTTCACTATGTCAATTCTCATTTTGAAATACTATTTCAATCAAACATTCTTTTTTTAAAACACAAAAAATAGGATATGTTACACAAGAAAACCACACCTCAAAAATATAATAAAACAACATAAAAGCACTTATTTTAGTGAATGTTTTAAATAAGTAAAGCATCATTGCATGTCAATATATACATATAGGTAACGTAACATTAGATCTTGTCAACAAACCACAAGTTCAAAGGCATGCCCGATAGCATGTGCATTACCTAGACATCTTAATCGCAAGTCGCAACCCAGTCCCTAATACAATCACATAACAAGCCCAACAATATATAAGATACATATAGATTGGGAACACTGAAATATTAATTGTGCCCATTTCATTAAACACAACAAAAGGGACAAGTGTAACAGTGAAAACTAATAAAAGAGCAATCATGTATGACCACAAACACAACAAAAAAACCATTACCCTGTAATCAATTATCCCCCAAAAAATAAAACATGATAATTACACGAATAAAAGAAACTTACATCTGCCACATCCTCCTTCACTTCATTTGGAATTTCTTCGTCAGCCATGATTGAATCAAAATCTACAAGAAAGTAACAAATCAAATAAACAAATACACAGAAAAGTACAACAAAATCTAGCAGCTTCAATTCAGAGGAAAAATAAAAAGTAAATCAAATTTGCACCTCAAAACAAACAAGTTAGATATGATTGGGTCTAGATATTAACAGTAACCTGACTTTCATTAAATTAAACCCTAGATGAGAAAACAAAAAAAACGTTAACTTGATTAAAAATACAAAAAATTCGAAACCAGAAACCATTCAAATATGACTGACTGCTCAATATTTGATACATACGATTGATTAATATAATTCGAATACAAAAGTGCGTAGTGTTTACGCACAAAAACGTGTGGAAATACTATACATATCCTAAATCAAAAAGCATGGAATCATATTGAACTTGACATGAAATTCAAAAATTAGATCAAATAGAAGAATTAAAGACGAGATCTATTTCGAAAAACGTTACCACCGGGAAGAAACTGTGGAGTGTGTGTCTCTCGCGAAAAGAACGATGAACTCTGCTGAACTGTTATTAGGGCACCTTGTCTACCAAAGTAAGGCTTCGTTTGGCCGAGCCTTTTTTTAAATATTTATTCCGTAAATTTTTTTTTAAAAAATAAAAAAAAATAAAAAAAAATAAAAAAAACTGTATTAACAGACCTTTAATCTAAAAAAAACAGTTACCTTATTTTTTTGAATCCCTAATTTTCATTTTTTTTTTATTACAATTATACCTTATAGTGAAGTTATATTAAGGTCTCATTTGTTTTTAGAAGTAGAAAAAAAGGGAAATTATAATGAGGGGATTGTTAATGAAGGAATCGAGTAAAATTGTATTTGTTTTGATGATAATTGTTAGTGTATGGATTGTTAAATTATTTTTATATAAAATAAATAAATAAATACAAAAATATTAAACTTAATATTTTTAAAAAAATACCCAACATATAAAAAAAATTAAAAAAATAAAAAATAATAAAAAATTTCAAAAAAAATAAAATAAATAAAATAATGATTTTTACTTAACAAAAAATATAAAAAATTAAATATTAATGTTCAAAAAAAATGCTCAACATGTAAAAAATAAAAAATTTCTAGTCCAACAGACTATTTTTCTAATACCAAATCTTGAAAGCCCATCTAAATCTCCTCCCCGATGGGATTTATAATCCGGAGCTCACTATCAATCCCCTCCTCATTTTTCAAAACAAACATAATATTAGTGGATCGCACTTCACTACCAATCACAATCCTCCCCATAACTCTCCAAACAAACGGGGTCTAAAGGATAACTTTTAATGGAACACTCATTCACCAAATAAAGACTATTAGAATAACACTCTACAATATTGTCTATCAACTTCCAACCCCACCAAACCATTCGACCGTGATTGAAATCCATCTTCATCACCAACTTAATCCCTAACGTGGTGTTTGTTTTGAGAGATTGTGGGGGGTGGGATTTAACTATTAGTCCATCCACTATTTGGTTCAAAATTTTTACGCCGGACTATTTCTCAAATTCATTGGACTATTGTATCCTATGAGGGAGATGGGACACAAATAG
Source organism: Camellia sinensis (assembly GCF_055761805.1). Lineage (NCBI taxonomy): Eukaryota > Viridiplantae > Streptophyta > Magnoliopsida > Ericales > Theaceae > Camellia > Camellia sinensis. Next base: position 74,309,713 of record NC_138963.1, read on the forward strand.
AGGGATAAGAGAGGATATGGGATTAGGTGATGAAATGACCATTTTGACTCTCTACTATTTAATTATGTATTATATTTAGTAAAATTCTATTATAATTTTATAATTTTTATTGATGTTTTATTTATTTAATTTTTTAAATAATTTTTTATAGATATTTTATTGATGTTTTATTTTGAAATTTTGTTTATATTTTATTTAATTTCATTATTTAAATTTTAATAGATGTTTTATTTAATTTCATTATTTAAGTATTATTATTTTTTTAAATAAATTTATTTAAAATTTTAATTAAAAAATAACATATATTTTTATTGATATTTTATTTATTTAACTTTTAAAAAATAAATTTATTTAATTGTGTAAAAAATAAAAGAAAATAATTTTTTATTTAATCTAGTTAAAAATAATTAAAATATTAAAGATATGTTTAATATTGCTATTACTTAGTAAATAATTAAAAATGGTAAAATAGTCATTTGAACATATATCATTCTCCATAATATTCCAAACAAACATAGGACTCATATCCTATCCAATTAAATAGTTCTTTCTTGACATCTAATCCAATGACTAAACAATATGGGATCCAAATCCAATCTAACCAAATAGTCTAGGAACAATATATCTCAGGATTAATAATCTGGTAGATTCCAATCTCTCCTTATCCAATCTGTCCAAACAAACACACCCAAAACGTATTTTTCTTCATCATCACCTTAAATGTATTGAACTTCATCGTTCAAGTCGTTTGATATTGCACGTTCAAGTCGTTTCAAATTGTTGCACTATTCATACCACATATCAGTTTAAGATTTCATCATTTGTTGATACTTATAGAGTAATGAAGGACAACGACAATGATTCTGATGAGGTTGTCGTTGCATTGGTAAGTTAATTTATCTTGCATTATGTTTTGTTTGAACTTGATCAATACTGGTTTGCCGACTGTTAAGGTTTTGTTCGGAAGATGGGTTCGGAACAGTACTGTATCTAATCAACACTAGTATGCCGAATAGTTTGATTTTGTAGGATTTTTCCCCTACTTGTGTTTTTTCTGAGAGTTTTTACTTATGTCTTTTCTGAGAGTTTTTCCCTCTAAAACCACCCTGTATTGAAGGTTTTACTTCGAAATAAACCAAAAAAGAAAAAGAGATTTCTGACGATTTGATTGAGAGGTTACCTAAGATGATGTCATTCACTGATAATGGCTTCGAATAAATCAAAGAGAAAGAGATGGATTGTTATCGTTCTTCAACAGGAGAAGCATCGTCGTTGTTCTTCAACAAGAGAAAGTGTGTAAAATTAGGAGGGTGTGCACTTAGATGTAATGATATTTTGAATAGGGATAAAATTGGTATTAAGTGAGATGTTAAAAGAAATCTTATTAAAATTTAGGATTTAAGGTGGGGGTTCAAAAAAATAAGATAGGTGTTAATAGCAGCCCTCATTACAAATATACTTCCTAAGATTTGTTTAAAATACAAATTATCTCTTATGATTTTGGAAAATACATCTTACCCCTTCAGATTTTTAATTACATAACAAATTATCTTTTTTATTAATAAATCATTAAGTTAGTTTATATTTTTTAGGCTGTGTTTGGTTAGGAGATTTGAGAAGGGGTTTGGAAAGGAAAAGGGAAAACTTATGTGAAACTAGTGAAATATAAGTATATTTTATGCACATTTTACCTACCTTTTTCCTTTCATTTTTCAAATCTTTTCTCGAATCTCCTAACCAAACACAGCCTTAATGATGTCAAAAACATATTTCAATTAATAATTTTGATTTTTTTTTTTGGTTACATAGAAGAGTTGTTAGGAATTTCATATTGTCTGTTAATTCTGTTAAATAAAAAATTTCTGATAAGGGGTATTTGTAATTTTTAAAATTATAGAAAATAATTCATATTTTAAACAAATTTCAAAAAAAAAATTATATTATATTAGTCCCTAATTATTGGAGGTGGTCATTCACCAAGCCAGGTTGGGCTGACACTATCTAATAAGGGATTTTATATCTGCCCAAACTTGCCTGACACAAACATTGGACCTTCATAATCATCTCCAATCCAGCTGGATACGGGGTCACTACTGTGACCCCACTATTGTTTCCTACTGTGTTTAAAATGGCACAACTTTAGCCTCTTTTTTTTTTTTTTTCACGTGTCTCACTATGTTTTTTGGCGTGATAAATTACACTTTGTCCTAAATTCTAAATCCTAAACCTTAAAATAAAAAATAATAAATTTTAATAATTAAATCGTAAACCCTAAAATAAAAAAATAAATTAAATAAATTTTAAAAATTAAACTCTAAATCTTAAACCCTAAAATAAAAATAAATAAATTTTAAAAATTAAACACTAAACCCTAAACCTTAAACCATAAATCCTAAAATAAAAAATAAAAAAAATAAAGAATTAAACTCTAAATCTTAAACCTTAAAATAAAAAATAAATAAATAAATTTTAAGAATTAAACCTTAAACCCCAAAATAAAAAAAAATAAATTTTAAGAATTAAACCCTAAATTCTAAACCCTAAAATAAAACATATATATATATATATATAATTTATCATGCTAAAAAACATAATGAGAACATAAAAAAAATAAAAATAAAAATAAAAATTATGCAGTATTAAGCATAACAGGAAACATTGCACAGCAGTGACCCCGCCTCGAGTCCAGCCCTAATATAAATTATAATTTTCAAAGCCGTCTATCAAGCCTTGTACATAAGTTATTAAGAAAAAACTAAACATTATAGTGCCTATTATTTTTTCATAAATAAACTAAGACCTATCGAGCAACTAACAATTAGATATTCAATACCATATTAATTAAAACATTATAAAGTTTTTTTAAACCAAACACACCCATAATTCTATAAGCTCAAAGTTTTTAAAACCAAACTGTTAGTAGTATATCAAACTGAAAAAAAAAAAAAAAAAAAAAATCTATGGTTTAAATTTCAAACTTCTTCCTCTTTTTCATTATCATATTTTGAAGAGCTAGAATCACCATTAAACATTGTTTCTGATGATACTAGTTTCCTACATTATCACAAATAAATTATTAACATCAATTAGAAAACTATTCAATTAAAAGGGTATACATATTTTTAATATATTATATCAATTAATTTATTTATTAAATTAAATATGCAACGAGTTGGGCGAGGCCAGAAGTACAATTTTCAAACCCAACCCATTTATTAATGGGATCAACTTAACCCAGCCTTCTGGACTAAAATTATATTCTCAAATCCTAAAACTATAAGGCTGGGTTGGGTGGGCCAATGGACCTATGCCCACCCCTTCTAATTATATGTTTGATAATAGCTTTTAAAACGTAAATAATAATTTTAATTAAAAGAAATTTAGCAAAACGATAAAAAGAGATAGGAAAAAAAATAAAAATTTAAAATCAAGTCTCCAATAAGCTTAAGGCGATGTTTGTTTCGTAGATTAGGTAAGGTAGGCAAATGAGTACGATGAAATTTAGTGATGAGATTACTAGTATAATGATATTAGGTTAGAGATATAAGATAAATTCTACTTGTTTGTGTACTAGTGTGGTGGTATTAGTTGGTTTAGATTAAATTTATAAAATTACGTAAAAAAATTTATTCTATAAGGAGTGTGTACCATATGCACATTAATTACGATTTTTGTGGTCATTTATTATGACTTATTGTGGTATTAGTTACGACTCTTGTGGTGTTAATTATGACTCATTGTGATATTAATTATGACATTATTTTAATTATGATTCAAAAGATATTTAGTTATCTTATGTGGTATTTTGTTATAATTATAATTATTAGTATTATTTTTTGTGTATAGTTTTGACTGGATGAGAATTTAGTTGTGACATTTGTAGCATACAGCACTACATGTAAATGAGACTTTTTTTTTTTTTTTTTTGTGAAAATAGGATAATTAGTATTTCACCTTCAATTCTAGGGGATTGGATTAACAATGGATAATTCTATTTTTATACACCAACTCTCATTAATTCACACACTTAATAAAAAAATTTCTTAATACAATTTTATTCTAGAACAAAAATATCATAATTCTAGAACACCACAGCAATCCAACCCTAATTCTAAAACACCACACTAATCATTTATCACTAGCATTACATGTCTCATCTATCATCCCTCTCACATTGCCTATTTTTCCCTCTAAATGCGACTACATTTTGCTATGAACCATATGCTCCCACAAGCTCTTCACTGTGAACCACTCGTATTTGAGGTTAATTGTGAAGGTCTAGGATGAAAAAGGATAAGTTGGAAATAGCAGTGGTGGTGGCAATGGAGGCTTAAGAGTGGCGACAATGGCGGTGAATAAAGGGTGAGTGAATGGAAAAAAAAATTAAGATTTTTGAAATTGAAGATAAGGGTGTTATTGTAATAAAGAGATGTGTACTGAGAATTTTATATTTTTTTATGTGTTTACTAAGACTAATGCTATATGCACCAATTAGTGCACTAATTAATGTTAATACACTAATTAGTACACTAATTAGTACATGTAGCACCACTTATCTACTAAAAATGTATTTATGAAGTGTGTGTACTGAAAGAAATTTGTGTGAGAAAATAGAATTACCTACTAGCAATCCCAACTCCAATGAAAATATCGGAGGGATTGGTAATCCATTAGACTAATAGTCTCCTAACATTTTAACACAACCAAACAAAGTTTCGATGGCCCCACAAATTGTTAATCCAAATCCAAATCTGCCCCACAAGTTTCGATGTATAAATTTTAAAGAGAGATGTGATTTGTACCGTAGAGGGAGAAAATATGAATATGAAAATATAGGCTTTCGTGAATAAAAAGGATAGAATCTCGCTTAAATCCCCAAAAAGAAAAAGGTAAACTTTTTTTCAAAATTTTTATAAAGTTAGATTTGTCTTAAATTTAAATTTGAACTTGAGAAAACTTCAAGAATTAATTGCAAACTTTACTAATACATTTGTTAATAATTGCAAAATACATTTGGATGTTTGATTTCTAGTGATAATTCCTAAAATGGCTAAGGACAAAGGTTCATTAAGTCTAGGTCTGCCAAATTTGTTTTGGTATGAATCCCTAAAAAGCCTTTCTTTAAATGAGTGTTTGTGTTTGGCAAGAGAGTATTCCAAGTGATGCAATATATTGGCTTCATTTAATTTCAGATTGATGTCTTTATTTTATGAAAATTTACAAAAAAAAAAAATTGAGTTCCTTAGTATTATGTTAGAGGATTTGTACACAAAGAATTTAAAGCCCATTTATTAGGAAATTTGTAGGTATTTTTCTTTTGAGAGAATTAATAGAATAAATAAAATAAATATATATATATTCTCTCCCATTGCTTACTTATTTGAATCCATTGTTTTGCTTTTTTTATCCGACTAATGAAATCTAAATGGGCATTTATTAACATTAATGTATTCTCCAAAAGAAAGTGTAAAGGGCTTTTCTCTCCGTCAGGGCTGTAAACGAGTTGGGTGAATTGAATTTTAGCATGTTTAGAGTTATTAAGGCATTGTTTGGGAACTTGGTTTGGGGCTAAAATAGTCACAAAAAATAAAATAGGTTATTTTAGCCACAAAAAGCAAAACATCAAATCCAACCCATAATCATTGCAATCCTCTCTCACAAAAAAAAACTAAAAAAGCCGAAAAGCCAAAAAGTCCTTCCCAAACCAGGCTAAAATAGCCCAGGCTAAAATAGCCAAAAAGCTAAAAAGCCAACCCACTTCCTAAACGGAGGCTAAGATTTTAACGAGTTTGAACTTGAACCCAAACTCAATAAAAATTTAAAGAATCAAACTTGAGTCAAGTTGGCATTTGTTTGACAAGTAATGCAAGAAATACTAAAATTTCTACCAAATATCTCATATAAGATGGGTCCCACATAAGTGTGGGGTCCACATCCATGTGAGACATTTAGTAAAATATTTAGTAGAAATTTTGGAGCCTCTAGCATTTTCCATGTTTGACTTGAGTTTGAGTTTGTTCACCAACCTTAACAATCAAAGAAAATTATAAATTTATACTTGCATATGAGACTAAAGTTACAATTGAAATTTTAATTATATAACTATATATACAATATATATAAACATACTATAAAAAAAAAAATCAATATCTTACCAAAATAATAATATCTACTACTATTATTACATAAATGTATTATCTATACTTAGCTATTATTTACATATAAATAAATTCAGCTATTATTTACATTTATATTATTTAAATATATAAATAACATGTTTATTCTATTTTTTATACATATTTTTACATTATTTATATATAAATATTATATTTATTATATTATTTAATAAATGTTAAATGAGCTAACTAACGATGTGAATTTTAATATGTTTAAACTTGTTTATTAAGATTTTAACGAGTTGGAACTCAAACTCGAATGTAATAAAAATTTAATGAACCACATTTGAACGAGCCTTTATCGAGCTGAGTTCAAACCTATTCATGAATGGCTCTATTCATTTGCAGTCCTACTCACCACTCCCCTCTAATATTCCCCACCAAACAAATAAAAAAAATTATACATGTTATTATTAGCATTTGCATTTGAATTTGCATGTTCTTCTGCACTAGGTTTGGATATCTATAAGAGAGAATAAAATGAGCCTAGGTTTGACCCAATAGTCTTGTAACCACACATTAGGGTGTAATGAGGGAAAAATCAAGAATTTGAACTAATGGAGCAGCAGTGGACCCTTTAGTAGTAATCTAACTTTACTAACCATAACGCTGTAGGCATCCTCGAACGTCCCGGGAGGATGAATCCCCCGTTTTGTTCATTTGGGCTCACTATAGTTTAGGACTCAATGTCACGGTCCTATATCTAATCTTGCAGAGTGCAATGCAAGACCGATGAAATCATCAAAGAGTCCAAATCCGGCAAATCATTTTTGAAAACAGATTTTTTTGAAAGAAGTGCCAAACATGGACTGCTTTGCCAGATACAGAGTCGCCACCTAAATATTTTATTTTAGAAAATTTAGGAAACCCTGACTCATTGCCTAAGGCCACGTGTTCGTCATCACCAAAGTTGCCTCGGCTCGGGAACTTGGGTACGATTGGGGAAGGTCATTTCGTGAGCACCCCCACTCGCCCGATCAAAGATCGGCTTCTGCTAACCATGATATCTAGTTTTGAAAACATTATGCGTTTTTATTCCGATTAATTAGCTAGAATTACTGTGTGATGCGCACAGCATACAAGTATAGACTAGATCACCTAATTTGGAACAAAGCATTGCATATCCGTTTGTTTGGAAATGTTTGAAGTTTGCTACCCGCAAGTAGGCTAAAATGCGGATTTCAATGAATTATCTCAATTCAAGTAATCCAGCCTTCACCCACAGGCATTCAGGCAGGTATATCACATAAGCATATAGCCACATGGTAAGCATGTTGTCATGCTAACAATCACATTCATGCGAGATGCTAAAGCATAAATACTTACATCGTACTCCGCGCCAAAACAGAGAACTCGTTAGCAATCATGCATGATCCAAGTCCATGTTAAGTGCCTAATGTATCGCATACAGAATGCAGTCTAGAATAGGCTCGGCTAATCCTAGGACGGCATGTGAAATGCAACAGATAACACGTATTCAAGTTAGATTTGAAATACTATGCAGTTAGTATGGTGCGCCGAGCCCGGTGCATGCAATACAGATGAATGAATGCACACATGCATAGCATAAGGTATGCTAATTGAAATATGCCCTAAATCTAACCATTATAAGCGGTTAAATAAAAGGGAGAAAGAAATGGGGTTGGAAGACATGCACACACGCACCCACACTTATTACAATTGTGCCCTCGCTCGGAGGGTCCGAATAAATAATACAAGCCATCTAATTAACTAACTCACAAGCTAATTAATTATTACAGAACCGAATTGAATAACTAGCTACAACTAATTATTACACAACTTAATCAATTAACAAATTAATTAACTATCAAATGAAAGACAACAAACAAATAGGGAAAGCAGTAAACGATGCTGTTCAAGCTCTATTTGAAGAAGGGAGACATGCATGCTCGCTTCGGTTCCTTACTTTGGAAGGCCTTCCGGTTGCTCTTTAGAGGCTCTGTTTGCAGGGTGTCTTCCAGTGCTTGTTGCTGGACCTTACCAAAACACTGTAGGGAAAGTCACCAGTGGCCTGCCGGCCATGGAAGGATCACTGCCGGCCAACAACAGGGCACTGCCGGCCACTGGTGTGCTGTGACACCAAACTGCAACGAAGCACAAAATAAAGAAAATGGAGGGTTTCCAAAGGACATGTACGCACCATGGCACGCCAAATCACCTCAAAACATCAAGAGAGAGGCCTAGTCGGATCCCCAACCATCAATCACGCATCCCGATGCATGATGGCCAAAGATCCAACTTATGCAAATCAATATGAAAATGAATGCACAAATAAGGCAAGTAAAGCCTAGAACTCTATCATAAATCGTCAAGAGCTTCAGCGACCGAGAATTGAGACACGTTCCATCACTTGAAGTATGAAACGCCCGTCGTTCCTCGTGCTCGGATTAACACTTAATCCAAGCAATGCAACACATAAGCATGGCAAACATGCAACATGACCTAAATGTGCAAACATGCAACTAAACCAAGCATGCGACAAGCATATAAGCATGATGTGAGGTGATGACCTTGGACAACATGACAAAATGCAACATGAACATGTGAGCATGCAAGGTATGCAAAGCTAAACAAGTATGCGACAACATACGAAATGAAACAAGCATGCGACAACATGGTAAGATGGGCTTACACCAAAGATGGACGGCTCTCAACTAGGTCCAAATCATTAGCCAAAGCGATGAATTAAGCCAAACAACACATTCAAGCATGCGAAATGCGAAAGGTTCATCAAAGGGGCCTAAAAGGGCAACTCTCAAAAGTGCCTAAGAAGTGACAAATGTGCAAGTGTAACAATACTATATGCACTGAAATGAGATGATAAATGATGCCAAATCATTTAAATAGCTCGAGAATAGCATGCGTGAATCACCGAAACACGAAGCTTGCAAGGCCAATTGCACTACAGCTATACGAAGCATGAAGGATATGGCAAGGGCAACCCAAAACAGTCCTAGTACATACTGATATGAGACTAAAACATGTATGAAAGTAGGCCAAAGCAAGCTAGCATACAATACTAAAACATAGGACATGCAAGGCTACAAAAGAGGCAATACACTGCACCTATTAGAACCAATCATGGCATGCCTTGGACAACCAAAAACAGAGTTACATCATGGTATAATAAGACCCAAAATGCACTGAAATGATGAGCTAAAGGCTTAGGCTTAATGGCATGCACAAAAGCTCATTCTTGAGGCATAAAGCACAAGCTATACAAAGCATTCAAGGCATGTCAAATGCAAGTGTATGACAACATTTCATGGACCGAAATAGCATGTGGAATGAGGGCAAGGCATTCAAACATCACATGTATGGCATGGTAGGGGCCTCAAAACCCAAGACTAGCCTAAGCATTTGCATTATAGCTATACAAAGAATAAGTGGTATGGACAAGGGAGCCTAAAAAAGTCCTAGAACACTTCAAAATAAGCATAAATCAAGTTTGAGCAAAGCCAAAAGATACTAGTATGATGAGTCAAAACATCATGCACAAAGGGCTAGTAAACATGATTTGTTCTACAACTATATGGAGCATGCAAAGGATGATTAAACCAACTATGGATAGGGTCATATCATGCCAAATGATGACCAAATACATGCTGAAATGTAAACCAAACAAGCTAAAATGACATGGCAAAGCATGGAGCATATGACGCTACTTTAGGGGATTTACACTACAAGTGCATCATGCAAGCATGGAGTAACAAAACCAATCCAAAACAAGTTCATGGCATGGTAAAACATCACCAAAAATGGATTGAAATGGACTTAACAAAAGCCAAGCACACATGCTACTTTGATGAGCTATGGATGTTGTTACACTACACATGCTAGATGCAAGCAAGACATGACCAAACCAGCCTTGGACAGGGCCAAGGCAGGTCCTAGAAGTCACAAAAATAGGCCTGAACCAAGCCTCAAAAATGCATAAAGGGATGGTCCTTTGGAAGGCCAAAAATGCAAGCAAAGAGGAACACAAAGAGAGGGGACTACCCCCTCTGATTTAGGACCTCAAAACCACACCTCTACCACCAAAATCCCACTGGATTTCAGTGGTAGGAAGACCAAACCAAGGCTAGCTCAGAGGCCTCAAGATATGGCTTAAAACAAAGCCAAACAAAGCATGCAAGGGGGCTACACACCCTAAACAGCAAAATGACCTTAACCAAACTTAAAAAGCACTTAAAAACAAGACTTTTTCCAGTTATAAGCAAAGCCTAAATCAATATGAAAAGAGGGCTAAAGTAAGGTGCAAAAAAGTACAAAAATGAGAGAAATGCTCACCCTTGAAGACCCTCTTCGAAACCAGCAATTTCAGGGGGTGGAAGCTTTCTTTCAGACCTCAAGAAGACCTCCCAAGAAGCTTGGTTCAATGGTGGTGGTGTATATCTAGGTGTTGTAGTGTAAAAGTGCAAGGAAATCCAACTTCAAAGCACAAAACACACACAATATATCGAGAAAGAGAAGTTTTTTCTCTTTCAAAAGTTCAGAACCTCTGTCTAAGGAAGAAGCCTCTTCCTTATAGAGGAATGAAAAGCCAAAGCTTCTTCAAGAAGCTTTGCAAGGCCTTCATCCCTCCGTACACGTTTATGGAGGGGAGCAAATGAAAATCCAGCTGGCTCAAAAGATCTGGAGGAAAACCAGCTGAGATAGGGGGGTGCCGGCCATCAGCAATGGCCGGCAGTGGCTCACTGATGGCCGGCAGGGCATCACCAATGGCCGGCAAGAACCAAGACATAGCCGGCAGTGCCATGCCATGGCCGGCAGTGCACCAAAAGGTCCACTTTGACAGGACCTAGTCGAGGTCCAAAAAATGGGCAGAAAGGATACAGGGTCCGGGAAGCTCAAACCGGTGATGTTCCGCCGTGACAGTCGAGTACTCAGCGAGCAATCGAACTAGTTGTTGGGTGTACCTACAAGCACAACCAAGTCTCGAGGACGGTCAAAAATGGGGTGTCTACAAACGCCCTCAAATAATTAACACATGATAACTCTGAGTTGATCCATCTCAGTTGAATAATCATAACACTTTGATATCATCATTAACTAATCAAATATCTATAGTTGAATCTGTTGATATATAAGAGATTTACAAAATGGGTTCACATGCAATTACATATTCAATCTCCTCTTAAGGTATGAATCTATAGCATGTAATACAGATAGATGACAAAAGAAACAAATACAAAATAAAGCCCTTTGGGCCACAAGTTCCAAGACTTAAGCACGGTTACAAATAAATGGTTACAAACCCATACACATAAGCCCTTAGCTTGTCAAAATATAACAAGTAAACAAAAGAGCTTTACACTTACAAAACATCTACTCACCTTCACTGAGGCTGAAACACAAAATCATTTCTTACATAAATCCACTAGGGGTGAGCATAGTGCACAGTAGGAAGATATTAACAAATTATATATGTTTTAAATAGTCTCATGAATATGCATGCAATGTCATGTCATGCTCCAAAAAACCATGAGTTATATATTTTTGAAATCTCATGTCATTGCTCATTTTGAAAACATAAATACATCGATGCAATAAAATCACAATACGAAGTGGTAAATACAACCCAGGTAATCTTTAGGCTAGTGTCTATAAATAGGTCCCTCAAGACTCTACCAAACCCACTTTACCAGCTCATAACCAAAAGGTACGTGGCACCTACCCTGCGCGTATTTTCAATATTTTACCTTAGACACTCAGGCTAACTTAATTCTCAATCTACACATCTTATCCGGACTTACCACTGTATTTACCCCAAAACAATTCAAGTTTCAAAAGGCATCTCAAAACAGTGACTCCTTTCCAAAATCGTAGTTTTAATAAGGCATTATTCAAAAGCTATGTATTGAATGCAATAGAATGTAATTACATATACACATTCTCAATGAGAAATTCCCACATTTTCAATTGTTCTCAATGCTAAAACAATGTTCAACATTTTTCAAATTTATCCCAATCATTGATATTCCTCGAATATCATTCAACAATATATATGTGTGTGTGTGTGTGTGTGTGTTTGTGTGTGTGTGTGTGACATATGACTATCTTTCATATTTACAATCAATATCAAATTTTCAAAATCCAAGCATGTATCAATCATACTATCAGGGGTAATTTCTCAACAAGACAACCCACCCATCTCATGGGTGCCTCAGCAATACATCGCTTATGAAAGTTCATCATTTTCTCACTAGAAGTCCCAACATTTGCATGAGTTTTTCACAAAATCCACCTTTTCCCAATTTCCAAAATCTAGGGTCTTTCTCAAAAATAAATTTCTCTCATTTTCAAACGATATTTTCCTCAATGGACATCCAAGAGTCTCATAAGTTCATGAAACAAGTCAATTTGGGCAAAAACATGAGAAATGTCACATTTTCAAGCATTTCCAAAACCCAACATTACAAAACTCTACTCATAATGCCATGGATTTGTCAAAGAAGAGCTAGACATGCTAAAATCATACATATAACTCACAGTAACACCCTACCTGAAAGAAGAAAAGCCCTTGAATCAAAGGTGTTGAAATCTGATCTTCACCGCACAAAATGCAACCCTTGAGGAGTTCTCCAAGAAGTCCCAAAGCACTAGAATCAAAATCCTAATTAGTTTAGAGAGATCAAAGGAAATGTAAGATTGGTGAAGTAAATGTATAAAGAGGGAGTAGAAAAGATGAAGTAGAGAAAGAGAGAAAAGTAATAGAAGTGAAAACAAAGGAAAAAAAAAGAAAAGAGAGAGCGAGAGAGAGAGAGAGAGAATTTCATATTCACTAAACATTCCCGCACGTGTGCACCTTTTGCTGCATGTGCGGCGCCCCCCTTCTGCACGTATAGGCCCTAGGTTGCATGTGTGGTTCCTCCCCTCCACATGTACAGTTTTCTTCCCTTGCATATGCTTTTATTCCAAAAGTTAAGCCTCAAAACTCTACCCATCACCGTACATGCGGCACCACACCCCACACGTGCGGCTCCTTCCCCGCATGTGCAATTTTGTTTACCCAGATGTAATTCGAAGTTTTAACTAAGTTCTTCTCCACCCCGGTTCGCTATAAAATTAGACTTCGGAACTAGCTTAGGATGTTAACTCAAGAAAAATTTAGAAGGTGAACTCACACAACCGATGAGACCTCGAATTGAAATCAAAGTTTCAAAATTAAGAAATTAAACGAAACTAAAAGGAGAATAAAGCGGGTGATATACCCGGGACATCACACTTACAAACTAACATCCTAAAATCTTGGCACAAAGAGAGAGAGAGGAAATAATTTATTAAGTTTGGAGAGGAAAAATATATATTACCTTTAGTTGTAATTTAATTTTACTAACAAACTAACATCCTACAATCTTCGCAAAAAAAAAAAAAAAAAAAATTAAGTTAGGACGGGAAATATATATATATATATATATGTATATATGGATTTCTCTCCCTCTTGTTTGGTTAAGCTTGAGAGAAAAGAGAAAAGAGAAAATTGTGATTTCTCTTCAATCTTGTTTGGATAAACTACCTAAAAAAAAGAAACTCTTACGGGTTATATTACTAAAATATTTTTTTTTATGTTTTTATTTAGTATTTAGATGGACAGTTTTGGTATTATATAAAATTAAGGGAAAAATTCACTTCACTCCCTTGCGATTTTGTCTCTAAACACTTTATCCCCATAGGCCCCGTTTGTTTTAGGAGAAAGAGGTGGGATTGGGATTGGGATTGGGATTGGGATTGAGGTTGAGGTAGGACCCACTATATGTTGTTTTGTTTTAGGAGATGGAGAGGGGATTCATAATCCCATATGATTAGAATGGGCCTTGGAGTTGGAATTAAGATAGAGGAGATAGAGATGGTATTGGGAAATTAGTCACATGGGATTAGGTTTATTTTATTTTTTTATTTTTTATTTTTTTTATTTACATGATGGGCAATTTTTTTAAACATTAATGTTTAATATTTTTGTATTTTTTGTCAAGTAAAAATCATAATTTTATTTGTTTTAATATTTTATATTTCTTTTATAGGGTAATAATTTATCAATCTCCACATTAACAACTACCATCAAAACAAATACAATTTTACCTAATCCCCTCACTATCAAACCCCTCACTAATAATCCTATCACCAGTAATCCATTCACTATCAATCCTCTTCGTTCTATCTCTAAAAACAAACGAGGCCTTATAGTTCAAATAAAGGCAAAAAACCCGCTTATGGTTTTGGATTAAAATGCAAAGTTAACTCTATTATAAATAAGGATAAAATTACCTAAATGCCCCTATAGTATATTCTTTTTCTCTCTTCTTTAATATATATAATTTTCTATCTTAACCACATATTTAACAAATAAAATCATAATAAACTAAACACCGTAATTTACTATCATAAAATTACCTTAGTCTAATTTTAATTTTTAACTCAATTCCTTATTTAATAACATTTTAAATTAAATATAAAATTACCATAAATTAAACCATAAGATTAATTTAAACACCTTAATTTATTACCTTAAATTTATCTTAATCTAATTTTTAATTGTTTAATAAAATTTCTTATTTAATAAAATTTTAAAATAAGCATCCATATAACTAATTAAATCATAAATTAAACTAAATACCCTAATTTATTACCATAAAATTACCATATTTAATAACATTTTTAATTAAACATATGAATGTATATATTCAACAAATTAGACAGAACACCTTAATTATAGAAATTACCTTATTTAATAACATTTTAAATTAAACATAGAAATATATATTTAACAACTTCAATAATAAATTAACCTAAATATCTTAATTTATTGCCATAAAATTAAATCATAAAATTACCTTAATCCAATTTTTAATTTTTAACCTAATTTATTATTTAATAATATTTTAAATTAAACATTTACATATATATGTATATTAAATTAAACATAAATTAACCTAATTACTCTAATTTATTATCATAAAATTACCTTAATATATTATTTAATTTTCACCCAATTTATCATTTAATAACATGCTAAATTAAAAAAAAAAATTATATAAAAGATGACAATTAGGGTTAGGGTTGGGTTAGGACTAAGATTTATTTGGAAAATAAGATGAATATGAGCATATTATTGACATTTGATTCAATTTTTGACTTTAACTTAAGACTTCTGTATTGTCTATTCTTAATTTGAGATAGTGTGACACACCTTTCGTTATATTTAACGAAAAAATTAACTATAGCACTTTAGGTTAAAATTATAAGGGATGTCTCGGTATATATTTGAATCATAAATGGGTAAAGCACTTTGAGACAAATTCACAAGAGGATAAAGTGAATTTTGCCCTAAAATTAATAATCATCCTATTTATTTTCTCTTTCAATCTCTCCAATTTTGGAGTGATTCAAAAAGTAGTTGTGAGATAAATCTATTTCTTTACATTTATTCTCATTTCTCTTCTCTTTATTAATTCAAATAAATGATTAAGACCAAATAAAATCTATTTCCTTTTTTCTTCTCTCTCAAAATCACCCAATCTAGTTATATTGTATACTAATCAAATTTCGAATTAATCTATTATAAAACAAAACTTTTAAGATCCTATCCATCTTGATCAACTCTTATAATTTTGAAAACGCCTATCACCATTATGAGCTGCATGCATTTTTCATATTAAATTTACCGGTATATATATCTATATATATAAAAAGGTAACTACTAGGATGAAATAGGACAATTATTTATTTGCACATTATTTCCCTATGTTGGCCAAGAACCTGCAGTTTTATTACTTGAGTCCACACTCATGTAAATATTGTATAAAATAAATATTTAATAATTTTGTTAAAACATTGCTCGGTGACTACAGGTTCGTTTAGGAAGTGGGTTGGCATTTTGGATTTTTTGAGTATTTTAACCTGGGGCTAAAAAATCTCGTTTAGGAAAGGTTTTTGACTTTTTTAACTTTTTTATGAGAAAAAGAATACGATAATAATAAGTTGGATGTTATGTTTTGAAAAGTTTGAGTAGGGTATAGATTCCAAAACAGCATGGTACATACAAATTATTTGATTGACTATTCTGGTTGAAATAAAGGGGTGCAAGATTTATAGGTTTCTTTGTTACATGAACTAAATCTCTTTTGCTTTTCCTCTCTTCAAGAATTAGATTCGAGTTTATCTTTTTCTTTTTATTTAAAAAAAAAAAAAATTAGACTCAAAAGTGTCAATGGTTTTTGTTTAGTCACAAATCATGCAACATATCCCTCAAAAAGAGGATGATGCCTTAAGACCATGTTTGATTCGAGAATAAAGGCAGGATATAACTATTTTATATTAGAATAAGATGATCTGTGTGTTTTGTTTGGATTTCATTTCAAATCTTGTTTTAAACGATTATTAGGTAATTTTAGTATGCCATCTTACTAAGGTATCAAAAACTTATTATACTTGTTTTATGCTCACCACCCAAAACTTGATCTTTGGACAATTGTTGATCTTTCAAACTCATCTATGTTAATGTTCAATTTAGTTCATTAAAATGAGATGAAATGGAATGAAATGATTATTTCTTAGAATTCCTTATGAAATGATTATTCCCTTATGATTTCATTTGTGATGTATGTTTTTTAACCAACCAAAAGTGAGAATAAATATTTTGATGGAATAATTATTTCATTCAATTCCATTCTAGTTAACCAAACATTACCTTTGATTAATCGTATCATGTTTCCAAAGTTTGAGACAAAAATGAAAAGAGCATTACTATTCATGATAAAAAATTAGATTCAATTTTTAAGTCTAGTAATGTGACAATCAATTAAAATATTAAAAGAAACACTCTCTCCTACTTTTTTTTAATTATTAACTAATTATATCATTTACGTTTATAAAATGGGCATAGAAAAGTGAACTTCCAAATGGAAAAGCTCACCCGCATTTAATCATAGTTGTCAAAATGGCTGACCCATCTTATGTGATGGATTGGGCCTGCCGCCCATGTGATGGCCCAGTTCGTAGAAAAAATGGCTGAAGTCATTTAACTCATTTATTTTGGTTGGATAGGTGTTTTATTGGAAAAATTGGTAGAAAGGTCGTTTTAAATGATATAGTATAAATGTTGTTCTATCTGTTCCCCTGTCCACCTATTTGTACAAAGGTCGTTTTAAACGATATATATTTTTCCATTTTCTCTTGCACTCTTTTTATTTTTATTATCTTTTTTAATCTATTTCTTTCTTTCTCTATTCTCACACATTGATGGAGCCAGAAATTCAAAGTAGAGGGACACATATTAGTCACAACATTAAAAAAAAAAAAACCCACAATAAGCAAAAATGAGATATTATAAAATTTATACATTTTGTTTTTGTGTGTAATTGATGAGATTCAATATTACAATTTTGATGAGAATTGTGTCAACTTGACTTATAAATCTATAATCAATAACTCAACTGAATATATGATTAACAAGTTTAACAATATCAACTCAATAAAGAACCCCACAATGGACAGAAACAATCAGTTAAACAAACCGTTTAATAAGAAAGAAATAATCAATTAATTCAATTTTTGCCATTGACTAGAATATACAAGAATGATCAAAAGATATATAATAGAACACTTTTAAAATTTTAAAAATACATAGAAATTTTACATAATTTAAGAAGTACTATTATAATTTTATAAAAGATGAATAAGATATAGACTATATGTATAAGGGTAACAATATAAATATTGAAAATTTAGCGGAGCATGTGACCCCCTAGTCCTGCACTCCTTCCGTCCCTACTACTATCAATTGTTGCTCACCATCATGGGTTTCCACTAGTGACTCACTAAAAAGTCACCCAAAAAACTTGACAGTGTCGGAAAAGTTGTCGTCCACCACCTGTCCGTCGACAATAGTTGGCATCAACAGTGGACAATTAGGTGGACATGTGGACAAATAAATAAATAGGCAAACATAATGTAGGTGTTTGGGAAGTGAATTTTTTCGTAGGTTTTTTTAGTTGTAGAATATTATTGGAGAAAATTTTTTTGTATTTGAAAAAATAGTTGAGTTTTTTTGTGGTTGGATGTGATGTTTGTAAGAGAAAAAACTGAAATGATTATGGGATTTGATGTGATATTTTGTTTGGATATATTTTTTTTTGATTTTGTAACCAATTTGTCTTTTAGTGAAAAAAATATAAAAAAAAACCAAAAATATAGTATTTCAAATTATTATTATTCTTTTGGACAAAAAAATAATAGAACTTGAGGCAATTGCTCTAAAAGTTTTAAATTTAGATTTATGGCCTGGATTGCCCTATTTTATTCAATTGTTTTCAAAGAAATGTGCTCTATTTTTTTCCATGGTCCATATTACTAGTATTTGATATCACGAAAAATAAAAATTAACAAAAAATATTTTTTTTATAATTAATAAAAAAATAAATTAATTATGGCAAAAACAATTTTTTAAACCTACCAAGGTAGACTAATTCCACTACCAATGATATTGCCCCTTCGCCGCCACCATTGTTAACAATGGCCTATTTTGGGAAGTGGGTTATAATCCACTTCTCAGATTATAACCCACTTCCTCTCTCACAAAAAAGCTGCTTAGACCATCTCCAACGTTTCACCAAACCTGACATCAAATTTTAAATTTGGTGGAAAAGCCACTTTTTTGAGCTCCAACAGTTTCACCAAATCGATATCAAATCGAGAATTCACGAAACCTTTCAGCAAAATGAGAACAGGCGCAACATTTCACCAAATCACTGTTCCTGACCGTTGGGG
The DNA here is from genome assembly GCF_055761805.1 of Camellia sinensis. Taxonomy (NCBI): domain Eukaryota; kingdom Viridiplantae; phylum Streptophyta; class Magnoliopsida; order Ericales; family Theaceae; genus Camellia; species Camellia sinensis. The sequence goes on from NC_138963.1 coordinate 74,328,678, forward strand.
GAGACCAACCGGTTGATCACTAAAGGGTTCAAACAGTTCAAAAAAAAAGTTCAAACAATTAAAAAAAAATATTTTTTGCCTTACCGGTCGACCAGCCAGTCGACCAACCGATCATCCCGGAAAAAGGTTTAGACAGTTCACTAAAAAGGTTCAAACAATTCAAAAAAAAAAAATTTGCCTTCACCGGTTGACCAACCGACCGACCAGCCGGTCGACCAACTGGTTGTCCCGGCACAGATTTGATGAAAATTTGATTTGATGAACCATTGGAGCCCTCCGTATCAGAATGAGAAAAAAGTCACTTTTTTACTCAGATTTGATGAAAATTTTGGTGAACTGTTGGAGATGCTCTTATAAACTGCTTATAAGCAATTTTTTTACTAAAAAACTGATTATAACCATCTTTTCAAAATAACCCAATGTTGCCATCATCACTACGGTTTTGTTGCCACCCCATCACCATGGCCAGCTTATCACTGTCATCATTGTAAAAAAAAAACAATCACTACGGTTTTGTTGCCACCCCATCACCATGGCCAGCTTATCACTGTCATCATTGTAAAAAAAAAACAATCACTACGGTTTTGCTGCCACCCCATCACCATAATCAGCTTATCACTGGCATCACTATAAAAAAAACAAATTATGTTAGGGGATGTGTTTATTTAGATAGACTGGATAAGGAAGTAATTGTAATTCATCAGACTATTAATCTTGTCATACATTATTCCCAGATTATTTGATTCGATTGGATTTGTATCCTATGCTTGTTTAGTCATGGGATTAGATGTCTAGATTGAACTATTTTTATTGAATTCAACGTTTGGTTGAACGGATTAGACAAAAATAAATGTTTAAAAGACTATTTTATCTTTGTAATTTATAATTTATAATTTAACAACACTAAAAAATTTTAATTTATAAGGCCATAATTTTTAATTTATTATTTTCAATTAAATTAAATTTATAATTTATATTTTTTTATTTAATATATAATTTTAAATTAACAACACTAAAAAAATAATTTTATTTAATATATAAATTTAATTTTTTAACAACACAAAAAAATTATAAGGCCATAATTTTTAATTAAATTAAATTTATAATTTATATTTTTTATTTACTATATAATTTTAAATTAACAACACTAAAAAAATAATTTATAAATGTTTAAAAGACTATTTTACCATTTTTCAATTGTTTATTAAGTAATAGCATGAGGATAAAATGGACATGGACCATGGAAATAAAAAATATGGAGTAAAATATTTAGTCTACCAAGGTTAGAGGTGAGCAGCGGATATATCGATCCGTCAAAACGGACCGAACCGAACCGATCTGCTGCATTTTGAACGGATGCGTGATGACGAGCGGACGGTTGCGGATTGATTTTCTCCAATCCGCCAATTTGGCGGACGGATGGCGGATTTGAGATTTCTTTGGCCGTAACCGAACCGCCAAACTGCGAGTACCCCTAATAATTTATAAGAGTTTGTGTTTTCAATTTGTTTAAATATTATGTTTATATTTTCAATTGAAAAAGAGTTTAAATATTCTGTTGAAAAAAAGTTTTCAACCTGAATATATTTTTTGAATTGAAAAAAATAAACGTATTATTTATCTATATTTTTTAGTTTTTAAATCTAACTCTAAAAATAATAAATAGAAAATATGATATATGCTGGTTGATTTTTGTTTTCAAAAATATATATAGATGTAACAATACAGAAACATACAATCTCTACTACTGCTCTGTTTATGGTTTTGGTGGTTTGAATTGTTATTATATTTTAAGAACCACAGATTGTAATACTTTATGTAGATGAATCATGCTGTAATTGTAATATGTGGATGAGGCATGCAGTAATCATGATATTCTAAAGTTTTAAAATTTCTTTCTTTAGATAAGGCATACAGTGATTGTAATACTTTTTTAAGTTATTGACTGTAATACTTTTTTTTTTTTTGAGAAAGTGCACAAGTTGAATTATGTTGAAAATTTATAAAATTTTAAACCGCCAAATCGATTCGCATCCATCCGCCAATCCGCTTAATCCACATCCGCCGGATTGGCGGACGGATGCGGATTGATTTTCTCTAATCCGCCAATCTGGCGGATGGATGGCGGATTGGAGGTTTCGTGGCCGCAACCGGCCCGCGCCCACCCCTAACCAAGATAGACTAATTCCACTTCCAATGAGATTATTTAGTCCCTCATATTTAAATTTTAATTACCAAAAATATATTTAAAAAATACATCTTATAAAATATGGAATCACCTTTTCATGAATTATTTCAAAATTACTCTTTATTTAAATTATCTTAATATCATTATTTTGACGTGCCTCCATGTCAACATTAAAGATGGAGTAAAATTATATATAATATAAAGTAAAATTCATTTTATCCCCTTATAATTTTGTCTCGGATCACTTTATCCTTTTATAGTTTAAATATATACAAAGAACCTCCTTATGGTATTGGATCAAAATGCAAAGTTTACTCTGTTAAAAGTATTGATAAAATTACATAAATACCCTTATGGTATATTCTCTCTCTTCTCTAATAGATATAATTTCCTATTTTAATCACATATTTAACAAATAAAATTATTGTGAATTAAACACCCTAATTTGTTAGCATAAAATGACCTTAATTTAATTTTTAATTTTTAACCTAATTTCTTATTTAATAACATTTTAAATTAAACATAAAATTACCATAAAATTAACCTAAACACCTTAATTTATTATCATAAAATTATCATAATATAATTTTTAATTTTAAATCTAATTTATTATTTAATAAAATTTTAAAATAAACATATATATAACATAAAATTAAATCATAAATTAGACTAAACACCTTTATTACCATAAAAAAACCTTATTTAATAATTTTTTTAATTAAACATATAAATATATATTTAATAAATTAAATCATAAATCAAACTAAAATAGCCTAATTTATTAAAATTTCTTATTTAATAATATTTTAAATTAAACATATAAATATATATTTAAGAAACTAAATCATAAATTAACATAAATACTTTAATCAATTAACATGAAATTACCTTAATCTAATTTTTTAACCCAAATTATTATTTAATAACATTTTAAATTAGAAATTTACACGTATATATATATAAATTAAACCATAAATTAACCTTTATTACCATAAAATTACCTTAATCTATTATTTAATTTTGAACCGAATTTCTCATTTAGTAACATTTTAAATTAAATTACATTATTTAAAAAGGATGACAATTAGATTTAGGGTTTGGGTTTGATTAGGATTAAGATTTAATTTGGATAATATGATGAATATAAGGGTATTATTAACATTTGGTTCAATTTTTTACTTTGATTTAGGCCTCTTTTGAGAAGTGTAAAAAAAGTAAGCTTATTGATTTTTGATTTATTTAGGTCACATCACCTTACTTTTTATACGTCTTTTCATAATAAACTAAAAAAAAAAAAAGTCAACTTTTTTAGCACTTCTCAAAACAATCCTTAAGATTTTTGCATCGCCCACTTTCAATTTGAGAGAGTGTGCAATACATTCCGTTATCTCTAACGAAAAAATTAACCGTAACACTTTAATCCAAAATTATAAGAGAGTTCTCTCTACCTATATTTAAACTATAGGATAAAGTGTTCTCAGACTAAACCATAAGAAGATACAATAAATTGTGTCATATAGTATATTAGCGTATGCCCGTTCCTGAAGGTACGGTATAAATAATGTTAGCATTAGAATATAATTATAATCTCGACCCTATTTAAATTTATTTTTTAATTTGATAAAATCACAAATTTATTATAAAATTTTGGAGTTTTTTCACAAAACTTACCATGAAAACTCGCTTTTGCTTATATAATATATAGCTAGATAGATAGATGTGTCTGGCATGCATACAATTTTCACGGGTATACATACAATATTGCTTTTGCTTATATAATTATATGGGAATTGTATATATGTCCATAATATCCTAGTGTATTACGGGCATACATATATTGTATAGAAATATGTGTAAAATATATTGAACAAAAAGGAAAAAATAAAAAAATAAACAAGTAGAGAGAAAAATAAAAACGGAGGAAAATAAAAAAAATAAAAATAAAAGAGAGAGGAAGGTGGGATCATGGAATGATGGGTGAAAATAGAAAAAAGTAAGAGAGAGAGAGAAGTGAGAAAGTAGAAAATGTATATGCAGGATATGTTTTAGGAAAATATATCTCAGCCATTGTTTTATAATTTAAACAGATCTAAGCCGTTCAAATGTCCTAATAGGACAAAAATATATTGAAGATTTAAAAACCATCTTGCTTTATTAAGATATGTTAAAGATTCATATAAAGTCTAAATTTATGAGATTTATCAAGTATTCAATATATTTAAAAATAATAATTAATTGTTCTAATTCATTTAATTTGTGGATTATAAAATTCATTAATTTAATCTTCACTACACCCAGTAAAATCTGACTCCTAATTCTGGGATCGTAGACTTTTCCCTATAATATGAATAAAAATAAGTGAACAAAAAAGAGAAAATAAAAAAAATAAACAAATAGAGAGAGAAATAAAAATGTGAGAAAATAAAAAGAAAATAGAGAGGAAGGTGGCATCATCGGATCATGGAAGGATGGGTGAGAAAAAGAAAAAATAAGAGAGAGAAGCGGTAAAATAGAAAATATACATGTAGGGTGTTGTTTCGAAAATATATCTCAGCTGTTGTTTTATAATTTGAATAAATCAAAGCCGTCCAAATGTCCTAGTAGGACAAATGTGTGTAGGACAAATTCAAAAGCTATCATGCTTTATTATATAGATGTTGAAGATTCATATGAGGTCTAAATTTATGAAATCTATCAGGTATTCAATGTATTTAAAAATAATAATTAATTATTCAAATTCATTTAATTTGTGAACTATAAAATTCATTAATTTAATCTCCACTACACATAGTAAAATCTGACTTCTAATTTTGGGACCACAGATTTTTCCATATAACATGAATAAAAATAAGTGAACAAAAAGGAAAAAATAAAAAAAAACACAAATAGAGAGAAAAATAAAAATGGGAGAAAATAAAAAAATAAAGAGAGAGAAAGGTGGGATCATGGGATCATAGAAGGATGGGTGATAAAAAGAAAAAAAGTAAGAAAGAGAAGCGGAAAAATAGAAAATGTACATGTAGGATACTTTTTGAAAAATATATCTCAGTCGTTGTTTTATAATTTGAATAAATCTGAGCCGTCTAAATGTCCTAGTAAGACAAATGTATGTAAGACAAATTCAAAAACCTCAGCTTGTTTGTTTTCATTTTTCAAAAAACATTTTTCAGAAAATTCTATTTTTTAATTTTTCATGTTTTTTTGTTTTTACTGATTTTTAAAAATATTTTAAGCAATTTTTTTACTTTTTTAGACACACCTAACATAAATATACTTAAAAAGTAAAAAAAATTGTAAAAAAAAATCTTTTAAAAATTCACTAAATACAAAAAATACAAAAAAAAATATAAGAATTCAGTACATTTTTTGTATTTTTATGTATTTATTAATTTTTTAAAATATTTTTTCACAAATTTTTTACTTTTTAGATACATCTAAGTAAGGTGCATCTAAAAAAGTAAAAAAATGTTTAAAATTTTAAAAATATTCACTAAAAACAAAAAAAAAAAACGAAAACTAAAAAATTCAATTTTCAAAAAACTCAAACCCAACACACTGATTTGTATTTTATTATATAGAGATATATATTGAGTTTGGAGAGCTTTCAATAGCTTATCAAATGTAAAAAGTCTATTACAAAGATTATTGGAATTATAAACAATAAGAATGATTCGGGTTGTGCAAATAGTTGTCTAGACTGGTTTAAACTGGACTTGTAATTTAAAATTATCTATCCAAATCTAAACTGAATAAGACCAGAATTGCACATTAAATGTTTTTTTTTTTTTAAATGTGAGCAACTAGATTGATTATTTTGTTAAAAATAAACTTTGTTAATATTTTTTTTATAAAAATTATTAATAATATCAAAATAAATAAATTATATAATGTGAAAGAGATGGGGAGGAAAAGGTGGTCGCCATAAATTTAGAAACAGACATTACCCGGGCGAGTTTGCTCGGGCAAGTTTGCCTACCTAAGTTGGTGACGTAAGCTGTCATCGACTGCTGATAATTGAGGGGGAAGGTGGTGGCCATAAATTTAGAATAAGACATTGCTGTGGGGCACACCACCACCCACCATGGCTGCCTTCTATTGACTATTATTGACAGGGAAATTTTATGGTACATTTTTAGTTCTGATTTTTGTATATTTGATTATAATTTATTATGCTGTTAATTATTATATATTATAATATTATTTTTGATTATGATTTAAGAGTTCTTTGATTATATCTCATCGGAATTTTACTTGAAAATATGAATGTATAGTATTAAGTCCAATCATTATTCTGTTTTGGTTTTAAAGACATGATTAATGAAATATATTAGTGAGAAATAAAAATAATTATTTTGAAGGACATCATTTTTTAAAAATATTTGGTATTGTTACAATCTCACACACTATTGTCAATCACTGGACAATGTTGATTGCCGAATACCGCTACGAAAAAACTCACCGTTGCCAAAAAAAATCCCGTCATCAACTGGTGATGATAATATGGACAGATAGATAAATAAGTTGACAAATAGGTAGACATAGGTTGTGTTTGGCATGAATTTTTTGGGTTAAAATAATCACAAAAAGATAAAATAAGCTAAAAAATTAATAAGACAAAATATCATATCTAAATCATAATCATTCATTTTTTCTTTTACAAAAATAAAAAAAGTCAAAAAATTCATCACAAATGAGACTTTTTAGCCTCACACTAAAATAATTAAAAAATTAAAAAGTAAAAAAACCAACTCACATCCCAAACGAAAGTATAGTAAAATAGGTGGATAGATAGACACATGAATAGGTGGAAAGATAGATAAATATATATATAGGAGGGGGTAATATATACTTTCAAATTGTTATTGTTCTTATAGCTCAAAAAGCATATAGTTTGGGACTATTTTTCCGAAAGTCTTAAAAATAAATTTTTGACTTGACTGCCCATCATTTTATGCATCACGAACCTCCCTATATGCAAATTAAATTTTAAGGTAAATTATGAAAAATGACTTAGATCTCAATGGGGTGACCCCTGCCACCCTCACTAATTTTTGATTGGTTGAATTTTTTTTTATTTTTTGAGTCTTCCTCTCACAGCACCCTACGGGTGTGTTTGATTGGACGGACTGGAAAATGGGGGATTAGAATCCATCGGACTTGAGTCCTGGGACTGTGAATCCCCCGGACTATTTGGTCGGATTGGATATGTATCCTATGTTTGTTTTTTCATGGGATTAGATGTCTGGATAGGACTATTTTCAGTGAATCCAACGTTTGGTTGGACGGACTGGATAGGATAAATGAACAAAAGACTATTTTACCCTTTTTCAATTGTTTACTATGTAATAGCAATATTAAACATATCTTTAATATTTTAATTATTTTTAGTAAACATTAAACATACTAATGGTTAAATTTTGTTTAAAGATATTTAAACATACTAATATTGATAAAAAAATTTGACTAGTATAGATTATTTTTATTTAAACAAATAAAAATTTATTGTTGAAATTAAACATACTAATGGTTAAATGTTTAAATTTTTATTTAAACAATTAACATTGAAATTATTTTGATGTACATATTATGTTTAAACAATTAACAATTAAATAAATGTTGATGTATAGATTATGTTTAAACAATTAACAAATGTTGATGTAATTAACAATTAACAAATGTAGATGTAATAAAATGTTGACGTATTAAAACATAATTTAATAGTAATATACATGTTGATGTACAGATGTTGAAATAATTTAATAAACATGTTGATGTACAAATGTTTAAATGTTTAAATAAAACATAATTTAAATAAATGAAATTATTTATTGTTGAAATTAAACATTTAATTGTTTAAATAAAACATCTATTAAAACATCTATTAAATTTAAACAATGAAATTAAATAAAACATAAACAAAATTTTAAAATAAAACATCAATAAAATATCTATAAAAAATTATTTTAAAAAATTAAATAAATAAAACATTAATAAAAAGTTAAATAAAATTATTTTATTTTTAAATTGAGACATTTAAATTTTATTGAATTTTATTAAATATAATACATAATTAAATTGTAGAGGGTCAAAATGGTCATTTTCGCATATAATCCAAACAGTGATTAGTCCCCCACTTTCTGTCCCACCCCCCCCAGGACAGGATAGTCCCCCATATGGGGGACATGGAGTCCGGCCGGACATGGAGTCCGCCGGACTAAAAAAAAATCAAACGACGGATAAGGAGCACTATTTGGATTACAATCCAAATAGTGGATAATCCCCCCTGCTAATCCCCCCAATCAAACACACCCTACGTGTATGTGGGGGTGCTGGGGTCTGCAGCACTGCTGGTAAATTATATTGATAGTCTTTGTACTTTGATTCTTGTATAATTTTGGTCACTGTAATTTCAATTGACTCGATTTTGATTATGAATTTATAATTTTGTTTAAATTTTGTCTAATTATTAAAATCGTAAGTATTTTTTTATGAAAAATATACACATAATTTGTCATACTTTTATGGACAAAATCATAAATTTGTTCAACTCAGTGAGTGAAACTCAATCAACAGAGTGATAATTTTTTGTTAAAAATCCTAATGACACTGTCAATTGGACCAAGTTGATATATGATCCAAAATTAAAACTACAAGAAATTATACTTTGGCGGATTGCTTTTGCCAACTAAATAATTTTTAGTCGCGAAAAAATCTTATTTGCCGACTAAAAAAATTGGTAGACAATTTTTTTTTAAAATTTGAGCCAATTAAAAGTATAAGAATCAAAATAATACAAAAGACAAAGCGTAAAGACTACCAGTATAATTTACTTGAGTTGTGGTACAGAGCCCGAATGGGCAACGGCTCAAATGGCTCAAAAAAATTTTTCTTATTTTTTTTTTTTTTTTTTTCTTTTCAGCCGGAGAAAGGAGGAAGACGAAGGAGGGGGAGGGGGAGGGGGAGGAAGGAATGGAGGGGGCCTAAAAAATGGAGGCGGAGGCGGCGGAGGCGGAGGCGACGAGCGGGGCAGAGCCGACGAGGGGCGGAGGCGACGATCGGGGCAGAGCCGGCGACGATCAGAGCAGAGCAGCGAGGCGGCGAAGGCGGAGGCGCGGCGATCGGCTATCGGCGACGACGATGGCGACGGCCTCTCCCTCTCCCTCTCCCTCTCTTTCTCTCCTCCCTCTCTCTCGCCTCTGCTTCTCAGGTTCAAAACGAAGAAGAAGAAGAAGAAAAGAAAGAAGAGGAAGGAAGAAGAAAAAAAAAAAAAAAAAATCAAAACCCAAAACGACGTCGTTTTGGGTTTTGAGCCAAATTTGAGCCACTAATTTCGGGCCCTCAAACATTATTCAATTTACTTTAAATTTTAATCATACTTTTATATTTTTAACAAAATCTTTTTTGGCAAATTTTTTGGATAAATAACGTTATTGTATTTAATAGGAGTAATTGCACGTAGTGGTATTTTTTCTTTAAAAAGAAAATACATATATTTATAATTTTAATTATTAATATTATTAAAAATAATTAATAATTATTTTTTATAAAAATTGCACTGATTTGACATTTTTTATATTTCATATGCCCTCGATGGTATGTAATCAAGTTATGTCTTTTCAATTGAAATGTATTGAATCTCTTGGCGACAGTGAGAGTGGCATTTAAACATCACTACTAAATTTTTAAACTCATGGCCTGCAGTAAGGGGCACCCGCATTTATTAGACTTTTCAAAGGAACATATTTTTTGCCCAATCCGTATCCCTCTCTCACAAGCTATGTGCCAAATGGTCTCCGATAAGGTCAAGCTGTTGATGCTCGATGGATATCTCATTAGTTTCCTTGATGTCAACATATGCATCCCAATAGATAAGGATGATTATATGCTGCCCATTATTCCTATCTAAAAATAAATAAAAATAAATTACCTTATCTCTGGTTAAAAGTTAAACTTAAATTAAAGAATTGAGATTTTTGATCGATAAAAATTATTAAATAAAAAATTCTTACCGGTAAGAGTTTATGAAAATATGATCCAATTGAATTTTTTCAGAGATTGTTTAATAATTTTTACCGGTCAAAATCTTTCTATTTAATAATTTTTACTTATCAAAAATCCCAACTGTCTAATCCAAATGAAATTTTAACGGGAGATAAGCTATTTTTATATATATATATGTTCTCATTAGTATTGGAAAAATTTATAATGCACACATTTAAAAAGGTACATTATATAATGTTGTGTCATTTCAAGTATTAGGTATATTAATTTGTGATAAAAATCTATAGTATACATTTTTAAAGTGGAAGTTTCAAATTATTGTGATTATTTTATGAATGTTACGAATCATCAGTGGTGTAAAATTTTAAAAATTATTTTGATGAGAAAAATTACGATATATTGTGATATTTGTTACGAAATGTTGTACAATACATGTGGTATATTTACTTTTGAAAGCGTGTACCATAACAACTTCCTTATATTTGTTTTTAATCTCTTGATTCAAGTTACTTCTTTGCCATACTTAGTTTAGATAGACTTTTCATAATTTTGAATAGAAAGACAAGAAAAATGGGGATAGAAACTACTCTATTTAAAATTTCTATCATTGTCAAATTTGCATAATAAAAAATTATGTGAAATATATAATAAAAAATTCTCGAAGATATAATTTAAGGGTTAATGACTTTTGAAATATTATTAAAACAAAGAAGAAGAATTATTTAAGACAAAACATTCCCCCCAGAGATACTTAATGTAAGAAAGGTGCATGATAGTGAATTGGATGGCCCATCCCTCGTATTACCCACTAACTACTATATAGAATTATTTAATTATTTTTGGGCGTAGTGGAAGGCGGCTGGCTTAGTCCCAGTTTGGTTTATTTTTTTATTTAAATTTTTTGTTTTTTAGTTTTTTTAAGAGTTAAAAAATTAACATGTTTGGAAAGTTATTGAAAATATTATTACTTTTTGAGTGAAAAAACTAATATACCATTTAATATTTTTAATTAATGACCAACAATTTAATAATTTTTTGATATTTTAACTTTTTTAACTAAAAATTAACTTCTTCGTTCCCAAACAACTTCCTATTATTATAATCATGTTTTGATGGAGGCAAATATTTGAACTGCTTCCTATTATTATAATCATGTTTTGATGGAGAGTAATGTTAAAAGATCTACATTTGAAAGTGTTGAATACATTTATAATGACGTGGCAAGAATTAGAGTTTCACATAATAATTGAGTATGTTAGATTATTTCATATTATTATGAAATTTTTTATTAGAGTCTAAATTATTTTTTATTGACTTTGGGTTTTTAGGAATTTGGTTTAAATTTTCAGAATTCACTTTTTAAAAAATTGAATTTTTTTGTTTTCTGTATTTTTTTTATTTTCATTGATTTTTTTAAATATTTTAAGTAATTTTTTTAAATTTTTAGATACACCTAATATAAATGTACTTAAAAAATATAATATTTGTGTAAAAAATATTTAGAAAATTCACTAAATAACCAAAATATAAAAAAAAATTATAAAAATTCAGTACATTTTTCATATTATTCTATATTTATTGATTTTTTAAAATATTTTTTTATAAATATTTTACTTTTTACATACATCTAAATAAGGTGTATTTAAAAAAATAAAAAATTATTTAAAATTTTAAAAATATTCATTAAAAATAAAAAAATATATGAAAAATAAAAAATTAAAATTTTAAAAAATTAAAATTAAATAGACTGATTGGCTTTGCTATTTTCGTATATGTTTGGTCGGACCTAGGGATGCTGCTGTGATCACAGCAACAATCTGCTATGAGTTTGTGAAAGTTTTTTTTTTAACCTTATTTGAGAATTCAAATTGTTTATATTGTAGAATTCGTCAAGTGCATTATTCATATAAAAAATCAAGTTAATCGAAAATCTGTAATCTCATGATCATATTCAAATTGTTTTACAAAAATTATTATAATGTTAACCGTTATTTTTTTTTTAAAACAAATGTGTTTTTGTTACAAAACTAAAGATTTTCAATTAATTTGATTTTTTACATGAATGATCTATTTAACAAATCTTACAATATGAACGGTTCAAATTATAAAAAAACAATAAGGGCTGGTTTGGCAAGTTTAAAAAAAAGTCAAAAAGTTATCAAAAAAGTTAAAAAGTTATCACTATTCACCAAAAAAAATTAAAAAATTAATTTTACACACAAAATTACAACTCATCAATCTGACCCTTTCAGATCTGTGATGCGTTTTTTAAGAAAAATTGCACAGTTGAGGTGCAATTTTAACACATTGTTGTTCGGCTCGTGGGGGGCTCATCACGGGTCTCGTTTTGATAATCTGAACTGTTTAATGTGTAGAACTTGTCGAGTACTATATGTTTGTAAAAAATCTCATTGATCGGATATCGATAACTACATGATCAAATCAGTTTTGTATAAAAAAATAGATGGTGTTATAATTAATGGTTGAAAAAAAAACAAATCTGATCAGATAGCTATCGATATCCAATCAACGTGATTTTTTACAAACATATAGTACTCGACGAGTTCTACACATTGATGGTACAGATTATCAAAACGGGACCCGTGATGGCCCTCACGAGCTGAATAGCACCGTCCAATGCAATGCCCGAAAAGTAAACAATTACTTCTTAGCATATATTCAACTTGCACAGATAGGATAGCCGTACAACTCACACTCCTAATCTTCTCCTACATATTAATTTATACAATTTTTTAATACATATTTTTTCATAAAAAGTCAAAAAAATAACCTAAACAATCATATTTTTTTCTCAACTTTTTAATTTACAAAATCAAAAAATACACTTATTTAAAATACCCCAAACAACTCCAAGAAAAAACCTCCACAAACTCACAATAGATGGTTGTTGTGATTTAGTTACAGTAACATCCATATCCCTCACCTACCGTAGGACCCACCAAATCTATTTCCTTATTTTTTTGTGAGATACTAGATTCCTCTAGCTAGATATTTTAGGATTTGGGGATCATAGGCACAGCAGGCTGTATTTTATTTATTTATTTTTTTTGTAGGAGGTGGTTTCGAATCTCTTTTTAATAATTTGTTTAATAGATTATTTATATAAATAATTAAATTAATTAGATATTTATAGTTTTATGATCAAAACACATTTTGTTTTTATAAAAATTAACGATTAATATAATTTTCATAAATTTTTTAACAAAATTAAGACTTAATTATGAGGTTATGAATATCTAATTAATTTAATTTTTTATATAAATAATATTTTTTATAAATCTTATAATATAAACAATTTAAATTATTAAAAAATATTCGAAACGAACTCCCATAGCGAAGCACAGCATGCACTACAGCACCCAAGTCTGATATTTTAAGGGTAAATTACAAAGGATACAGAAATGCTGTTGTGGATCATGGCGTAGCAGGCTAGCAGCCCTGCTGTGAGGGTTGAAAGTATTTGGATGTTGAAAGTGTTTGGATGATAACTGTTCATATGGTTGGCTTTATCAAATATCACTACAACATTTTCTTAGCTTAGTGACATTTGAAAGTGCCACAAAACTATTCTTCTAATGACATTTTTTGGTCTTGTGACATTTTGAACAAGTGTTACTTCTATCGGTGCCACGGTAGATACGAGTGCCACTGTAGATACTTGCAAGTGCCACTGCACCATCATGGCTGAAAACTTTTAATGACATTTTAATGTCATGGTAGATATTATTTGTGGCACTATCAAGCGCCATTAAAAAAAGAGTTAGTGACACTTGTAAGTGCCATTACACTATTAAGACTAAAACCTTTCAGTGACACTTTAATGTCATGGTAGGCACTATTCGTGACGCTATCAAATGTCATTCATGATGATAATTCGTTGTAGAACAATTTGATCCGCTCTTGCGGAGACTCGAACCGCCAACCTTCCGCACCATAAACCTTATACACCACACTCTTCCCACTACACCTCTATAGCACCACATGAATATATATGCAACATATATTATTTATATAGTACATACATCCATATTAATATAAAAGTATATGTATAAACATAATTATTTTATTGAACATAATTTATGTAAAATAAACTATTTACTACCAAAATAAAAAAAAAGACCACTTTTGGTGACTAAAAATATTTTTTAGTCGCCAATTCTATACTTTTGGCTACTAATTGTTTTTAGTTGCTAAAAAACTTAACTTTTGTTGACCAAAATCGGATTTGATCGTCGAAGATGCACTTTCAGCTACCAAAATTTTGGTCACCAAAAAATTTTATTCCCGCATTAGGATTTTAGTTCTCCCGCGCTAAAAATGACCACTTTTGGCGACTAAACTTATTTTTTAGTCGCCAATTGTAGACTTTTGGCTACTAAAATTTTTTTTTGCACCAAAAAGCTTTACTTTTGGCTATTAAAATTTTTTTAGTCGGTAAAACCCATATAACCAGCGACCAAACTTATTTTTAGTCGCCAATTGTAGACTTTTGGCTACTAAATTTTTTTAGTCGCCAAAAAACTTTACTTTGGGCTACTAAAAATTTTTTAATCACTAAAAACCATATAATCAGCGACCAAACTTAGTTTTAGTTGCCGATTGTAGACTTTTGGCTACTAAAATTGTTTAGTCGCCAAAAAGCTTTACTTTTGGCAACTAATGCTGTTTTGGTCGCTGAAAGCTATACTTTCAGCGACCAAATTTTTTTGATCAGGAAATTTAGTCTCCGAATATGCTTTTTCCTGTAGTGTATATTGAGTTTAATTCATTTATTTTTAATCATTTACTATATTTTAAAATTTTAGAAAATATATTGGCACTTTTTGTTTTTTCAAAAATGTCATTATAAGCTTGGAAAGTTTTTGGCTTAGTGGCATTTCTCAAAATGCTATAAAATATTTGTTTATGACACTTTTCACCTAAGTGTCATAAAAAGTAATTTGCACCTACCTAGTGTCCTGACATTTTTAAAACATGCCATTGCAAATATTCATAAAAAGTTTTTGTAGTGACATTTTTGTTGCAGTGAAGTGACACTTTTTTTAATTGAAATGTCACTAGAGCCTTGTATGTTTGTGGCTCAATGACATTTTTTAAAAAAATGCCACCAAATATTCTTTTTGTGACAATTTTTTAAGAACATGCCACTAGTATGGTGTCACTAAAATATGTTTTTGTTGTAGTGTTGTGACACTTGTTCATTGAAATGTCACTAGAGCCTTTTATGTTTGTCGTTTTGTGGCATTTTTCAAAAACTTGCCACTAAATATCATTTTTGTGGCATTTTCTAAAAATATGCCACTAGTGTAGTGCCACTAAAGTATGTTTTTGTTGTAGTTTTGTGACACTTGTTCATTGAAATGTCACTAGAGCCTTTTATGTTTGTCGTTTTGTGGCATTTTTAAAAAATGTGCCACTAAATATCATTTTTTGTGGCATTTTCTAAAAATATGCCACTAGTGTAGTGTCACTAAAATATGTTTTTGTTGTAGTGTATATTATTTATATAAAAAATTAAGTTAATTTGAGAGTCCTATGATCATTTTCTTTGTTGTTTTTAAAAAAATTTGAAAATCATGGTAACTGTTTATTTTATTAAAAGCAAATGTAATCTTATCATAGAGTTATAAATATTTAATAAATCTATTTTTTGTATGAGCAATGCTACATTTACTTAAATTCTTACTAACAATCATATTAAAAATATATATGTCTAAATACTATTGGATATTCATTACTTTTTTTTTTTTTTTTACAACCAATCACATTTGGTTTCTTGCATTTTTAGTAAAATTGTTAATATGTATATAATTGTTCTTTTTGTATGGATGATCTACTCGACAAATCTTACAATATGAACCGTTTGAATCATAAAAATAAACTCGAGACTGCCAAAGGCCCTAACAGCAACAGCAACTCCAATTCCAATTACAAATATATTGTTTGAGATTTACTTAAAATACAAATTGCCCTCTATAGATTTGGAAATTACATCCCGCCCTTTCTAATTGCATAATAGTTTACCCATTTTTTATTAATAAATTATCAAGTAATTAACAGTTTTTAACGATATTATAAATATATTTCAATTAACAATTCATGTAATTTTATTATTGTATAGGAGGGTAGTTAAAAATTTCATTTTTCTTGTTAATTCTGTTAAACAAAATTTTTTGATAACGAGATGCGTATTTGTAATTTCTAGAACTATAGGAGGTAATCTATATTTTAAATAACCCTCAAGAGGTTTATTTGTAATTTGTCCATATTTTAATTAGATGGTCTAGTCTGTCCAATGTGGACTCATTTTGGACCCATCTCGATTATTCAAATCGTTTATTTTATAGGACCTTTCGAAGAAAATTCGAAGAGATCATGCATACAAAAAATTAGATCGATCGAACATTGGGAGCTACTTGACCGAATCACATTTATTTGGAATAATTCACAGACAACTTTCAAAATCAAGTTGTCCATTAATTATTTCTCAAACAAATCTAATCCGATGAATGGCTCCTGATGTACAATCGATTTTTGGTATGCATGATCTCCTCGAAAGACTTTATAAAAAAAGGGTTTATTAAACTTTATACCTCTAAATTATCACCAAATTGCCTATTTGATTCCTGAACTATCGATTGTGTCTATTAGGTCCCTAAAATATATAAATTAAAATCTATTTAGTTTAAACTATCGATTGAATCCATTAAGTGTCTAAAATATTTAATTGAAACTTATATAGTCCGCAAAATGATTAAAAATCAATTAGAGCAAACTTTATTTTATCCCTAGTGGTTTGGGCCATGTGCGGTTTACTTCCTTAACCTTTGGAAATGACCACATAACCTCCTTATGGTTTGTGGATTGAAATGCACTGTTAAACCCATTAATGATTTAATGAAAAAGAATAAAATACTCTTGTATTTTCATCATTTGTTTAGGAGGCAAAGTACACTTTAACCCTTGTGCATTATTTCATGTGCAATTTATCCCTTTGAACTTTGAAAATGAGTATATAATCTCCTTATATTTGCCACGTTTTTACACTTATTGTTAAGTTAGACGAAATTTTTAATGGTGCACTTTAGTTTACAAACCACGTGGGGATTATGTGATCATTTCCAAATATCAAGAGGGTAAACCGCACATAGCTCAATCCACAAAGGGGTAAAGTACAGTTTGCCAAATAAATTATAAGCCCATAAATATTATAAATTAATAAAAAAAAAGCTCTATCTAATTAAAATTTTATTTCAAAAAAATCTTAAATTTTTTATTCTCTCTTTAAAAAGTGAGATTCAATCCATAGATTGAATTTCTTTTATAAAGATAAGGGTAATTATTTATAGTATTTTCTTACTTATCTTCTACAATTGGTACGTGTTTGCCTTTATCTAGTATTATATACCAGATTTTATTCATAATTCTAATTGATTGTTTTTAGGTTTTTCGCTAAATTCTTTTTATTACTTAATTAATGTATTATTTTGTCTTATTTCTATTTGTAGAGAAGTGTTAAATTATCTAATTCTATTTCTTCAATATATCTAATATTTATATAATTTATTGACAAGACTGAAAAATCAAACTCTAATATTAATTTAAACACACAAAGAACAAAATATCTTTGAAGAACAAAATAAAAATTTAAAAGATTTTTTTGTAATAAAATCTTAATCGGGGGAGGGCCTTTTACTAATTTATAATACGTATAGGCATATATTTTATTTTTGTAATCTTTTTAGGGACCAAATAAATTTGAATTAAATATTTTAGAGACTTAATAGATTTAATTAATAGTTTAGAGACTAAATAGACTTTGATTTATATGTTTTAGGAACTAAATACTAAATAGATAAGCTCAACAATACGTGTTTGGAAACATCAGAGATATAAGATACTTTCTTTAGACAAGCATGAGGTATATGGCTTATATGGTGTAGTAGTTTATCTCGAGTTAAAAATATGATAATTTTAAAAAGGAGGTTAATAGTATTTCTTCCCAATTTTGAGATAATAGGACTCGTGGCTTGAGATTAATAGGCAATAATTTTTTCTTGCGGCTTTCTTAAATACTCAAATTCATATAATTTTGATTATCAAATCATAAAAGTAAATCTCCAGTCTCCAGTCACCAACCACCGTCCGGAGTTTAACATTTTTCATTTATTGTGGGGACATTATTATTATTATTTATTAATATTGTAATTTTGGGTAGTAACAGTCAATTCCCACCGTAGGGCTACGCGTAAGCAAAGACTCGAGTCTATTTTGAAAAAATAATTAAAAGTTAATTTTTTTAATTTTTTTAATTTTTATAAAAAATATAAAAGATGATATGACTCAGAATGAATTAAAATTTTACTTCTAGCTTGTAAATAGCTTTCGAAAAGAGGCCAAGGTGGGCTCTTTCTATCTTCATTTTGGCCAAGGGCTCCTTTGACATGAAGGGTTGGGTTGGGTTGAGACTATTTTAGTCAAAAAAAAAAAGATAAAATGGATTAAAAAGTCAATAAGACAAAATGTCACATTCATACTATAATTATTTTATTTTTTCTTTCACAAAAGTCAAAAAAATTTAAAAATTCATCCCATGCGAGACTTTTTAGCTCAAGACTAAAATAGTTATAAAGCTAAAATGCCAATTTACATCCCAAACGAAGGCTTACTTTCCTCCGAATCTTCGTCTGATCATTTCGACATAAATTTTGTTGCTAAAATACCAATGTCGGTTGAATTTCGATCAAATCCATGTTCCATCTATACTATATATTAAGCAAAAAGGGGTTTTTAACCCCAAGGCTTATGGGAGTTTCAATATCCCAATCTGAATTTTCTAAATTTTTTATTTTAAAAAAAAACGCAACATTTATTGATTTGGTCAAAATCCCTTGATCAGCATTTATTAACTTTTTTCACTCCACATGTCTTTCCACATGCATGTATTTATTGATTTGGTCAAAATCGCTTAATCAACATTTAAAATTCCTTCATACAAATAATTATAGATACAACCCGTGTATAATTACTACAATACCCTTTTCAATTTCTCCCATACACTATGGTTAGTGATAAAAATTGTTAAATTATTTTTATAAAAAATCTTTAAACACATAATTTATATATTAAAAAAAATCTAACACAAATATAAATATTTATAATTATCTTGTACATAGTACGGGTGATAGACTAATTCTTTTATATAAAAAAGCATTAAATACAAACGCCATTTGTTGTGTATATGATGCATATGAATGCATGGGGACCATGCCAAAAATAAAATGGAAAATTCGAGGAGGTTAAGTTACTCTTTGTTTTGAAAGATACATAACTGTTTTCTTTTGAGCTATTATAGAGTATGGGGAGACTAGAAGTTAGGCAACTTTTACAAAATTGAAGTTTGCTTTTGTATAGGCTCCATGTGGTCCGGATTTGAGTCATGAGAAAAGTCTTTGTATGAAAAAAATAACATATAAAACTATAATTTAAAAATATAGTTACATATTTTTATGGAAGTATAACATTTTTGTGGTTCAAAATTATTTTCATAAAGAAATGTGTAACATTATCACAAAATATATAACTTTATTTATAAATCATAAATTATCGTAATTTTACTAAAAAATTACGTAATATTTATTATAAAAATATGCAACATGTATTAGAAAAATGCTTAACAAGGTATATAAAAGTGTGATTACCTTAATATTTATCCCAAAAATGGTGACCACTTTCAGAAGAGATTTTTTGGTATTTTTTTTTTTAGATTCACAAAATGACTATGCGTTCTCTACAATAATGATTGAGACCCCATTTCCACAAGACTTCTACAAATATGAACTACTCATGATGTGAACCCCATATATACATAGAGGGCTAAGATCACTTTGGAGTGGTGGGAGTCATCTCCAAAGGAGGATTCCAAACATTTTCCATTATCTAATGATGGAACTGGAGTGGTTGCTCTCTGCACAGTAGCCAATATTGGGTGATTAATGAGCCTTATTTCGGGACCCATCTCAATAATTTGTACCGTTCACTTTTTAGGACATATCGAGTAAAATATATTTATAAAAAATCAAATTGATCGGATATCAATAACCCTTTTATAAAATTACATTTGTATACAATTTTATATTTTAAATTATATTTACCATTTATTTATATTTCAAAAAATATTTATCATTTATTTTTTTAAATATAAACCCAATTCGTAGAAAAGACTATAAAAAAAAACATGTGAAGAAAATTTAAGCATAATGATAATGTAAAGAAAATTTCCCAATTGAAAAAGTTATAATTTCTCAATTGAAAGAGTTATAATGCGATTATTTAATATAAATAGTCCACACTGTTGGTCTAAATTTATATATAGTTTTTGCCCATCCTAAAATAAAATCTTATCTCAGTCCTTATTAGATATTCCACAATGTTTGGGAATATTTTTTTTAATCCTTTATGAAAAAATGTGTAAAAAATATTGGGAATGGCAATGAATCTTTCGCTTTTTTATATTACCTTTTAATTTTTATAAATAATTTTTTTACTAAATTAACTTATTACGAAACGAAGCTTAAATACAAGATAATAATTGATATATTTGGAACTCTTAAAATATTATTGTATACTGTCATTTATTAATTGATATATTTCACGCTGTCTTTCAAAATATCAACGCAAAAGTAACGAACTCTACTATTTAAATTAATGATTATTAAATTAGAGCATCATATAAATTTGTTTTGAAACATTGAACTCATAACGCAATGTGGTTAGCATGGAATTACTGAAGGGAAAAGGTGAAAACTATACATTAACTATGGTGCGATATATACATTCTTTAGGACATATACCACTACAAGAAAAAGTATTTTTAGCGATTAAATATTTAGTCGCTAAAAATTTATTTTTAGTCGCTAAAAGTCGACTTTTCACTTTTCCCGACTAAATAGTTTGGTCGCCAATTTTGTTGCGAATACATGGTCGCCGGAGGTATTGGCGACTAAAAAATTTTTAGTAAGCAAAAAACAGGTCTTTACCGACCAAAGCTTTTGTCGCCAATAGTCAATTATATTTTTGAAAATTATACATTTAGCGACTAATCTTTTAGTCGCCACTAGTGAATTATTTTTTTTTATTTATACATTTGCCGACTATTTTTTTCGTCGCCAATAGTCAAGCTTTTGGCGACTAATTCCATTTTAGTCGGCAAAAGCATATTTCAGAAAAAAAAAATTACCCTCTGCTGTTCCCAAGTTTCAAACCACCAACCTCCCACATTCTAAACTTTTAAGCAACACACACATTCTCCCCACTATGTCACTACAACATAACATGAATATAAATGCAACATATATTATTTAGATAGTATATTGACCGGTATTAATACAAAACTATATATATATATAAATAATTATTTTTATTTAATATAATTTATATAAAAAATAAATTATTTACTAAAAAAAATAGGAGATCACTTTTGGAGACTAAATCTGTTTTTTAGTCGCCAATTCTATACTTTTTGGCCACAAATTACTTTTTTGTCGCTAAAAGAATTAATTCCCGCCTAAAAGCTCCACTTTTGGCGACTAAACTGAATTTTAGGCGCCAAAACCCTCCACTTTGGGCAATTAAAATTTTTTTTTGTCGGTAAAACACATATAATCGGTGACCCAACTATTTTTTAGTCGCCAAAACCTATATTTTTGGCTACTAAATGTTTTTAGTCGCCAAAAACTTTGACTTTTGGCTACTAAAATTTTTTTAATTGCTAAAACCCATATAATTGATGACTAAACTGATTTTTAGTTGCCAATAACTATACATTTGACTACTAAACTGTTTTAGTCGTCAAAAATCTTCACTTTTGACTACTAATTTTATTTTAGTCACTGAAAATGCTACTTTCAGCGATGAAATTGTTTTTTAATCGCCATTTGTACTTTTTGTTGTAGTGTACCCACACAACAATACAAACAAATGTAAAACTATTCCAACATTGGAAATAAGTAGTGTGATCCTCCGTTGACAATTCAAAGACCCAATTTGTGGTTCTAGAATTGTTAATTATCCAATGCCACTAATCTTGAAAAGGACGTATCGAAGAGTTCAGATTCTCTAAAATATCTTTTTTAGAATGAATAATTTTTTTATGATTATTTTACTTTTAACTTTTAATTATTATAAAATTAAATTTCAATCATTTAAAAAATTACTTTAAAATAATTATAAAAAAATTGCTTTACAAGATCCAACCTCTACATTAAATGGGTGTGATTGATGATTAAATATTAACTATTATTATTCAATGAGCATTTTTCTTTTTTTAGAACATGAGAAACAGTATATTAATAAAAGATAATAACAGTACATAAGACCCCAAAGGATCATTCCAATCAAACAACAAAACAAAAACAAACACAAACAACAACAAAAATAAATCCGTCAAAAAAATAGTTACGATCCAAAAAAAATCACCGATCTGCTCAAAGATGTGGTTTAGAAAGCAAGATCTACTCGAAAGCCCGCCGTCCTGTTGATGTCGTCCTGGTCGCTGCAGCCCAACTCCACCACCGCTGCCGCCGGAGAAGGAATGACACCCACAATGAGAGCGGAGAAAACTATTGTGGGTGTTGAAAATTTAAAAATCTATGCCAAAATCGGAGGAGAAAACTCTCAAAACTCCTATTTCAGACATAAAATGTCCAGATCTGCACTATAAAACTAAAGATCTATATTATAAGAGTGTAGATCTACACTTTAAAAGTATAAAAAATGTCACCGAAATGTCACCGTCGACGCATGACTGAAAATCTCTTAGAGAAAGAGGCTCTGCACCCTCTCTCTCTTTGGAATCTTTATTTTTTTAATGGGTAATTTTAATTTATAATAAAAACCAAAATAATATTAAATTAGTGAAATACAAAACTCTTCAACTTTTATTAAGTTTTATAATTTTTTATTGATCAATAACACACATATCATATCATTCGGATTAAAAAAGGCCTAATCACAGAGGGATAATCTCTGGAGCTAAGGCTCCAAAGGTTACCATGAGATAGTTGCTACACAGAACGGTCACTCAACCATATAACAATTAAGTCACGGACTCGTACGTAAACAGAGATTCAATCATATATACTGCCATTCGAGTGACTAACTCAAAAAAAAAAAAAAAATCTCAGACCTCTGAACTTATGTCCCCAAGATCTTGCCAGATGGCACAACCCTTAGGCTCAGATTATTCGGATTATACTTTATTTTTGGTGATTGAAAAAAAAAAACTTCAAAACAATCCCAAAAAAAATAAAAAAAATAATAATAATAATTGATTTCAAGCATTTGGTGGGGCATCGCCGCTGCTAAGTGACAAGTACCGACCAAAGTCACTGCGCAGGCTGAGTGTTGTTCGTTATGGGTGTTTCGTGCAACTCAGGTGAGTTGCTTATAATTTATTTTATTTTAAGATGTTTTAGGAAGATGGGTGAAAGTTATTTTTTTAATTATTTTTGACTTTTTTATGAGGGAAGAAATTGGGCTAAAAGCTGAAAAATGACTTTTAACCCACTTCATTTTTATTAAATTATTTGATATAATTTTTGTTTATAATGTCAATTTTTTTTTAATGCCCTAATATCAAATTATTTGATATAGTTTTTGTTTATAATTTATGAAATATAAATTAAAGATTTTAATTATTTAAAAGTTGAAAAATAAATTAACTTTACATCTTATTATCAACTTTTAATTTATAATAATCTAATTACATGTACAATTAATTGAATTATAAAATTTTAAAATTTTGAATCAGTCTAATAAAATCATGTGGGTGCTTGGAATTGATATTTTTGTAATTTTTTTGTTGTTTTTTTTTATTTGATTTTTAGTGATTTTTGTAAAAAAAAAAATTAGAAAATTAAACTTTTAAGTTCTACTCAGCTAATTGAACAAAAATTGTGGGGATATATTTTCTGAGTATCAACACGTGGCAAGGTGACGCCGACGTGTCAACCGAGGTGCCACGTGTCCTGTTTGTAACGCCGAGGAGATCTCGACAAGGCCGAGGTTATCTCCGAAGATATCGGAATCCGAGATAAAGCGAATAAAGGACAAGAGTCCTAAGACGAAGAGGGGACTTAACCAAGATAAGGATAAAGCTCTTAGGGAGTTCATCTTTATCTCTTAAAGAGTCCAAAGAAAGCACTAAATTGGAGTTCATAGAAGTCATACTTCTAGTAGGACTTGGATTGAGCATATTATAAAAGAGAGGCACCTCCGTGGGTCTAAGGTATGCAATTTATGTTTTGAGTATTAATTTTTGCACTTGATTATCTTTGAGAGATATACTGACTTAATCGTCGGAGTGCCCCCGGGTGAAAGAACCACCACCGGAGCCTTTTCTTTTTGTTTCAGGTTGCTGAAGCTATCTATTCTGCCTGTGCTCTCCAGTTGATCACTAAGCAGGCAGTGTGATCAGATTTTCACCCACACAAAAATGTAACAAAATTTTTTTTTACTAAAAACAAAAAGAAAAAGACAAAATAAGTTGACTTTTTGAATTTTTTTAGTATTTAAAAAAAATTAATTTGACGTGTTAGAAAAATAATTTTTTTGACACAAATTTTTTAAAAAAACTTATATTAACTAGTTGCCAAAGCAACTTATTTGTTATTTCTTTATTATATTTATTAAAAGTGAGCCCCATTGTGTTATGATTTTTTTTTTTTTGAAATGATTTATACTAATCTCCTTTGAAATTTAGAGTAAAAATAGACTACCAAGTTTGAGAAGACTAAATAAGTGTACTTTTTGTCTTTTTAGACTAAAAAGTTGAGGTTGAAAATATGAATGTTTGGGTTAACTTTTTGACTTTTTATGAAAAAATGTGTAATAAAAAATTGTAAAAATTAGTTTGTAGGGAAAAATTAGAATTGAGAATTGTGCAGCCGTAATTGTTGACTTTTGGTGAATAGTGATGACTTTTTAACTTTTTGAGTAACTTTTTGACTTTTTGACTTTTTTTAAACTACCCAAACTAGTGTTATGTGAAATTAAACCTTAAGAAGTCTAGTGTAATTATGTTAAACTTGTAAGACTTAATATATTTTTCTTCAAACCTCAAATAGTCATCATAATTTTCCCTATTGTTTATATTATTTTATTTTATGTTTCTTATTTATAATAAATAATTTTTTATACTTAAATATAATACATTTTTTTTATCTTATTTTTTCACTCTACACAAAATAATAAGACCAACATTTATAAATGCGCATAAAAGCCATTCATGTATAAAGGTAAAAGAAAAATAATTATACTTAAAAATTTCTTAACAATAATAATCACCAAATGATAAATAACTAATACCAATCTATAAAAATCTCTCACATTACACGATATCAATTGTTATATAAAATTGGCTAAACTCATGTTAATATGCAACACTCATGTGTTACAGAATATTTTCTAAATGAAAACGGTGATTGTAGTGAAATATTTTTTGAATATATTTATAAATGTTGGTAAGAGGTATTTTTCGAATACATATTAAAACGATTCTGTTTTCTATTGTACATATTTTTATACAAAATAAATAATATTTTACAATTTTAATATAAGTACATCCATTAGTAAAATCTTACATTAAAAAGCATTGTATCATGAATTTCAAAATACAATGTTACAACTTTTTCACATGAATAAGATTTAATCTAAAAAACACAACCCTCTAGACAGAATGCCACTTATGTATTTAATGTGTCTAGGGAGTTGTATCTAACTCTATAATAATAATTATGCGGGCTTAATATTTTTCATAATTTTAACAATTTTTTTGTTTAAACACTTATCACATAGCGACCCCACTCTTCAGACAGGATGTATTCATTAGCGGCCTTCAACGAGGAAATCGGCAAACTCAAAGTCAAACTCGCCGAGATCATCCTCGCCGTAGTAATTCTCCAACACCGACAGATGCGGCAAACATAACGGCAAGTCGATGTCAAATCCGAAAACGTCAACGTCACCGTAACTAAATCCGTCGAACGGCGTTAACTCCTCGTAACAGAGAACTGACTTCGGCGACGACGCTTCAACCTTCTGCAACCCTTCACCGTCTTTCTTAACGTCGTCAACCACGGCCTCCGTCACATCTACCTTAGGAAAGTTCGTAACGGCGTCTGGACCCTTTAAGTTAACGGCGGCTCTGTCATAGACTTTGGCGGCTTCCTCAGGGGTGTCGAAAGTCCCGAGCCAGACCCGCTTTTTCCGGGCCGGGTCTCGGATCTCCGCAGCCCATCGACCCCAAGGCCTCTGACGCACGCCCCTGAACTTTTTCCGGCGAGGTGTGTCAGATTCCGGCGACCCAAAGCTCCGTAGCTTTCTCCTCTTTCTTTGCTGTGGCTTGGGTACTGAGTGAATCGATTGGTTGAAGTGGATCTCTTTGACATGCCTCTTCACAACTTTGGCATCTTCGTCGTCGTCGCTGGAGTTGTCGGTGGCGTCGGGGTCGGCGAGTATAATCCGAACAACTTTCCACCGGAAAGTGGTCGGGAAGTCGCCGGGACGTTCTGAGAATTTCGTCACCGGATTAGCAGACATCTTTTAGAGAGAGATCAGGAGGAGAGAGAGGAAGAGGTGAGGTTTAAAGAGAGAAGGAGAGTGTAAAGAAGTGAGAAGTAGACGGACAGGCAGTAAAAGAAATATGGAGAGAGAGAGAGAGAGAGAGAGAGAGAGAGAGGTTTTTGTGGTTTTGGCGGGAAACACGCTTCTCTGTCTTTATATTAGGGACCAAGATAAAAATATCATCAAATATTTTATGAAAAATTTCTATTATTTAATTAATATATAATATTTTATTATATGTATAGTTTTAGAGTGAAGAATTTTTTATAATTATTTGTATGATTTTTATTATTATTATTATTATTTTTTATGATCTTAACATTATTATAAGATAAAAAGAGTTTTGCCGGGAAACACACTAGTCTACGTTGCCAGCGGAGATAGATACATCCACCCTCGTGTGGAGCATTGTGGAGCGAAAATCAAAGTGGGGGGAGGAGGTACAATAGATATTTATAGGGGATTGTTATTGAAAATTGACTTATTAAAAAAAAAATTATGAGTATTGTTATTTAAGATAAAAAAATTAAATTAAATTAAATTAAATTTTAAATTTAATATGATAATTAATTAAAATATTAAAGGTAATATTTTTTCTCATAATTTTTTAATTATCAACTAATTATATTACTGATACATCATTGGATCTAAAAATTGAATTTTTATATTATTTTCCAAATTTTATACATAATGTAACATGGGTAAACCCATAAAGACTATAGTCCACCATTCAGGGCTCAATACATAACTCAAATGTTAAAGCCCAGCACTGCTGAAACCCCATATAACAATAAGAACTAATGACACCAAGACACATGGTGAGAGAAATGCAAGCCACATCAGCAGACAAAGATCTGCAAAGTTAATGTCACGGCACATCGCCATTAATGAGGCCCCTTACAACATTTATTGCAATAACCCCTCTCTATCAGAACAGAACGCCTTCACCATGAACAAGGTAGGCTAGAGCATAGACTTTCGACCAAGGTGACAGGTCGAAAATGACAACGAAATGATTACCAGAGGATATAAGTAAAGGTTGAAGACAGAAAGAAGGTTAAGCTTCCTAACTCTAATCCATCACTACACTCCACTTCTCTTTCTAACTTGCTCGTCGGAGGGTTCGCTGGGGGACTCCCCGTTCCCCGTTGAACTCTTGTGCAGGTCTTCTGGTGGGCTTGGTCATTCGGACGTAGGATTGAGTAGCGTGGATCAGTCCAACCCGTTCCTTGGAATGAACGGTCTTCTGGTGGGCTTGGTCATTCGTACGTAGGATTGAGGAGCATGAATCAGTCCAACCCGTTCCTTGAAACGAACTGTATCATCATAATGAAATCACTGATATATCTTTATGGTATTTGATTATATTTTATTGAGCTATTAGTTATAGCATTATATTTGTTATAATTTAAGAACTCTTTGATTATACCTTAGATAACATCTGATTATAATTTTTTTTTATATAATTATAACTTTTATCAAATTGATATTTGTAGTAATCAAAATCACAAATATCATAACTTGCATAGTATTACCCATTTTTATAGCTTTAATTAAAAAAAAGTGATTTATATATAAATATTTCATACATAAAATACATTCAAAAAAATGTGATAGTAACATGTTTGTAATTAGGAAAATTTTACTATACACACTTCTTGAAAATGGTATATCATATGCATTTTTAGTTATAACATTTTTTTCTTCAGTTATAATCAATTTTTTAGTTACGACTTATGAGATCTTTGGTTATGTCTCATATAGTATTTAGTTATGTTTTTTCTTTAATTATAAGTTGCATATACTATAGTCTTTCCATTGTAATTATGAATCATAATTATTATTATTTTGATTAGAAATTAAAAATTAAAAAAGACCATTATGTATAAAAAAAAATTATACAAAAAATTTTGTTTGCATTAGCATAAAAAGGGGTATTTTGAAAAGATGGTTAAAAATTACTTTTTGATTTTTTTATGAGAGAAAGAAGTGAGTAAAAAGTTGATCTCACATAGACCAAAGTGTCACATATTAACATAACATTATATATATAAATTATTTATATTAAATTACTATATTATTTCTCTCGCTATCTCTCAGATTGTACATTGGTAGAGTAGACTTTTCTTCTCCGTCTTTCGTATAGATTTTTTTTTTGTAAATTAAAAATTAATAATAAAAAATCAAAGTAAAATATATTCCTTATTAATTTTTTATATTAAAAACTATTAGAAGAAATTAATGAATTAACATGACACAATTATCAAAATAAAAAAGGGTAAATAATGTTTGGAGAAATTGCACTTCAGTGTAAGTTAGAAAAAAAAAAAAAAAATACAAATCAAGAGTAAACTTTAAATTTTAATAATTAAAGTTATAAAAATTTTCATAAATTTGTAAATATTTTTAGTTTCAAAAAATTTAGCTCACTTTTCAGAAAATTAAATTTTTTATTTTTCATATATATATATATACATATTTATTTATGTTTAGTAAAAAAATTTAATATTTTAAAAAATTTTATTTTTATTTTTTAAATACACTTAATTTAAATACACTTAAAAACTATAATATTTATGGAAGAAATATTTAAAAAATTCATCAAATACAAAAAATATTAAAAATATAAAAATTCAGTATTTTTATATTCTTATATATTTATTAATTTTTTAAAAATATTTTACTTTTTAAGTGCATCTAAGTTATGTATACCTAGAAAGTAAAAAAAAAAAAAAATTACTTAAAATATTAAAAAAATTCACTAAAAATAAAAAAAAATTATAAAAAATAAAAAAAATCAATTTTTAAAAAATTAATTAAAATCAAACAAGGTGATTGATTTGCAATTTTCCCATAATCTTTGAACATGCTGCCCATAACATACCGTCCAAATCATACCCTTCATCTTCCCCCGTCATGTCGAAGTGGAAACAGGAACTGGAATGTCCCTACAGCTTGTCTAGTTGACGTGTCAAATGAGTTATTTTTGGATTTAATAATTGAGCATTGTTATATATAAATATTTTATCCAAAATTTCAAATTTTAGATATAATCATTTTTAAATATAAAGTTCCGAGTTTGAGCGTTTTAGAAAGGCTTCTATTGGCTCTAGTGGATTTACATGTTTGTTTTGATGATTTAAATTATTTATGTTATTAATCTTTTGTATATATTATTTTTTAAAAGAAATTATATTTTCAAAATTATAATTATAGTTTTTTTTAAGATAAATATAATACAATTATATAATTATGATTATCAAATTCATTTTAATTTTTTATGAATAATTTACACAGAAAATTAATAAAATAAGTAGTTCAAATTATAGAAATAAGAAAAATACTTCATACCACTAATTCAACACCACTAATGACATGGCATCATGTGGACTCCACTATTGATATGATAATTTAGCCTTTGTTTTTTTTTTTTTTTTTCCTTGCACTTGCCAACTCATTAGTGATGCTTTTAGAGCTTCCAATTTAGTGCTCTAAATCGGGACTGTAGAAATAAAATCGAGATAATTAAAGCTAGGTTTGGCATCTCCCAAAAAAAGTCAAAAAATCACTATCCTATTTATCATAAGTCATATCATCTCTGTACCACATCACTTTAAACCTAACACATATTTCATAAAAAATTAAAAAATATACTTATTATTTATTTATTTATTTTTATTTTTGTTGGTTTAAAAATCTAAGCAAAGGCGTTGAAAAGTAAAAGGGTAGTTGATTTATTTGGCTTGAACAAGAAGCAAAGAAAATATACCCCATTTGGACAGCACGTGAACAATTATTTTATCCCTAATAAAGCTAGTGGATTGGAAAGGGGTTGAAGATTTCTCTCCGAAAGATTGGACAGGATTGTTAGAGTCGGTGAGGCTTATTAATTTAAATTATTTTATTTATTTTATCTGATTATGTACTTGTTATTCATAAAAAAAAAAAAAAATCACGTGGATTTAATATTTTTAGCCATTTCATTTTAGAGAATTTGTCTCCAAAAAAAAATTAAGGATCAATGTATTTTAAAACTAGACCATTTATTTTTTTAGGTATAAATGCGATAAAATGAAGGAACTACTAATATTATATTGGCCTAAATTTTTTTATGAATAATATAAAAGAATGACTCTATAAAATGAACGATTCAAATCATGGAAATAAGACTCGTAATAGGCTTTGTAAGCCCAAACAATTCTTTCCAATTCAGATGAAAATGGGAGAGAAGTCTCTCCGAATTAGAGAATTTTGTCATGAAATTTGTCTAGAACAGTGATGTATGGTTGAGATTGCATTATTATTTTATAAAATTTATGGTTTAAAAAAATTGAAGTAATACAATGATGTTTTTGGATAATTTTTTTATTGTAATAATATTTTTGAATGGGTTGGGCTTTGTGGAGTCCATTACATTACCTTTTTCGATAATTCAAACCGTTTATTTGTATAACCCTCAATGTCTGTCATCCATAGAAAAAAATAATTTGATCCAATAATGATAACAATTTTCTTTTATTACATAGGGACACTTACGGGCCGATCCTATTAACCATCCTTATTTACTTATAGTCCTATCTTATTTTTCACCTATCAATATTAGGGATGGCAATGGATAACCTACCCTGTGGGTATTCATGGAGACCCAACCCAAATACATGGGTTTTCCCCTTTTTTCTTATCCATTGGGTAGGATAGGTGATATTCTTTGAATATCCATAGGGGATGGGTTGGGGATGGATACCCACTAATTTCTCCATATGTTTTTTTTTTTTTTTTTTTTTTTTTTTTTTTAAGATTCACAACCAAAACTAAATATACATTCAATCTTTTTTCTTTTATTTATTTATTTATTTTTTTCAGGTTCACAACCAACTTCTTTTTTTTTTTTTAATCCACAACCAAAGCTAAATATACCTCAAATCTTTTTTCTTATTATTATTTTTTATTTTTAAGGTTCACAACCATTTTTTTTTTAATTTTTAAGATTCATAACCAAAGCTAAATATATATTCAATCTTTTTTTATTTTATTTTTTTATTGTTATTTTTTATTTTTTAAGGTTTACAATCATTTTTTTTTTTTAAGATTCACAACCAAAGCTAAATATACATTCAATCTTATTTTATTTTATTTGGCTCAACAATAAAATCAAATACACTTTAATTAATATTGTCACATTATTCTTGTCAAATTTTATGCATATCTAGAATTTTTTTAATTTATTTAAAAAAATTAAGGATATTGTCTAGTGCATGTTTCAGTTTGCTTTTTTATGTTATTTTATTTTATTATGTATTGTAATTTTTAGAATGGTTTGCTTGTTCTAAAATTTCAATTAATGAGTATGAATCTATTTGTTTTATGTTATCACACAATTTATACAACATAAAATCTATATTTAAATTATATAAGAATAAGTTCAGCTCGTATATTACCAAAAAAAAAAATAAGTTCAAATCTAGTTAATAAGAATAAGTTATTCTGAATCTATTCTTATTCAGCTCGTATATTTTTATAGGAATAAGTTATTCTGAAATCAAAGATAATATGAATCTATTTGTTTTATTTTTATTTTTTTAACTTATTCTGAACTTATTCTTATACGAGCAAAGATAATATGAATCTATTCTTTTTGCTCGTATATTAAGCTAAATAAGTTATTCCTATTTGTTTTATTTTTATTTTTTTAACTTATTCTGAACTTATTCTTATTCAGCTCGTATATTATCTTTGAATCTATTTGCTTTTGTTGTGAATCTTACCAAAAAAAAAAAATTGTTAACATTAAATATATTTAAAAAGAAAGAAAAAAAATTGAAGGTACATTTAACTTTTGTTGTGAACCTTAAAAAAAAAAAAGAAAAAGGTTGTTAACATTAAATATATTTAAAAAGAAAGAAAAAAGATTGAAGGTATATTTAGTTTTTGTTGTGAACCTTAAAATAAAAAATAAAAAAATAAAAATAAAATTGTTGTTAACATTAAATATATTAAAAAAGAAAAAAAAAATTGAAGGTACATTTAGCTTTTGTTGTGAACCTTAAAAAAAAAAAAAAAAAAAAAAGTTATTAACATTAAATATAAAAAATAAAAATAAAATAAAAATGGGGATTAAAGTGGGTTGGAGAAAATCCAAACCCATTAGAAAATGGGGAGGGTGGTACCCATGGGGAATGGAGAATGGGGAATGGGAAAAATTTATTATAGGGGAATGGGGATGGGGAATTAATATCCACCCCATTAATCCCCATTGCCATCCCTAATCAATATCTCTAAAAAATGTCCCCTGGTTATCTTTTTCATCCCCATTATTCACATTGCCATGACTGCAACTTCTCTTGCTAAAGACCACCTTCGGTTGTCGGCAATTATCTCCGGTGATAGTTTTTGGTGACCACCTCAGGCACCGACGACCATCTCTGACACCAACGACCACCTTCGGGAATAATTTTTAGCAACATTTTTTTTAGATTTTTATTCAACAAAAATAAACATCACATTACTACTGTCAGCAACTCTAAGTGCACTTTTTAGATTTTTATTCAACAAAAATAAAAATCACATTACTACTGCCAGTAACTCTATACACACATTAACTCACTATCATTTACTTATCTACTTATTCACTCACAGAAATACAACCACACGTAGACATATACACAGAAAAAGTAACAAAGACTAATCTAATAAATTAATCAAAAATGCATTCAGTGATAAATTTATCACTGAAAAAATCACTAATAAAATTACTCATAATTTATCAGTAATAAATTCACTACAACAAAAAATAGTTTTGGCAACACAACAAAATTCGTTGCCAAAAGGCAGAAATCGTCAACAAAGAGCTTTGCCGACCCGTAGAGCTTCATCGGTTACCTATCGCCGAAAGTGTGTCAGGAAAGGTTTTTACTGACGAAAAATTCATTGCATCGGCAAAAGTATGTCTTTAACGACAAACATCTTTGTAGGCAAAAGCCTTGAACCATCGTCGCCAATTTACCAATGCGTTGGCAAAAGTGGTTCAAATAAGATGATTATCTGTCACTTTTGCCGACTCAAATTTGCATCGGTAAAAATGATACTTTTGGCGACAACTTGATTGTGTCGGCAAAGCATCTAATTGTTCTATAAAAAATATTTAATTTGTTATTTGGGATAGCAAAAATTACCATCACAAATAACAAATTACTTTCCAATAAAAAATTATTAAATAATATCCACACTTAATTCATTGACATCCAAATATATAAATAAATTCTATTTATGATAACAACAATAGCCCACGTGTTCTTACAATCCAAAATTTAAGTTTATGTACAACAATGCCTAAAGTTAAACTAAGTACAAAATAAATAAAATCAAGTCAATCCCAATTGGAACGATGTGTTTAATGCAACTATAGCATCACCAATGACAATATGGAAATACATGTGAACAAGTCTCTTCTCATTTCCAATTAGCACTTGAGCAAGATCATAATCTCCATCTTCAACAACCTATATTCAAGAAAGAAAAATAATCTTTTTTATTATTAATATTGTCATGAAAATTTAAACTTGCAATTTTAAAGGACTGAGATTTAAAGGAAATGCATGAAGAAATCTCAATAGAATTGAGTTAAAGCATTGACAAAAAGGAAAAATATCCCAAGCGGCAACAGTTACACAGGGGAAAAAAGAATTTCTAATAATTTCTTAACATAACAAGAGAAAAATAAACAATAAATTAGCTGTACTTGGCACAATAGTTCACCACCAAACATTGCTGAACCAATCTACAAAATAAAGTTCAATTATTTTGATAAGTAAAAATAAGATAATTCAAATCAAATAACATAAAAAGAAACTAGTTTTTGACATCTGAGATGAATTCACAGTCACGATCAAATGCCAAGAGTTAGAACCAAAACCAAAATTTCCGAGTAGTCGATCATCTTGGTTTGTTACATGTTCTAAAAGAAAATGAAAAATTATGTATTTTCAGACAACCAAATTGATTATATTATTTAGGGTTAATCAAGTATTACCTTAAATGCATCTTCATCAGAACAATCATCTCCAACATAAATTGGGAGCACATCATCAGAATTACTTAAGCCTACATCAATTTAATTCGTAATTCGATTGTTACAAGAAAACAAAATTAATTTTCACAACCAACAAAGAGAGAACTATTTAATAGCAAAGGCCAAAAATTTACTCACCTAGGGATTCATGTAAGAACTTGACAGCTTTACCCTTATACCAATCAAGCACAGGTCGGACCTCTAAAACCTGAAACACAGAAAAAAGGGAAAAAATTAGCAGGATTGGGGAAACAAAATGAGCCAAGAACAATAAACTTTTAAATTGGATCGATCTACGAACTTTCTGTCCATGTGTCAATCGTAGACGAGGAGAGTCCTTTAGTATTTCTTGGACATATTGTGCAATTGTTTTCTAATATTGAAAAAATTCAAGAAACCACATAAATAAAAGATCTATAGCTGGTGAAACAAAAGTGCCACTGAAATAGCTAATTCAACTTATGGTGCTTAGAACAACCCCTACCTTCTCATCCACATTACGGTAATGTATAGAGACACAAAACTTATTGTTCTCTACTTTTGCTCCTTTAATTGACTTAGTAGTCTCAACAAGGGACCTATAAATCTGATCAAGCAAGGACAAATCAAAATGTTTTTATATTATAAAAAGAAATTAAAACTTACAAAGTCAGCATAAAATATCATAGACTAGTACTTATCGATCATAGGTAAGAATTCATTAGCAGGTTGGAACAAGTTCACTTCCTTACCCTACATTCACAAGAAACAAAATCATGAAATTGGTTGGGGCCTTCACCTCATACTTTTACAAGCTTTGGCTTGCATCATATTGCACCAGAGTAGTGTAGCTACTAGTCTCACCGGGCCACTGTGGTGCAATATGACCAAGTAACCAATCATCTTTGTCGTACCCTAAAATTTGGATAATTAAATATTAAATTAAGACTAAACCCCAATCAATATTCCATCATCCAAATCCTAGGGGTGAAAAAAAAAAAAAAAAAAAAAACTAAACGCCAACTAAACCATCCACCATAATCTCATAACTAACCAATACCTCAACATTAAGGTAGCAACAACTAGTCAAAACAACTTAAATAAAGTACGGTTACAAACCATGTCAAATTATTCCAATACTAAAGTCATAAAAAAAATAATAAATACATAAACTAATATCAACTCTAAGCTCAAGAAAACAAAAGAAGTCTAAACGACATGTCCTACGATCATAGTTATTTCTTGTCACCACCATAGCCTCAACTAATCCTGCAAAGGAAGTTCGGCTGTGCTCAAACAGAACGCACTCGAGTTGCCAAGAGACAAACAGGTCAGTATACAAGCATATTGGTATGAGTACAAGATTTAACACCCACGTGTCTACCAGACACAAACAAAAATACATTTAATTCTTGTTATGGGACAAGATAAGTAGTTTCATCCGCACCGAGACGAATGGGTAGTTTCTCGAGATACGGTGGCATTTAATTTCTTGCCCGTACACAACGAAATATAAATTAAATATAAAATAAACAAAATAGAAATAAAAATATGATAGGTCAGCCCTGCATAAAAAGTTAGTAAGACCCACCATCCTACAAAATAAAGTTAGTATAATTTAATCATAAATAATTTGCTAAAGAAGTATAAAAATGCACTGTTTCGTACTTAAATAATTTGAATTAACCAAAACTCAAAAAATAAAAGTTGTATAGAGTCAAATTTATTAAAAGATAACGAGAACGAATATAGTAGAAACTGAACAGATTGAGAAAAAAAACTTGATAGAAGAACCTAGACGGATTTCAACCGAAAAATCTGAAACTGAAAACGAACAGAAACTGTCCTAAGATGATTTTTTTTTCGAAAAAGTTCAAAACACGAAAAGTGTGCAGAATAATGTTTTACTAAAGTTTATACCAAATCAATAAAAATGAGCTCGTTTCATGAGTTAAAACAACATCTAAAGTCTGTATCGCCAAAATGAATTAAAACCACTATAATCAAGATCATCCGATTACAAGTTTTAATCGATCTTTTTAATAAAAAGTTAAAACACAAAAGTTGTCTAAAATCACGTATGCATGCCTCTGCTCAAATTTCATAATTTATCGAGGTCATTTACTATTTTTCAACCTATACAAATCAATACAATACACACTATAACCATAAACTCATAATTAAATTCTTTGTACCTTAACTCCACCACTTCAGCCCTCTACTTCCGGCCTACACATATATCCTATGTGCGTCCCGTATACCTAATACCGCTCCGAAGCCAAACTTGCATGGGGATGTCGTCCTGAGTTTGACCAACACTCCCCGGATGGTTAGCATATACGTACGCACATAAATTAAAGGACTCGTCTACTCATGAGAACGAGGCAACAATATATATATACACAACATCTCACTCATGAGAATAAACATAATAATGCCAAGCCCAAGGCATTCAAATAAATCTCATAATCCTCACTTTTTTTTTTTTTTTACACTCTTTCTCACAAACACTCAAATAAAACAACAATCCATGTAGTCATGGTGGAGTATAAGGAATTTATCTATGGGTTCTTAATTAATTTTAATTTCATATAACCACGAGTGTGATTACAACCATAAAATAAATCTATATAAAAATCCTAAGCCTTGCATGCACAACTAATCAAAATAATTAAAATCAATCAATCATCTAAAAAATCCTAAGCCTTACATACACAACTAATCAAAATAATTAAAATCAATCAATCATCTAAAAATCCTAAACATTACATACACCACTAATCAAAATAATTAAAATCAATCTATCATCTTTATATAAAAACGCAATCAAACTAACATCAAATAAATAAAAATAAATAAATAAATAAAAACAACGAATTAAACATAAATCAAGAAAAGTAAATTTTGTACTCACAATTATTTTTTTGAAAATCAAAGAATCACTTAAAAAAATTAATAGAGCCACCAAAATAAAACCGTAACTCTTTTCTTCCTCTCATTTCTCTTTCACACACAGTCGCTAGACCTCTCTTTTTCTTGATTTCTCTCTCTCTCTCTCTCTCTCTCTCTTCCTGTTGCTTTTTCTTTGTTGCCACACCTCTCTTTCTTTTCTTTTCTTTTCTTTTGATTGATTCCTAATCCTATTCTAATTTAATAACTATTATAATATATTATATTTTATAATACAACATAATTATAATGTATATAAATATAAATATAAGATTAAATATATATATATATATATAACACTTCTTTTTTTTTATAACGAATATAAAGATATAAATATATAGATTAATTAAATAATACATTAAATTAATTAAATATCACATTAAATTCTCATGTAACCATACAATTAATAAAGTCAAAAATAAAAAAAGATAATAATCATAATCATAATAATAATAACAAATAATGACTTAAGAAAATTAGAGTCGCTACAATATATACACCTCAAAAAAATCTCGCCCCGAGATTCGATAAAAGAGAGTACTAAGCAAAAAGTTCTGGGTGCATACGCCAAACTTTCTCTTCTAACTCCCAGGTAATATCGTTCTCATCTTCACTCCATTACACTTTCACCAAGTTCACTTTCTTGCGCCGCAACTGCTTTACATCCCAATCTAGAATAGTAACTGGTCGCACCATATACGTGAGATCATCATTAATCTCCAACACTTTTAGTGATACTACTTGGGAAGGGTCTTATACACACTTTCGCAATAAAGATACATGGAACACATTGTGAATCATAGCTAAAGCAGGTGGTAGAGCTAATTTGTAAGCCACATTACCAATCCTCTCAGTGATCTCATATGGTCCAACAAATCTAGGTGCCAATTTTCCCTTCTTTCCGAACCGCATGATACCCGTCATCAGCGAGACCTTCAAAAACACAAAATCTCCAACATTCAACTCAACCCCCTTATGTTTTCTATCAACATAACTCTTCTGACGACTTTGTGCAATCTTAATACGTTTCCGAATAATGTTCACTTTCTCCATGGTCTTTCTCACCAGCTCTGGCCCTAACAATGGCGCATCTCCTACCTTCATCCAATAAGCAGGTGATCGACATGGCCTCCCATACAAAGCCTCAAAAGGTGCCATCTCGATACTGGAGTGATAGCTACTATTATAAGCAAACTCCACCAATGGCAAGTGTTCTTCCCAACTACCACCAAGATCGAGGACAGAAGCTCTCAACATATCCTCTAAGATCTGATTTACCCGCTTAGTTTGTCCATCCGTTAGAGGATGATAAGCCGTGCTCAAGTCTAACCTAGCACCCAAATCATGTTAAAAACTCTCCTAAAACTCTGCCACAAATAACGGATCACGATCCGAAACTATAAAAACTGGTGCGCCATGAAGTCGCACCACCTTTCGAATATACAACCTAGCTAGTTTATTCGTAGTTCGGTGAACACTGATAGGAATAAAATTAGCAGACTTGGTGAGTTGATCCAATATCACCCAAATAGATTCATTGCCTCGCTTAGACCGTGACAATCCATACACGAAGTCCATAGAGATATACTCCCATTTCCAAGTAGGAATCTCAAGAGGCTGCAAAAGTCCAAACGGTCGTTGGTGTTCTGCCTTAACCTGTTGACATACATAACATTGAGAAACATACTCTTCTACGTCTTTCTTCATACCTTTCCACCAAAACATCCTCTTCAGGTCATGATACATTTTAGTCCCACCAGGGTGAATGGTATTTCGGGACCTATGGACATCATCCATAATTTTTTTCCTCAATTCAACAATGTTAGTACACATAACTTGCCTTTGAATCGCAATCCCCCATCTGAGTCCACAGACCAATCAATAGGACAATCATCGATCAAATCCACTACAAGGTCATCGAGCTTGCTGTCACGACCCAAACCCGGCCCTATGGGTTTAGCACCGTAACCGGCCAGTAATCCGAGATTACCGAAGGCCTGCAGAACAGTAATACAGTAAAACAGAGTACAGGGCCTGGCGGAAGCCAATACAGTAAATAAATAGTGTCCATTGAGCTGTGACAGTCTGTATGCAAAAAGGCTTTTCGTACATTTATACATAACTAGTACAGAACAGTATACACAATATTTACAATCATTCAGACTAGGGACTCGACCCTAGATAACAGTACAGTAACACTTGGTCTGTACAGAACAGTAAAACAGTACAAAAGGGGGAAAAACAAACAAGACACCCCCAAGCCATAGCATGGCAACTCGGAACCTCGGAGTGAGGCACAAAGGCTGGCTTGACAAAACTGGAGTTACCCTGACGCTCCTAGCTCCGATCTGGTGCCTGTACACCTACATATATATATGAGCAGTGAGCTAAAGCCCAGTGAATAACATAAAGCGTAAAGAGGTTTAGAATGAATGTCCTTACAGTAGTGAAAACAGTTCGATTCAATCAGTATTTCAGTCGTTCAGTACAGTAAACAGTCATATGTGGTACATCCATTAGCATAACAGTAACAGTAGATCTTGAAAGACCGAACAGTAATGATGGCCATCAGTCAGTAAACAGTAGTGGTTCCACGAGGGAACCGACAGAGAATTCTGTCGCAGTAACAGTAACAGTAAACAGTAAGTACTAAGGATGCCACAGTACAGTTCAGAAATAAAGGACATACATTCATTCAGTAAATAATACCAGTTCAGTAAACAGTTCAGTTCAGTATTCGAAAGATAATCAGTTGAACATATCTTTACACAATTGTTACTCACAGAGTTCTGGGCTACAGTATGCTAGAGCGTGTCTCCCCAGTCGCCAACCCTACACAGTTCACAGGTTGAACACACTAAGCTACACAGTTGGGAAAACTCATAACTTAATCCCTAATTTGCCTTGGTGTGTTCTACATCTATATCCTCAATAAGATGTCTTAAACTAGGCCTAAGAATGCCTAGAATGGGATGAGGATGCAAAGATGTACATTTAAAAGCATTTTCAGAAAAACAGAGTCCCGCTCGAGCGCAAGTTTTCCCCGCTCGAGCGTACAGGAAAACAAAGGTCCCCGCTCGAGCGTCCCTTATACCGCTCGAGCGGACCAAAAAGTACTGGATAGGGGAAATCCTCGCTCGACGCCCGCTCGATCGTGTCATCCAGTCCTCCGCTCGAGCGCCCAATCCTCCGCTCGAGCGGACTGCAAAACAGTGCAGAGAGATGCTGGTTGCTCGAATTATACGCTCGAGCGGCACTTCCTCCGCTCGAGCGGAAGTGCAGAATCTGGGAAACCCAGATTGCACCTCCAAGCTCAAAACCAAGTTTAAACAACTCAAAACTCGACCTCTTGGGCTGAATTTCCAGAAAACATTTGTAAACACATAGTTAAACATGATTCAAAACTCAATTTGAGAAATCAAAGCCCAAGGGTGTTTAATTCAAACCCAATTTCAAGCCATTTTCAAAGAACAATATGAACATGCAAACATGCATGATCTTAAACCAAATTCAAACTTCAAAGCTTGTCCAAATGGACTCATTTCTTTTCAAAACCAGATGAAAACATGGTCTATAACAACAATATGAGCATGCATGCACTAATGTCCATGTAATCAACCTCAAAATGCAACAATACAAACATGCATGCAAGAGATGAGCTTCAATCCACCATTAATGGACCAAATCATGACTTAGCTCTACAAATTAACATGAACCATGCAAGAATCAACTCAAAACATGAACAAGAAGACAATGGAGCTACCTTTAGTCTTGTAGTTCAAGAAGGGAGCTCAAAAATGCAATCACTTCAACAATTTCTTCAATTACCAAGCAATTTACAAGCAAAATTGAGATGAACTCCACTCCTCTAGTTTTTCTCTCTCTCTCTAGTCGGCAATGAGAGGGGAAATGGCTGAGGAAATGTTGTCTTGATTCAAGTATAAGGCTCAAGTATGTGTATTTGAGATAGTGGCCCACTCAAGGGCATAACGGTAAATAAGTCCAACTCTTTAATTAGCTTATTTAATCTAATTTAATCTACTTAATCAATTTTCAGATAATTATACCATAAAATCACATTTATTACGACGATCATAAAACATTAATCAGTTCCGGATTCGGCCGCCGATAAGGCCTTCAATTAGCAGTTTAAACATATGAACATGAACAGATAATCAGACAATCAAACAGATAGAATGCAATTAACTAACATATACTCAGTCAATTCAGTTTCAATTTCAGTCAGTCAGTTCAGTATTTCATTCAGTTCGATTATCAGTCAGTTATCAGTTCCGTTTAGCAGTAATCGGTGATTATCGGTAATCAATCAATCCTTAATCAGTAAACAGTATGAGGGTTGTTACACTTGCTGAAGAGAAACCCATCTAAATTCTGCATCTGACGAACTTTACCGAATAACATTGGCTACACGGTCAAACTATCAATGTATGCCCTTTTAGCACTCTCTATTGGTTGAATATCATGTATCGAAATTAGCTCCAATGACTTCCATTCTTAAATCATCAAAGAAGCTATAATCCCATGTTGTCGACTAAGTGCATTAGTGACCGCATTTCCTTTCGCCGGGTGGTAAAGGATCTCAAAATCATAACTACTGACGAATTCAACCCACCTCTGTTGCCTCATGTTCAACTCTTTTTGAGAAAATAGATATTTGAGGCTCTTGTGATCTGTGTACAACTCAAAGTGCTCCCCAAACAAGTAGTGTCGCCACACTTTCAACGCGAAAACAACTGCTGCCAACTCTAAGTCATAAGTAGGGTATCGTCTCTCATGAGGTTTTAACTGTCGAGAAGCATAAGATACAACCTTTTGATGGTGCATCAACACACATCCCAACCCAGTTCCAGTTGTATCAGTAAACACTACTAATTTTTCCCCTTACAAGTATAGTCAACACCGGTGTTGTAGTCAACACTGGTGTTACAGTCAACCGTTGCTTTAACTCCTGGAAAGCTTTCTCACAATCATCTGTCCATACAAACTTCACATTCTTGCAGGTTAACTTAGTCATGGGTACTACAATAGTGGAAAACTTCTCTATAAATCTCCTATAATAACCGGCTAGTCCTAAAAAACTTCTCACCTCTGTAGGGTTCGTAGGCTGCTTCCATTCTTTGACCGCAACAACTTTATCAGGATTTACCTCAATCCCCTGATTAGACACAACATGCCCTAAAAATTGAACTTCTTTCTCTCAAAAGTGACACTTACTGAACTTAGCGTATAACTGCTGCTCTCTCAAAGTCTGCAACACGACTTTCAAATGTTCTCTGTATTCCTCCTCATTCTTAGAATACACCAGGATATCATCTATGAAGATAATCATAAACTTATCTAGATACGGTTGAAAAATTCTGTTCATCAAATCCATGAAATAGGTAGGAGCGTTTGTCAAACCAAAAGGTATTATAAGAAATTCGCACAATCCATACCGGGTCCGAAAAGCAGGAAGCAGTATACTTTCCTCTGGAACACCCATCTGATGGTAACCCGTTCTAAGATCAAACTGAGAGAACATGGCTGCCCCCTTCAACTGTTCAAACAAGTCATCAATTCTAGGTAGCGGATACTTGTTCTTGATAGTCACCTTGTTTAGCTCTCTGTAATCTATGCACATACGGAGAGTGCCATCTTTCTTGGAGACAAAGATCACAGGTGCTCCCCCCGGGGAGTTACTTGAACGAATGAACCCTTTCTAAAGCATCTCTTACAGCTACTTTTTCATCTCCACGAGCTCTTTAGGTGCCATTCTATATGCCGCCTTAGAAATCGATGCAGTTCCCAGCACTAGGTCAATGCGAAATTCTACTACTTGTCGAGGTGGAGGTCCAAGTATCTCCTGAAATACATTCTCAAACTCACGCACCACATCTACCTCACTAATATCCTGCTTAGGGATTTCTACCGAGCATAGAAAACTGGTCATCACCGACTTTTCT
Organism: Camellia sinensis; assembly: GCF_055761805.1. Classification (NCBI taxonomy): domain Eukaryota; kingdom Viridiplantae; phylum Streptophyta; class Magnoliopsida; order Ericales; family Theaceae; genus Camellia; species Camellia sinensis. The sequence continues at coordinate 74,372,470 of NC_138963.1, forward strand.
CCATCGCTAGAAGTGTGGGTAAGCCGTGGCATACCGAGAATATCTATAATTACAGACCTTCCAACACAATCTAGAGTCACAAAGTAATTTCGCAGCTAATCCATACCCAAAATAATTGTAAACCCCTCAAACCCTAAAACAATTAAGTCTACATACAAGACTCTACCCACAAAGTCAATCTCAAAATCTTTACACATCTCATAAAGAGTAATTACCCCTCCTAAAAGGGTCTCAAGACGAATAGGTCAAGACAAGGAGGTAGTTACAATACGTTCTCTTTCTACAAACTGTCTAGATATAAAAGAATGAGAGGCCCCAATATAAAAAAGTACTCTAATGGGTTCTTAAAAAAAAAATTTAAAGATACCTTCCAGCCATCACCTTCAAGTTAAACACACAAAAAGAATTTGTTCATAAATACTTAAAATAAACTCAACCACCAAACTAAACCAGCTAACCCATGTTTCCATAATCAGATGATCACCTAAACTCTCACAAGTCTAGGATAACCTAGAGCTCTGATACCAAACTGTCACGCCTCAAAATTTGGATAATTAAATATTAAATTAGGACTAAACTCCAATCAATATTCCATCATCCAAATCCTAGGGGTAAAAAAAAAAAACTAAACGCCAACCAAACCATCCACTATAATCTCATAACTAACTAATACCTCAACATTAAGGTAGCAACAACTAGTTAAAACAACTTAAATAAAATACGGTTACAAACCATGCCAAATTATTCCAATACTAAAGTCATAAAAAAAATAATAAATACATAAACTAATATCAATCCTAAGTTTAAGAAAACAAAAGAAGTCTAAACGACATGTCCTACGATCATAGTTATTTCTTGTCACCATCATAGCCTCAACTAATCCTGCAAGGAAGCTCGGCTGCGCTCAAACAGAACGCACCCGAGTTACCAAGAGACAAAACAGGTCAGTATACAAGTATACTGGTATGAGTACAAGATTTAACACCCACGTGTCTACCAGACACAAACAAAAATACATTTAATTCTTGTTACGGGACAAGACAAGTAGTTTCATCTGCATTGAGACGAATGGGTAGTTTCTCGAGATACGGCGGCATTTAGTTTCTTGCCCGTACACAACAAACTATAAATTGAATATAAAATAAACAAAATAGAAATAAAAATATGGTGGGTCAACCCTGCATAAAAAGTTAGTAAGACTCACCATCCTGCAAAATAAAGTTAGTATAGTTTAATCATAAGTAATTTGCTAAAGAAGTATAAAAATGCACCGTTTCATACTTAAATAATTCGAATTGACCAAAACTCAAAGAACAAAACTTGTACATAATCAAATTTTCTAAAAAACATCACGAACGAATATAGTAGAAACTAAACAGATTGAGAAAAAAACTTGATAGAAGAACCTAGACGGATTTCAACAAAAAAATCTGAAACTGAAAACGAACAGAAACTGTCTTAAGATGATTTTTTTCGGAAAAGTTTAAAACACGAAAAGTGTGCAGAATAATGTTTTACTTAATTTTACGCGAAACCAATAAAAATGAGCTCGTTTCGTGGGTTAAAACAACATCTAAAGTCTTCATTGCCAAAATGAATTAAAACTACTATAATTAAGATCATCCGATTATAAGTTCTAATCGATCTTTTTAATAAAAAATTAAAACACAAAAGTTGTCTAGAATCACGTATACATGCCTCTGCTCAAATTTCATAATTTATTGAGGTCGTTTACTATTTTTCAACCTGTACAAATCAATACAATACACACTATAACCATAAACTCATAATTAAATTCTTTATACCTTAACTCCACCACTTCGGCCCTCCACTTCCGGCCTACACATATATTCCATGTGCCTTCTGTATACCTAACACCGCTCCGAAGCCAAACTTGCACAGGGATATCGTCCCGAGTTTGACCCACACTCCCCGGATGGTTAGCATATACGTACACGCGTAAATCAAAACACTCGTCTACTCATGAGAACGAGGCAACAATATATATATAAACAACATCTCACTCATGAGAATAAACATAACAATGCCAAGCTTAAGGCATTCAAATAAATCTCATAATCCTCACTTTTTTTTACACTCTTTCTCACCAACACTCAAATAAAACAACAATCCATGGAGTCATGGTGGAGTATAAGGAATTTATCTATGGATTCTTAATTAATTTTAATTTTATATAACCACGAGTGTGATTACAACCATAAAATAAATCTATATAAAAACCCTAAGCCTTGCATACACAACTAATCAAAATAATTAAAATCAATCAATCATCTAAAAATCCTAAACCTTATATACACCACTAATTAAAATAATTAAAATCAATTTATCATCTTTATGTAAAAACACAATCAAACTAACATCAAATAAATAAAAATAAATAAATAAATAAATAAAAACAACGAATTAAACATAAATGAAGAAAAGTAAGTTTTGTATTCACAATTATTTTTTTAAAGATCAAAGAATCACTTAAAAGAATTAATAGAGTCACCAAAATAAAACCCTAACTCTTTTCTTCCTCTCCTTTCTCTTTCACACACACAGCCTAGACCTCTCTTTTTCTTGATTTCTCTCTCTCTCTCTCTCTCCCCGTGGCTTTTTGTTTGCTACCACACCTCTCTTTCTTTTCTTTTCTTTTCTTTTGATTGAATCCTAATCCTATTCTAACTTAATAACTATTATAATATATTATATTATATAATACAACATAATTATAATATATATAAATATAAATATAAAATTAAATATATATATATATATAACACCTCTTGTTTTTATAACGAATATAAATATATAAATATATAAATATATAGATTAATTAAATAACACATTAAATTAATTAAATATCACATTAAATTCTCAAGTAACCCCACAATTAATAGAGTCAAAAATAAAATAAGATAATAATAATAAATAATGACTTAAGAAAATTAGGATCTCTACAATCTTACTCTATTTTCTCTTATCTCATCCCTAGCATGTTTTTTCTTAAAGATCTACCAGGAAATTTCATGTAAGTTATTTCAGAAGTAACAAATGCATCAGAATTAGAGTTCTACCAACTATGATAAGTTATATGAAACAAAATTTCTCTTTAACAAATCCTGATAATTTTTAAGTAAAGGTTCAAAGTTCCAAGCAATTACAGCGTTTAAGTATAATCCAAACAAACATATTTCCAAGATGGAAAATATTTTCTCTAGGTTTGTCTTGCAAAATTTCCAAGAGTGCAAGGTCTCTAATACAATTAAAGGTAAGTTATAAAGGAACAAAAGAAATAGAATCTGTTCACAGCACATTTAGTTGGAAGAAATTACAAACAACATATGGCCTAATAAACATCAACACAAAACACAACAAACAAGATGAAAAACAACCAAATAATAAGAACTCATAGATGCAAACCTTCAATCCCAAATTAGCACGTAACATTACTTGATCCCGTACTTGACGTTTATTGCAGAGCAATTATTCCCACCTTGACCAGTGTACACAATATCATCACAAAAGTCCAGATCATCCTCGTACTGACCAGACAAAACAATGGCAATTGTGAGTGGTAACGTGTAGCCACTAAAATCCTACAAAATCCCAAGAGGGAAAAAAAAATCAATAACTTGAAATTGCAAAATCCCAAGCACTAGTAAAGCCAACCTTGCCATGCAATACAAAAAACAACAACAACAAAAAAAGAACAAAAAAAAAAAAAAAAAACCACAAATCAAACAAATTACAATCTAACTTACCATACCTCGAACAAAATTAAACCCGAAACAATGAACCATAACATGAAAACAGAATAGGAACCCATGGCTTACAATCTCTCTAATCACTTTAATGGACTGAAATCAATCATTAATCAATCATAAATTTGACCATCTTTATAAACACAGAGACACGAGTCTATGGATACATATATGCAACAGAGAAAAACTTAACTTGAAATGTGAAGGAAGATCAAGTCAAAACCCTACGACAGCGAGATTGAGGGAGAACCAGAGTAGATCAGTGATGAATTGTTCGCCATCGCGTTGTTGTTCCTCGACTTTTTCTTAATCACTGCCAATCCCAAAATTGAATCAATATCTAAATCAAAACAAGACAATCAATAGCTCAATCAATGCAAAGGCAATTCCGCAGAGCTAGGGCATGGACCCTTCAAATTCAAACTTTATGAAAAATTAAAATCAAATACAAATGTCAATCAAACCAAAAACGAAAATCAAATACAAAATCAAATCAAATCAAAAATGAAAATCAAATTCAGATCTTAGTGTAGCTTGTTTTTCGTGCTCCTTTCGGATATGATAACCCTACAGTTCAGACTCTTGTGGTTCTGAATCTGATTTCACAAGTGCAATGTGAAATAGATAAACACAAATGAGTCCAAATCCGTCAATTCTTTTAGAAAATCGACTTTGAATCAAAATGTCAAAAAATGGACTGCTTTTCCAGATTACAGAGTTGCCACCTAAATATTTTTGAAAAATTTAGAAAACCCGAGACTCGTGCCAAAGGCCACTTATTCGTTATCATTAAAGGGTATGTTTGATTTGGTTTTGGGAAAGTAATTTTTAAAAGTTGTTTTGGGGAGAGAGTTTAGAAATTTTTTTGGTTTGTTTGGTTGCATATTTTGAAAGTAGTTTTGGAGTTTGAGAGTTTGGAATGATTTGATATTTTGTTGTAATTGAGTAAATATGTGTGAGAGAAAAAGTGATTGAGAATGAGAGAGGAGAGAAGAGAGAGGAGAGAGAAAAAGTAATTGATTGATGTGTAAAAGAGATAAAGTGATTTTGAAAATTATTTTGGAAAAATTACAAACCAAACAAGTTTTTTAGAAATTTTTTTCCAAAATCACTCTACAAAGCCAAACCAAACATACCCAAAGTGTCTCTACTCGAGAACTTAGGTATGAGAGAGGAATGTGATGAATTGAGCACCCCACTCGCTCGATCAAAGATCGGTTTCTACTAATTATGATGTAACTCTTATTTACATTATATGCTCTTGTTCTGATTTATTAGGCTAATTTACTATGTGACGCACACAAGTATAGACTAATTTGCAAAAGTTGGAATACTTTGATTTCATGTATGTTTTGAATATGTTTCACTTGAAAAAGTGATCTCATATATACATTCATCAAATTACCTCAATTTGAGCAATTAGCCTTTATCCGCAGGCATTCAAGGGATAGATCAAGTAAGCACTTAGCCTCATGGTAATCATGCTTGATATGGAAACACTAACACTCATGCAATATACTAAAGCAATAAGTGCTCATCTAGTACTCCAAGGCAAGCCAAAAAAAACAAAAGTGTTTAGAAAAAATGCATGATCCTAACGAGAAACGATGGCTAATGCAATACATGCGAAATGCAACTATTAGGCCCGACTACTAGCATGGCATGCAGATTAATTTGATAACATGCAGTTAAGCACGTATTCAAATGAAGAATATGAAATAACCACAAAGTTAGAATGATGTGCCGAGCCCAATGCATGCAAGACAAATGGATGCAAGTTATGGAAAATGCTAATTAAAACATGATACTCTATGTTATCCATCATAAGCGAGTAAATAAAAAGGAGAAAGGTGTGGGGTTGGAAGATATGCACATTATTACAAGTTTGCCTTCACGCAGGAGAGTCCGACTGAATGTCCTAATACTAATTATTACAACGCCAAAAATGAATTAACTACACTAACTAATTATTAAGTACAACACAAGAACTAACTAGCTATTCAAACTAATTAATTAACTACGACACAACTATTTACAACATAAATTAAGCTGCTATTCTAACTAGCTAATTAATTGCAACACGCTACTAGTGAACACAATTGTAACAAGCCTCGAGAAACGAGGAATGACCCATGTATGCATGCGGATTTCCACCCGAAAATGCTCTCTGTTCTGTTGTCAGAATACTTCTGTTGTACAGTAAAAAAGGTGCACTGTTTTTCACCTCATTCTCTGCTCTGTTCTGTAGGAAAAATAATACTGCCAGGCTGAAAAATGTGGTCGATCGGCCAGAAGAAGTGGTCAGCCGTACAGTAAAGGTGGCCGGCCGGTCACTAATGTTTGGTACTACCCTGCTACAATAGACATGAAACAGAGCACAAACAAAGTATTTTCAAGGGATGTTTGTCCACATTGCCTTTCCTTATCATCAAACAGGTCAAAGGAGGGGTAGGCTCAATTCGCAAGCCATCAATCGATGCAAATTCATTACGTGATAGCTTATGAATCAGGGGATACAATTTTGATAAATGACAAAGAAAGACTCATGAACCTCCTTCCTATCATGATATTGATCAAGGGAAGTGGTTGACATTGACTCTTGAACCGTTTTCATCACTAAGAAGTATGAAACAACTCAAGACTCAATGGAGTCAATTAACATCCGATTGAATCCCAAACCACTTTATTATCTTGTTACCTCTTAGTCCAAGTTTTATTGCCTCTTTTAATTACTTTTCCATTCATTAGTCATTTTAGTCCAAAAATGAAAATTAAGTCCACCAATGGAGAGAAGTGTCAAATAAAGGGTTGTTTTGGGCATGAGCGAGATGTCATGCCTTGGGTAATGAACCTCCGAAGAGATTAAACCATTAAGCACAAGGATCTCTTTCTCAAGCTTAAACAATGACCATTTGAAACAACTCTCAAAGCAAAGAAAAAAGCCAAGAAAAGAGAGAGGTTGCAGAGGTAATTAGAGGTGAACACAAGTATGGGAAGTACTAAATAAATGCTATTAACTCAAATAAGTTGGTGTTTAATGCCTAAAACACAAACCTATGAGGACCATTACACTAGAAGCATGCTATACAAAGAATAAATGAAACTAACAACCTAAAATAGTCCTAAAACAGTCAAACATAGCACTGAAATTCACATGAAAAAGTTTAAAAGAGCTAGCTACAATATTGAGAAAATTAAGCTAGTAAACAAGCACGAGGATGGGAGGCTAACTCCTCCATTTTTAGGACTTCAAAATCACATTTTTAGCCTCTGAAAACCTCTGAAAATCAGTGGTAAAAAGCTCAAAAAAAGTTGATGAAAAGATGGAAAACATAAGGGCAAGAGCTTAGAATATAAGGTACAAAGAAGGGTGGTCCACCCCTCTACCTTGGGTAGCTTTTAACCACAAGTTTTAGCTCATAAAAATAGTTGAAAAATGATCCAAAAATAGCAAATAAAGATGGTAAATAAATAAGGGAAAGAAGTTAGGAATTATACCTCTTGAAGAGGAGTAACACTTTGAGTTACAAACCACCAAGTTCTCGCCCTTAAGAGCTAATATTTAAGTTGAACAACCTCAGCAAAGAGCCCTAAAAATCTGGTTTAGGAAGTCTAGGTAAGGTGTGTATAGGTTATAAGGAAGAGAGAGAGATATTTTTTTCCAAGAATTTTCCTTCTCCAAAATTTTCTAATCGAATTTTATGAGAGGGGGTCAAGTATTTATAGAAAAATATGTTAGGCTCTTCGAAATATCATGATAGAAACAGCTGGTGCAGTACATGCACTTGTGGAGACAGCTGGCACAACTGGCAAAAAGATATGGGTTTTTGACATAAGTGGCTAGCTAACCACTAAGGGTACGGTCGTACACTCATTTGTGGCCGGCCACCAAGTGGCCTGTAGTTCCCTAGGTGGTTAGGCTTGGAAAACTATTGTTTTGGTCCAAAACAAATGGTGCAAGGTTTGTAGGTTTCTGAGGCTCAAAACTGAGGCTTTTTACTGAGGAAATCGAGCGTTTGACAAGCGTAAAAATTCATCATTGGGTGATCAATTGGTGATACCCAAGTCTTAAGGGTGGTCAAAAATGGGGTGTCTACACTTAGATAGAAAGGGCACCGCTTGTGAGATACAGATAGAGATGGCACACCTTTTGAGACACAGCTCAAGAGAAAAAGCTTCCAAAAGAGAAGTCATCTGCAATAGCTTCATCATCCATCTTCAACGCAATGTGAGAGGCGGGGATAGCCATGGAATTTCAGAGAGCTCTGCGAGAAAGATTGAGAGCGAGAGCTAGGGCTGTTGTTTTTGACAATGGAGATTGGGACCCTCACATCCTTTTAACTAAATAAATAAATACCTAGCAAATATGAAGTGTGGAAAATAAGAAACAATTATGAGTTAAAATGACAAGTATTTTGAGTGACAAGGGATTGTTTGGGAATTATTAATTTTTTATTTTTTATGAAAAAATGTAAAATGTTTGTTGAGATTAAAATGATGTGATAAAGAAATGATGTGATCCAAATGATTTGGTGTGGGAATATTAGAATATTAATTTATATAAAATAAATTTTTTAAATATATATATAATCACACGTTAGTTTGAATGTGTGATTAATATATATATATAATGACACTTAATTGAAAAGTGACATAAAAAACAAATATTATCACACTCAATCAAATCGAGTGTGATTAAAATATCAATCTAATTTTTTTTTTTATCACACTTCCAATAAAAGTGAGATATTTTTATTTGTCAAAATGTGATATTTAACTATTTTTGTGATAGTGACTTTAATTTTACAAGTCAATAACTAGAATATTTAAAACTCTTTGAAAAGTTATAATAAAAACACAACTCACTAAATCACCTCATTTCAGCAAAACTTTTACCAATAAATAGTGTTATCGTCGCTAGATGTTTAACTCTTTGCCTACGCCAACTTGTTGCCACCAAAAGTAAGCACACTAATAACGACGCTTATTGTGTTGCTAAAAAATAAGCCTCGTTGCTTAAATTTTTGAAATTTTGGCGCCAACCAATAATTTTGGCGCCAACCAATAATTTTGGCGCCTAGTGAATGTTATGTTTTTTTACCGACGGTAGTAAATTACGTTAGTAAAGGTCTACTTTTACCAACAAAATTGATCACTGTGTTACCAAAAATATAGTTTTGGTTATGAAAAATTGACGTCGTTGCCAAAAGTGTAATTTCTTATAGTGATTTATCATTGATTGATTTTGTATAAAAATTACAAATGATAAATTTTATTCACTCATTTTTACTCATGTTCACTTACAAGAACCCAATCTCATTCCCTACATACACAGAAAAAAGAAAAAGAGAGCGAGAGCGAGAGAGAGAGTAATAAATTTATCACTAAAAAAAAATTGAATCCAAATCAGATTTGCAACATATCTAGTTAAAGAAAAAGGGTGAGAAAGAGAGTAATAAATTTATCACTGAAAAAAAAATGAATCCGAATCGGATTTGCAACATATCTAGTTAAAGAAAAGAGTGAGAGAGAGAAAAATAGGCAAGATCTGAAGAATCACCATTATTTAGAGTCAATTTCATCACTTAAAACAACAAGATTCATGTAGATCTGGATGAGGTCGCCGGAAAATGGTGGCTAGCGATGATGATAATGACAAGAGATGGTGGCAGCAACAAAGGAGGCGGTGGTGATATGGTGGTTGTGTAGATTGACAACAGTAAAAGTAGATTGGAGATCGTAAAGTGTAGATCAGCGACAGCGGAGTGTATATCTGTGATGTTGGAGGTGGATATGTGACTAAAAGGGTAATTTGTGTGAACAAATTGGGCCGAGCTAGGCAACATCATTAGTGAAGATTAGGCTGCACAGGGGGTCGAGGAGGAGCTCAGGTAGCTCGGTCGTGAGCCGGATGGACGTTAGGTTAAACAGTGGGTTTAGGCCTAGGTAACAGGTGATTGCCCAGGTAAAAGAGGCCGCGCTGCTCTTAGCTCGACAGAGTTCGTTTTAAGGACAGCCAAGCTGTTGAGACAATAAGGAACCGAGATACAGAAGCTCGGCCCGACACTTTTAGCCGAACATAAGGGTGATGCCATCTCACTTGGCTTGCAGTGATGAGGATGTTCTAGGGATAAGCATTATCCTACGGGAGAGTGATTCCTAGTAGGACTCTACAGAGGAGAGTTAGAGTCCGACTAGGAATGTGCCTAACGGAATCTATAAAGGCTTATGATAGAACCTATGGACAAGTATTGCAATTCTTACTCTCAAATACACAAAACTTTTGTGTCTATTGTCTACTTGTTGACTTAGGCATCAGAGGGGTTTCTGGCACAAACTCGCTAGCTAGCTTATGTGTATTTTTAGGTAACAAAATGATGACATTTGGAGGAGTGCAAACTTGGTCAACAGGATTATACGAGAAGATTATTCTATGCTCGTACAATTGGCGTTGTCTATGGGAAATGGTTGTGTAACACCCCCAAAGAAAATATCCAATAAAATACATCCACAATGCGTCCTTACGATAAATGGAAGTAAATCTCCAATACTGGAATACATAATCATACGAGATTTACAAAATAGTTCCACATGTAATTATATATTCAATGACTTTAGTACATGAATCTATAGTATGTAAAATATCCAATCAAAATAAATAAATGTCCTTGAGGGCTACAAAGTCCAAGGCTTAAGCCTGGTTACACAAAATGGTTGCTTGAACTCACTCAAATATAGCCCTTGGCTTGCAAAACATATAATTACAACAAAATAAAGCCTTGTGCTCTCAATATACACATCTGCGCCCTTAATTTGGCGGAATTACCACATCTTTACCTGCACAAAATCCCATAGGGGTGAGCACAAAGCTCAGTAGGAACTTCTTAACAAAGTATATATATTTATACAAGTCTCATGACAATGAAATGCACATACCATGCTATGCTTTTTAAAAGAAAGCTACCTCTTCATCTTTTGAAAGCCATCATGCACAATAAAAACTTGAAATTTCAGCAATCTAATAATTTAAATCAAGTTCAAGGGGTGGTAAATATGACACAGGTAATCCCTAAGTTGGTGTCTGTAAGTAAGCATAACTAGCACTACCAAAACCCCCACTTTACCAGTAGCTAACCAGAAGGCACGTGGTATCTTCTCCGCTCATGTTTTCAATCTTTCACCCTGGACACTCGGGCCAACTTAATCAATCTTCTCTACACCCCCTATCCGGACTTACCAATGTATTTACCCCAAACACTTCAATGGGACCTCAATGCACAAACCTTTCTCTTTTTAATGCAAAAATTTTCAATTCTCCATTCAAAACTCGTAATAAACAAATGAATTGAAATGTCAATGCAAAATATAACAATACATAGCAATATCCTTCCATTTTAAATTTTTCCACACAATTTTTCCCATCGTGGTCACATTTTCTATTTCTCTTTCTAATGAAATTTTACAAGATAAACATATATACTCATCAATCACTATTGAGGAGCAACAACATTCCACATTTCATGCATTTTCATTAACTTTATCATTTCATGACTATATTAACATTTTGATGAACAACAACTTCAAAGCCAACTAATTTTTATGTACCATGGAGCTCCATATGCCAACATTTGTCACAATATTGTTCAAATATCAATTTCATAACATCACTACATTTTCTCAAAATTTTTCAAATTTCTAGGGTTTCCATAACTAGGTTTTCTCTTCGTTTTGAAAGAAGTTATTTCAAGGTAGTACTCCTCTACAACAAAATAACCCAAAATCTCAAGGCCTTTTCAGAAAAACATTATGGAAACCCACTTTTAAAATCATTCACAACACATGAGTCAAACCCAAGTCCAATCACCACAAGAAAGAGTCCCAATAACAACATACTTTCTAAAAATGTATATATAACTCAAAGAAAAATCCCTATCTCAAGTTCTTGAAGGAAAAGAGAAAAAAAGCCCAAAATCAACAATGTTGAAACTTAATCTCCACCGCACACAACGTAGCCCTCGAAGAGTTCTCCAACTTTGATAAAGGAACTAAGGTCAAAATGTTAATGGATTTGGAGAAATCAAGGATTTAATCTAATTTGGTGTAGAAAATGTAGAGAGAAGGGAGAGAAAAGTGTTTTTAGAGAGAGGGGGATGATGAAAAAAGAATATACACTAAGCCCAAGAAGAAAGAAAAAGGTTGATTTTCGAACTCAGCAGACTTCCGCACGTGCGCCCCTTTCCCCACACGTGCGGCATGCCTCCACCGCACATGTGGCCCTCCTTTCCCCGCACTTGCTGATTCACGTGCAATTATTTCAGTATTGCACCGAGACCACCCCTGCGGTGCGGCCTAACCTCCTGCACGTGCGCCTCCTCTTCCGCACGTACGGCCCAAGCCACTGCACGTGCAGCCCTGTCTCCCAGTCCGAAACTTTACCAGCTAAACGAAAAACTCCCGGATCCAACCCCATGCCTCCCGAAACATGTGAAACTCGTCACTGGAATAAATAAGGACGAGGATTTTGAGAAAAGTTTTCAAAAACAATAATCCCAAACAGTTGACAAGACTTCAAGTTAAACTCGACACTCTAACAAGAGTAAACCCAACTTAAGTCAAAGAAGAACGAGGCGGTTTTACGTTCCCGGTCATCACAACCTCCCCACCATAGGAAATTTCATTCCCAAAATTTAATCAACTTCTCAAACAAGCAAAGATTTCTAGCAATCAAATCATGCTAAACATCATTTCGAATCACAATATCTAGTCTCAACCAAAACTCACCATTAACATCATGGTTTCCAAGTGCCTTAGTCACAATATTAACAACAACGATTCGTGATGAGCATAAGCATGGAATTTTCCGACCATAATTATGATAATCACAATAATCACATGTTTGAAATAACAACATGCACAATAAAACATGATTAACAATGTAATGCATTTATCTCAACCACTAGGGAATATCACAAATAAAAACAACTAAGCATTTTCAAACAAATCTGGATACTTGGAGCGGACCTCCGCCTCCTGTTCCCAAGTCACTTCCTCGACCCCATGGTGTCTCCATAACACCTTTACCAACAGTATAGTCTTTCCTCTCAACACTTGTTCCCGGGTGTCTAAGATTTGAACCAGTCGCACTTCGTATGAGGCATTCTCATTTACCTCCAAATCAACCTAATCAAGCACATGAGAAAGGTCGGGTTCATACTTTCTAAGCATGGATACATGAAACACGTTGTGAACCCCGAAAGTTGTGGCGGTAAGGCTAACCAGTATGCCACTTCCCCAATTCGCTCCAATATCTCGAAAGGCCCAATGAACCTTAGAGACAATTTACCACTCTTACCAAATCTCATTAAACCCCGCCTTGGTGAGATTTTAAGAAACACATGGTCACCAATTTCAAAAGATAAAGGTCGTCTCCTCTTATCGGCAAAACTTTTCTGTCGGCTTTAAGCTGTAGCTAACCTCTTCCAAATGAGAGCAATTTTCTCGGTTGTCTCTCTAACAATTTTTGGACCCAACAATGATATATCACCCACCTCAGGCCAACAAACTGGTGATCTGAAGGTCGGCCTTACAAAACCTCAAATGGTGCCATCTCAATGCTAGTTTGATAACTATTATTATGGGCAAACTCAATCAATGGTAGGTGTCTCTCTTAAGACCCTTTGAAATCAATGATACAAGCTCTAAGCATGTCCTCAAAAATCTGGATGGTACACTCCGACTGCCCATCGGTTTAAGGGTGGTAAGCGGTGCTAAAGGTCAACTTAGTTCCTAATGCCTCTTGAAGGCTTTGCCACAACTGGATGGTAAAATGAGGATCTCTATCTGATACAATGGTTATAAGGACCCCATGAAGTCGAACTATCTCTCTAATGTACGACTCTACCAAATGCTTAACTGAGTCACCGGTGCGCATGAGAATGAAATGTGTAGACTTAGTTAACCTATCAACAATCACCCAAACAGCATCATTGCCTCGCTGTGTTCTAGGAAGCCTAACTACAAAATCCATGGTAACATACTTCCATTTCCACTTGGCTATCGGTAAGGGTTGTAGCAAACCCACTGGCCTTTGGTGTTCAGCCTTCACTTGTTGACAAGTAAGGCATTTCGATATAAATAAGGCGATATCCCACTTCATACCCCTCCACCAAAACTAGCGACTAAGATCATGATACACTTTGGTGCCTCCTGGATGTACCGCAAGGCGTGAGTGATGGAACTCTTGAAGTACCTCATCTTTATAAGATTCTGGTACAAACAAACGGTCTAGATAACATACACTCAGATCCGAGTGAATGTTCGAACCCCTCTCTTCCTTTCCGTTGGAGATTCTATCACAGATTGACTCCACCTCACGGTCCCCCTATTGTGCTTCTATGATTTTACTAATCAAGGTAAGTTGAGCAATTAAAGTAAACAAGGTAGCACCCTTGCTAGACTCACCCAGTTGCAAATCAAAATTACCGACATCGCCTAGCATATCTCATTCCCGAATAGCCACACTTGCCAAACTACTCACAAATTTTCGACTCAAGGCATCGGCCACTACATTGGCATTTCCCGGGTGATAGTGTAACTCGAAGTCATAATCCCTCATAAATTCCATCTATCTCCGTTGGCGTATACTCAAGTCTTTTGGGGAAAACAAATATTTTAGGCTCTTATGATTAGAAAAAACCTCAAATTTCTCACCATACAAATAATGCCTCAAAATCTTTAAGGCGAAGATTACCGCCGCTAACTCTAAATCATGGGTAGGATAGTTTTTCTCATGAGTTTTCAATTGTTATGAACCATAGGCCACAACCTTCCCTTCTTGCATTAAGACACAACCAAGTCTATCCCAAAACACATCACAATAGACGGTATAACCCAAGCCTCTTTCTGGAATTATCAGAATCGGTGCAGTGGTCAATCTAGTCTTAAGTTCTTGGAATGAATTTTTATAAGCTTCGCTCCACACAAATTTGAAACCTTTCCTCGTCAACCTAGTCAAAAATGCGACTAGTCTAGAGAAGTCCCTTACAAAACGGCGATAATACCCGGCTAACCCCAAGAAACTCCGGATCTCAAAAACATTTTTAGGTTGTTTCCAATCCTGTACGACATCTATCTTAGCAGAGTCCACAGTCACTCCTTTTCTCGACACTACATGCCCCAAAAACTTCACCTCGGTCAACCAAAACTCGTATTTCTCAAATTTGGCATACAATTGGTGCTTCCTCAGTAATTCAAGCACTAACCGCAAGTGGTTCTCGTGTTCCTCCTCAGAGGCTGAATAAATCAAGATGTCGTTCACAAAGACGACCACGAAGCGGTCCAAGAATTCTTGAAAAATTCAGTTCATCAAATCTATAAAGGAAGCAGGTGCATTGGTCAAACCGAAAGGCATTACAAGAAATTCATAGTGGCCATAATGCGTACGAAAGGCCGTTTTCTGGATGTCCTCCTCCCGGACCCTCAACTGATGGTATCCCGACCTCAAATATATCTTCGAGAAGCTGCGAGACCCTCTAAGTTGGTCAAATAAATCATCTATTCTGGGTAAAGGATATTTGTTCTTAACGATAACTCGATTCAACTTGCGGTAATCAATACATAACCTCAACGACCCATCATTCTTCTTCGCAAACATAGCTGGTGCTCTCCAATGTGATATACTGGGGCGAATAAAGCCCTTATCTAAAAGTCCCTGGAGTTGAATCTTCAACTTATGCAATTCGGCAGATGCAAATCTATACGGTGCCATGGAAATCGGTGTCGTGCCAAGCACTAAGTCAATGGAGAACTCGATCTCCTGGTGGGGTGGCAAACTAGTAAGATCCTCAGAAAAGACATTCGGGTATTCACAAACTACCCTTGGTAATTCAACATGGGCCCATCACTCTCACTATCCAAGAGAGTCGCAAGAAGACCACTAAGTTCGCTCCTATTACAAGGGTCAAAAACTGGTGACAAGACCCTACCAACTCGGTCCCCCAGAAAATAAAAACAGTCACCACTCGAGGTGCACACTGTGACTCTCTGACGATAACAATCAATCCCAACACGGTACAAAGATAACTACTTCATGCCTAAAATGACATCAAAACTTAAAATGTCTAGCAACACAAAAGCAAACGGAAGTTGGCGCCCGGCAACCTCTATCTCACAGCCGCGATATCCTCAGTCTAAGTCAATCGTACCCCCAACTGGTGGCTCTACTCTGAGCGGAGATGCTAACCGTGCCACTTCTAACCCCAATGTAGAAGCAAATGCGGTAAATGTAAATGAATGTAACGCACCCGTATCGATCAACACATTAGCCAAAGAATTACACACGATGAAAATACCTCTCACAATTGAGGATCCTGGTAACTATTCTGGCATGGTAACAACATACACGTGCCCCTGTGGCCTCTGATCAACCTGCTCATCTTTTGAAGCATAGGCCTGCTGCACTGACTGAGCCGAAGCGGCTCCCTGATTAGCTTGTGAAATCAGAACTGAATAAGCCTGCTGGTGGTTCTAAGTCTACCTTGACCCTGATGCGCCAAATGCGCCTCCCAATTGCGCGCATGCCCTCCTCATATGCCTCGACTGACCACACTAAAAACAAGTAAGTCTTTGCCCTCTGTTCTGAGACTGACTCTAAGATCGGTTAGGTGGTGGTTGTGGTAACATTTGCTGCTCTCTTCCCTTCTGTGGGCATGAAAAGGCCTTGTGACCCAATTGGCCACACTTGAAACACGAAAAACTACCCAGTGCATTCTTCCTCGGGCCAACAATAGGCAAGGAAAAAATAGATCTAGACTGCTGTGGTTGGGATTGGGATAAAAATGTGCCCTTGTTCTTCTTACTAGGTCTAAAATCTCCTTGTGAGTCCTAGCCCCTAGACCTCAAACCCAGAAGTCTCTCCTCCTCGGCCTACACAGTAATCTGCCGCTGCCTCCACAAGACGACAATAATTCCGAATCATATTTTCGGCAACCTTGAACAAAATTTTAGTCCTCAACCTCTTCTCAAATTCTATGCAACGGCACTCTTCCGTTGCCACCAACTCCGGTGCAAACCGAGACAAACTAATGAAGGCCACCTCAAACTCGGCCACGGATAGGTTAAGTTGCTTGAGGCCTTGAAACTCTTGCCTCAATCTCTCCCTAGCTGTGGGAGGTAGATACTTGTCTTGGAAGCAATCACAAAAGCTTCCCATGTCGACTTCACTATACCCTTAACGTACTTCCACCATTGGCCCGCATCCTCCTTGAGGTAGTGACTCGCCAGAGTCACTCATAGCTCGCTATCTTCGATGTGAAGCATTTCAAATGTCTTCACCGTTTGTTCGAGCCACTCATCCACTTTCTTGGGCTCGGGGCTACCATGGAACTCATTCGGTTTGGCCCGCAAAAACTCTGTAGTAAGAAAACTCGCCCTTGTCTCTACAGCGTTCTCTCGGGCTTAGTTCTCCGTCCTCAACAAATTCATTGATTCTCTCAAAGCCCCTGCCATTTCTCGGGCTAGGGCCCCCATTGCGGCTTGACCCACTTGCTCCAGAATCCCTATTTTTCTCACTTGCTCGGCCATATTAGCTTGGCCCGCTTGCTCGGCCACATTAGCTTGGCCGAACGCTTCCTCTTGCACCGGAACCTCATGGACTGGTATTTCATGTACACCTCGACGAGGCTTACCGCACCTCTCGTCTCTACCACCACGGGCTTGACCCCTTCCTAACACCCTAATTAAGGAATAAAGTAAACAATTTAGCACATAAACTCAAATGTGCTCACAACTTGTCTCACATGTTCGACCACAACAATTTTATATATTTCTTTACCATATAAACAAGTTAGTTTCATTCCACATAAGCACTTAGTCACGTTCTCTACCATATAAACAAGTTAGTTTCATTCCACATAAGCACTTAGTCACGTAAACACATACGAATTATTCCTTTACGATGAAATTCGTCCCACGAAATACCAAGAGTTCTTAATAGAACGAGTATTGATCAAGTACCCTTCTAATAAGACCTTAAGGAATTTAATAGGCGCGAACCACATCCCAAAATTCCAATCTCATACACATCTAGTCATTTAAGCATGTTATCATATAACCACAAAATATGGAACATCTCCTAATCAAACGAAACGAACCATTGTGGCAAAACAACCACTTCCCACGAGCCCCAAGTATTCAAACCCGGTAGCTCTAATACCAAATTGTAATGCCCCAAAGAAAATATCCAACAAATACATCCACCAGCGTCCGTACAATAAATGGAAGTAAATCTCCAACAGTAGAATACATAATCATACGAGATTTACAAAATAGTTCCACATGCAATTATATATTCAATGACTTTAGTACATGAATCTATAGCATGTAAAACATCCAGTCAAAATAATTAAATTCCCTTAAGGGCTACAAAGTCCAAGGCTTATGCCCGGTTACATAAAATGGTTGCTCGAACCTACTAAAATATAGCCCTTGGCTTGCAAAACATATAATCACAACAAAACAAGAGCCCTGTGTTCTCAACATACACATCCGCACCCTTAATTTGGCGGAATCACCACATCTTTACCTGCACAAATCCCATAAGGGTGAGCACAAAGCGCAGTAGAAACTTCTTAACAAAGTATATATATTTATAGAAGTCTCATGACAATAAAATACACATGCCATGCCATGCTATGCACAACGAAAACTTGAAATTTCAACAATCCAATAATTTAAATCAAGTTCAAGGGGCAGTAAATACGACTCAGGTAATCCCTAGGTTGGTGTCTGCAAGTTGGCATAACTAGCATTACCAAGACCCCCACTTTACCGGTAGCTAACCGGAAGGCATGTGGTACCTCATCCACGCGTGTTTTCGATATTTCATCCTAGACACTCAGGCCAACTTAATCAATTTTCTCTACACCCCCTATCCGGACTTACTAACGTATTTACCTCAAACACTTCAATGGAACCTCAATTCACAAACCTTTCTCTTTTTAATGCAAAATTTTTCAATTCTCCATTCAAAACTCATAACAACCAAATGAATTGAAATGTCAATGCAACATATAACAATACATAGCAATTTCTTTCCATTTTAAATTTGTCCACACAATTTTTCCCATTGTCGTCACAATTCCCATTTCTCTTTCTAATGAAATTTCACAAGATAAACATATATACTCATCAATCACTATCAAGGACCAACAACATTCCACATTTCATGCATTTTCATCAACTTTGTCATTTCATGACTATATCAACATTTTGATGAACAACAACTTCAAAGCCAACTAATTCTTATGTACCATGGAGCTCCATATGTCAACATTTGTCACATTATTGTTCAAATATCAATTTCATAACATCATTACATTTTCTAAAAAATTTCCAAATTTCTAGAGTTTCCATAACTAGGTTTTCTCTTCGTTTTGAAAGAAGTTATTTCAAGATAGTACTCCTTTACAACAAAATAACAAGGCTTTTTTAGAAAAAAACATTATGGAAATCTACTTTTAAAATCATTCACAACACATAAGTCAAATCTAAGTTCAATCACAACAAGAAAGAGTCCCAATAACAACTTACTTTGTAAAAATGTATATATAACCTCAAGTTCTTGAAGGAAAAGAGAAAAAAAGCCCCAAAATCAATGGTGTTGAAACTCGATCTCCACCACACACAATGTAACCCTCAAAGAGTTCTTCAACTTTGATAAAGGAACTAGGATCAAAATGTTAATAGATTTGGAGAAATCAAGGATTTAATCTAGTTTGGTGTAGGAATTGTAGAGAGAAGGGTGAGAAAAATGTTTTTAGAGAGAGAGAGATGATGAAAAAGTGATATACACTCAGCCCAAGAAGAAAGAAAAAGGCTGATTTTCGAACTCAGCAGACTTCCGCATGTGTGCCCCTTTCGCCACACGTGCGGCATGCCTCCACCGCACATGCGGCCTTCACCTTCGCACATACGGCATTCCCTTCCCCGTACCTGTTGCTTCACGTGTAATTATTTCAATATTGCACCCAGACCACCCCTGCTTTCTACACGTGCGGCCACTCTTCCGCACGTGCGGCCCGAGCCCCCACACGTGCAACCTGCTTCCCAGTTTGAAATTTTACCAGCTGAATGGAAAACTCCCAAATCCAATCCCACGCCTCCTGAAACATATGAAACTTGACACCGGAATAAATAAGGACAAGGATTTTAAGAAAAGTTTCCAAAAACAACAAACCCAAATAGTTGACAAGACTTCAAGTTAAACTCGACACTCTAACAAGAGTAAACCTAACATAAATCAAAGAGGAATAAGGCGGTTTTACGTAGCCGGTCATCATAGGCTGAAAGAAACAAAGAGAAGATCATCATATCATGCGTCCGCATTTAAAGAGAAGCCCTGCGTTTATTTTGATGAATATTAGTAATCAATTTACTTGTGATACAGAGGAGAAATCATTTGCTCCATACTGTAATTTATAAGCAACAAGGGCTCGCTAGGGCCACGTGAATATCGAATCAAATCTTTTGTCAATTATAAGAGTTTGGTTACACAAGGCTTTTGCATTCATGGTACCAGAGTAGATTATATCGGCTTGGTGCTCACTACATCATCTTGGTGCCCACTACAGTTCTTTTAATGGAATTGATATTTGTGGGATAACATCAGACTATTGCATTATTTTCTTTATATGCTTCTTTTACGCGGGTACTTGTGTAAACAATTAAATGAAAACTGTGAATTTTTGTCCTACTAAGAAGGGCTAATCACATGTTCAACAACTCGAAGACCTAGCCTGGTACTCTAATTCAAGATGAAAGTCATCCTCTCTAAGCAACAAAGATTGGAGTGGAGCCCTATAAATTTGCAATTATTAGCTTCACAACAGATGAACAGATAAGTTGCAAAAATTAAATTGGTTATGCAACTTTTCTATACTTGCACGTGGAATAAGGTTCTAAAAGGACTCCCTGTGATCAATTTCAAGAAATCAATAGAATATTGAATTCAAATTCATGATCCATGTGATGGGCTCACCGTAAATCGATATGGACAAATTTTGTGTTAACGAACATGTTCTTGATTAAATTTTGAGAACACATGGATTTTTATGCATGGAGATATTTTATTATAGCACAAAGTTTGTATACTATTATTTCGATCATGAAGATATGAAGATCAATCATTATATTGGATTTTTATCTACGGAGTACGGATTTTATGCATTATTACTTCACACATGAAGATATTTTGTTATGTATTATGCCAAATTTTGGTTATCTATAGAGTACGGATAGAGACCGCTATTTGCTCAAGTATGATGAGATAGAGTCCTCACTCTATGGATCACGAGGGGCAAGTTGAATTGTGTTATCCTTTGATTACAATTTTGAGAAATCTTTACATAATTGGGGGCAAAGTGGGTTGGCATGTGTGACCAACTTTGAAAAATCTTTACACAATTGGGGGCAAAGTGGGTTGGTAGATTTGACCAATTTTGAAAATCTTTGCACAATTGGAGGGCAAAGTGGGTTGGCAAGTTTAGCCAACTCCTTTTTGCATTCTTTGTCTGATTTGGTTATCTCTGCCAAAGAAGGTTGGCAGGTTTAACCAACAAATTTTTGCACTTTTTGTCCGAGTTAGTTTTCTCGGCCAAAAAAGATTAGAAGGTTTGACCAACTTGTTTTTGGACTCTTTGACCGAGATGGTTATCTCGGTCAAAGAAGGTTGGCAGGTTTGACTAACAAACTTTGACACTCTTTATCCAAGTTAGTTATCTTGGCCAAAGAAGGTTGGCAGGTTTGAACAACAGATTTTTGCACTCTTTGATCGAGTTGGTTATCTCGGCCAAAGAAGGTTGGCAGGTTTGACCAACAGATTTTTGCACTCTTTGACGGAGATGGTTATCTCGGCCAAAGAAGGTTAACAGGTGTAACCAACATTTTGTACTCTTTGACCAAGATAATTATCCCGGCCAAAGAAGGTTGGTAGGTTTGACTAACTCCTTTTTGCATTCTTTGATCGAGTTGGGTATTTCGACCAAATAAGGTTGATATGTTTGACCGTCTCAGTCAGCACTTAGGCATAACACATTTTATTTGTCACTTGGCAGACTTGACTAGGTTGGCTAGACACTCCTTTTTACGTAGCCCCTTGGCGACACTGCATAACCGAGCAACTAAATCAAGGTCAAGCTATCCAGCTATGCAAACCCTAGTATAACCTAAGACCATGGGCAAATACCACTTTATGGTTAGCTCGTCAGGCGCCATAGCCAAATTTCGAAGGGAGTACAACATTCCTGATGACGTATACCTCTCTCTGGCCGAGCTGGATACAGTACCTTGGGGCAAGCCAGGCTTCGTCTCTTTTACCGTGCTTTCTATCGTAGATGGTGGATTACAGTTTCCCGTCCAACCACTCACCTGCGAATTCTAAAGGCAAACCAGGCTCTGCCCCAAACAATTGTCTACCAATACCTATAGGATAGTAAATGGCATTGTCGAGCTTAATCGCCTTCTCGGTCTCCATCTTAGGTTAGTTGAGATCTTCCACCAGTACTTGCTCAATCAAAATGACGATGGGTGGGTATACTACCTCAAAGTCAAAAGAGGCTGAGAGAAACTCATCAAACGAATGCCGAACAAAGACCTACATGACGACGATTTTCTTTGGGTTTCTAGAAATTTTAAGGACCAAGAAGCCCAGATACTAGGCTATAACATAAATTGGAACAAAGGCACAACTAGTAAGAATAGCTTGGTCACATCCTTTTTCTACTTTCAACACTACCTGTCGTGCTAACCCTTGCACTTTTTGCAGATTTGAACTTGCTCAAGGAGAACTATCCCTACGCCAATGAAGACACACTTCGTGCCGCACTATGATACTGGCATAGGGACTAGTCTGAGCTCCTGCACTTCCAACTGACTTACCAATACAGCAGTAAATGAAATAACAAGGTGATCGACTTTCTCTTGGAGTCTTCTCTAGAACCAGACCCAAGCCTCCCTCAAATCAACCTAGTCTCCCTAACCGAAGAGCAGGAAATGGCAAAGAGGAGAGTTGTGCGAACTCTAATCACAGAACAAGCCTCCACTGAGATCCCCACCGAACAACCACCATCTGAGCAGCCTCGCTAGACTGTCGTCGTCACTACAGGTGATTCCATCATTCTTAAACCAGGGATCCACTCTCTCCTCACTCGGTAAATCAGGGCACGCTTACTTGATTCTCGCAGGGAGAGTGATGACCTCTATAGGATTTGAAAGCTTCCCTGGTTAGGTTGCGAGTCATGCAGCTTGGTTTCTAGAAGCGCAGTCTCATCCTCCAACCATTGTTGTTCGGCAGTCGAGGTGCGAGCCCGCTTGCTGGGCCGAAATAACCCTTGTTTCCCACTAGTGTGGCACCAGCCTTAGCTTTCAAAGGCCGCGCTGTGACCACCATTGACTTTGTGGTTGCCGAAAGCAACCTTCTGCTAGCCGTCAATTTGTCCAAGAGCTTGTGCTTACCGGCTAACATAGAGTGCCACGAGTAGCTGGCCAAGCTGAAAGCTATTCGGTCAGCTACCAAGTCTATGGTGTTGGTAAGCTTGGATTCTGCACTCCCTTTTCCCTTCCTCTTCAACCTTCTGCTCGGTCCTAACTTAATGCTTCTTGATCGGATTGAAGGCTGTATAGAAGAATCATGCTATCCACCAACGCGTACCGGAGTTGAGAAAAATAGCTCGGGCTACCATTGCTGATGCTGAAGCCAAGGCTGCCAAGCTAAAAGATCGCCGGGCTAAGTGTTGACCGACATCAATTGGTCAAGCTAGTCAATGCAGCGGAGGCAGACAAACAAAAGGTGTTATGCCCAAGTTCTAACCAAGCTAAAGCAACAATGCAAACTGTTTGATAATTCGCCCAGCCGGGAGTGTATGGATGCGATGCTTAGCTCAGTCATGAGCTGGTGGTCACATTTCAACCTAGTGCCAGAGCAAGGTTTTTAGCTTGGCTGAGGGAACGGGTTGGGATTCAGCCCGATTCAAACTAAGGGCACAATTTTTTAGCCCAGTCAAGTTCAGGTGTAGGGCTCCTAGCTCGGTTGTAGTCACTTGAGTGTGTACAAATAGGATTTTAGTTCACTTGCGGTAATTTCGGATTGAAATTAAATGAAGATTTGCATTCAAATATGGAATTTCAAGGGTTTTTTCAAAGGCTCTAGTCTCTGTAACATTTTATGGTGGATTAACAGCACTAAAACGTTAAAAACACAAAGAACACCATAAGTATTCATGAAATATAGTTTGAAAGTTTAAGTGACTTACATATTCGACGATGGATTCGAATTTCGAACAGAAGAAGCACTTCGTTGAACGATTATGTGGTTCCCAATACGAGTTACAACTGGTTTCAACAATGAAGGAATCAATGGGAGGTAGTTTTGGTTCGAAGTTGTGTATAGCAGAACACGTTGTATAGTGGTAGGGACTATTCGAATTGTGAGGGTTATTTTTGTGAAGTGAAAGAGGTGCAGACGATTCAAATTTTTAACAAAGTGGGACGGTTGTAGTAAGGGTATTGGGCTAGTAGGATCCTACCACATGTCCAGGGTATGATGTCATGTCAGATATGCCAGAGTAATGGATCGACGTGCATGACAGCTGGTTAGCCTTCGTTGAACCGGGTGAAACGTGAGACCGAGCAAAACATTTTGTAGTTCGGTCTACTTGTATATTGTTAGCTCGACTAGAAGACAATAATCTCGATTATGTTTTGCAGATGGAATTAAGGGGCAATTGAGAGGGTAATTTGTGTGAACAAATTGAGCCGAGTTAGGCAACATCATTAGTAAAGATTGGGTCGCACAATGGGGGCGAAGAGGAGCTCGGGTGGCATGGTCCTGAGCCGGATAGACGTTAGGTCGGGCAGTGGGTTTGGGCCAAGGTAGCAGGTGACTGCCTAGGTGAAAGAGGATGAGCTGCCTTTAGCTCGGCGGAGTCCATTTTAAGTCCAATCATGCGGTTCGGACAACAAAGAACTAAGATACGGAAGCTCAGCACGACACTTGTAGCTGAACATAAGGGTGATGCCATCTCACTTGGCTTGCAGTGATGAGGGTGCTCTAGGGATAAACATTATCCTGTGGAAAAGTGTTAGAGTTCTACTAGGAATGTACTTTGCGGAATCTATAAAGGCTCATGACAAAAACTATGGATAGGTATTGCAATTCTTACTCTCAAATACACAAAGCTTTTGTGTCTATTGTTTACTTGCTGGCTTAGGTATCGGAGGAGTTTCTGGCACACACCCGCTAGCTAGCTTACGTGTGTTTTTAGGTAACAAAGCCACGATGTTTGGAGGAGTGCAAACTTAGTCAACAAGATTATACGAGAAGATTATTCTGTGTTCGCACAGTGACGGTGGTAGTGGATCTGAAATGGTGGCGATGGTGGTAGTTGATAAACAGTGGTAGCGGCCGAACGACGACAGTAGTTATGAACGATGACAATGGCAGTAGATGACAACAGTGGCAATAGCCAGTGGTTGTATGAAGTTTTTGAAAAAATAGTGAAGAGAGAGAGAGATGAAATAGGAATATGAAAAGATTTGATATATTAGAATTTAAGGAGGACAATATAGGTAATGGAGGATTTATTGGTGTATTCAAAAGTCAATAGGACTTAATGGTATTTAACACTTAATAGGACTGGCTCGTAATTAACCCAATTACATTTGTCTCCAAAAAGTAGACGATAAGTATATTTTTAAAAATAGACCATCTATTTTTTTTATTTTTTTATTTTTAGAACCAGAAAAATAGGCAATATATTAAAAGAAAAAACAAATTACAAGAACAAAAAAAGAAAAAATCTAATACAAACTACAAAAAACCTCAAAAAACAGTTGCGGATTGACAATACCAGATCTACTTGCAGATGTGGTTTGGACTCCAGTCTTAGGATGAAAGGTCTGCCTCAAGCATGAAACAATTTTCGTCGCTGAGGATGTCGTCCGTCACCACCACTGCTCAAACTCCATTACTATCGCCGCTGCACCAGAAGGATGAAACTCGAAAAACCCACAACAGCAAAGAAACTATTGGGGATAAACCAATAATCTATATAGAAATTAAAGGGAATATCACAAAACCCTATCCCTAACATAAAAAGCTCATATCTACACTTTAGAAGCGTGAAGGAGGTTGTCGGACCGTTGTCGAACCACCAACAGAACACGACTGGAAATCATTTAGAGAGAAAGGCAACAAAATAACATGAAAATACTATGATTATTAGATCAATTTAAATTTTTTTATAAATGATATACATGAAAGTCCTTACAAAATAAATAGTTTAAATAATAAAAATGAGACCCTTCATATGCCCCACAAAGCCGCTTATCAAGCCTAGAGTAAATCGCATTCACCCTGTTTGGTTTGGACTTTTCAAAATTAGATTTATGAGTTCCAATTAGTTTTTTTTTTTAAATATATTTTTAATGACTTTTTGAAATATTTTAATCAATGTTTTTATTTTTTTTTTATACTATTTAGATCCACTTAATCTTAGTAAATTTGTACAAAAATTTTAAAAACTTCATTGAATATAACAAAATATGAAAATGTACAGAATTTTTATATTTAGTGAATTTTTTTAATTTTTTTTCACAAATATTATACCTTTTAAGTATATCTAGATTATGTATATTTAAAAAATAAAATATTTACATAAAATATTTTTTAAACAATCACTGAACACGGTGTACACAAAAAAAATTTGTCTGCAAAAAAAAAAAAAGAAAAAAAAAGAGTAACAAATATAAAATTATTGATTTAAAATAAAACGAGTACCATCTCTAATAAATTTTCTAATCAAACAAAATAATCATCTGCTTCAAAAAATTGACTCAAGGGCTTGACAACTTATTTCCGAATTGAACGGCAAAATCTTCTCCAAGTAGCATAAAGAAAATGACCAATTTGTAGATTTTGACTTGAGGGCCTGGTAACTTATTCCCAAATCAGTTTTACAGAATCTTCTCCAAAGGATGACTACAGATTTGTAGAGTTTGATGCCAAACTTTGATTTGAATATCTAAACTTCAAACGTGATAGAAATTAATGGAACTTCGTCACGAACAATTTGATTTGATCCACTGAGCTTTATGAAGATTGATAGGCTTTGGTGCAAAAACTTCAAGGCTTTAAAGGCCTGAATCCGATGAAGCTTTCTTTTGCTTGAAAATCTTAAAAAAAAGGTTGGTGCATTTTTGCTCGAATATTTATCTATTTTTATTGAATCTATTTACATTTTAGTTAATTGTTTTTGGTACTTGTTAAACGTATCTAATTTTATGCATCTAAAAAATTTAAAGAGAGAGAGAGAGAGACTAAAATATGAAAAAAATTGATATATTTTATTAGTAAATAAATCATGAACGCATAACAAATGATTCATGCTATTAATAAATAAATCATTAATTATAGTTTTTGATAATGTGAGAAATAATTTTCAATAAAGAATTTTGATAATTTTATTGTTGCATAGGAGAGTAGTTCGAAATTTTATTTTTTCTATTATTTTTGTTAAATTAAAGAACCTAACAAGAGGTAGTTGAAATTTCTTGAATTATATGGCAAATTCATATTTTAAACAAACTTTAGAGGTGTACTTATAATTTATCCAAAAATAAAATATTCATATTTTATAATTGACTAAGACTCTTTGCATAATTAGGAAAAACTCTTTATCAAAATTAGTTCCACCAATATTGATAAATAATACAAAAGAGAAGGACAAAATGAGGAAACTAAAGTAGAAGCCACCATTGACGAATAAAACCAAACAAAAGGGCAAAATCGAGAAAAAAATTACAAGCACCAAACGCGAAATGCCTCTTATATATATAGATACTAGAATAAAAAAAAATGTCCGTGCAAGGCAGGTCACTATTATAATAAATTTATATTTCACAAATATAATAATTTTTGTAGTAAATAAATAATATTTAGTTTATTATAAAATAGATAATATCGTTTTATAAAATGTAAATTTTTAATTTTTAATTTTGTTAATTTAAATTCTATTTTTTTTATTTGTTTTCAATATAAAGTATTTGTCTATTTTTATTAAGTAAAATGGACACAAAAAAATAATATTTTAGTTATTAAAAATGTAGGTGTATAAAAAATATCTAAAATACTATTTTTATTAAGTTTAATGATTAAAATACTATTATTTTCATCAATTTTACTTAATAAAAATAGATAGATGGTTTACTCAATATAATTTTAAAAAAATTATATAAAAGAAAATTTGTTTACAAACAAAAAATTTATACAAGAAAAAAAAAATATTTATAATGAAGTGTCAATGACATTTTTGAAATTATGAAGACAATGATAAATTGTATTTTGATTGAAAATGAAACAACTAAAAGAAGTAATATTATTTTTGTTAAATAATGCGGATGAAAAAATTTATGTTTAGTCATTAAACTCTTGTAACTGTATAAAAAATATCTAAAATATAATTTCCGTTGAATTTAATGACTAAAATATAATTTTTTTTTCATTTACTTTACTTAACAAAAATAGACAAATAGTTTAGATTGAAAACAAATCAAAAATTTAGGCTTTAAATTGACAAAATTAAAAATTCGGAGTTCATTTTGTTATAGGGTTCAAACTCTAATTTTTTTCTTTTCTTTTTTTTTTGTAATTTTTCCAATTCTATTTGTATATCATTACTCTTAAATAAGAATTGGAGATTATTATTTTATGTTTGATTAGGATACAATAAAAATATTTAATTATTTTTTACTATTAACTGGATAAAAAAGTAAAATAATTTGAAGTGGCATAATAATATCTTCAACAAATATATTATTTTTTAGGTGACTGCCTAACATTTGACATTTTTAACCTCTAAACATTCTCATAAATTTCTTATTTACTCTAGCAACATTTGGTATTGTCCTATCCAATACTTACTTAAACTTTACCAAATATATATCTATGCACTTACATTATATCTAAGAGCTATGTTACACGGACTCGGGTACGAGTATTAGGTGGGGGTACGTATCTAGGGGTCGGACATTTCAAAATTAAAAATTAAGAATATGTGGATATGTTTCCAAATTTGGATACGGATACGGGTATACATTAAATAATTTTTTAAAAAAATATATTTATTAAGATGAGTTATATTATATAAATAACAAATAAAAATCTATAAAGCGCAGACATGCATATGAACACTGACACGGACACGGGACATGGCAATTTCTAAAAAATGGAGACACGAATACGGCAGGGGACACGGCAAAATTTTTAATTTTTTTATAAATATTTTTATTTTAATATACATTAATTAATTTATTAGATTTTTTAAATAATGTATTCTAAATAATTTTTTTATTTTATTCTACATACATGTGTTTATTTATTTTTATTAATATATATAAGTATATATTATCTTATAAATATATTATATGTTATATAATAATAATAGTTATTAACTATTATTATTATTATATAGAGATAGATACGAATAGATATAGATTTGAATCAAAGGACTGAGATATCAATTAAGTCAAGAATAAAACGGCAGAGAGAGAGGGAGAGAAGCGAAGCGATCGATCGCGATCGCGAAGGAGAGAGAGAGAGAGAGAGTCGTCTGGGGTGTTCGACTGTTCAATCGACTGATAGAGTTTCAATCTTCGACTAGATTGACCGGATGGAGCTTCAACTGGATCGATTGGATGGAGTTTCAACCAAGTTCTCTCTTGCTCTCTCCTCTTTAATTTATTTTGTTATTTGTAAAGAGCTGTGTCCGAGAGAGAATAGTCGAATCAGACACAGATCCCACACCTGCACCCGTGTCGTGTCGTGTCGACACAGATACTTCGCCCCAAAGTGTCGAGTCCATGTAACACAGTCTAAGAGGGAGTAGGGGTGAGCATGGTCTGGATTAGTCCGGATTGGGATAAAATCAAGACCAATCTGTTATTTATGATTCTTGAAAAATTAGAACCAATCCAATCTGTCTAAATCGTGGAACCAATCTGAACCAATTTATTTAAACACGTATTGGATTGGTTTAGGACCACAGATTCACAAAATCAAATAATAATAAAAAATATAGAACATTTTAATTTGATAAAAACATAAATTAGTTCCACAACAATAACATGTCGTTCCACAATAGTGATATACTGTTCTAGAATTTAAGCAACCATAAGAAAATTGGTTTCACCATACGTACTTAGACCATTACAAATTAAAACTGAAAACCAACCAACAAAAGTAATAAAAGAAGATACTAAGCGGGTTTAGGTTTGGATTTAGGTTTTATATACAATAAGAGAAGATACTATGCATGAGGGTGTATAATATAAATATATGTTATTTGTATACGGTCCGGATCGGTTCTAATCCAGAACCGTGGGGTTCAATCCAAAATCGATTCGTGGACAACGGATTTTTAATTTTTCAATCTGGAACCGAATCACGGATTAAAAAAATCAATCCAAACCTACCGAATTGGACTGGACCAAATCGGATTATCCTTACTCAACCCTAAGAGGGAGATGGGTAGTGCTATAGTAGCATGGTTCTCTATTTTGTCAAATACATAGGGTTTTTCTTGCAATAATAACCTTATCATAAAAAGTAAAAAATTTAAAACTTTACTAATGTAAAACCATTTCAAAAAAGAAAAAGAAAAAGATAATGTGTGTTTAGTTTGAGTTTTTTGGATTAAGTTTTTTGAAAATTGAATTTTTTGTTTTTCATGTTTTTTTATTTTTACTGAATGTTTTTAAAATTTTAAGAATTTTTTTTTTTACTTTTTTAGATGTACCTTACTTAGATATATCTAAAAAGCAAAAAATTTGTGAAAAAATATTTTTAAAAATTAATAAATACAAAAAAATATAAAAAATATACTGAATTCTCATGTTATTATTATTTTTTTTGTTTTTTTGGTATTTAGTGAATTTTTAAAAGATTTTTTTCACAAGAATTATGCTTTTTATGTGTATTTATGTTAGGTGTGTCTAAAAATTAAAAAAAATTGCTTAAAATATTAAAATATTTAGCAAAAACAAAAAAACCATGAAAAATAAGAAATAAAATTTTTTGAAAAGTATTTTTGGAAAACCAAAAACAAGCAAAGTGATTCGTATTTGTTATCATTGAATAACAATAAACGTTAATATGATAAATTTTTGTACAATACTTTATTATCATTTTACGTGTTACAATTTTAATGATTTAATGAGTCCTTACTCATATTTATTATGAAAAGAGTATTGATAGATAATGACTCAATTTGGTATCACCTAACTAAGTTTTTATGATTATAACGTTTTAAATTATTAGTTTGAAAGAATTAAAATAAGTTATGAATTTGTTTGGTATAATTTTTCTTTAAAAAGGTTAAACTTGTTTAATTACACTTTATGTGCAAATATCTAACATCCACTCAAAAATTATAATTAAGACAAAAGAAATAGAGTTATTTTGTCCATATGTATTAAGAGTCTTAAATAAGTTTTAAAAATTATATCTTACAATTTAAATATATTTCTCATTTTTTTTTATTTTTCAAATTAGTTGAAAAAATGTAATAAATTATAATCTAAAATTGCAATCAAACACAATTAGTGAATTTTTTTTATTACATAATTGATTTATAAGTGTTATCAAAAGAGACAAAAATTGTAAACAAAATATAAAAATCACAATATTTTCCAAGCAAAATAAAAAAACACAAACACAAACACAAAACAAAAGACAAGGACAAAAAGGGAAAACAAAGAAGAGGGCTATGCTTCTTATATATAAATATAAATGTATAGATATATTTGTTATTTATCTATTTGAAAACAAACGTGATTCAAGGATATATGTACTCATGTCTAATTATCTTAATTTTTTTAATGAATATTTTAGTTAATGAATTTTAAAAAATGAACGATTTAAATTATCAAAATCGGCCCCAAAATGAGCTCACCAAGCTTAAACTGTTTTCCCAAGTTAGATAGTCAATTTGATAGAATTCAAACCCTAAATAAAATAATATTTATTAATAATTAAAGGGTGTTAATGTAATTAACCTAATATTCAAGTTAACCAGGAATGAAACTAGGAGAATACTATAAAGGGTCATAGCCCCCTTATTTATGTGAAAAATTTTATTTACCATTAACACTTTTAAAATATATATCTTCTTTTATAAATAAAATAGTCTCTCAATATAAAAGATATATATCATATTTTTCTACCGTCTCACATTTTCTTTTAATTTTGGGCAAATTACACAAATAGTCCCTATAGTTTGGGGTTTGTGTCACTTTGATCCCTAACTTTTCAATTGTGACACATTTGACTCTGAATTTTGAATCTTGTTCTAAATAAGGACAATTGAAATTACCAATATTTAATTTCAAGGGCAAAATCGTCAATTTAATAAAATATAAACTAATTTGACAAAAATAAATGTCAAAAAAATATTTTTTATTTTTTAAAAATTATTTTTATCCACTAATGATAAAATTATGTAAAATTGATAAAAATTAATAAAAATTACATGATTAATTTTTTAAAATTAATTTTACATGATCATATCTAAGCACATAATAAAAATTAATTTGGTAAAAAAAATAAATATTTAAAAGATTTATCAATTTTACATAATTTTATTTTTAGTGGGTAGAAATAATTTTTAAAAATCTAAAAATATTTGTTTGACATTTATTTTTGTCAAATTAGTTTATATTTTATCAAATTGATGATTTTACCCTTGAAAAATCTAATAATATTTTCAATTGTCCTTATTTGGAACAACATTCAAAATTCAGAATCAAATGTGTCACAATTGAAAAGTAAGGGACCAAAGTGACACAAGCTCCAAACTATAGGGACTATTAGTGTAATTCACCATTTAATTTTCTACCAAAAAAATTTATTTATCCTATTAGAGATTATTTCTATAATATTTGATTATTTTTTTTTTGATGTGTAAATATGTAGTTATATATCATATTGTGTATATATATGTTGTTTATATATATGGTAAAAAAATTTATTTCCTTTTGACTCTTTCAATAATGAAATTTTAGTTCTATCCCTTCCAACTGCACTCAATGACATAACTCTACTCTTTTCTAATGTACTGTGATGACTCACCTTTGAATGGAGAATTACATTCTATTGAAATACATAAATAAATAAATAAAGAATTATATGGACATGACGGTTGCAACTCAAAATTGTACTCCCAAGTTGCACCCAATCACACAAGAAGTTACACGCCCATGTTTTATCTTTCTTTCTTTTCACTTTTTTTTTTTTTTAATATCTTCTACCCTAAATTGTTATTTTCCCTTGATTTAATATGTTCAGTGTTCAAATCTAATCATCCTAACATTACTCTAAGAACCTGTTTAGAAAGGAGATATCAGGCTAAATTAGTCACATGTGGATAAAAACTGAAAATGGTCTTGGTAACAACCAATGCCAAAGTAGATTTACGAAACTACCCCCATGAAAGAGGGGCATGCGTCAGCACCCACAAAAAAGTAAAAAAAAAAAAAAAAAAAAAACATTTTCCCAAAAAACACCTTCTCCCAAAAAAAACAAAGAAAGTTGAAAAGAAAAAAATTAATTTTTTTTTTTGTTTTTTGTTAAAATATTTTGTAAAAATAAATTCAAACTCTATTTTATAAAAATAAATTCAAACTCTATTTCATAAAAATAGTTTTAAATATTTTAATTTTTTTGTTATGTATTTGATTATGATTTCAGTGTAGAGTTCTGAAAGTAGTATGGAGTTTCAAGTTATGTGTTTGGTTATGAGTTTTAAAAATAATTTATTAATTGAGTTTTATTTTATGTGTTTGGTTACGATTTGAGTGTAGAGTTGTTTTTAAATTTAAAATATTAACATTTTAAATTATTTAAATTTTTTGAATATTTAAATTATTTAAATTTTTTGAATATTTAAATTATTTAAATTTTTTTGTTAAAATAATTTTTGAATATTTAAATTATTTAAATTTTTACGATTTAATTTTTTTGAATATTTATTTTAATTTTTTACTTATTAAATTTTTTAGATTATTTACATTATTTAAATATTTAAAATAAAATTAAAAGTAAATTTAAAATTAAATTAAAATTAAAATTAAAATTAAAGTTAAATTAAAATTAAATTATTTAAAGTACACAGGACAATAAAATAAAACCTCACTTTTTATCACATCTTTCACAGAAAATGAAAAAAAAAATTAATTTTAAAAATCAAAATAGAAAAACACATGAAAAAACAGGCATCATTTTTTATCATGTGCCACGGCAATATATGATTTTTGACATCATTTTAAATAAATGACATGAAAAAACATTTTTCCAAAAAACCAAACAAAGTAAAAAATAAAGAATAAAAAATTAAAAGCATAAACTAGCAGTTGCCACATAATTTTAAAATAATGAAAACACATGAAAAATTATTTTTGAAAACAAAAAATAAATTAATGTATACAAATAAAAAAAAAATTGTAAAGCGTAAATGAAAAAAAAAGAACCACAAAAATAAGTCACATCACACAAAAAAAAACACAAATAAAAAACTCATCCAAAAACACGCCTCATTCAAAAACATTTCAAAAAAAAAAAACATAAAAACTTAAATTACCATTCGCCACGTAATTTACAAATAAATAAAAACATGAAAACTCATTTTTGAAAAATAAAAGAAGTTATTGTATACCAATAAAAATAAATGAGGGAAAAAATGTAAATTAAATAATAAGAACTAATTAATGTATAAAAAAATAAAAATAACAAAAACATAAATTTCTTTAAAAAAAAAAAAAAGAAAACATCAAAATCGGCCAAATCCAAACCCAAAATAAAAAAAATAAAAAATAAAAAAATTATCCAAATTCGGTCCTCCACGGAGGGTGACGTGGAGGACCACTTTCATTGCCTCACAAGTAAAAGTTGAACATGAAGGGCAGTTTGGTAATTTAACAGTAAGACACATCACCAAAAAGTCAAAAAAGTCAAAAAGTCCTTCCAAAACCAAGCTTTTTAACCCCAGGTTAAAATAGCCAAAAAAATTAAAAAGTCAAAAAGTCAACTCACTTTCCAAACGGAGGCCAAATAATAGTTGAATTTCTTTCAAATTTAAATTTTAACTTTTGCCAAGGAATTTTAGAAGGTTGTAGGACCGTCAATGATTCTGTTTTGATAATTGTAACCGTTTATCTTGTTGACTCTCATAATATATAGGAGTGTAAATTTGGCCCGCGGCCCATGATGGGTCTGGCCCGATTAGGCCTGGACCCGAGTCCAGCCCAGGACCCTAGTCCTGAGTCATCATTTTGAAATCCAACTTGGCCCATCGGCCCACTCAAGACCCACTTAAAACCCAATCCGAGACCCAAGACCCAGTGTCTTTTTCAATGGAAAAAAATAAAATTTTGATGAAAAAAATAGAAAAAAAATGTTCAAGCCTGCCTAAGGCCCAAATATCCCCTGGGCTTGGGCCTAGGCCTAACAGGCCCGACCAAGTCCGAATTTTGGTTGGAGCCCAGGTGACATTCAATAAAATGCAAAGTCTAACATATGTTTCAGATAAATACGATAAAGCAAAAATAATATCTCCAAAAAAGTAAATTGGACTTTTTATTTTATCAAATCAATTTAATTTTTTTTTATAAATAACATATATTGAGAGACATATAAAATAAATAATTCAAATTATTAAAACATAACTCATAGTCAGCCCCACAAACCCCTCAAACTTCCTCAAATTCAAATTTGAACTTTAAAAAAAAACCAAACTCTCTCAATTGTCTTGCATGTTGAGAAGTTGATCCCACCATAGCAACCTTTGACTTTATTTAGTCCATCATATATTATAAGTTGAAAATTTATATTCAAAAAAAAAAAAAACTACTTCATTTCACCCAATCATTTTTATAATTAATTTTTCAACTTATTCTAAATTTTAAAATAATAATAAAAACTTTAAAAAGTCTATAATAAACTGTACCTAATGGACCTATATGAATGTGATGAATCAACATATTTTATGAATCTTGTTTGGTTGCGGCTAAATAAGTAAAAAAATTTATTAAATTATTTCTTATTACTTACAAAAAAATAACTCTTTTAGTAATTTCTCAAATATGTTAACATTTTTAGTACTTTTTTAATTTCTAAAAAAATCAAAAAAGCCACAAAAGGGCCAACCCCAAATTCAACACGTGGAGGGGGTTTAATCCACACACCACAAGAAATCTTAAAAATTATAAATAAAAAAAATTATAAAAAAGAAATAAAAAATAATAATAATAATAAATTAAAAATTAAAAAAAGGAAGAAGAATATAAAGATCCATGTCAATTCATATCCTAGTGAATATTAGAAAGGACTAATCCCTTGATCTTGATGTATGATATACAGATAACGCAAGGAATATCTTTATATTGTTCTTGATAATCGGATAATCCCATCCGAATCCATTGATGATAAAGCACTAAAAGAGAAAGGAACAAACAGCGAGTGACGAAATGAAAGACAACTATTTTTTCAAAAAAATATGCAAGTAGTGTCAATACCATCCAAAACAATAATCAAAATAAATTATAACTAATACCATAATATAGTAACGGATCATAATAAAATATTACAAAGACCGTAACTAGAGAGGTATGGTATACTATATATATACATATATATATATATTTTTGAAATGTATTATAAATTTCCCCTAAATCTATTCGTTAAATCTAAAATTCAAACATAAAATCAACCCCAATTCCCTTCACATAAAACAGAAATTTGGCTTTTTGATTTATGAATCTAATTTTCAAAATGATTTCCTTTTGCTATTTGTCAAAGGTCATGTTCAGGTACTGCTTACCCGCAACTTGGCAACAACTTTAGAAACTTAACATCCCTCCCAAATGGTCCCTTTTTATTTGGAAAATCCTTAATAGTATCCTCCCAGTTCGAGCAACGTTACTTTGCAAGGATTTTATTACAAGCTGTCCAAGGTGTAATATTGCAGAGGAATCTCTAGCACATTTTTTCTTCCGTTGTCCTTACTCTGTATGTTTGGAATAGATCACATCTAAAGATCCATACTCCCTACAGATGTTTCCACAAGGTTACACGCATGGCTCACCAATTGCTTCAACAGTGATATTGAGATTGTTCGTTACAGCTTTTGAAGAGTGATTATAACTTATTTTGATTTTAAAATCTGAGCCAAAGTGTTTAGCACAACTTCTACTTATAACCTATAACTTATTAGGTAGAAATAACTTAAATAAACTGGAAAAAAAAAAAAAAAAAAAAAAACAATTACTTGAAGGCTTGTGTAGAAGTGTTTTTACTTTTTACTTTTTCATCATCAGGTTTTAACTTAAAAAAAAAACCCCACCAAAAGGCTACTTGATCAACTTAATTCTTGTCCTTTGGGCTCTGTTGATGGCTAGAAATCAAGCCCATTTTGATAATCATTTAGCCAAACCGAAAGACACTTTGGGAATTTTCGCTGCCACTAAGGCCTCCCACCTGCGTTCTCAACACATGGGCTTTACTTATCAAGATCGAGATCAAATTTTCCAACATCAGTCTGCTCGGAATTTCCACTTTATCAACATATTATTTGTAAAGTTAACAGGCGATCTTTTAAGCCTCCACATGTTGCCGCCAGACGCGCTCTTCGGAGCGCCTAATTATGTATGTGTTTGCTTTTGATATTTATGACTGTTATAATAACAATTTAAAATAAATAAATAAATAAAGTTTATTCAGAACTAACTAATATAAAAAAATTTGAAATTTTAACACATTCACATATAATAGTTTTAACATATACTTCTATACACAAATATACTTCATACATATTTTAGCATTAACTAATCATATTCCTATAAAAAACAAACAAAAAAAAGAAAAGAAAAGTTAACTATCATACATATTTTAACATTAAATATCACCAATAAGTGGTTATTAACATTTTCTTTTGTTAATTGCCCACTTTGCGACTGCCATCTTCATAAATCAGCACAGGAAACTGTACAAGGACAGTAGCCCAAGAAGATAGTGTGACCACAAAATTGGGATCGACATTTATGAGGATGAGAAATACTTGCGAGTATTTCATGAGTCAGTTCCAGCTCACCCAACCCCACCGGGCTCCTGTTAAATCCTGAGCCAGAGCCAATTCCGGGCATTCGGCGCCAATTTGGCATTCTGCCCATCGCCT
The DNA here is from genome assembly GCF_055761805.1 of Camellia sinensis. Lineage (NCBI taxonomy): Eukaryota > Viridiplantae > Streptophyta > Magnoliopsida > Ericales > Theaceae > Camellia > Camellia sinensis. The sequence goes on from NC_138963.1 coordinate 74,410,511, forward strand.
TGGGAGCCAGGTTTTTCCGATGCCCATTTGAGGCATTCTGGTCCAAGCTTCAAAGACCTCAATGCAGGCCCTACCCAAGGGTGTCAGGGCCAGTGATGGCCTGGCCAGCACTAGATAGGGCTCAGGCCAGGCCTAAGACAAGCAGACCACAAGAGATCAAGCAACAAACAGAGATCATTCACTGAATAAATACATAAAAAACCAAAGCATCATTACATTTCAGTTTCCTTTCCCCCCTCTTTCAATGTCTTAGAATTAATATTCACAAAAGTAACAAACCCAACTTCCTTGCCAAGTTCAAGTTTAAAGAGTAAACAAGGTTTCCTTACCAACACTTTTTATTCTTTCACCCAAAGCACATCATATCAGACAAGAACACAGTTGCATATAATCTTTCAGAAGAAAAGCCATGGGGGTCCTTACCATCATCCCATGGCATACTTCTGCGTCCAGCTGCGAGCGGTGGCCTCGTATTTGGCCCTGTCAGTCTTGTACATGTGAGCTATTTCTGGCACAAGTGGATCGTCGGGGTTGGGGTCTGTCAACAGGGAACAGATGGACAGCAGGACCTGACCACCCAGAAAAAAGAGTTGATTTAGTTTGAACATAATTTCTCTAAACTTCAAGAAATCAAAGTTGTTACTCATAATTTCAAGAAATGATTGGAGTGAAGCCCGAGATTGAATAAATGCCGATCTCTATTCAGGTACAATTTTATGTTGCCTTCACTTACACTCAATGAGCACTACTTTCTCACACACAACAACAAAAGTAACACATTTAGTAGTCAATACTTTCACAATGAAACTTGGGAATTTCATCAAAGCAACATAATATCCATGCAACACAATCATTTACTTATAATTTTTTTTAGTAAAAATAATTTACAACTTGCACCAATCATTGTGATATTTGGAACAATGTTACTCCCACAATTTGAAGTTTGTTGAGTCTATACAGATTCCATTATATAAAATTGTTTCAGAGTTTTCGCAGGTGTTTGATGCAACAGATACTAATTAATTAGCAAAGGCACATAGACTTTGGAAGCTTAGAACCTATGAAGCATGGGTACGTCGAAAAACAAGCCGTACCCGTACCGGGTACTTACCAGCGTATGGTACCTCGTATGGTACTTCTTCATACGTACCAGGTACACGAAACACGTACCCAAATTTTTTCTTCTTAATTTTTGGCGTACCCAGACGTACCTACTATATACTCAAGCCGTACCGTACTTCAGTTGAAATAATATTTTCTTCTACTATAGAGATAAAACCCCTTTAACTAGACTTCTTTTTTATTTTTAGTTTTATACTTAGCATGTTTTTAAAATTAAACTATGGTTTGTAAAATATATTGACATTTAATTTTGATTTATATATTTACTTTTGGCATTAAATGTTAATTATAGGTTAAATCTTAACAAATTAAACCATTTAATTAATTTTACATTACTATAAATTAAAAATAAATATTTTTTTACAAGCGTACCAAGCCGTACCCGTACCCTACTTTTTTTGAATTTACCGTATCGACGTACCCGTATCGTACCAGTACCAGTACTCGTACTCGTACCTGTGCTTCATAGCTTAGAACAAAGACCATGGGCCCCAACATTATACAATAAGACTTTTTAGACCAAAAGAAAGTGCCAAGGGCAGCATATAGGGTCTTTGTTATGCTTGTGGCCTTTTTTAATTTCTGTTTAATTATTTTATTTTAGGAGCCAAGAGTATTTAGGTAATTTTTAGTTTTGTTGGGTTGGGTTGAGTTTGGATCCATGAATTGTAATATGGGTACATAAACCTTGTGTGATTATAGTTCAGTGGGTGAAGTGTCCAAAAGTAATACTTGGCCACCAAGTTTTGACTTTTCTCTACATAATTGTTATGTAATGGTTTCAGAAGATAGAGTTGAATATGAATTTGAGTTCACATATGCGTGATCTTTCTTGGCCCTTTTGAGGGTGAATTCTTTTTCTTCTTCCCTTCTTCATCTCTTCTTCTCTATTATCTTCATAAGAATACCCAGTGATCTTGTATATATATATAACATAATCATGTTCTCAAGTATTCATAGCAATTATAAGTCCTAATTTCAGGCCATAAACCATGTCTAATCAAAGCTCTGGCCAACCCTAAACCCTAAACCCCAAACTTGCCATTTTAGTCATTTATTCCCCATCATAAAATAGTAGTTGTGGGGGATGAAAATGACACAATAATATCCTTGGGCCTAAACTAACTAAAGAAGCATAAATGACCAGTCCAACCAAGAAACCCACCAAAGAAATAATTAGGGCAAGGCATCAACCATTATAAAAGAAGAGACCACTCCTAGAAAAGAGATATGCCTCAAATGATCTGCACACTACAACACTCTTGGTGTTCTTCCTCATTCTCTGTCAGATCCTTTCTAACTTAACCATCGGAGAGCTCATTGGCCGGCAATTGTCGATCGACTAGTGTTAACCTTAGTTGCACAAAGCAGCAATAGAGACAGGGATGGGAGTGAGAGCAAGAGCAAGAACAAGAGCAAGGGAGCAAATGAATATAGAAGTTTCTAATGTTTGGAGTGTGTATATATTTTATATATTAAATATATAAATATGTTCTAACAATTATTTTTTTTTGGCTTAGATGTAACGTGTGTTAAATATGAATAAATATTATAAACTAAGGTCAACTACAAATTGTCTTTATTTATTAAGTATAAATAAATATTATGTAAATAGAAACTACTAGAATAAGTTTGGGTTGATTTTCTTTTGTTTATGTGAGATTCGAATGTTTGAGAGATTCTACTTTAGTTGGGAGTAAGTTTCTCCCTTGACGTGAGAAAGTTTCTCACTTGGAAGGTTTTTGAGTAAGAAACAACACTCAAATAGAAGTTTCCTGCTACTAAGCCATTAACAGTGTTTATTTTGCAAATCTATGGGGCCAAGGGCTACCATTAACACCACTAATGCTATCCAACCGACAATTGCCAATCGGAAAGCCCTTCAATTGTTAAGTTAGAAAGGAGCTAACAGAGCGGAAAGAACACTTTTTTGATTGGACGGACTGGAAAATGGGGGATTAGAATCCATCGGACTTGAGTCCTGGGACTGTGAATCCCCCGGACTATTTGGTCGGATTAGATATGTATCCTGTGTTTGTTTTTTCATGGGATTAAATGTCTGGATAGGACTATTTTCAGTGAATCCAACGTTTGGTTGGATGGACTGGATAGGATAAATGAACAAAAGACTATTTTACCCTTTTTCAATTGTTTACTAAGTAATAGCAATATTAAATATATCTTTAATATTTTAATTAAATAAATTCATTTTTTTTAAATTAAATAAATAAATAAATAAATAAAATATCAATAAAATTTGTTTTAAATCATTACTGTATAACAAATCATTATTTTTTTTACATGCAAAACTTTACTGTGTTTGTTTATTTACACAATTAAATAAATTTATTTTTTTACACAATTAAATAAATAAATAACCACTAAATTTGATTTAATAAAATACTGTATAACCTGTATAAAAAATTTATATTATTTTTTTAATTAAAATTTTAAATAAAACACATATTAAAATTTAAATAATGAAATTAAATAAATTATAAACAAAATTTTAAAATAAAACATCAATAAAATATCTATAAAAAATTATTTTAAAAATTTAAATAAATAAAACATCAATAAAAAGTTAAATAAAATTATTTTATTTTTAAATTGAGACATTTAAATTTTATTAAATTTTATTAAATATAATACATAATTAAATAGTAGAGGGTCAAAATGGCCATTTTCGCATCTAATCCCAACAGTGAATAGTCCCCCACATTCTATCCCACCCCCCCCGGACAGGATAGTCCCCCATATGAGGGACATGGAGTCCGGCCGGACTCCATGTCCGGCGGACTAAAAAAAAATCAAACGGCGGATAAGGAACACTATTTGGATTTAATCCAAATAGTGTTCCTTATCCGCCGTTTGATTTTTTTTTAGTCCGGCGGACTCCATGTCCGGCCGAACTCTATGTCCCCCATATGGGGGACTATCCTGTCCGGGGGGGTGGGACAGAAAGTGGGGGACTAATCACTGTTTGGATTATATGCGAAAATGGCCATTTTGACCCTCTACTATTTAATTATGTATTATATTTAATAAAATTCAATAAAATTTAAATGTCTCAATTTAAAAATAAAATAATTTTATTTAACTTTTTATTAATGTTTTATTTATTTAATTTTTTAAAATAATTTTTTATAGATATTTTATTGATGTTTTATTTTAAAATTTTGTTTATGTTTTATTTAATTTCATTGTTTAAATTTAATAGATGTTTTAATAGATGTTTTATTTAAACAATTAAATGTTTAATTTCAACAATAAATAATTTCATTTATTTAAATTATGTTTTATTTAAACATTTAAACATTTGTACATCAACATGTTTATTAAATTATTTCAACATCTGTACATCAACATGTATATTTATTTAACATCTATTAAATTATGTTTTAATACGTCAACATTTGATTACATCTACATTTGTTAATTGTTAATTATATCAACATTTGTTAATTGTTTAAACATAATCTATACATCAACATTTATTTAATTGTTAATTGTTAATTGTTTAAACATAATCTGTACATCAAAATAATTTCAATGTTAATTGTTTAAATAAAAATTTAAACATTTAACCATTAGTATGTTTAATTTCAACAATAAATTTTTATTTGTTTAAATAAAAATAATCTATACCAGTCAAATTTTTTTATCAATATTAGTATGTTTAAATATCTTTAAACAAAATTTAACCATTAGTATGTTTAATGTTTACTAAAAATAATTAAAATATTAAAGATATGTTTAATATTGCTATTAGATAGTAAACAATTGAAAAAGGGTAAAATAGTCTTTTGTTCATTTATCCTATCCAGTCCGTCCAACCAAACGTTGGATTTACTGAAAATAGTCCTATCCAGACATCTAATCCCATGAAAAAACAAACACAGGATACATATCCAATCCGACCAAATAGTCCGGGGGATTCACAGTCCCAGGACTCAAGTCCGATGGATTCTAATCCCCCCTTTTTCAGTCCGTCCAATCAAACACACCCTTAGGGCATGTTTGATTGGAAGGATTAAAGTATGGGATTAGGATTATTAATCCGTGGGCCCAACCATCCTATGTTTGTTTTGACATTTGGTTTAGGACTATTAATCCAATGGATAATTAATCCAACAAATTTGTAGGATAATTAGTAATGGGGTAGGGGTGGGATAGTTAATACCACACTAATTTGATAGGATTATTAATACCTCACTATTAATATTGTGAATCAAACATGGCCTTAGTGTATAGAGCATTTGAGGCATACCTCCCTTCTAGGAGTGTTTCCTCTTTTTATAATGATTAATGCATTGCCCTAATTGTGTATTTGGTGGGCTTCTTGGTTGGATTGGGCGATTTGTGCTTCCTAAGATGGGTTAGGCCCAATGATGTTCTTGTTTGTGATTTCATCCCCCACACCAGTTAAGCTATCCCCTTTGGAAACTAAAGATTATTTCAGTCTCCATTTGAGCAGAACCATTAAACCTTCCTTCTACTACCTTCTTTAATACAAAAAGCCAACAATTCTTTCGTCCTACCAACCTGCAACAAATCCAACTGTATGCAACTTAATCTTGGGTTTTATTGAGTTGTTCTGTGGTATAGCTTGTAACTTCTTTCAGCCTAAATTGATTTGATACAAATTTGATGCAGCACAACTTGAAAAAACTTAACCTAAGGCAGCCTATGGTTATGTTTGTGGTGGGTTTAGTGCAAGGAAATATTCTTATGTAATGTCCTAAAGGCCAAAGAATGACAAAGGTTGTGGGGTATGAAAAGCTTTGTAATTTGATTAGAATTAAAAGTGACAGCCTATTGAATCTCTAAACAATGTGCCACAAGTCTCAAACCAGTGGGTATCCATGAATCATAGACACTACAAAACAGGTGTTGTAGTGGTGTCAAACATGGGACACAAGACACAGTGGACATGAGTTTCACTAATTAATAGAAAATATTGTGGCATGTAGATAATTCCCAAGTTTCACCAATTAATAGCAACAGTTGGCGTGGGAGTAACTAGGAAGAAAAAGTTGAAGATTATATTTATTCTTACACAACTGAATTTTATGTAAAGTTTTCCTCATAATCTAATTGATTGTGCATCCCTCTATACTTGATAATTCTCACACACAATGCTATTGTTTTATTTTATTTTTCTTTCACCAATAATGTATAAAATGTTGTAGACATCTAAGCTAAAAAGCAGACATTCTATAAAGGTGGCATGTTGTGTCGATACGACATGACACTCGTCAAACATTTTTCAACACTCATCGGACACATGTCCAATGATAAAAGAATAACATGAAACACTGTAAATTTATAGATAACCCCCCAAATGATGACTAGCACTAGTAGACATGGTGGCAAAAAAAATTAAAGCAGGCGACCCCAAATGAATGGGACAACAAAGCATTAATTTGGTTTGGTTTATTCCATTTCTTTTCTTTTCAATTTGTCATTATTTATTTCCAGTGCTTTCTTCCCTTGATATTTAGACTTCCAAATTTCACTAAAACTGTAAAACATCATCCCATATCCCATACTGAGTCCTCAATTCCTTGAAGGACCTGAACTGAAGAAACCTTGGGAAAGTTAGCACCCTACCCACCAGCCCAAAAACGAGAGAAGAAAACAATGAATAAAACAAAGATTGTTAGAAGAATGCTAAAAGAATAAAAGACCATAAGCATCTTTAAACCAACCAAATAGTTAGCATGTTGCATCTAATTCTTTATAACTACTCGTGTCAATAACATGGTAGTAGAGTAAACAAATCCAAGTGTTGTGTTCACACAAGTCCCATGATAGTATTACAACTTCTATTCCAGGTAAGCAGCTATTTCAACCTGTATTTTACAATCACACACTGCATGACAAAGTTTGTGTCATTCATGGAACAGAGGAATGCAAAACAGTTGTGAAGATTGATTCAAAATAAGGGATAGAAAATAGATCAAACCTTAGATATGGTTAATGCTGGACTCCATTGTTCCTTCAGAATATCAAGGCAAATGCTTCCATTGCTATTAATGTTCGGGTGGAAAACTTTGGTCCTAAATGCCACCTGCAACATCAACCTAGTCAGCCTCTCATATCTCAAGAGTATCATACACAACAAGATCAACATAGCCTTCTATTGATGGACACAACCATAGTCATTAGCATTGTATGATCCATGGTACCATATGTATTCCATGCAAAGCGGAACGTATGGCATATGGACGCATCATTCAATACACTGGGATACAAACAATACATATGGCAAGTTGCATGTGCACACTTTGAATACATTGGCAGTTTATAGAATTGGGAAAATTCATATCCTTTCATCTGAAATCATGGGAAACAAAAACTAAACTTTCCTGAACTCAAAAGAACACATAACAAAATTTAAACAACCTCTATTTATTTCCTTCTTCTAAGGATTTATTTTTTGTTCTTTTTTTTAATTTCAATTTCTATATGCCCCTTTTAGGAATAAAATCAAATTCTTTTTACCCCCAAAACCAACTTCTTCCCTTAACAATAACACTTTTGTCTCAAAACAAACAGGAGTCTTTATTATACAATACTTTTGAAGGCTAGGTATCATCACCAACACAACACATTAGCCATTAATCCCTTGCTTCTAAACCGATAGTAATGGTATAGGATATCTTCATTTGCAATACCAAGATTATAATAAATAGACAAGAGATGAGAGCATTGCGTAGAACACATAAAATTTTAAACATATCAAGTCATTAACTATTAGTTGCATAATAACAAATCTAGTAGTATAAGAAAAAACTACCTTAGGGGGCTTAAAAGGATAATCAGGAGGAAAATGAATAGAAACCAGAAATACGCCTCCAGCATACGGGCTTTCAGTAGGTCCCATAATTGTTGCTTGCCAATGGAACATGTCTTCGGCTACAGGACCTGTGAAAATAAGATAAAGAGCTGAATTCAATACACAGACTAATCCTTACTAATCAAACAGAGTGTGAGTTAGAAAAAGAAGATTGAAGTAAGTGCGAAGAAGAAGAAGAAGAACACACCGGCGCTGCATGATGTGGGAGGGTCCTTCTGCAAATCCTTGAGCTCCTTCAGGATGCGTTTCGATGCCATAAATACAAACAACAAACCTAACACCTCCAATCAGATCAGAGGCGTGACCTACCCTCACAGAAATTGCCTACACACAATTAGCAGAGATCGTGAGCTAACGAAATCAAAAACCACCTTCCAAAGACCTAATTGCTCAATCTGATCACTAATACAAACCCTAACAGAAGCAAAACTCAACAAACGAGATTCAGGATCTGATTCTCCCAACAAAAACAAAAACCCTAGAATTCGTAATACAATTATGCATACAAATCTATATATACATATAGAGAGAGAGAGAGAGAGAGAGAGAGAGAGAGAGATATACCTGATGGCGAGAGGGGGGGAGGATTAGGCGAATGATTGAATTTGGGGGATTAGACGGAGAATATAGAGAGAGACAGAGAGAGAGAGAAAGAGTAATAGCATCCGCACCAACTCTTCAAATTTTTAGTTAAACTAAAATTATTTATATCATTATTTTAACTAGTCATCTTTTAATATTTAGAGGTGATTTGGAATGTTGTATTTTTTAATTTTTTATAAAATGATATATAAAAATGTAAAGAAGAAATGTTAATTGATGTGATTCAAAAAAGATAAAAAAATAAACTAAAATAGGTTATGCCAAACCACCCCTTACTACATCAAAATTTTTATTTTAACATATTTTTATTAAATATTATTTTTCTTATTGTGTGTTGTTAGTCTTTATTTTTTTATTAAATTGATAAGTTACCAACCAAATAATTCTTAAAAAAAACAACCAAAAAAAATTTGCCGTTGAGCGGTTGACCAGCCGATTCGACCGGACATCGTGCTAGACTTCCGGACAGACTTCTGATAACACAAATAGCGATGAATAGTGTCTCGCTTGTTGTAACGAATTACTGTAGCCATCGTAAATTTTGACGAGCTGCAAGCGAGCTTGGTGAAGTTAATTTTTTTAAGTTTTTAGCTAAAAGACGATTTTAAAGAGCTTAATGAGGATGCTCTAAAAATAAATCAAAAATAAGATCGTAAAAGTTTTACCAAAATTTTTATTAAGTGTTATTTTAGATCATGTTTGTTTGGGCGAACTGGATTAGGATGTATTAGCATTTTCATGACTAATAGTCTTAGGATTACAAATCCCTTTGAATTGTATATCATATACTATGTTTGGATTGAATTAGGATTATATAAAAGTATTAACAAGATATTATTCAATCAGATATTTGTTTAAATGGATTGGAATGGATAGGATATGACAGGATATAAGACATCCAATATATTGACCATAATACCTTTATTATGGTCATTTAATAAGTTAGTTCAGACTTTAACTTTAGTCTCCCAATTTATATCTCAGCCCTTATGTGAGATTGAATAGTTCATCATATGTGGGATATCATATCCGGATGAATTGTTAGTCAGTACTTAAATTTTTTAACCAAACATCAGATTAATAATTTTATTAGACTATTAGTCCAATCCCAAGTACAGGTCTGCCCAAACAATCACAGCCTTAGGAACTTAGATTAAAAGTTAAAAATTAATTTTTAATTCATTTTGAGTCACATTATTTTTCACATAAAATAATAAAAAAATTAAAAAGTTAAAAAATCAACTTTTAATTATATTTTCAAAATACTCTTAAATGTCTCACAGAGGTATAAGACCTAAAAGGCACCTATATAAGATATTAATAAAGATTTTAATAAAATTTTTAGTACCTCTAATATTCTTCAAAATAAATTGGGAGTTGCGTGAGTTTGTTTCTAGAATTTTCATAAGAGCATCTTCAATGGTTTGTCATTCATTGGAGATGACATTGCTATAATATAGCAGCTGTGTTGAATTTTGATGCTCCAATGGCAAAATATAGCAGTTGCCAAATTTGAGAAATGCCAAAACTTGTGTCAAATTTGACACATGCTTTGGCAGCTGCCATTTGTGCCAAATCAACTAAAACCAACTGTTTCCCTCCTTACTTCCCTCCATTCCTCCCTCCTAGCAACTGTTTCGCCATTTTTATGTTTCATAATTCACCAAAAAAAATTTTGAATAAATTTTTTTAATTTACTCGAAATCAGCAAATTCAAACAAATACAACAAATCTTTTTTTAATTTGGTCGAATTCAAACAAATTCAACAAATTCAAACTGATTCAACTAAAAAAATTCAACGATTTCATAATGAGCTCAACAAGCAATTTTATAACTGAAAATATGAACAAAATTGAAAATAATGAACAAAACTAAAAATAAGAAATACCTAGTTTTGGTAGTTCAAAGTAGATCTGGTCGCTGATCGTCTTTTCAATCTTGTACCGTCGCCGATCGAAGGCATAAAGATGAGAGATAGAGTGATAGTGAAGAAGAGGTAGATCTGGTGATTGTGTCTTCCATTCTAAGACTGAGAGAGACAGAGAGGGGGGTGGGGGGTAGACGGTCGCCGATCGTCTTTTTGAGCATATACCGTTACCGATCGAATACAGAAAGATGAGAGATAAAGTGACAGTGAGAGAGAGGTAGATCTGGTGATTGTCTCTTCCATTCTAAGACTAAGAGAGAGAGAGAGGAGTGAGAGGGAGAGAGGGGTTAAAGGTAGATGGTCCCCGATTGTCTCTTCGATCTTGTATCGTCATCGATTGAAAAGAGATACAGTGACAGCGAGGGAGAGGTAGAACAAAGACCAAAAGGGATAGTGAGGGTGATCGTCTCTTCCATTGTAGAAGTGAGAGTGAAAGTGAGAATGAGAGTGAAAGTGAAAGTGAGAGAAAAAGAGAGAGAGATAGAGAGGAATGAGAGTGAGGGAGAGGAAAAGGGTTGGATAGCCGAGCGAAGAGAGAGAAGACATATAGAGACATAGTAAGAGTAAGAGGGAGACTGAGAAGGAAAGGAAAATGGTTGGATGATTCTGGATATTCATCTCAACCGTTGGAAATCATTTGCATGGACAGTGGTGATCTATCTTGGGAAGGCAAAAAAGCCGTTGTGCTCTTTTTGCCTAAAAAAAAAAACTAGTTATAAATTAACGGTCATATTTTTTCCCAAACGGTCATATTTTGCATTTCTATAAATAGAAACCTCAATCTCAATTTCATTTCACAGCACATATTTCAAATTTTATATTTCTTTTCTCCTCTTTTTATCTCAATTGCATTTGGCAACAAACTTTCAAAAATATTTTGTTTTTAGTTTTTTCGGCCAATCACTATGGAAGGTTCATCAAAAACAAAGAGAGGAAAATCATTTAATACTCAAGAAGATGTGGCAATTTGTAGAGCTTGGTGTCACATTACTGAAGACCCAATTGTTGAAAATTCGAAATTGCATGCTCATTTTTTGGGAAGAATTTTTGAAAATTATTGCTCGTTGCAGAATGATCACTCAAGAACACAAGTGTCTATCTCATCTCGATAGGGTGTAATTATGAAATGTTGCAACGTATTTCGTGGGTGTCTAGCGCAAGTCAAAAATCTACATCTAAGTGGGGCGTCACAAGTTGATATAGTAAGATTTCATTTTCATTTATTATGTTAGTTTTTTTATTTTGTCTTATATAAAAATTAACTAATTAATTAATTTAATATTTTATTGATATAGATAGTTCAAGCAAAACTGTTATACCATCAAGATGAAAACAAATATTTTGCTTTTGAACATTATTGGCCAATTTTGCAAAACAATATCAAGTGACAAGATGTAACTCCTACGAACGCGGTGAAATCAAGGATACATACACTGTTTTTCCCTAATTCAGGCCCCAATTCCCCTATAGATAACTGCATTTCTCTTGAAGATGACACTAGTCCAAGTGTTGCTAACAATCCAATTGTTGGTGAGGGTAGTGTCTCTGCAAAAGGTAAAAGGCATATGAATAGGAAAGCTGCAAAAGAATTATTTTGGAGAAATCAAGTCGTTCAAGCTGAAGTCCAAAAAATGAGCATATAATTGGACACATTTAACCAATACCTTGCTGAGAAGGAAAAGAAAAAAGGATTCAAGCCCTGCAGGAGCTGAAAAGAACTTGAGATGAAAAAACATGACTTTGAGATCAGAAAACAAGAACATAAGATGAAAAATGAAGAACATATGGCAATGACTACGGACATTTCTCATTTGGACCCTCAAATGAAAGCGTATTACACAATGCGAAAAAATGAGATTTTCACAAATCGGTCTTCAAATATCAGCAACCCAAATTACTATTTCCCCCTGCTTCTTGATGAATAATTACAGGATAATGTATTTTTAAATTTTGCAATGTCATTTATTTAGTCTTTATTTACAATGTCATTTTTTTATTTTGTAATGAAATTTTTTTTTATTTTTTTTTTCAATTTTTTCTACAACAGAATGTAATATTATTTTTACAATGTATAATTTATTAAATATGTAGTGATATGTTTTTGGATGAGGTGAATTATATTTAATTTTTTTTCTAAATTTTCAATTTTTTATTTGTTTAGTCAGGAATAATATAAATATAATTTTTTTTACAAACAATTTAAAAAAGGTCACAAAAGACAAAATAAACAAAAATAAAATCACAAAAAACATATATCCAAACAACACCTACAAATTTAAAGGGAAAGTTAGTTAAAATTTACTAAAATAACAAATGATTATTGAAACAATATAATTTAATAAAATAATACTATTTATTATCAAATTATAATAATAATAAGGGTACTGTTATGGTGTGTAACCCCTTACGCTGTGTTTGGTTGGGGGATTTGGGAAGGGAAATGGAAAAGGAAATGGAAATGAAAGGAAAAGGAGAAAGAATTAATAGAATTCCAAATCCCAACTATGTTTGGTTGTGTTGGGAATCCAAGGAGGAAAAGAAATCATTTCTCATGAACTCTCTCATTGTCCTTCACACACAGAATTGTAGTCATGAATTGCAATAACAAAAAATAAGGTTGCACATGATCAAAGTGCTATTTGTTTTTTAGAAAAAAAAAAACAAAATTAATTAATTTTTTTAAAAAAATAAAAAATCAATCAAAATAAAAAATTAATTTATTATATTTTGATAAAAATAAATATATATATATATATATATATATTAATTTGATAAAAAATTAATCAATCAAAATAAAAAATAAAAAAATAAAAAATTAATTTGATAAAAATAAAAAATCATAACTAAACAAAACTTTATTATATTTTCTCGACAAATATATATATATATATATATGTTATTTTTTTCTAATTTTTCTAATCCAACCAAAAATGTACGAGAACATAACAACCACATCAATCACTAGAGCACAGAACAAGTGAAAACATATAGTCAAACACTAAAATTACATAGATCATCTTTTTTTTTGACAATAATATAAAAGCATTTATATATTAGTGGAAGAGCTTCCCCTCCAAACTTGATAAAGTTTGAATTGCAGATTCAACAGACAGACAACAATTTAAATTGAACATAATGATGACTCCAAGAGTTCTATTATGATGATCAGAATAATCTCACAAGCATTACCAAAAAAAAAAAAAAAAAAAACAAAGAAATAACATCAATGTATCATAGTGCAGCAATACATCACAACCACCTACAGACAGCTAGCATCAGCAACAGCATAAGTGCAGAACACCAAACCAAAGCATAAGACAGCATCAACAGCAGAACATCAAAACCAAGACACCAGACTCATCCACCAATATAGAAAACATAACATCAATGTATCATAGTGCAGTAATGCATCACAATCAAAATAACAGATTCATCTACCAAAATAGACTCACCACCAACTAATAGAGTCTACATACAAAAAATCCAAGCCTAATGATATTTTCATAGATTCACCACATCCCCGAAATATTCAAATAAAAAAGTACCAACGAAAGAAAAATAGTACTACACATCAAAGATTGAAGATCCGAATTTAACAGACAACCAAAGACCTCGGCGTTCAACAGGGCATTCTAGGTATGCTCGAGCATCACTCACTTCTTTAGCAAGAACTTGATAGACCTTCATTCGAGAAGCATCACTCATGCCACTAACCTTCTCAATCTCCTCAAATAATTGTCCATTTGTGTAGTTCCGAAGGTTACCACGATCAAGCGCTGCTGCAACTGCATCTAGACCTTCCTTAATTGACCTTATTTCCTTACTCAGTGTGTCACCTAATTTATTCTTTCTCTTCTTTGAGTTAGAGGAACAAGATACTTCAGCAGTTTGGTCATCTTGAGTTCCAATCCCATCAAAATTCTCTGAGAGTGACTCAGTATGATCGGTATTTTCATCATCCAAAAGAATTTGTTGCCCAGCCCAACGAAGTCGCTTTTCTTTTGGACCTATAGCAAGACTCCCAGTTGCTCGATCCTTTTCGAAGAGTTGACATAACTTTTGAAAGTTTTGAATCGGAGCATGTCGAAATTGAGAAGCTTTAGGCTTTGCCTATAGAGAATAGCATATATAATATTATATTAAATAATGATGAACAAATATTGTAATTTTCTAGTACAGAACTACATCAATCTGGCAATTAGATATACCTTGAGGTAAGCTGCCCATACACCTGTTGTAGCTTCAATCAGTTGTGTTGAATGATTATATCCAAATCCACTATCAGTTGTTAACATATCTTTAGCCATTGCAAGATTCCTTTTTAAAGTCTTCAACCGATTCCTTACATGACTGGAATCACAATGTACACTAAACTTGGTACTCACCGCATTGCTTGCAGCTCTATAAGCAGATGATGTAAAACTACCACCAATTTTTTGCCCTTTGAGCATTTGGTCCAAGAGTGAGTCAATAAGAACAACATCCATTTGATTATTCCATTTCAAATGTTTCTTGTCAATTTCTACTGAACATTCTTGGTCACCTTCCACTTACACTCAAAAATGCCATAAAACATATCGGAAGAAGAGCATAGCTAGTAGCAAATTATCACCTAAACAAACGCAATGTTTCACATAATACAATAACAAATTAAAATATAATTCATTCCAAGATAACATTCAAATAATAATAATTAACTTGTCAATTTTTTGTTTTATCAGCAAAAGAAAAATATTATATTGATGTAAAGCAAATGAGTACATAATGGGTACATCACAAGAACAAGAACAAGAACAAGAACAAGAACATCAAATAACCCTTCTAGCCCCTCTCTGTTTTCCAAAATCCATATTAAAATTTGATTGTCATTGAAGATTTATATCATAATCTCTCCACATGTCAGTAGCTATTCGCTCCCTTAACAATTCTCCTTCCCTACATTCTTCAGCTAAACTTGATCTAGCCACGTTAGATTGCACTTGTGCTCTTCTAAGCTCTGTATCAACCTCCTCAATAAGACTTTCATTGGGATCAACACCCATGAGGTAGTTGTGCAAAATACAACAGGCCAAAACAATATCTGCTTGAGTGTCAACATCATAATATGGCTCTGTCCCACTTCCTAAAATCGGAAACCTTTTCTTTAGGACACCAAAGGCTCTTTCAATTGCATTTCGCAAAGATGCATGACGAAGGTTGAAAAGCTCTCGAGAATTTTCTGGTTGATGAACACTATACTCCTTCAAATGGTAACGAGTACTTCTATATGGAGCAAGGAACCCAGTTTTTAGTTGAAATCCTGCATCTACTAAGTAATATTTCCCTAGGACCAACAAGTAACTAAATGATGTTAGTTTGAAAGAAAATAGATTTATATTCATCAACATATATACACGTTCAGTGATCACCTTGAGGAACGATCAATTTATCCATTTCTCTTGTTAATGCATTATCTAATATTCTCGAGTCTGAAGCAGATCCTTCCCATCCCGGAAGGATATATGTAAACTTTAAATCAAAAGAACATGCAGCCAAAGCATTTTGAGTGGGATAGCATTTTCGTCCTCGGTATCTTTGTGCATCCTTGTTTGGCACTCTTACACGAAAATGTGTACCATCAATCGCACCAACACAATCCTGTAAAAATTCATTATTTGTATCCAAACATATAATATTATATACCCTAATTGCATTCATGTAACTACCTTAAAATAAGGCCAATACTTGGGATTGTTTCTAATCTCTGGAGGGCAGTTGAATCCATCAGGTTGCTTTAAAAAGATATCTTCCAATGATATAATGGCTTTAAGAACTTGATGAAAATGTCGACTAACAGTCTCACCTGATCGTCTATAAAAGAACTTGATCGTACGGTTCCTCAAATTATGGCCAATTATATGAAGGAATTTTGCAACTTGTTCTTCTACTTTACTTTGAGGATTGTCTCTAAGAAACTGAGTTCTTTTAAGCATGCTAACTAGTGTGGCAAACGCATCTTTGCTCATGCGTAACTGGCTACGACAATCTGCATCTTCCAAAGTCGTTAGCCGTTTAATTAGGGCATATCTTTCATAATCTCCTTGTTCTGAAATTGACTTCCTTATATGATCACGGCAATGAAGAATTGAGACAAGGCTGACAGCATATGAAGCATACATAGCTACACAAGTGGCTGCCCACTTTCTATACTTTTCCCACTCCTCTTGATCATTTATCTACAATTTTTTAATATATCTTGAATTAAACAAAATGTTGATAATAATTCTAATAAATTAAAGAAATTGATATAATATTATAAAACAATGTGAACGATATCAATGTATCAAGATTTTGAAATTACAGGTATATTGCAAAAATAGCAGATACTTCATTTCGTGATAAGATAGTAACAGATGGCTTCAGTAAGTTGTGTACAATGTGTATAAACGTAACTGTAAATTCATAGATTTCCTATTGGTACTTTTAGCCATCCACCTGATTGGCGAGATCACCCAGAACCCACTTAATTACATATTATATTTTCATGTTCTTATGCATCCCCTATTATGTAGGTTCGACTCTCAGGGCTGCCACTCTTTGCAAATGAAACCAGAAGTTAGGTTTATATGCAGTCCACCTCTTCCAGCACTAAATAGTGACCTTTTCCCTTACTTTTTCAGTGTAAATTGATTCAGTACAACTATTTAGCTACCATTTTAACTGGTGAAGATGTTGAAGCAACTCAAACAGTGGAATTGCTAGACCAACATGAAACAGTTTATTTGTCAACTAAACCATATTCATTTGTTAGCTATATTATGTACATGCCAATATTTTCTTACACCAAACATGAAACACCCCCTAATGTAATTGAAACATACACATGTATAGTGTAAAGCTCTATATAACCTGTTCAGTCATGCAAGTAAAACCTTGAGCTGTATACATTATACCTTCGCTAATTGAAACAACAAAAACTACGAGCTGAAAATCTATTCCATAGGCACATGAAATACAGTTTCCCAAATTATCAAACAAATAAAAATTGAAATATAGGGTCCCTTACAAAGTAGAAGTGTGGAAAATCATTACACAATAGAGACAGTGCACCAATAAGGTAAAATTTGTGCATACATAAGGTTAAAATAAATGCCCAAATTGAGTGCAAACACAACTCATAGATAAAATCAGACAGGGTACATATAAATAATAGAGAAATAGACAATTTAAAGCTAAAACCTGTACAGAAGGGTATTGCCCAAATATATGATTAATGTATAGACTAAGCCTGTATTTCAATAGAGATATGTCTTTATAGGCCTCAAATTGCAGTTCATATCTTCTTTTACAAAAAAGTTTGGAAGCCTTAAGTTGGTTTTACTATACATAGGAATTTCCCACATATCTCAGTTTCATATTCTTAAATATTTAGGTAAGAATAGGGTGGTGAATCATAACATGACCAGTAAATATAAAAATAAACATATGCACTAATAGCAAATTGCTTTATTCACTTAACCATGAAAGATGGATTTTATTTTGCAACAAATTAGTTATGAAGCATTCACGACTTGCATAAAGTACAATATGTACAGTGGCAATTAGCACCCACCCACTTGAACACCACCCAAACTCAGGCTCCTCCTTTGTATAACAAACTGTTTCGCATTCGCTTCACTGTGGGAATTTAAAGTTGATTGTTTGAATGAAGACTAGGTCTCTCAATCTCATTCATGTAAATGGGATCCAAGGTGTACACTAACCTATATTAAAGAGGGCGTTTTGAGCCATATGTTGTCTGGCTCAAAATGCCCACCTTGCAACTTCAAAATGCCCTCTTCGAAACACATCAAATTCCACCTTGAAAGCTACAATCTAACAAACAATACATCAAACAATGGCCAAGAAAACTGATAAAAGAAAGAAAAAAAAAAATCTTTGTTATGAGGTCCCAGAAAGTAAATATTCTTCAACAGAACAAAATTAAAAGGGCATTTCTTTGTATTTTCCTCAACAATTTCTGAGCAACCAAACAGAAAATTAAAGAACTAAAGAAACACTTAAATATCAGACAAACAGAAGGTATTATGGTTTTCTCGGGACCCAAACAAAAAGAAAAAAGAAAAAAGAAAAAACTAAAAAACCAAAAATTATTAATTCTTCTTGTTTCTTTTGCAATTTTCCCAACTTTCTGACCAGCCAAACAGAAAATCAATAAACTAAAGAGAAACTTAAAATCTACCAAAAATTGTAGGATATAAAGAAGAATTTAAACAGAATGAAAGCAATCATAAAAAATAAATTTTCTTCAAACCAGTTACATCGTTAGGAGAAAAAAAAAAACGTAGAATTAAACAAGCGATGTGAATCCATATTAGAAACCCAATATGAGAAGAGAAAATGTATTCGATCGCATACCTACTTCATACAAATAAAAACCCAAGGACCAGAGTTTCATACAAATAGAAATGAAAACAAATTGAGAAAATATATAGGTGTGTGTATGTATGGAATTTTCAATACAGATCTGAGTTTGATGAGAGGAGAAGAGAAAACGAAAGAGGGGCACCAATACCTGATCGAAACTTTCGGGCAATGAATTATCAATCGAGTTCAGTGATTGCAGATCACCAATTGAAGCAGATGATGATCCCCGATTGGAGCGATTTTCTGAATGATGCTGCGAATCAGAAATTCCTACCAGAGTTAGATCTGCAATTTCACTTCGAAGCAAAATTGTAAAGCAACTTGAACATAAATAAACAAATTGGTGGAAATCAATAGAGATCTGAGTTTGATGAGAAGGTAAGAGAAAATGAAAGAGGAGCACAAATACCTGATCGAAAAATCCAGGCAATGAATCTTCAATCGAGTTCATTGATTGAAGATTACCAATTGAAGCAAATGATGATCCCTGATTAGAAGGGTTTGCTGAATGATTCTGCGAGTCAGAGTTTGCTACCGGAGTTAGATCTTCAAAACTCGTCGATGGTGGTTTTTTGAAGCTACTCATGAATGGTTTCCTGCGAGAAGCCATGAAAAATGAAACTCTCTCTCCCCGATAAATTTTTCCCCTCAGTTTTCCCAGTCTTTTCTCATAGATATAAAATAGAATTGAAGGGTTCCCATTTCTTTATTTATTTCTCACTCTCTTTCTTTTCCCATATATTTTTTATTATAACCAAACATAAATAGGATTACATTTCCTATTTCTTTTCCAAATCCCACTCCAAAAACCCCAACCAAACACAGCATTAAGGTTGCACACCATATGTAACCAACACAAAAGGTGTAAGTGGAAGGTGTAAATATAAAACAGGACAATAAACAAAAAGGCATAAATATAAAGTGTAAATTACACACTTAAAAAAAGTCATAATAATAATAATATTGTTATTATTATTATTATAACAACAACAATTAGAGATACCCTACATACTTCATAAAAGGCTTTCTATTGACGGCAAGGATTTCTTATACGTTGCCCCAATGCAACACCAAGAAGTTCGGGCCCAGCTCGGACCTGGGTCCCATTTTTAGTACATTGGAATTTTTTAAAGTTTTTTAAATGACTAAGGCTACGCTTGATTTAGGGGTTATTTGAGATGACTTAAATAAGTGTATTTTTTATCTTTTTATGAAAAGATGAGTTGTTTAGGATGACTTAAATAAGTGTATTTTTTGTCTTTTTGTGAAAAGATGTGCAGAAAAGGAGAAAAATGATGTGATGAAAAAAAGATAAAAAGATAGATTATTTGGGACTTCCCAAACTTGGCCTTAATTTGCTTTGATTTAGTTTTGAAATTAATTTAAAAAATGTGAGAGATAATATATGATTTTAGAATAAATTAAAAGTTAATCATCTTCTTAAAATATAATTTGTACTTTGAAATATTATTTTAAAAATAATTTTTTGAAAAGAGCTTAAAAAATTTAAAAATTTGATTGATTGTATATTTTGAAAATAATTTTGGAGTTTTAGAATTGTGATGATTGTATGATATGTTTGATTTAATTTTAGAATTATGATTTGAGTGTGAAATTGTGTTTTGAGTTATTGAATCATGATTTAAAAAAATGAAATTTATTTGATTATGAGTTTTGAAAATAGTTTTAGAATGATTTTTAATTTTTTTTAATTTTTTTTTTATTGATTGATGTATAGAATGTGAGAGAATGTGAGAGGAGAGATGACACATGAGAAAGAAAAATTGATTGATTGATTGATTAATAACAATAAAAGAGAGAGAGAGAGAGAGAGAGAGAGAGAGAGAGAGAGAGAGGAGAGAAGGGTGTTGAAAGTAATTTTGAATTGTATTTTAAAAACATGTTTGGTTAATATGTTTTATTTAAATTATGATTTAAAAACAGGGTTAAGTTTTGAAAAGTAAACCAAATGTTACCGTAATATTTTTTGTAGTTGAATAGAAAAGTGTAAGAAAAAAAATGATTGAGAAAGTGTTGGCTTATTTTTCCTACGAAGGAGAATATTATAAATGCGAGCGTGCCAGTAAAGATTAAAAAATCCTTACAGATTAAATTCAAGCCAATTATCAAGCGATTGCGTTGACGGTTCTTTTGCCTCAATAAAGAGGGCTTCAAAATTGCCAAGTGTAGAGAAAAGAAAAATTAAAAGAAGGAGACAAAGAAAGATGACTGAGTGAACAATCAATAGTAAAAATTACTTACCTCTACTCCTATGCTTCGAAAAGGAAGTACATAAAATGCTTTGAAAATGAAATGCTGAAAATGAATGCTTCAAAATATAAATCTATGTTAAACTACTCTTAAGATAAGAAAAATGACAAGAAATATTGAAATCAATTGTCTTTGATTTGAATTCTGGGATCCTTTACAATGTAGCCATGAATGGCTATTTATAGACAAATATTTGTAGAAAAAAACTTCCAGCAATAACTATCCAATAACCACCTAAAACTACCCACTCTTCCATCTTCATTCTCATAATGCCACATAACCCTTCATGTCTTCATAACTTCTCATAACCTCCAAATGAGTAAGAGGATGCCACATGTCTTGCAATTATATAAATAATAAATAATAATAAAAATTACAGATTTATGGTGCTAACATTACCCCCTGCGGCCCTTAAAAATGATATTTATTTGAATTTTTTGAAGGGCCGAACCAAGCACATGACTAATCTAAACAATAAAGTGCTTTGAATAATATCAACAAAGTGCTTCGAATGATATAATAGCACCAATAAACTGCTTCGAATGAGCATGAAATTATGACTAGATGTTGCGAATTATATATATATGCATTGAAGGGATATTATTTCAGAAAAGTTTCGAAGGATAATCACATATTTTCAAGACAAAGCCAATGATTCACCTTAGCAAACTGTTATACATGCTAAATAACCAGCTTCGAAGGTGGTATAGAGGACTAAAATTATCATTCGAAGGTCGAAAATGCCAACAAAGGACGAATTATATCTTTGAAAATACTCGGCAAAGCTTCGAAGGTTCACAACTATCACTATTTTTTCTTCAAAGCTATTGTTGATGCAAGATGGAGTGCTTCGAAGCTTACAAAATTATGGCAAAAGGGCTTTCGAAGCAACTTTTGGCCAACATTGTGGTTATTCAAATTTTGTATATTTTGGTTCACACATAATTAATGAAAATATTAATTTTATGCTTTAAACCAATTATTAATTCTCCGAAGACACCAAAACCGTTGTTCTTTGAACCAACTTTTATAGAATACTAGTTACATTTTCATGTAACAAATGGCTATAAAAATGGTTATCAGTAAAGCCACTAATTATCATGCCAAAAGTAGGCATTATTCAATAATTAATTAATTGTCATTTTACATATATTTGAAGGGAGGTACACATTTCGAAGGTTTTCTCGTCCCATGTTACATTTCGAAGGTGTTTATCGATGACAAAATCACCCTTTGAAAGTCACATATGTTACTAAAGGATTAAAGTCGTCTTTCGAAAGTGCTCACGACATCTCTTCGAACTAAATCTAAAGAGTTGGATTATTATGAAATTAGTTTGGCATTTTAACTAGCCATTAATGGCTATAAAATGATATTTCAATGAATAATCTACTTCGAAGTGTCTTGAGACATGCTTCGAAGGTAACCACAAAACCAAATGGTAATGGTTTTATGGATCAACTAATAACAACATTTTTGGCTCAATATATTGCAATAATGAAATATTATTTGTTAGCCATTCCATCAAAGTCAACGTTTGATGTGATCCACAAATCCAAAATGGATTTCGAACAACAAAAGTCATGGTATAGTGTGACCATGAAAATTTATACTTTTTGACATTTTGAAAAATGTCAAAAAATTTGAATTCATGAACAGTGGCTTGTTCATTATTTTTGACCATGTTTGTTTTAAAAATATGGCTTTTGCCGAATAGATTTTCATAATTATTTGGCAAAGTGGGTTGTTTTTCCATGTTAGCCATTAATGGCTTATGAAAATCACCCATAGATATGTTATTTTCATGACTTGACTCTCTAAAAATTGGTTTTGAGACCCCCCAAGCCATGCATGGAATATCATTCTTACCCAAATTTGACTCAAGAACATGCTCTATCGTTATGTTAATTTCATAATTTAGCTCTTTAAAAACGAACTCTTGAACCCCCGAGCCATTGATGAAATCAACTCTTTGCTTTTGCTATTTTTAACCATGGAAAAATTTTGAAAAAATTCACCAATTCCGGGCATTAAGGCCTTAGTTAAAGACTTGGTAGTGAGAGTTGATAACTCATCATTCCATTGGCGAATTTCCATATCAAGTTGATGAATTTCTCCAATTAAATGGTGTCTTTTTTCTTCCACCAAATAATATTGTAAGGGATGAAAATTTATTTCATCAAGAAAATGGATCTCTTCTTGATGATCCAAAATTTCTTGTTTACGCCAATAAATTTCATCTAGGCTATTTGAAATGGACAAATCCAATTCATTTTTCATTTATTACACTTGATGTCCCACTGGGCGTGCCAAAAATTATTGGCTTATTTTTCCTATGAAGAAGAATATTATAAATGCGAGCGTGCCAGTAAGGATTAAAAAATCCTTATAAATTAAATTCAAGCCAATTATCAAGCGATTGCGTTGACGGTTCTTTTGCCTCAATAAAGAAGACTTCAAAATTGCCAAGTCTAGAGAAAAGAAAAATTAAAAGAAGAAAGAAGGAGACAAAGAAAGATGATTGAGTGAACAATCAATAGTAAAAATTACTTACCTCTACTCCTATGCTTCGAAAAGGAAGTGCATAAAATGCTTTGAAAGTGAAATGCTGAAAATAAATATTTCGAAATATAAATCTATGTTAAACTACTCCTAAGATAAGGAAAATGACAAGAAATATTGAAATCAATTGTCTTTGATTTGAATTCTGAGATCCTTTACAATGTAGCCATGAATGACTATTTATAGACAAATATTTGTAGGAAAAAACTTCCAGCAATAGCTACCTAATAACCACCTAAAACTACCCACTCTTCCATCCTCATTCCCATAATGCCACATAACCCTCCATGTCTTCATAACTTCTCATAACCTCCAAATGAGTAGGAGGATGCCACATGTCTTGCAATTATATAAATAATAAATAATAATAAAAATTACAGATTTATGGTGCTAACAGAAAGAGAGAGAAAATAGAGGAAAAAATAATTAATTGATGTGTAGTAGAACTAAAAATGATTTTGAATTTTTTTTCTTAGTATTGGCCAAATAATTTGTTATGTTTTAGATATATATGGGCGATCCAAAAAATATATGTAAACAGTAAACAAAATGTGAAGAAATGAAAAATAAATGTAATAAATATGAAGCATTTTAAATGTATGTAGATTAAGTGTACATAAATCAGAAAAGCAGTTTTACAATTTTAAAAACGTTCTTACAAATATACGCATATTTTTTGATCAACACTAATAAATACATATGAAACTCTACCCTATAGAATATATTAAATCTATTTACAAAGCATATTTAGATTACGTAGGTAAAAGAAGTAAATAAAATAATATATATATATATATATAAAGATAAAGAGTTAAAATAAAATTGACTATAGTATTGTAAAAAGTTTTGACTACGTATGTAAAAGAAGTAACCAAAATTGACTATAATATTGTAAAAAGTTTTGACTACAAGACAAAAAGAAAATACAAGATAAAAAAAAACTCTAATTAAAAACTAGTTTTGAAAGCTCCTAACCAAACATGTTTTCAATTTGTAAATTTCTAAAACCTAATTTCAAAATGTACAACTCAAAAATTAATTTCAAAACTCATAACCAAATAAGTTTTAAATTTTCAAAAGTTTACTTCCAAAATGAATTTTAAAACAAAACCAAATGGAGCCTAAGTTTTTTTAAAACAGTTTTTAAAATTTAAAAATTTGTTTGGCTGTATATTTTAAAAATAGTTTTGTAATTTTGTAGTTTGAGATGGTTCGTAATTTTTTTTGTAGTTAAATTAATGGGTGTGAGAAAAAAATGATTGCTTAATGTGTAAGATGTGAGAAAATAAGAGAGAAGAGAGAAAAAGTTATTGATTGATGTGTAAAATATGAAAGAATGAGACAGAAGATAGAAAAAGTTATTGAAAACAATTTTGAGAAAATTGTAAACCAAACAAATTTTAAGTTTTGAACTCTCAAAAATTGATTTGAAAAATAAACCAAACAAGTCCTAAGATTTGAATAATATTTTATTTTTTACTTGTGTTATGTTTAATTATTAATTAATTATTTATTTTAATTATTTATTATTGATTGATTCACTTAACCATTGTTTGGGATATTGGCTATTTTAGTTTGCTTTTTAACTATTTTATGAGATGAAAAAAGTTATGTTTGGAACAATTTGTAAATTTTTTTTTTTCTTTTTTTTAGATAGTTGTGAGAGAAGAAATGATTGATTGATGAGTAGAATGTCACATTTGTCTTATTGATTATTTTAATCTTTTAGCTCATTCCAAACACCAAGTGAGTCATACTTCTAACTCGATTCAACCCAAGTTACAATGGGGGGTATTTGGTAAAAATTATTTTAAGATAAAAGTTGATATTCAAAAAGCAAACGTTAAAAATACTCTTCATCTAGCTTCGGAAAAATTATTATTTTTTAATTTATTTAAGTTATTTATACCTAATAAACTATAAACGAAAATTACGCCAAAATAATTTGTCACTAACTCCCATACAAGCTATAAGCTTTGATAATCCCTACCAAAGAACCCAAATGAGTTGATGGCTTGGGTTTGATTGATTTGGTTATGGATTGTAAATTTTAAAATCAATTGAGTTAATTTTAAATTTAATATTAACTTCAACCTCCACTCATGTGCACCACAATCTAACACCACTTTGTTTCTTTTTTATTTTTATTTTTTTATAGAGAAATTTGAAAATAACGTTATGATTTAACTATGGTAACAAATTAAACATGACTTTTCTATTTCTTTAAGATTAAAAAAATGAACAAACATGTATCAAAATATGTAAAAGTTTATTATGTTAGTTAGGGGTGAGCAGCGGATATATGAATCCGCCTGAATCGATCGAATCAAACTGATCCGCTGCATTTTGGGCGGATGCATGATGACGAGCGGACGGTTGTGGATTGATTTTTTTCAATCCACCTAATTTTGGACGGATGACGGATTTGAGGTTCATTTGGCCGCAACCGAACCGCCAAATCGCGAGCACCCCTACTAATTTGTAAGACTTTGTGTTTCAATTTGTTTAAATATTATGTTTGTATTTTCAATTGAAAAAGAGTTTAAATATTCTGTTGAAAAAGAGTTTTCAACTTAAATATATTTTTTTATTTTTAAATCTAACTCTAAATAAAAAAGATGATATATGCTGGTTAGTTTTTGTTTTTAAAAACAGATATAGATGTAACAATACATAGGCATACAATCTCTACTACTGTTTTGTTCATGGTTTTTGTGGTTTGAATTATTTTTATATTTTAAAAACCACATATTGTAATACTTTATGTGGATGAGGCATGCGGTGATTGTAATATGTGGATGGAGCATGCAGTGATTGTAATATTTTAAAGTTTCAAAACTTTTTTCTTTGGATGAGGCATACAGTAATTATAATATTTTTTTTAGTTATTGACTGTAATATTTTTTTTGTTGGAAGTGCACAAGTTGAATTATATTAAAAATTTATAAAATTTTAAATCGTCAAACCGATTCGCATCGATCCACAAATCCGCTCAATCCACATCCGCAAGATTGGCAGACGGATACGGATTGATTTTCTCCAATCCACCAATCTGACGGACGGATGACAAATTAAAAATTTTGTGGTTGCGACCGACCTGCGCCCACCTCTAATCTTATTGATAAGATTTAGGGCTGGTTTGGCATACCTCAAAAAAGTCCAAAAGCCATAAAATTAAAAAGTTATCACTATTCACCCAAAAAAATATAAAAAAATTAATTTGACAAAAAAAAGAGTACAACTCACATGTCACGTGAGTTGAGTTGTACTTTAGCTGCACCACATTTTGTACAAAGGAAACAGGCGGAGAAGCAAACAAGACGATGTTGTTCGGCCCGTGGGGGTCCATCACAAGTCCCGTTTTGATAATCTGAACTGTTTAATGTATAGAACTCGTCGTGTAACGCCCTCAAAATATTATACAAATCAGTCATTCATAAAGTCTATAAGCATAGTAGAAACATTATATCTTCATTCATCAAAGTCTTCTTTACAAAAAGTACTGCGTACATTACATGTTCATAAATGTTTATAATTGATAACAAGTAAATAATGCCCTACGGGCTTACATCTTTCCAAGTTATCACTTGGTTACAACAAAAGAAGAGTTCTAACTCTTTTACATATAAAGCCCTCGACTTGGAATTTTACATTACACACCAAATAAAATATACAAAGTGGAGCCTTCAACCTCTCAACCTCCCAAGCTATGTCCTTGGAGGTGGCATATCACCTGCACCTGAAAATGGTATCCTAAGTGGAGTGAGCTAAAGCCCAGCAGAGATATGCTAAACCAAATATGAGAATTAACTAAAATATGAACATTAGATAAATGTGTGATGTTCTTAATTGACGTATATGTATTCTTTCCAAGACCAATTAATATAGATAACCAATATCTCAATTCATTTCCGTTTATCCATTATGGGTAAATTCATTAACCAAATTCATTATTATCGAACAACCAAAATGAGACTACAACTCAATGGTTCACAATTCAATACATTCAACAATCCAATACTTCTATTTCTTGCCATTTTACGGAACTACTGTAACAACCCTCGTCACTGTTTACCGATTAACCACTGATTACTGCTAAATTGAGGCTGATTATGATTGGTAATCGAACTGATTGAAATACTGAACTGACTGACTGAAATCTGGAACTGAATTGATTAAGTATATCTGTTTAATTGTATGTCTATCTGTTGACTGTTTGATTATCTGTTCATGCCTTTGTGTTTAAATTGCGAATTGAAGGCCTTATCGGCGGCTGAATCTGAAATTGATTGATGATTTGTGATCCTTAGAATTAATGTGATTTTATGGCATATTCAGTTAAAATGTGATTTAGTATGATTAAATTGGATTAAAATGGGTTAAATTGCAATAGTTGGCTTAATTACCAATTTGCCATCCTAGAGGGCCACTTGCTAGGCACTTGTGAGACTTGGTCATATACATTGCATATCTTTTCTTCAGCCCTTTTGTGAGTTATTGCCGACTAAAGGGTGAGAATAGGGAGATTGGGTGATTTCATCTAGAATTACTTGGAAATTGGAGGAATTGAAAGGAGTTCTTGCTAGATTGAACCTCAAGACTAGTAATTAAGGAACCTAGGTATGAATTTCATCCCCTTGATTGTGTCTTTAAGTTGATTCATGCATGGTTCATGTCTAATTTAGGAGCTAAGTCATAATTTAGTTCTAACATGTTGAACTATAGCTTAATTCATGCATGCATGTTTGGATTGTTGAGTTTTGAGTTGTTTTCATGGCAAAATGTTACATGCATGCTCATAATATGTTAAGTCCATGATTTCATCTTGTTTTGGAAAGAATTGGCTCCTTGGAGCATGTTTTGGAAGCTTGGAAGCTAGCTAAACTCATGCATGTCATGCTTGGATTATGTTCTTGAAAGATGGTTTGAAATTGTGTTTAATTGATCTTCCCTTGGGCTTTGATTTTACAAATTGAGCTTTGAATCATGTTAAACTATGAGTTTTGAGGAGTTTTCTGGAAAAATTAACCCAAGAGGATTGGTTTTGATGCGTTTGAACTTGGTTTTGAGCTTGAAGTTCAAATTTGGAAATTCCAGATTTTGAACTCACGCTCGAGCGGGGTGACTGGCGCTCGTGCGTGAAATTCGTGCTCCTAGTACTTTGCACTGTTTTGAAGTTCGCTCGAGCGGAATAATTGACACTCGAGCGGGACATTGTGTCTCATGCTCGAGCGGGTGTCGAGTGCCCAATCGAGCGTGATTTTCACCCATCCAACACTTTTAACTGTTTTGCTGAATGCTCGAGCGGGTAATTCTACGCTCGAGCGGAAACCTTTGTCTGCATGTCCGCTCGAGCGGAGTAACATACGCTCGAGCGTGACCCCTGTTTTCTGAAAATTTTGAAAATGCTTTTAAAGTGCATCTTTGCATTCTCATCTCATCCTAGGCATTATTAGGCCTAGTTTAAGACATCTTAATAAGGATATAGATGTAGAACACACCGAGGCAAATTAGGGTTTAAGCTATTATCTTTCCCAACTGTGTAGCTCAGTGTGTGTTCAATCTGTAACTGTGTAGGGTTGGTGATTGGGGACGCGCTCTAGCTTTGCTGTAACCCAGAACTCTGTGAGTAACAACTGTGTAAAGATATGTTCAAAATGATTATCTTCTGAACAATTGAACTGTACTGCTTTCTGAACTGATACTGTTAATTGAATGAATGCATGTCCTATATTCTGAACTGTATTGTGGCATCCTTAGCAACTACTATTTACTGTTACTGTTATAGAGATCTCTGTCGGTTCCCTTGTTAGAACCACTACTGTTACTGATTGATGGCCATCATTTACTGTTCGGTCTTTTAAGACCTGCTGTTTACTGTACTGTTATGCTAATGGATGTACCACATATGACTGTTATGACTGAATGACTGATATACTAAATCAACTGACTGTTTTCAATACTGAAAGGACATTCATTCTTAACCTCTTTACGCATTATGCTATTCACTGGGCTTTAGCTCACTGCTCATATACATATGTAGGTGTACAGGCACCAGACCGTGGTTAGAAACATCGGGGTAAGCTCTAGTTTTGTCAAGCCAACCACTGTGCCTCACTGCGAGGTTCCGAGCCCGTCAAGTTATGGTTTAGGGGTGTTTTAGTTCCCCCTTCTGTCTCTGTAACTGTTTTGTTTACTATACTGTACTGTTTAATAGGGATTAGGTCCCTGAACTGAGTGATTGTATATATGTACATACTGTTTTGTCCGACTGTATATATGTGCATGAAAAGTCTTTTGGCATACAGACTATCACAGCTCATTGGACATTGTTTATTTACTATATTGGCTTCCGCCAGGCCCCTGTACTCTGTTTTACTATATTACTGTTAAGCAGGCCTTCGGTAATCTCGGATTACTGGCCGGTTACGGTGCTAAACCCATAGGGACGGGTTTAGGTCGTGACAGAGTGGTATCAGAGCGATACTTACCACGAGTTATACCGCACACACGTGTCCAAATGAGCTATAGGATGTCCTAGAAAAGCGATTAGGGCATTACATGAGCATGATAAGTGTGTGGCTATGACATGACTGAATGTATGCTAATATGTTAATCTGTTTGAACAAATGATTACCTATGTTGATAACTGCTATAACTGCCTATAGTGAAATGGATAATGTGAGAACTGCAAATGAATCTGAATCCTCATCCTCTGAGGCAAGAATGGCAAGACTGGAAAGAATGATGGAACTAATAATTGAAAGATTAGATCAACAATAGAATCAACAACCCCCACCTCCTCCTCCGGTACAGCCGGAGCAGAATGTGAATGTTAATGATGGGGACATAATTGCTCTCACCCATAAGTTCAGCAAAATGAAACCGCCATCCGTCCAGGGAGGGCTTGAACCGTTAAAAGCTGAACGTGGGTTCTTGAGACAGAAAAATTGTTTAAGGTTTTTCCGTGCTCCGAAGCACATAAAGTGCTATTGGCCACCTTTACTCTGCAAGAAGAAGCTAGAAGGTGGTGGATGCTTATCCGTAATGACAATACTGTTATGACTTGGGCTCAATTCAAAGGGGCCTTCTTTGAAAAGTACTTCCCTCAGTGTGTTAGGGACAGAAAAGTAACTGAATTCGAACAGCTGAGACAGGGCACAATGTCCATTGCTGAATATGAGACAAAATTTACTGAACTTGCCCATTATGCACCACATATGGTTGATACTGACTACAAGAAGGCCAGAAAGTTTGAAGACGGCCTTAATGTTGTAATACTCGACAGAATAAATGTTCTGAAATTACCGAATTATGTAAATGTTCTTGACCGAGCCTTGATGGCTGAATCGAACATCGAGGCACTAAAAACTGAAACACCAGCGTCTGAATGGCGTGGTAAAAGGCAGGGTTTTAAATTCAAGAAGGGCAAACATAACCCATTGAACAAGAAACAGAATACGGGGTCAACAACCAGCCCCAGCCAAGGGAGTGGTTTCATACCACCCTATTCTGAGTGTGGCAAGAAGCACAAAGGGGTCTGTTACAAAATATCTAGAGCCTGTTACGGGTGTGACAAGGTGGGCCACATGGTTAAAGACTGCCCCTCTGCTCCACAAGCTAGTAGTAAAGCTGCACCAAGCGTGGCAGCATCAACTGTTGCACCAAAACCGAACCCCAAAGCTACCGGGAAAGAGCCCATGAGGCGGGGCTGAGTGTTCACCCTAGTACCGGGAGACGTGCAGAATACCGAGACTGTTGTGTTAGGTATTCTCTCTATTTGTACTCAAAATGCTTATGTACTGATTGATTCGGGGTCTACGCATTCATATGTGTCGCGTGCTTTTTCGCGAAAACTGAATAGACCATTAGAACCCATGAATTATCTGTTAGCTGTATCATCACCCATTGGGGGATCTATGACCTGTGCATATATGTACCCGACTTGTGAAATTATTGTTGGAGATGCACATTTGTTTATTAACTTACTGCCCCTGAACATTGATCATTTTGATATAATATTGGGAATGGACTAGTTAACGAAATACCATGCTACCATAGACTGTGTAACGAAACAAGTAGTTTTCCGTCCACCGGGTTTACTCGAATTTGTGTTTAATGGGGTTGGAGTAGTACCTTCTCCGTATTTGATTTCATCTGTGAAAGCTGTTAAATTGATTAGAAAGGGGTGTAAGGGATATCTGTATTCTGTGTTGACTGTATCTACTGATGATAATGCTAACGTGAACAGTATTCCTATAGTCAGAGAATTCCCAGATGTTTTTCCAGTTAATCTGCCAGGGGATTTGACTGAAAGGGAGATTGAACTTACCGTTGATGTGATTCCGGGAATGCAGCCAGTATCTAAAGCTCCTTACCGAATGGCTCCAATTGAACTAAAAGAATTGAAAGTGCAACTGCAAGAACTGCTAGATAAGAAGTTCATCAGGCCTAGCACTTCACCTTGGGGCGCTCCTGTTTTATTTGTGAAGAAGAAAGACGGCTCACTGCGACTGTGTATTGACTACCGTGAACTGAATAAGGTAACTGTGAAAAATAAATACCCATTGCCATGTATTGATGACTTATTTGATCAGTTACAGGGTGCTCAAGTGTTCTCTAAGATCGACCTTAGATCAGGATACCATCAGTTGAAAGTTAAACTAGAAGACATTGACAAAACTGCTTTTCGAACGAGGTATGGACATTACGAACTTTTAGTTATGTCTTTCGGAGTTACCAATGCACCTGCTACATTTATGGACCTCATGAACAGAATCTTTAAACCATACCTTGATGACTTTATTGTAGTATTCATTGATGACATACTGATTTACTCCAAAAGTATAGAAGAACATGAACATCATCTGAGACTTGCCTTACAGACCCTAAGAGAACAGAAACTTTACGCTAAATTGTCTAAATGTGAATTTTGGCTTGATCATGTTATGTTTTTGGGGCATGTTGTTAGCAAAGATGGAATTTCCGTTGATCCATAGAAAATTGAAGCTGTAGTGAACTGGCCTAGACCAACAAATGTGACCGAAGTCCGAAGCTTTTTGGGTTTGGCTGGATATTACAGAAGATTTGTCAAAGATTTCTCCAAAATTGCCTTACCGTTGACTCAGTTAACTCAGAAGGGGATATCATTTGACTGGACTGACCAAAGGGAATCAGCATTCTAAGAGTTGAAAACTCGACTTGTAACTGCACCAATTCTTACCCTACCTTCCGGTACGGATGGTTTTACTGTATTTAGTGATACTTCTCATAAGGGTTTGGGATGCGTTTTAATGCAGAATGGGAGAGTTATTGCTTATGCTTCCCGACAACTGAGACCACACGAAAAGAACTACCCGACCCATGATCTGGAACTTGCTGCAGTAGTATTTGCACTGAAAATCTGGCGTCACTATCTGTATGGGGCGACATGTGAAGTATATACCGACCACAAGAGTCTGAAATATTTCTTCACACAAAAAGAACTGAACATGAGACAGCGGAGATGGCTAGAACTGATTAAAGACTATGACCTATAGATTTTGTACCATCCGGGAAAAGCCAACACCGTTGCCGATGCACTGAGCCAGAAATCAATTGGAAATTTAGCCTGTTTGCTTACCGGGCAGAAAGAATTACTTTGTGACCTTAAAAAATCTGAAAGTGAAATTGTTTTACGAGAACAAGGTGGAACAATAGCTGTTATTTCTGCTCAACCAGCACTGATTGAAGAGATTAAAGAGAAACAACAATTGGATGACTTCTTAAAGAAGATTATCGAAGAAAGGGAAACTAAACCAAGACTGGGTTTCAAATTTGAAAATAATGTACTGAAATTTCAAGAAAGACTGTGCGTACCAAATGATTCTGAATTGAAAAGAAGAGTTCTGCAAGAGGGCCACAATTCAAAATTTTCTATCCATCCAGGGAATACGAAAATGTATCAAGATCTGAAACTGAATTTCTGGTGGCCGGGAATGAAGAAAGAAATTGCTGATTTTGTATCGAAATGTCTTCATTGCCAACAAGTTAAAGCCGAACATCAACGACCCGCAGGCTTATTGCAGCCCTTACCGATACCGGAGTGGAAATGAGAGCATATCACCATGGATTTTATTGTGGGATTGCCTCGCTCCAGTAAAGGTATGGACTTAATTTGGGTTATTGTTGATAGACTGACTAAATCTGCTCACTTCTTACCTGTTAAGACAATTTATAATGCGAACAAATTGGCTATAATCTATATTGATGAAATTGTTAGACTGCATGAAGTGCCTGTGTCCATTGTTTCTGACAGGGATTCGAAGTTTACATCGAGATTTTGGCAAAGCCTACAGACTGCATTGGGTACTGAATTGAGACTGAGTAGTGCTTATTATCCTCAGACCGATGGCCAGTCAGAAAGGACCATCCAGACTCTGGACGATTTACTGAGAATGTGTGTCCTTGATTTTCAGGGAAACTGGGAAAGTCATTTGCCCTTAGCTGAATTCGCCTACAATAACAACTATCATTCAAGTATTGGTATGGCGCTTTTCGAGGCATTGTATGGCAGAAAACGTAGATCTCCGATTTGCTGGGCAGAAGTTGGAGATGGGCCTTTGCTTGGGTCCGAGATTGTATACGAAACGACTGAGAAAGTGAAACTGATACAACAGAGACTGAAAATCGCACAGAGCAGACAGAAAAGTTATGCTGATGTCAGAAGACGGGATAGAGAATATGAAGTAGGTGATCACGTGTTTGTGAAAGTGACACCGATGAAAGGCCAGACTCGTTTTGGAGTCAGAGGCAAGTTAGCACCGAGATACGTCGGACCGTATAAGATTATTGAGAAAATCAATCCGGTGGCGTATCAAGTCGCGCTTCCTCCTGAAATGGAGCATATGCACAACGTCTTCCACATTTCTATGTTGAGAGACTACCTCCGGGATCCTTTCCATGTGATAGAGCCTACTCGTGTAGTGCTGAGCGATAACTACACTTACGAGGAACGGCCTATTCAGATTATAAACAGATAGATCAAAAAGTTGAGAAACAAAGAGATCCCGTTAGTGAAAGTTGACTGGCAAAACCATGGTGGCGTATATGCCACTTGGGAGAGGGAAGATGACATGGCTAAAAGATATTCGGAACTGTTTCCACTAAATCCTGTTTTCTTCCAAAACGAAGGTAACTCGAGTTTAGAGGACTAAACTCTTTTTAAGGAGGGAAGACTGTAACAACCCTCGTCACTGTTTACCGATTAACCACTGATTACTGCTAAACTGAGATTGATTATGATTGGTAATCGAACTGATTGAAATACTGAACTGACTGACTGAAATCTGGAATTGAATTGATTAAGTATATCTGTTTAATTGTATGTCTATCTATTGGCTGTTTAATTATCTGTTCATGCTTTTGTGTTTAAATTGCGAATTGAAGGCTTTATCGACGGCCGAATCTGAAATTGATTGATGATTTGTGATCCTTAGAATTAATATGATTTTATGGCATATTCAGTTAAAATGTGATTTGGTATTATTAAATTGGATTAAAATGGGTTAAATTGCAATTGTTGGCTTAATTACCAATTTGCCATCCTAAAGGGCCACTTGCTAGGCACTTGTGAGACTTGGTTATATACATTGCATATCTTTTCTTCAGCCATTTTGTGAGTTATTGCCGACTAGAGGGTGAGAATAGGGAGATTGGGTGATTTCATCTAGAATTGCTTGGAAATTGGAGAAATTGAAAGGAGTTCTTGCTAGATTGAACCTCAAGACTAGTAATTAAGGAACCTAGGTATGAATTTCATCCTCTTGATTGTGTCTTTAAGTTAATTTATGCATGGTTCATATCTAATTGAGGAGCTAAGTCATAATTTAGTTCTAACATGTTGAACTATAGCTTAATTCATGCATGCATGTTTGGATTGTTGAGTTTTGAGTTGTTTTCATGGCAAAATGTTACACGCATGCTCATAATATGTTAAGTCCATGATTTCATCTTGTTTTGGAAAGAATTGGCTCCTTGGAGCATGTTTTGGAAGCTTGGAAGCTAGCTAAACTCATGCATGTCATGCTTGGATTATGTTCTTGAAAGATGGTTTGAAATTGTGTTTAATTGATCTTCCCTTGGGCTTTGATTTTACAAATTGAGCTTTGAATCATGTTAAACTATGAGTTTTGAGGAGTTTTTTGGAAAAATTAACCCAAGAGGATTGGTTTTGATGCGTTTGAACTTGGTTTTGAGCTTGAAGTTCAAATCTGGAAATTCCAAATTTTGAACTCACGCTCGAGCGGGGTGACTGGCGCTCGCGCGTGAAATTCGTGCTCTTAGTACTTTGCACTGTTTCGAAGTCCGCTCGAGCAGAATAATTGATGCTCGAGTGGGACATTGTGTCTCATGCTCGAGCGGGTGTCGAGCGCCCAATCGAGCGTGATTTTCACCCATCCAACACTTTTGACTGTTTTGCTGAACGCTCAAGCGGGTAATTCTACGCTCGAGCGGAAACCTTTTTCTGCATGTCCGCTCGAGCGGAGTACCATAAGCTCGAGCGTGACCCCTGTTTTCTGAAAATTCTAAAAATTTTGAAAATGCTTTTGAAGTGCATCTTTGCATCCTTATCTCATCCTAGGCATTATTAGGCCTAGTTTAAGACATCTTAATGAGGATATAGATGTAGAACATACCGAGGCAAATTAGGGTTTAAGCTATTATCTTTCCCAACTGTATAGCTTAGTGTGTGCTCAATCTGTAACTGTGTAGAGTTGGTGACTAGCGACGCGCTCTAGCTCTACTGTAGCCCAGAACTCTGTGAATAACAACTGTGTAAAGATATGTTCAAAATGATTATCTTCTGAACAATTGAACTGTACTGCTTTCTGAACTGATACCGTTAATTGAATGAATGTATGTCCTATATTTTGAACTGTATTATGGCATCCTTAGCAACTACTGCTTACTGTTACTGTTACAGAGATCTCTGTCGGTTCCTTTGTTGGAACCACTACTGTTACTGATTGATGGCCATCATTTACTGTTCGGTCTTTTAAGACCTACTGTTTACTATACTGTTATGCTAATGGATGTACCACATATGACTGTTATGACTGAATAACTGATATACTGAATCAACTGACTGTTTTCAATACTGAAAGGACATTCATTCTTAACCACTTTACGCATTATGCTATTCACTGGGCTTTAGCTCACTGCTCATATATATATGTAGGTGTACAGGCACCAGACCATGGTTAGAAGCGTCGGGGTAAGCTCCAGTTTTGTCAAGCCAACCACTGTGCCTCACTGCGAGGTTCCGAGCCCGTCAAGTTATGGCTTAGGGGTGTTTTAGTTCCCCCTTCTGTCTCTATAACCGTTTTGTTTACTGTACTATACTGTTTAATAGGGATTAGGTCCCTGAACTGAGTGATTGTATATATGTACATACTGTTTTGTCCGACTGTATATATGTGCATGAAAAGTCTTTTGGCATACAGACTGTCACAGCTCATTGGACATTGTTTATTTACTGTATTGGCTTCCGCCAGGCCCCTGTACTCTGTTTTACTGTATTACTGTTAAGCAGGCCTTCGGTAATCTCGGATTACTGGCCGGTTACGGTGCTAAACCCATAGGGGCGGGTTTGGATCGTGACAACTACGTACGAGGGAACCAGCACCCATAAATATAAGATTTCGGGACTTTCATCTTGGGCACTCCGGCCAACTTAATTATTAGTAGAGTCCATCCCTTATCTCCTCCCAAACAATGGAGTACATCCCCTATCTCCTCCCATTCAAAGATACATATACAATGTATTTAAACACATGTCATATACAATGACTCATTCATCCACATATTCAATGGTTTAAACCAAACCGTTATATTCAATGACATAATTTAATTGATTAGTTTCAATTTTCCTAATCCTTATGCATTTTCTACAACAATCATAGCTATCCTCTACTGATAGCCCAAAACAAATATTTCTAAATAGATAAATAAATCTATCAACAGATAATTTATCAAATTTCCTATAGGTGAGTGATTTATCAATCCAACTACACCATTTAATCACATATTCCCCCAATTTCATAATTATCAAACCAATTTCATATTTCCACATTTATTTCACTA
Source organism: Camellia sinensis (assembly GCF_055761805.1). NCBI lineage: Eukaryota > Viridiplantae > Streptophyta > Magnoliopsida > Ericales > Theaceae > Camellia > Camellia sinensis. Next base: position 74,448,389 of record NC_138963.1, read on the forward strand.
TTTATACAAAATAGTTATTTAATTCAAATTAGGGCATTTTCCCCCTTTAACATACATTGTATCCAAGACCAGATTTTACCAATTATACCCAAGCAATAACATGTTCAAGGCCTCCCATACCCATAGGGAACCCAGAAATGGAAAACCCCTCTTTCACAAATCAAGACCCAAACCCTAACTTCACCCAAACTTCCCAACTCCACCATTTATGCAAAGATGACACACATCTAGGTTAAGACTCATAATAAAGAGTAGAACATTCCAATCTCAAATGGAGAAGCTCAAAGAGGAAAAAGGAGAAACTTGAACATGCTCCAAACTTGAACTTTTTCAGATCAAAAGGAAGCCAACGCGATACTCTATTCTTTTTACAAAGGGAGTAGGGTAGAAAGACTCTAGATCAAGGGGTATTTGTAGAGAGAGAGAGGGTATTTTAGAGAGAGAGGCAGCCGATCTAGGGTTTTGAGTGAAGAAGGGACCAAAAAGTGATATAAAATCACGTTGTTGCGAATTGATATATACGAGGCTCGCTCGAGCGAAGGAGTTATCGCTCAAGCGACAAGACACAACAAGTGGCCTCGCTCGAGCGCACAATGCAAAGCTTCAGGTCTGCCACCAACGCAGACGCACGCTCAAGCGTAAGAGTTCTTGCTCGAGCGAAGGAACAAAGAACACACGTCTCGTTTGAGCCTAAAAGTTCTCGCTCGAGCGAAAGCTGCGTCTAAGAAATAAGCATGAGGACTCTCAATTCTCGCTCGAGCGCAAGAACCCTTGCTCGAGCGAAGGATCCAAAATGTGGGCAGCAACCATTTGCACCAATAGACAACCAACCTGTTCCAAACTCGCCCAACAAGTCCCAAAACTCAAGTTTAAAGAATTAAAGGGAGGAAACAAGACGTAGACAACAACAACAATTACGGAACCTGAGTTCAGAACACAACAAAGGTCGGGGTAAAATTTGGATCGCTATACGTCGAGTAATATCTATTTTTAAAAAATCACGTTGATCGAATATTGCTAACTACATGATCAAATCAATTTTGTATAAAAAATGGATGGTGTTATAGTTAACGGTTGACAAAAAATAATCCGATCAGATAGCTATCGATATTCGATTAACTTGATTTTTTATAAGCATATAGTACTCAACAAGTTCTACACATTAAACGGTTCCAATTAGCAAAACAAGACTCGTGGTGGGCCCCAATAGGCCGAACAACACCGTCTAATTCAATGTCCGAAAAAGTGGCAAACTTTTTCTATACACTACTCTGCTCACCGTATTGCCTACTCTGCCTAAACTTCTTCTATATACTAATTTATACAGTTTTTTAATACACATTTTTTTGTAAAAAGTCAAAAAGTTATCTCAAATAACCATATTTTTTTCCTCAATTTTTTAGTCCAAAAATTCAAAAAGTACACTTATTTAGAACACCCCAAACAACCCCTTAATAACCATATTGGGAAGAACATTCGTCACATCAAGTCATAAGTCTACTATAAATTCAGATTATCTTCTTAGCAATCAAATTATATTTCTAACATTATATTCTTAACCAATATCCTTAGGGTAGCAATGCCCCTAAGGGGTTGTTTGGGGTATCCTAAATAAGTGTACTTTTTGTCTTTTTAGACTAAAAAGTTGAGAAAAAAAAGATGAATGTTTGGATTAACTTTTTGACTTTTTACGAAAAAATATATATTAAAAAATTGTATAAATAAGTGTGTAGGAGAAGTTAGTGGAGTAGGCGTACAGGTTGGGCAGGGTAGTGGGTTAGTTAGGAGATGGGAAATGATTGCCTCATTTTCGGGCTTGAATTAGACGGTGTTGTTCAGCCCGTGGGGGCCCACCATAGGTCTCATTTTGCTAATCGGAACCGTTCAATGTGTAGAACTCGTCAAGTGCTATATGTTTGTAAAAAAACACGTTGATTGGATATCGATAACTATTTGATCGTGTTAGTTTTTTTTGTCAACTGTTAACTATAACCCCATCCATTTTTTATACAAAACTAATTTGATCATGTAGTTAGCGATATCTGATCAACGTGATTTTTAACAAGCATATAGTTCTGGACGAGTTCTACACATTGAACGGTTCGGATTATCAAAACGAGACCCGTGATGGTCCCCTACGGGCCCAACATTACCGTCTAACTTAGTGATTTTATGTATGCAATTTTTTTTCCCCTGTCACGGTACTAAAGGGGTCAAGTTAGTCCCGAAATTGTGTAAGTTGGTTTGATTAAAATATTATGGATAGTGATACCTTTTTTATTTTTTTAATTTGTGAATAGTGATAACTTTTTATATTTTTTTATTTATTTATAACTTTACACATTTTTAATTTGTGAATAGTGAATAGTGATAACTTTTTTATTTTTTATTTATTTATTTATAACTTTTTGAATTTTTTAGAACACCCCAAATTAGGCCTTAATATTTGAACTTAAAAGAAAGCTTCACTTGTTCATTTATTTCGTTAACAAGACACAAGGATAGAAAGATAATATTGTCAATTTGATATTAATACTACTTTAAAATTTTAGAGTTTAATTTGAAATAATTAAAAAGTTAAAATTTAATTTATTATATAGCAGTGAAACGACTCTATTTTGCAATTTTTTATTTTTATTTTTCACCAAATAAGATTCTTAGTGCAGTTTGTGTCATGGGCTCAATACATAGGGGTCTTCTGGGAAGTGGGTTATAATCCACTTCTCAGATTATAACTCACTTCTTTCTCTCACAAAAAATTGATTATAACCATCTTCTCAAAATAGCCCATATTCTACTTGGATGATTTAATCGTTAGTTATGTAAGTATTTGATAAATGTGAAAGTTGAAAGTTAAAAATTAAGTACTGGATTAAAATAAATTATTTAATATATACAAGATTAAATTTAAAAATTATTATTTTTAAATCTTATATTGTACTAGTAGCAAAGTCATCTATATATATATATATATATCTGAGAGGGTAATTTGGTGAAAATTGGGCCGAGCTATGAGATGGTCATTATGGCTCAAGAGAGGTAAATATTACTCCGACCCAAGAGAGAAATAAAGTTACTCCAGTCCAAAAGCGACTTGGAGCTAGGCCGGTCTCAAAGTTAGTCCGGTCATGGCGTGTTGTGGATAGGACGGACAGAACCTTGCTACTCGGTAGCCCGGTCTAACTATGCCATGGGTTGTTTATGAGAAGCCGACATAAGAGCAGTAAAAAGGAATAACCGAACTAAGGATAATTCAGCCTACTCTGCAGCTCAGCATAGCCATGCTTATTTTGGTCATGTTGGAGTTCGGCCATGGTAAAAACCATCTCACTTGATTTAAGCAGTGAGGGGGGTGTTAGAGGATAAGCATTATCCTTTAGGAGTATGAATCCTAGGAGGACTCTGCGTGGAGGAGTAGAAGTCCTACTAGGATTGTGTCACACGAAACCTATAAAAGCTCACAAACATCACCTTTGGAGAGGTAACACACAACTTTGCTTTCTGAATACACAGCTTTTGTCTATTTGTCAAGCTTGCTGACTAAGGCATCGGAGAGGTTTCCGGCACACACCCGCCGGCTAGCTCACGTTTGTGTTTTCAGGTGATAAAGTGACGACGTACGGAGGAGAGTAGACTTGGTCAACAGGATTATACGAGAAGGTTTATTTCTTTCCCATACAATTGGCGCCGACTGTGGGAAAAACAGACAGGACAAAACCTCTTGACTAAAGCTTCTCCTCTTTAAAATCAATGGCGCACATTGAAAAATTGCCACAATCCGCCATCGACGGGCAAACTCCAGATGGGGGCGCAAGGCGTGAGGGATTACCTTCTGTCCCTCCCATGGCGGACTTGGAGTCCCAACGACATAACACCAGGAGGGATACTAGGGGAAGACGGACACACAGCCCCCGTCGCTCTCGTTCACAAAGTCCTGACAGGCAAAGACGGAGGATTGATCCTCAAGTTCTGGAGGACCGCGTGAAGGAGCAAGACGAATTAATAAGAAAGATGGCGGCCGACATGGAAGCCTTGAAGCGCCAGATAAAGAAAAAAGAAGTGGCGACAGGAGAGGGGCGCAAAAACAAGATGCCCCTTCGCCACTTAGAAAATCGTAATAGGAATACCACACCCTCGCAAGGAGAGAATAGAAGCCTCAGGACAAGCGATACTCAATCCTGGTCTTCCAGAACTCGTCACTCCAGGTCTGAGAGGACGAGATCTGAAAGATCATACACTGAAGGAAGCACGTACTGACCCTCACATACGCACCAAACCAGATCTAGACAGACGGAGTTACCCAGATCATCCGACTTACGAACCGTGCTCGAAGTAAAAGCACGATGCAAGGAGGATGCCAGGGCACGGGATCCACACAGAGTTTCTGCCTTACAGCGGTTGGCTCCTCGGACGCATGGAAGCGTCGAGGTTGGAATGCCAATACCGCGCCCTGCCTACGAACCAACGGACAAAGCATTAGCAAGGCTACAGACTTCGCCGTTTGTTCCGGCGATTGAAAACGTGCCCCTACCATCAGGCTTCCTTCAGCCCAAATTCACTACATATGAAGGGAAGACGGACCCCTACTCACACTTGAGCCACTTTCGCCAAGTCATGGCTGTATACAGGCGAAACGAGGCCCTAATGTGCATACTCTTCCCATCTAGCCTTGGCGACCTAGGCTTAACTTGGTTCGAGAAACTTCCAGAAGGCAGCATAGCCTCTTGAGCACAATTGGCAGAGGCCTTCGTAACAAGGTTTCGAACGAACACTAAAACCCCGGTGGAGATTGACCAATTGCTCCCCATCGACATGGGCGATAAAGAAACCTTAAGATCCCACAATAGTCGCTATTGGGAGACATTCAATCAGATTGGGGACTGCCCCACCAATCTCGCCATTGCACAATATAAAAGAGGCCTTCCAGTCGGGAACAGACTAAGGGACTCAATCACCATGACGCCGCCCCTCACCATGGAAGCCTTGATGGAAAGAGTGCATCAGCACATCAGGGTAGAAGAGGATGGCGCACGTGCCAAAGCAAAATCTAGGGCGACCATAGTACCAGAAAAGAAGACCTCAGCGAAAGGTCAATGCAGTAGACCGATAGAACAGAAACGGACGTGGCAGGCGAGACAACGAAGAGGACCCAGATAAAAGATGGTTGAGAATCCGCACTGCCATAACCACGGTATTCAAGAAACCGATATATCGGATTCTAAGCGAAATAAGAGATGAGCCTTTCGTCAAGTGGCCAGCCAAGTTGGGAGAAGCACAGAAAGACTACGACGAAAGATCGCGGTGCACCTTCTATAAAGAAAAGGGGCACCGCACTGAGAATTGCACGCCATTGAGACAACACCTGGAGGAATTGGTGGCAGCAGGACACTTGGATAAGTACATTGAAGGAGGGACGCAACCAGCTCCTCAGGATTACAATAACCCCAACGGAATGCCAGTCGACGCCCCACCTCGAGGCGTTATCAATGTGATACATGGGGTCTTTGAACCTGAGCGTATATGCGAGCTCAGAGGATCAATCAAAAAGGCTGAACACTTAAGAGAGGTGATAAGTGCCCAACCTGCCACCAAGAAGGGAAAGACAGAGGCAACAAACGTCATGTCTTTTTCAGATAAAGACTTAGAATAGATATGTTGCCCTTACAATGATGCCCTGGTCGTCACTCTCCGAGTCAAGGATTTTGACGTCAAGCGGATTCTGATTGACCAGGGTAGTTCATGTGAAATCATGTACTACGAAACATTTAAACAACTAAAGCTACAAGACAAAGACTTGGCGCCTGCTGTATCACCCCTAATTGGATTCAACTCTATGCCAGAATGGCCCGTCGGCAAAATAATCCTTCCAGTTAGAGCAGGAAGCGTGACAAAACAAGTGGAGTTCTGGGTATTGAAGGTCCCCTCCACTTACAACATCATCTTAGGCAGAACATGGCTACATGCCATGCGATCGGTGGCGTCATCCTACCACCAAGTAATGAGGTTCCCCAACGACACCGGTGTAATTGAAGAAGTCTATGGAGATCAGATCATGTCGAAGCAATGCTTCGTCACGGTAAATGGCAGCCGCGCTGCCAAAGGATACGTTCATTCGGTGGAAGAACCTGAGAGTAATGAGCTATTCGCAGATGCCGGCAAAGCGGCGGATCAGAAAGCAGTGGAGGACTTGGTAAAGGTAAAAATAGATGAAAAGAACCCGGATAAGTTCTTTTTGCTCGGTTCGTCGTTGTCCGGCACTGAGAGATTAGAGGTCTTGGAATTCTTAACCTCTCACATCGAAGTGTTCGCCTGGACACCCTACGACATGCCAGGCATTGATCCAAACTTCATCTGTCACCAACTCAATGTCCACCCATCTGCCAGACCAGTCATTCAGCGCACTCGCAGATTGGCACTTCACCATGCCGAAATCGTGGCGGAAGAAGTAGGTAACCTGCTGGAGGCAGGAGCAATTAGAGAGGTGTACTACCCAAAATGGATCTCCAACACGGTCGTAGTACCAAAGAAGAATGGCAAATGGCGCGTCTGCGTCGACTACAAAACAGTTAACAAAACGTGCCCAAAAGACAGCTTTCCTCTACCACGGATAGATCAACTGGTAGACCTAACGGCAGGGCACAACCGACTTAGCTTTCTGGATGCATACAGAGGCTACCACCAAATCGCCATGCATGAACCAGACCAGGAGGTCACATCCTTTACAACTCCAAGAGGATTATACTGTTATAAGGCCATGCCCTTTGGCCTGAAGAATGCAGGGGAAACATTCCAACGAATGGTCACCAAGATGTTTGAACCATTGTTAGGAAGAACGATGGAGGCTTACATCGACGACATGGTGGTCAAAAGCAAGGATGAAAATGACCATCTCAAGGACCTAGGAGAGATGTTTGAATCCTGAAGAGGCACAAGTTGCGCCTCAACGCATCCAAGTGTGCATTCGGTGTAGGATCTGGCAAGTTCTTGGGCTTCCTTGTGACCAACCGGGGTATAGAAGCGGACCCCTCCCCGATCAAAGCAATTCAAGATTTGGAGAGACCAAACTCAGTAAAAGAAGTACAACATCTCACCGGCATGGCGGCCGCGCTCAATCGATTCATAAGCCGATCGTCAGACAGACTATGACCATTCTTTTAAGCTTTAAAAGCCAAGTTCGAATGGGACGAAGAATGCGACCAAGCACTGGAAAGCCTGAAAGAATATATGTCTTCTCCACCATTGCTTGTCACCCCAATACCAGGAAAAGAACTCTTCCTATACCTTGCAGTCTCTCAGCACGCAATTAGCGCAGTGTTGGTCCGCGCAGAAGGAATTCAACATCTGCCCATCTATTATGTCAGCAAGACATTGCTGGGAACCGAAACAAGGTACTTGCCATTGGAAAAACTTGCATTGGCCTTAATGATGGCCTCCAGGAAATTGGCACACTACTTTCACGCCCACACCATAGTTGTCCTCACAGCTTTTCCACTAAAAGCTTTGTTTGAGAGGGCGAACTTTTCTGGGCGAATTTTGAAGTGGGCAGTAGAGCTGGGACAATTCGACGTCAAGTTTCAACCTAGAATCGTAGTAAAAGCCCAATCTTTGGCAGACTTCGTCGCAGAATTTACTCCTGGAAGTCATCATATCTGCCCAGTCGACCTAACCGAACTAGGGATGGAAGTTGATGCCGGAATAGCGCAACCCCTAGCAGAAGGCACTCAGTCAGACTCCAAGGTAGACCAGACTATAGACGGCAAGGAAGAAGCAAACCAAGCTACAACAAACCAAGACTCACCACAAAATAAAGACTTGGTTCAGTCAGATAGCGAAGGGCAGACATCAAACATGGACCTTGAAGAAAAAACCAGCAACATTCTTGACACCACGACATCATCTGACCCCTCCATTTGCTGGAAGTTGTTCGTTGGTGAGATGTGGAAGCTCTTTGTGGATGGAGCATCCAACCGGCATGGTGCAGGACTTGGCATAGTTCTCATCTCACCAGACGGCCTGGTTGTGGAGCAAGCAATCAACCTTGGCTTCCCAGCATCGAACAACGAAGCAGAATATGAAGCACTTCTAGCAGGTCTCAAATCAGCATACCGTATGAAGGCCACCGAATTAATGGTCTATAGCGACTCACAGTTGGTGGTAAGCCAAATTTCTGGCGACTATGAAGCAAAAGATGATAGGATGGCCAAGTACCAAGAATTGGTCAGAACAGAGATCAAGAAATTCGAAGTAGTAAGGATAGAACAAATCGGCAGGGAGGAAAACAATAGAGCAGACGAACTAGCAGGCTTCGCCTCAATGGCAGACACCTCCATCCCTCATCCGCTACTGATCGACTACCTACCTAGACCAAGCATTGAGGACCCCGAAGTAGAAGAGGTATGTTGCACAGAACTAGGCCCCTCATGGATGGATCCCATCATACTATTCTTGAAAGACGGCGTCCTACCGGAAGAAAAGAAAGAAGCCAACAAAATTAGAGCAAAGTCACAGCGATTTTGGCTCTCCCCATCTTTGGCATTATACAAAAGGTCGTTCTCAGGACCCTATCTAAAGTGTGTCCATCCCAGCAAAGTGGAAGCATTCTTGTACGAGATACACGAAGGGGTGTGCAGAAGCTATCAAGGAGGAAGATCGCTAGCTTACAGGGCCATTTCACAAAGATACTGGTGGCCATACATGCAGGCAGACTCAGAGAAATATGTGAAGAGGTGTGAGAAATGCCAAAAATTCGCACACCAAATACATCAACCAGCAAGAGAACTCCTACCATTAACTAGCCCATGGCCTTTCGCAATGTGGGGCTTGGACATAGTAGGATCACTTCCAACAGCACTCGGCAACAGGAAGTTCTTTCTCGCAGCAACAGACTACTTCACAAAATGGGTGGAAGCAGAAGCATTGGCATCAATCAAGGAAAGAGATGTAAAGAAGTTTGTCTGGCAAAATATCATCACTCGGTTTGGAATACCAAAAGCCCTAATCTCATACAATGGCACTCAGTTCGACGGCAAAATCTTCAGAGGCTTTTGTGAAGAGTACAAGATAGAATTCTACAATTCTACACCAGCGTATCCTCAAGCAAATGGCCAAGCAGAAGCATCGAATAAAGTTGTCTTGGATGGACTGAAGAAAAGGTTAGAAAAGGCAAAAGGCAAGTGGGCGGAAGAACTTCCTCATGTTTTATGGGCTTACTGCACTACACCTCGACGCTCAACAGGAGAAACACCATTCTCCTTAGCCTACGGAATGGAAGCAGCAACCCCACTGGAAGTTGGCCTCCCCACAATTCGAAGTGAAAATTTTGATCCCGACTTAAATGGAGAAGCCATAACATTGGAGCTCGACCTTGCAGAAGAAAGAAGAGAAAGAGCACTGGTTCACATTGCCTCATACCAACAAGAGTTATCCAGGAAATACAACAAAACGGTACATCCAAGAAAATTCAAGATCGGAGATTGGGTACTACACAAAGTGATGGGAAACACCTTAATACCAGGAGATCGCAAGCTAGGGCCTAATTGGGAAGGTCCTTACAAAGTGGTTAGGTTAGCAGGCAAAGGGGCATACCACCTCGAAGACAAGGACGACAAAGCAATCCCTAGGCTATGGAACACAGCCAATCTCAAGTTATTTTATTTTTAGCTTTCTTCTTTTCAAATATGTGTAATTTCTTTTTCAATAAAACAATCGATTCTTTTCAGCATGGGTTGTTCTCTGTAAAACTTAAGCTTTAGTAAAGTTTAGGTACATTGCAAACATTATTCTAAGTTGGCTAGAAAAACTAGCTTGGAAGTTGGCTGGATTAAACCAACACCCTTCCTAAGCCCAGGATAAGGATCCAGGCTGCAGGACGTTTGGTCGGAATAACCAAACATTATTCTAAGTTAGCTGGAAAAACTAACTTAGAGGTTGGCTAGATTAAACCAACTCTCTGTACTCTTCAGCCGAAGTAAGGGTATGGCTGAAGAGTGGTTGGCTGGATTAAACCAACTCTTTGTACTCTTCAGCCGAAGTAAGGGTATGGCTGAAGAGTGGTTGGCTGGATTAAACCAACTCTTTGTACTCTTCAGCCAAAGTAAGGGTATGGCTGAAGAGTGGTTGGTTGGATTAAACCAACTCTTTGTACCCTTCAGCCGAAGTAAGGGTATGGCTGAAGCGTGGTTGGCTGGATTAAACCAACTCTTTGTACTCTTCAGCCGAAGTAAGGGCATGGCTGAAGAGTGGTTGGCTGGATTAAACTCTGTGTACTCCTCAGCCGAAGTAATTATGTCGGCTAAAGAGTGGTTGGCTAGTAAGCATAGTTAGTTTGACCAGCTAAAACCAAGATAACAGTTGCAAGTAAAAAGATCATGGAAGTACAAACATACAGATCAACCGAAATAAGTTCAAGAAAATTTTCATTCATCAATAAGCAAATACAAAGGAGGGGCCATAGCCCGGTTACAAGAAGCAAAAAGTAACAAAGAAGAAAAGTACAAAATCAACTAAAAAGGTCTTCAATTTCGGCGTCAATATCAACTGGAACACCGGTTGCAGATGGAAGATCAGTCTCAGTAGCAACTGGTAGAACGATATCAGTCGATGGCTCAACAGTCAGGTCTTCAACCGTTGCCTCCAACCGAGCTGATTGATCGTTGACTTGCTCGTTGACTACCGGAGTAACAGTTTGTTCGTTTTCATCGTCTTCATCATCTGAATCCTGCGGAAATTATTCTTGGACCGAAGCAGCATATTCCGCTAATGAGGCTGGAATGAAATACTGTGGAGCATTATAGACCTCAGTTTCAGGCCCATAGCCGAGCTGTTCCACAGCACTCCTCCAGCCACACTTAAAGAATAAGTCCTTCGCCCCCTCGCACTGCGGAATGTAGAGGCCCTCCGCCTCTTTGAAACCTTGGGCGTTGGCATCACCGACCTTCTTCTTCAGATCAGCTATTTCGGCGTCTTTTTTGCCTTTGAGTTTGGCCAACTCGCGCAAGTATTTATCCTTCGCCGTTATTGCAATTTTTTATTTTTCAGCTTCAGCCGAGCTAACAAGTCCGGTCAAGCGACCGTTCTCGAACTGTAGCTCGGCTATCTTCTTCTTGGCTTGCTCAAGCTCGGCTGTCTTTGCCTCGGCATCTGCCATGGCATGCCTGGTTGTCTTGCGGAGCTCCAGCACTTTCTTATGTGCAAGATTGTTCTTCTGAATGGCCTGCAAAAGAGTAGTAACTCTCTTTAGCATGACTGACAGTTGGGAAAAGTTAGACAAAGAAAAGGGAGAGCCACTTACCAGGATCATTGATTTTGTTGAAGACCGGATGGCCTTCAGCTCGGTGTTTAGTTGCTTGTTATGATGCTCCATATCTTTCGGAAGGCAAACACTCTTGGCTAGATTGAAAGCCATCAGGTGATCCTTCTCAGCAACGACTGAGTCAGCCTCCTAGATATTTCGGTCCTGAAAGGTGAGAATTGGAGCCCATTTGGAGGAGTCAGCTCGGTCAGATTGCTCCGGTTGAAGGATGGGTTGAGGACTTGGTGGAGGGATGGATTCGTCCTCATCCACAAGTTGTTGTTCGGTCGGTGTAGATCGGGCGCGCTTAGAGAGGCGAGAGGAAGAAGGCTGTTGAGAGGGGAGGGCCACAACGGCAGGCTGCGTTTGGCTGGGTGGCGGTACTTCGGGTCTGTTAGTTTCGGTTAGAAGCGCCCTTACTCTGTTCCTTTTAGTCATTTCCTCTTCAGCAGTTAGTGGGATTAGTCTGATTTCTGGTAAGGTTGGGTCCGGTTCTGGGGCCTCCTTGAGCAGAAAGTCGGTCACTCTCGCTTTTCGGTGGCCACTGTATCTGTAGGTCGGCTCGAATTTTAGTAGCTTAGCCCAACTACGTTCTGGATACCGTAGTGCGGCGCGCAAAGTCGCTAGATTGGGGTAGCTGTATAAAGAATGGAGGTAGGCAGAATCTGCGAAAGAAGACAACTGTTAGTTCGGCTGAAAGATTGACAAACCGAAATATAAAATAGCACGCAAGAAAACCGAAGTAAATTTACCAGGTTCTCATTTTTTCCAGTTTAAACGTCGGCCAGGAATCTGGGCTTAATGATCCTCAAAATTCCCAGACACCCAGAAAAAATCGTCGTCGTTTAAGTCTTTATCCGGTGTGTTTTTTATTATTTTCTCACGACAGCGGCGTATTCTGAGATAGTATACCCAGCCGTCTTCCTTTGAACCAATGGAGTATTGGTGAAAGATTTCGGCCAGACCAAGGTTGAGACCGGCTTGCCGGTTTAGTTCGGCTATTTCCATTATTATGCGGTATGAATTGGTGGATAGCTGGGTAGGGCATAGTCTAGTTTGCCTAAGAAACTCGCAAATTAAAGGTTGGACTAAAAATCATAGTCTGGTCTCTATTATGGATAAGAGGGTGAAGGGGACAAAGCCTTCGTTACCCCAAGGAATGACATCTTTTTCGGCTAAAATCAGGTGGACGTCATCGGGTATATTGTAGTCTTTTCTGAATTTGGCTAGGCCGCCCGGAGTGTCTACTAGATACCTATACTTCCCCATTTATTGTATAATTTACGAATAAATTAAATTCGATCCAAAAAATTGTTCTCAGTAGCTCGGTTGAGCGCGCAGAGGAGTGCCTGGGCAACCTAAGTCTGCAAAGTAGAAAACAAAGGGGTTAAGCACAGATCATCGGACCGTGCTACAAAATAAAAGTACAAAAAAAGGAGCCCTACTTCGGCTATGTGATCATCGGACCGTGCTATAGGTTCTAACTCGGTTTCTGCAAGGTGATTTGTAGCTCGGTTTGAGTAGGGCTTTGCTAGTTCGGACACGGCAAGCGTCTAGTTATATCGGTTGAGGAAACGGTTCTGTTTGACCGGTTGATCGCCTAAGGGCAGCTTTCTGAGTTCCGTCTAAAAAACTAAGAAAGCTGGTTTAGCCCCAAAGGCCTAGATCGGTTGGAGTTCAGCTATCTCGGTATGTTAAGTACAAACCTAGTTCGGTTGGTTACCTCGGCTAAGGTCTAGCAAGAAGTGGTTTGACTTATTCAAAGCTACTGGTGTAAACATGAAGTGTTAGCCCGGTTGTACGCTGACTAGACTTTTACCTAGCTTAAAACAGTATCCTAGTTCGGTTGCATCATGATTTTGGATCAAAAACCAATTTTCTACAGGATATTCCATATAGTCATATGTTCTATGGTTAAGTTTTTTCCATAAGAGCATTGAGCAAAGCGAAATGGAAGAAAATGTTTTGCAAAAACACAGAAAACAGAACACAGAAAGCAACATATGAAAACAAAGTAAAGGTGCAATACTAACCAGAAGAAGAAGCAAGAAACTGAAGATGGAGGCAAAAGGTAGCAAAACACGAGCTCAGAAAATGAACAAGCAATGGAGGCTGAGAGAGAGAAGTTGTAAAGTGTGTTGAAATGATAAGACTCGTTTTAGGTAAATGGAAAAAAAGGCGGGACTGTTCAAATTTCACGAAGTACGAAGACGGCGTGACAGCTGTCCTCAATCAATCAGTGCGTGCCACGTGTCCCAGGAAGGAGAAACGATTCAGTTGCTGTGATTGAGGAGACGTTTTGACCGGACAAGCAGAGTCCGGTGTAAAATTAGCTCAGCTGGAAGGCTTAAGAGTTTTAGCTCGGCTGGAAAGGCTTAAAAACTTTAGCCCGGTTGATAGACAGGTAATCCCAATCATGCTGTGCAGATGGAATTAAGGGGCAATTGAGAGGGCAATTTTGGTGAAAATTGGGCCGAGCTATGGGATGGTCATTATGGCCCAAGAGAGGTAAATATTACTCCGGCCCAAGAAAGAAATAAAGTTACTTCGGTCCAAAAGCGACTTGGAGCTAGGCCGGTCTCAAAGTTAGTCCAGTCATGGCGTATTGTGGATAGGACGGACAGAACCTTGCTACTCGGTAGCTGGGTCTAACTATGCCATGGGTTGTTCATGAGAAGCCGACATAAGAGCAGTAAAAAGGAAGAACCGAACTAAGGATAATTCGGCCTACTCTGCGGCTCAGCATAGCCATGCTTATTTTGGTCATGTTGGAGTTCAGCCATGGTAAAAACCATCTCACTTGGTTTAAGCAGTGAGGGGAGTGTTAGAGGATAAGCATTATCCTTTAGGAGTATGAATCCTAGGAGGACTCTGCGTGGAGGAGTAGAAGTCCTACTAGGATTGTGTCACACGAAACCTATAAAAGCTCACAAACATCACCTTTGGAGAGGTAACACACAACTTTGCTTTCTGAATACACAGTTTTTGTCTATTTGTCAAGCTTGCTGACTTAGGCATCGGAGAGGTTTCCGGCACACACCCGCCGACTAGCTCACGTTTGTGTTTTCAGGTGATAAAGCGACGACGTACGGAGGAGAGTAGACTTGGTCAACAGGATTATACGAGAAGGTTTATTTCTTTCCCGTACAATATCTATCTATACTATATATTAAGCAAAATGGAGTTTTTAATCCCAAGGCCTGTGGGAGTTGCAATCTCCTAATCATAATTTTCTAATTTTTTGATTTAAAAAAAATAACCTCAGCATTTATTGACTTCTCCCAACCCAACCTCAGCATTTATTGACTTCTCCCAACCCACAATCTCTTTTGACTTCTCTCATAATTATTGCAACACCCTTTTCAATTTCTCCCATACATTATGGTTACACACAAAAAAAAAAAAAAAAAAATTATAAGAATTTAACTATAGATCTCAAAAAAATATAACATCTAATTTTGAATTATGATTTAATAATATAATTATGTATTTCTTTTATGTATATTTATCAAAATTTTAAATCACTTAATGAGATAAATTAATCAAATTTTCAAAATTATTGATTTTTAATTTACAAAATAGATTAAAAAAAAACTATTGGCTGATTTATTTATTTAATAACAAAAATATTTCATAATCTCTCCCTCCTAATCTCTCACAAATTTTCAAAAAAAATATATTAAAACTTGCATTCATTTTCTCTTCCCAAAAAAATCAGATAATATTTTTTATTAAAGTTGTAGATATCTACCTATATTTTATATATTATATTATAACATAACAAAAAAAACAATAAAACTAAAAAAAAAATCTTTAAAGTTTATCTAAATAAACTTTAAATCAATAAAACTCACATGTCTATCACATATCTAACTCACATCATAACTTACCTAAATAATAATAATTAAAAACAAATGGAAACCACAGATAAATTAAATTTTTGAAAAAAGATGCCCACAACTCCATCTTAAATAAATTGAAAAAAAAATATACCCGAATAGAAACCACACAAAAATAAAATAAAAATAAAAAGATATATCTATCTATCTATCTATCTATATATCTATACTATATATTAAACAAAATGGGGTTTTTAGCCCTAAACTTTGTGGGAGCTTCAATCTCCCAATCTAAATTTTCTGATTTTTTGATTTAAAAAAAAAAATCTTAGCATTTATTAACTTCTCCCAACTCCCAAGTCTTACCCTCATAATAACACTTTAATGCATTAAGAACAAGCATAAAAAAATTTCTTTGAAATCTAACACATATGAATTCCTTGAAAAGTTCCAACACATATGATTATTATCCCTCATAATAACATTTTAATGCATTAAGAACAAGTATAAGAAAAAATTCTTGAAAAGTCCAACACATATGATTATTATCAAAATATTAAATTTTAATATAATATAAAAAAGAAAAAAAGAAGACATTTAAAATATATATATATATATATAAATCACAATTCACATGTATAGATAAGTGTAAACACAATCCGTGCATAGCATGGGTGATATGCTATCTATACAATATATTAAGCAAAAGGGGATTTTTAACCCCAAGGCCTGTGGGAGCTCCAATCTCCTAATCCTAATTTTCTAATTTTTTGATTTTAAAAAAAAACCTCAACATTTATTGACTTCTCCCAACCCAACCTCAGCATTTATTGACTTCTCCCAACCCACAATCCCTTTTGACTTCTCTCATAATTATTACAACACCCTTTTTAATTTCTCCCATATACTATGGTTACACACAAAAATAAAAAATAAAAAGATAAGAATTTAGCTATAGATCTCAAAAAGATATAACATCTAAATTTGAATTATAATTTAATAATATAATTATGTATTTTTTTTATGTATATCTATCAAAATTTTAAATTACTTAATAGGACAAATTAATCAATTTTTCAAAATTATTGATTTTTAATTTACAAAATAGATTAAAAAAAACTATTGACTGATTTATTTATTTAATAACAAAAATATTTCATAATCTCTCCCTCCTAATCTCTCTCACAAATTTTCAAAAAAAAAATATTAAAACTTGCATTCATTTTCTCTTCCCCAAAAAATCAGATAATATTTTCTATTAAAGTTGTAGATATCTACCTATATTTTATATATTATATTATAACATAACCTAAAAAACTAAAAAAAAAAATCTTTAAAGTTTATCTAAATAAACTTTAAATCAATAAAACTCACATGTCTATTACATATCTAACTCACATCATAACTTACCTAAATAATAATAATTAAAAACAAATGAAAATCACAGATAAATTAAATTTTAAAAAAAAGATACCTACAACTCCATCTTAAATAAATTGAAAAAAAAAATACCCGAATAGAAACCACACAAAAATAAAAATAAAACGAAAAAGATATCTATCTATCTATCTATATATTAAGCAAAATAGAGTTTTTAACCCCCAAGACCTATGGGAGCTTCAATATCCCAATCTAAATTTTAAAAATTTTTTATTTAAAAAAAAAAAACTCAGCATTTATTGATTTGGTCAAAATCTCCTGATTAGTATTTATTAACTTTTTTCAATCCACATATCTTTCCACATGCCTGTAATTATTGATTTAGTCAAAATCTCCTGATCAGCATTTAAAATCCCTTCATACAAATAATTATAGATACAATTCGTGTATAGTTACTGCAATATCTTTTTCAACTTCTCCCATACATTATGGTTAGTGATAAGAAAAAAATCTTAAAAAACATAATTCATATATTAAAAAAATCTAAAACAAATATAAATATCTATAATTATCCCGTGCATAGTACGGGTGATAGGCTAGTCTATACTATATATTAAGCAAAAGGGGGTTTTTAACCCCAAGCATTGTGGGAGCTCCAATATCCCAATCTAAATTTCCTGATTTTTTGATTTAAAAAAAAAAACCTTTGCATTTATTAACTTCTCCCAACTCCCAAGTCTTACCCTCATAATAACACTTTAATGCATTAAGAACAAGTATAAAAAAAAATTCTTTGAAATCTAACACATGAATTCTTTGAAAAATTCCAACACATATGATTATTATCCCTCATAATAACACTTTAATACATTAAGAACAAGTATAAAAAAAATGTCTTGAAAAGTTCAACACATCTGATTATTATCAAAATATTAAACTTTAATATAATATAATAATAAAAAAGACATTTAATTTTTTGAAAAGTCCAACACATATGACTATTATCAAAATATTAAACTTTAATATAATATAAAAAAGGAAAAAAAGAAGACATTTAAAAAAAAAATTAAAAATCACAATTCACATATATAGATAATTGTAAACACAATCCGCGCATCCCAATCTAAATTTCTTATTTTTTGATTTAGAAAAAAAAAACCTTAGCATTTATTAACTTCTCCCAACTCTCAAGTCTTACCCTCATAATAACACTTTAATGCATTAAGAACAAGCATAAAAAAAAATCTTTGAAATTCAACACATGAATTCCTTGAAAAATCCCAACATATATGATTATTATCCCTCATAATAACACTTTAATGCATTAAGAACAAGCATAAAAAAAAATTCTTGAAAAGTCCAACACATATGATTATTATCAAAATATTAAACTTTAATATAATATAATAAAAAAAGAAGACATTTAATTCATTGAAAAGTCCAACACATATGATTATTATCAAAATATTAAACTTTAATATAATATAAAAATGGAAAAAAATAAGACATTTAAAAAAAAAGGACATTTAAAAATCACAATTCGCATATATAGATAATTGTAAATATATTAAGCAAAAAGGGGTTTCTTAACCCTAAGCCTTGTGGGAGCTCCAATCTCTCAATCTTAATTTTCTAAATTTTTTATTTAAAAAAAAACCTCAGCATTTATTGATTTGGTCAAAATCCCTTGATCAGCATTTATTAACTTTTTCCAATCCACATGCCTGCATTTAATTTCTCCTGTACACTGTGGTTAGTGATACGATTGTTAAATTATTTTTATAAAAATCTTAAAAAACATAATTTATATATTAAAAAAAATTAAAACAAATATAAATATCTATAATTATCCCGTGCATAGCACAGGTGATAGGCTAGTACTATATATTAAGTAAAATGAGGTTTTTAACCCCAAGTCTTGTTGGAGCTCCAATCTCCTAATCTAAATTTTTTAATTTTTTGATTTTTTTAAAAAAAAAACCTTAGTATTTATTAACTTCTCCCAACTCCCAAGTCTTACCATCATAATAACACTTTAATGCATTAAGATCAAGCATAAAAAAATTTTCTTGAAAAGTCCAACACATATGATTATTATCAAAA